>NC_046624.1:8987385-10187385 GCF_900324465.2 Anabas testudineus
TGACGTTAGATGGAGCAGTGCAGAGGGAAGCCATTGTTCCCCAAGCACCACGGGGTTTTCGGACTTTTCTTATTTCGAAGGCTTGGGTCATCTGCTCTAATCATTTTTCTGTGCACAGTTAACTCTCATTAGCCTGGCCGTCTCTTTCAGGCCTTGATTGAATGTGTTCCATCTGAGCAGATGCTGCATGAAGAGCCCATTTGTTTATTTATTTCCAGGAAGTTTCAGTGCGAAGTGTTTGTAAGCCAGCCTTTTCAAAGAAGGCTCCAAAACGGCACAGACAGTATCAGCCGCACAAGTGTGAGAATTTGAAAGAACTTGTTTATATCCCCGACATTGTGTACCATGCAGTGTTTACAACATTGTTAATCTGTTGCCAAACTTATGAAGGAGATTGGAGTCATTCAGCACAGTTGCTGTGGTCTGCCACTGCTGTAGCTTTTCTTATTCCACTCTTCTTCAGGCAGCCAGTGGAAGCATCAGGGGTGACCTCGAACCTGCCCACATTCCACAGCCTTAATGAAGACTGTGGTGTTTAGGGAGCGTTTGACTAAGTGAGCTGAGAGTTGAAGAAATTCATGCAAAGCCTTACTGAACAATGAAAAAGCAAATATATACAATGCCCGTCCCTTAAAAAAGGCACTACCTTGTAAATAGGTGAATAATTATTGCATAAATGATGATGTTATTGCTGGTAACAAGTTATTTAACTCTAACTGATGCAGTGAGTAGCTTCTCATTTCTTAACCAACCATGTCAGAAGACACATCCTGTATTTGTGGACAAGGAACTGTCCAATGGAAGATGGTCATGTTGTCTGATGAGTCCAGATTTACCCTGTTCCAGAGTGATGGGTGAAGTGATGCACCCATCATGCGTAGTGTCTCCTGTACATGCCTATGGGGGCAGTGCTATGATCTGGGGTTGCTGCAGTTGTTCAGGTCTAGGTTCAACAATGTTGTCCAAAGAATGAGGTCAGCTGACTACATGAATATACTGAATGACCAGGTTATTCCTCCAATGGATTTTTTCTTCCCTGATGGCACGGACAGATTCCAAGATGACAATGCCAGGATTCATGACATGACACATCATTTTCACACATGGATTGGCCACCACAGAGTCCAGACCTCATCAATACAAGATCTTGGAGAAAGATTATACATCAATGGACGGGAATCAATGCTGTGACACTGCGGAAGCTTATTGAAATGATGGCCGAGCAAATGTGTGCTGTAATCAAAGCTAAAGGTGGTCCAATGGAAAATTGGATGTGTGGACCCCCCCCCCCCCCCCCCCCCCCCCCCCACACACACACACACACACACATGAAATGTGTGAGAAAATGTGGCTCCACGTGCTCAGAGCTGAATAAGAAATAATGATGTGACTCAGCCAGACCTAGAGTGGAACAGCGTGCGTCAGCATGCAGTTACAATGATGATGTGCTGTCAACTATAAAAGACGTATTTGTTGGTGGAAATTTGAAAATAAATAATTAAACAATGAAAAAATCAACATGTCTTCTGAGCTGTGGTTGGACACCATGCTGAAGAGAGAGCATCACTTGTCTTATAATCAAATGAATGGAATGTCAAAAGGCTGGGTCCTCAACATATTAAATACTCCACCTGTAGCAGGAGACATATGTTCATGAACATACTCAATAAAGCCTCGTGTATTTGCTGTTAACTCATCCCCTACTTGCATATTTACAACATTTGTGATATTTCTCGTCTAATAGCAGTAGCAGAATCTGTCATTTCATCCTGTCAGCTGAAGATGCTGTTTGAGCACGTGGATTTTTGAATTATTCATGACCTTGTATAAAGAATAGCCCTATTATCACCTGCTCCTTCTTATGTGTGTTGGAGTGTGAGCGCCAGGTAGTACGACTGTTTGATATAATGGCTGTTTTACAGCAGTCATGCACATAAGAAAATCTCACGCGATAAACATCAGTCTACTGAACATGTGATAAACATCCGATTATCAATTGTAAACCCTCCATTTTGAATCATTATAATGTGACGGCTTTAAGAATATATGTGCCATCACTCTCATGGAATAATGATGGGTTTTCCTTTACACTCGCCAGTGCGTGCAGGCTCACACACACACACACGCGTACGGTGACACATGGGGTACATTCTCCAGACACCGGTGAAATGTATTCAGACTTTCAGCTCACTCCGTCACCACCGGGTAGTCCATATGTTACATTTGTCGAAGTGCAGTGATAATGGGATGCTCGCTGTAGGAATCTCAGCTGGATGACTTATTGGTAAACCCCAAATGAGCACATCAGAACGAAGCTTTTCTTCAAGTGCTGAATTATTTCCTGTCTCCCCCTGTGCTGTTGCAGGATAAGTTGTTGCACTATTTGTCAACAACAGTGGTTATGCAGTATATTTCTTAAACGGACAGATACTACAGATTCTAATCAGATATCGTACTTAATGACGCAATGCTTTTAAAAGGATACGTCCTAGTGAATTTGGTGTACCCCACTGGTGAGTGTAGTAGTTTGCCATGAAATGTTTTATATTCAATGTCCCTGGAGGATGAATCCTAACAACTTACAGTACTGAGTTACAATGTGCCATCAACACATTTATTGCCTTCAGACTTCCATAATTCCTATTCAATCATAATCTTCTGACTTTTTCTCTAGCACCACTATGCTGCATGTGGTTGGAAATAAGATCTTAATAACTATTGTCTGGATTAAATTCCTGTTGTTCTGAAGATGAATTGTAATCACTTGTGACAACTGGGTTTCTATCTAGTGACCTGCTAAACTAATGACCATTTACTTTATGTTTACTGTTAGTTATTGAATGTTACCATACTCAAATATCTTGTAAACAAGGTAAATGTTGGACCTGCTAAACATCAGTAGCAATACAGCCCGCAGAGCAGTTGGTAGGACTGTAGATTCGTAATTTTATGTGAAAGGTCTCTCTGTCTCGCAGTTTAAAAAAGCAATAATCTCCTGGGAAGAACTCCCCAATGTTATGCTATTTAGAGTAGTATGATTAAATAAGGAGGTGCTAAACTGCCATAGAACATGAATAAAAGTGCAAACTCACTTTCACAGACAGGTAAGTGCCAAAAAAAATTAAAATGTTCAGACATAGAATGGCACTTCAGATATGTCTATATTTTTTTACACGCTCACAAACTATTTGCATTATGGATTTATGCTTACAGTAATGTCCTTCATGTGTCATGTCTACTGGATGTCACTATCAGTGTATACAGGCTTGTGTCTTATGGTTCGATGCAATCATTACACTAATGATGTACCACTCTATTAACAAATTAAAAAAAGTGCGGGCTCTTTCCTTGCATCGCTTCAAGGGCTGTTTTCCCATTTTTCTTCATATTTAATTAAAAACTGTTGCAGAAATTGCAGAGTGCTGTAGTCTAGATGAGGTTAAGTACTGGGGGCAGTTCTTGCACTTCGTCTTGCATGGCAGTAATAAACACTTCAAGTAGTTGCAAAGGGAAATGTCTGTTAACTGGATGAGACAATCAATGTCTGTCATAAAGAAGCATAATTGATTGTCTTTAAAGATAGACTGCAGAGACTTAACATGTAATTGATCACAATGACTTCCCATATGTGGGATATGGGCTGTTTGACTCTTGAGCATACATAGCCCACAATAGTCAATATGAATGCATTATTAACCCCATTTATTTTTGTTAGCAACCCTATTTGAATTTTAATGTAATGAAAGAAACTGTAGCTCTCTCAAATGGCAAAGAGAGAAATGAATACTGTTAATTCTTTCCTTTTCACACATTAGCAACTATGTAAATAACATTACACATTTTTGCATTAAGGCAATATAGATTGTGCTTCAAACATGTGCTGCGGGATAACTTATAAACCTGTATAATCAAGTTTTCAGCGGTTAATGTAATATATTATTACTATTTTAATATAATATATTATTATTATTATATTATTAATATATTTCTAAGTGGAAATATATTTAAAATGTTTTTATGGACAGATAGATATACTCCTCCAACTTAAACCCCCCATTTTTTAACTTAAACTAACCTTGCTTGATTAATGAGATGGAATATATAGTGCACTCAGATACTGTACTGCACTCTGATACCCTCCGAGATCAGAGTCTTGAGGCATCTTTGCTCAGAGACACGAGGCTGAGGTCTGTCTCGTATGTTTATGTCAAAAGGTGCTGCATCTGTGCATCTTATTCTGAAGCACCTTTGAAATAATCAGGAATATCCGGAAGTGACAGAATATGTAAAAATGCTTTAAAGGAGCGAAGTCAGTGAGTGTGCTGCGTTTAACCCTTGCTGCTGCTTGTTGTCAGGCAGAAGAAAAAACAACAGTGATGAACACTGACTAAAATACTTAGTGTGACATTAATAGTGCAGATGAATCTATGAAAAGGAAAAATTAGCTAATGCAAAGTAAACAAACAGTGCACTTATCCATGTAAAGCTTTATTTGCAGTTGACTAGTCTGTTTGAATTGTTGGGTTTTGGGAACAAGCTCTTACTGTGTGTTGTCTGATTATTAGTTGACAGTCACAAACACTGGGTTTATCAATAACAGCCTGCCAACAACGGAGCATGTAGAGTAAAGATGATGAGGCTTAAAATGAATCTGGGTGCTCCAACAGTGTGGAAGCTGTCTTTAATTAATCACTGTAAAATAACTTTAAGTACACAGTTGGACAAGCAGTCACCCATACACACACTGTTCAGTATTTGAATTAGCAAAGCCTCTAAAGCTTGGAAATAGTGCTCACAATCACAGAGAATCTGATGGTGTCTTGCTTCAGTGATTTGACATGTTTCTGGAAGCAGCAAGCTGTTCAAATGGAAATAGACAAAAATCCTGGCTCTTCAAAAAAATACAGTAAATACACAGCAGCCACCAGGACACAGTCATGAAAACTCCTGTAGGTTTGCAGGTACGAACCATGACCTGCACCAACATACTACATGCTAATCACAATTTAGCATGTTTTCTATAATGGGATGTCTAGAGGAAAATGAATGGAGTCAGGAGTTTGTTATGATGTTATTCACTGGCACTGGAGTAGTTTTGGCATTTATTTATGAAAATAAAATCAAACAGAAAATGTATATCATAATATGGATAATTATGAGGGACGTCAAAAAAGCTTTTTCCTCATTTTAGCATTATATTGGGATTTGTAAAAAGCAATCCTTTGTGTCATTAGTGGCTGCTCTTCCAAACAAACAAAGCAATCAAACATCACCATCATTGTTTAATCCCCCTGATAGTTTTTTTTTTTCTATCAGTATCCTTCTTTACTTCACCTCCCAGTTCTTTTTGATGTTAAATATATCAGTCTGCTGTCAACTCAAAAGAATTTATTTTTCAAATGTTTCCATTTAGAGAAATTATGCTTGAATGACATTCACCAAGCCGGACCAAATCTCCACAGGCACAGAGTTACTTGTTAACCATATGGCTTGGTATAAATATTAATCAATTCACTTTCATTTTTAACACATGAGTAGAAAGCTGGTATAATTTGGAAAATATACCAGTAGATATTAAATGTGTGGAAACCAGTTTATGAGCTTTGCAGGTGCTAAATTATTGGGTTTCCACTCAAATTCAACCTGTAGATTTATTAATATATATTTTTCTTGTCAGAATTTATCATTTTGGAGAAACGAATATGTTGAGCCTGTCATGCATGTGTGACCGAAACAGCTCTGTTTACATTCTACTCATGCTTCTATTTTCCTTTTCTATTCTTTGGTATGAAGCTGAATTTTAAATCACTGTATTTTTCTCAAGCTGTTTTTTTTTTTAAGGAAGAGACAATGCTGCACTGCATGAATCCTCAGGGGTTTTATTCTGTTTCTTTGAATGTGGTTCCAACCACCAGGTCCTCGACTCACACAAGCCACCCTCCCTGGCTATGTTAATATTCAATGAACTGCTGCCCGCACACTGTAGATTGACAAACCTTCCTAACTTAAAAATGTCATCTTTAACGGTATGTTGGATATAGGACTTTAATCTACAGTAACTATGTTACATTTAATTGGTAATTAATTAATTAATTGATCTATGGTTCAAGGTGTTACGATTTAAACACACTACACTACTTTTTTATAATTTAAGGTACAAAATATGGAGGACTGATGCATAATTGTGATTAATTTCGTACAAATAAACAACAAAATCACGCTGACAAAGGGGTCTGGAAATAGGCCCACAGCAGCCAGAACAGTGAGCTATGTCCTTGTTAATCAAAGAGCTCATAGGTCACCTTGGCAATTACCAATTCTGAATGGACACAATAACAAACTATCTTTCTGACAAATCACCTACCACATTTTCATTTCATTGTCTATCATTTATTTTAGCCTGCAATGAGGAATTGAGGGGTTGGGAGAGGGGGAAAAAAAGTGACAATGTTGAAGATGCCTGGAAAAGAGCTCATAATGATATGAGTAAACCCCATAATTTTTTCATTGGCATTAGCATGGTGCCACTAATAAATCTCTGCCACCTTCAGTTTTAGCCCCTTTACCGGCTACACCGCCGTAAAATTATTAACTTTAAATCTCATCTTTAAATGCAACCTGATCTGAATAAGTGATTATTGGATTTATTGATGATCCTACTGTGTTTGCACAAACCTTTCATCACTTCACTGATGTAGCTGAACATAGAAATGAGATTCTTGAGTGTTTTACAACTCGAAACATCCATGCAATGCACTGACTACAGTAACAGTGACACTCCCTTAAGTTCTACTTAATGTATTGCTGAATGTCATACAGAGACTTTTTTTCATTAACATAAGCATGATGTCCATATTTCCTTTCAGTATGAAGCATGGTTCTTCTTTTGAAAAGCCTCACATACACTATTTGCTCTATCTATTGAAGCTCTTTTGTAGCTCCTTGGACAACTGAGATACAGCTAATTAAAATTCCTGTGATAAAATAATTAGTCTCCCTGGCAGACAATGGAAAATGAAATTCTTTCATAATCACTCAAATGAACTGATAAGAAACTTTTCAAGCATCTCACAATTTGCTGTCGAAAGGACAACCGTAACTAATTTACAGTGGCATATATGCTTTTATTTTTTAACAAACAAACTAGGTTCTTTACCTAGATGGTCGCCCACATTCCTGTGGGTGGAGACTCACTTATGGATCAAAAAGTACTGTAAGGTGTTTGAAGACAAGGCTCTTAACTTCTAGGCAAAGTTAAGTCGGAAGTCGGTTCCTATTAACACTACAGTAAGATTTCAAATCATATACTCAAAAAAATGTTTAACCAATGCAATAATTAATTAATGGAAGATGAATCATGAATTCCCGCTGCAAATGTTCCAGTCACTACGGCTTTATGTGATGAGTTCACACATAACATATCATGAATTAAGTAATGTTAATTCACAGGGACGTCATACATGTGTATGTGAGAATTAAATTAATTGCAATTAGAGGAGAAGCTGCAGACATGTTGTCTGAACGGATGTTTGGGTCTGTGAGACACGTTTTCCATTTTTTTATCAAAAGAAAAAATGACACGATTAATTCTATTTTCTGACTTAGACTTATTGGCCTTGACTCATTTTCTGTGAAGAACATATATCAGAGCACATTTTCGTGACCAGACATTGTACACCCCTCGTACACATTTATATTACATACAGGATGTTCAGTCCACTGGACCCGGGGCTAATAAAAGTGTGGCATTTGTAGGTCCTGTGTACTTTCGCTTTGTCCCCCGCCTGTCTAGGCCTGCTGTTAGGGTGTGTGTGCGTATGAGTGTGAGCAGGAACCAATCTTTGTCTGCTCATACTCCATTCCAAATAGAAAAAAGGTAAAGGGCAAATGTTAACCATATGTGCTGTTTCTATAGCTTTTAATCAAGATGAAGTAAACATCTGTTGAGTTTTTTGCCATAAAATCATGTGTTGAATTAAAAACCCCGAAAGTGGGTGGTGCAGTGGGTCCATCAGACAGTGGATACTAGCATCTCCTTGACACATCTTTAGTTTTCTTTGAATCTGATTTTGAGAATCATGTTGTGTGTACTGTGTGCGGTTAGTATTGACAGTTGGGCCATTCACATAAGATGAATGTCCAATCAGTAAATTGACAAATGATCTGCTCTCACTGCAGGTTCAGGGACAACCGCTTGTCTTAGGCAGTTTGCTTTCTCAGAGCATTGTGGATAAAAAAAAAAAATGCAGGCTAGGAATTGTTATTTAACAGATTCCTAGAAAAAAGAAGGAAGCGAAGAAAGTAAGAAAGCATCTTTCCATTGAATCCCTTTAGTGTCTTTGAACATGTTATGAAATATGCATTCAGTATGGTTTTACTGAGCAAAACTGCCTCAATCAATGCTGAGTGTGCCACTTACATTTTGATTGTGGGCATACAGTTTGATTTATTAATCTGTGTAAATCGTCTTTTTTTTATCGTGACATTGAGTATATGGTGAGCGATTTGAATTCTGTGGTGGCTCTGCTGAATAATAAAGATTAATGCTCATAGATTATGTTCTCATGGCGAGTGGGACACATGGGAGCATACTGAAAAGCAGACAGACCGTGGGCTGTAACTGATCCAATGCTTTAAACAATGCACTGCTACAAGATGAGGTGAACGAGCAAATTGCAGACAAGATGCTTCCTTCATTACACTAATTGTGATTACAACTGTAGTGTACACAGTTTGAATAAATTGGCCATTTATTATTTCACAGTTTCACATCTGACTAATGTCTAAATTTATACATAAAGGAAATTGGTTTGCACGTGCATTGAACAATATCTCCTCACACATGATACTGTCAAAGCATGCTGCTTATATGACTAGTTACACATATCTCAGTTTTACTTAGAGACAAATAAACATGCCACTTGTGTACAGTCAGTTTTTTTTCTGTTGCTCCAGAGAACTGTCATAATCATCACCCGATACTACATTACACAATTAGTGCTTTGGAGTCAAGCTCGTCTGAGGAGCAATTGCCTGGATCAACCTGTCTACTGTAATGAGGCTGGCTGAAAACTGCCTGCACCACTGGTTTCCTGCAGTTCAGCTGTCCCTTGTAATATCCATCTCCTGAGTCTGGTCTGGCTTGTCAATCTAGGCTTGAGGGAGACACTGCCTCTGCTGATCACATCTGCCCAGAGAGCTGCTTTCAACAGCATGAATGGTCATGGTAAACTGTGCCTCTGTCATCACAACCAGACGATCCATTTAAATCACACCGCACAACTTCTCTGAAAATTTCCAACCACAGCATTTCAGTCCTCTTACAACCAGTTGAATGTGTGCTGCATCCAAAGTGGGAGGTTAGGTATTGACAGAAATGGGACTTTCATTTAGTACTGAACTCTACTGAAATGTCTTTTTTTCTAACGTGATTTGGAATAATAGACATTTCAGTATTATATTTTTACAAGCCTACACCTGTTCAGACTATTGTTTGTGCACTAGCTTACTTTACTCAACCTGTAATGATACACGAGGCTATTTACCCACCTTGCCATACTGAGTGGGACCTGACAGACTGCGTCCATCCCAGGAGATGAGTTACAGTGGGACAGCTGAGCTGCTGGATGCCAAAAAGTGAAATGCAAAAGTAATTTCCATTAAAGTAAAAATCCACTTTAAAACACAGTTTATATTACAGCTATAAATTTAGACAGTGAAATCTAGGCTTGTGTCTACAACCATCTTTCTCCTAAAACAGATGAAAGCCAGCCAATACTTCAATTTGTCATCAAAGCAAAACTGCCCATGTCTGCCCCATTAACACTGAATAAGAGTCAGTATCCATGGTGACGCTCAAGGGAGAGATAGATATTTTCTACTTGGGCATTACTATGAAATTAGGCTCATTAATGTGTAGAGACTATAGAGTCCACCAAGGTTTCTCATGGCTGATGGAGCAGCACGTGTCTCTTCATGATATCACTGATAAGTGCCTTGGTTGTGGCCTTTTCAAGACAATACTTCATGCTAATAAATATGTATTTATTGCATTGTGCAAGATCTTAAAAACAGCAAAGGAGCTTTGGGCGGATTATGAGTTAACGATGACATGTCAGCTATTTCCTTTGATCAAACCACAGCACTCACAATAAATAACCTGGAGTGAAGATGAAATGTATGAAGTGTCGTTAGCCAAAGATTAAATTGGCTGAACGTTGCACGGCATTGCACTTGAAATGAAAACAGCGATATAATGGCTTGTACAGAAGGTACAACACTGCAGCCAACAAAGGCCACCAAACATTCTCAATGGAGCTGATGAGCCCTGATAAAAGCATCAGGGTACCTCCCTTTGCGGAGGGGAGGCCACCTGTGGTATTCTACAGATGTGCATTGGAGGGGAGCCACTCCGCCCTCCCTAGTGAGTAGTGGGATATATTAATGGGGTAATCTCTGGTGTACATCTCTTAGGGAGCTAGTGAAGAACACCACCAAGAAGTCCTGTTGTTTTCTCATGGGGCCTGTGCAGGTGTGCTAATATGATATCGGATCTGTCTGGAGCACTTATACCGCAGAGCAATGACTAGCAAGATGAATTAGAAGGGTCCCTCCCCTCTCTTTAATGATAAACCCTCCTCTCCATTTCTCAGCTCTCCAATCATGCAGACAACTCACCACGGCTTTACTCCAGCCAGGTCCCCAGCATGAGGATGACCCATCAGTCTGCCGCATGTTACATGAGCCAATCTGCTGGGATGATAAATGATACCCAGGAGCTCAGTGCTGCTGGCCCTGTCAGAGGAGATTTCGGATGGGAGGGATGATGGGGTTGCCACACCGAAGCATGGTGTGGACTCACAGCAGGTACAGAGCAGAGGATCCAGTGCCACCAATTAATGTTTGTCTCAGTTCACCATGGATAACCAGAGCACACTGCACACCATCCAGGCAAAGCACTGCCCTGACAACTAACAGCAGAGAAAATGCACAATGCTCCTGGGAACAGGAGAAATGTTGCAAGGTATTAGGTCAATATGAAACAAGCAACAGCAACAATTATTTGGCAGTTCCTTTGGGAATCGTCACCTGAAAATGAATTACTTTTACCATAAAACAAAACTAAATATCTGTGCCAATTTTGAAAAATTGAAATAGAGATGTGCTGATTTCTGCAGTGAATAAGAGTTGACCCTTCAAATGGGTCAAGAGTCAATTAATCAGGATGAGACACATTCCCCTAAAAATAAAATATAATAATGATAATAATAATAATAATAAAAGCATTTCAATAGTAGGATTAATTAGAGCGTAATAATGTTCTGAAATCTCACAGTGGACCTATTTTTTTCATCTTCCTCTCTCCCGGGCTGCTCAACATTCCTCCAGCCCTCTGCTACGTCTGCATCACCACCGCATGTCTGTGTAAATAGCTGCCACCTAGAAATCACTTTAACAGCAGAGGGTGCCAAAGCTTTTCTGTTTTACATTTTACCAGGCACACTGAATCTCAGTGCCTCTAAACCTCCCAGTTTAAGAAAGATTATGTTTCTGTGTCACGGTTTAAAGAAATACAATTTTGCTCAATCAAACTAATTGAACTCACCTAATGGGGCTGGCTTAATGTAAAGAAAGAAGCCTGCTTGTGCTTCCTTAACCTGTCGCTGTCAAATGATATCACAACAATACATAATCCCTGAGTGGCTAGGAAAATATTACACTAATTTAACTCCCAGGTGCTTTTAGCTGACTTAGTCTGTCTTTTCTTGCTCCTCAGGAGTTGAATTTGCAAACCATGTAATATAAATGAACGAGTTTACTGCATTGCTATCTACTGTATGTCACACTTTTTCTGTGCTTCCTTCATGCCTTTGCCATTCCAGCTAATTTCACAGCCATATTCTAATGAGAAAAGTGTTGCAGCGTTGCACATAGAGCCACCCGTAATGCAGCCATTATCACAGAGCATCTATTTCTGGTAATTAGAGCTCACTTAGGAAGCAACAGTTACCGTGCTAACAAAACCGTGTCAAGCACTGTTAAGATCATGGGCTATCTCATTAGGCAAAGTTTTGTTCTTCAAATGGAGCAGTTGTGAAAAACGCTCGCCCATGACGCAGCAGTAAGGTGAAATACCACTGTTCACGATACCCGCTCTGTGTTGTGCATGTGACCCGGGAGTGATTCCCTCTCACCATCTGTTACGAGAGAGAGAAAAACAGAGAGCGAGCAGGGTGATGTGACAGAACTCTAAAGCATGATTGTGTTGTCTCGAATGCCTTTTTTTTTTTTTTTTTTTTGGGTTGCTGTTGTCACAGATAGACGGTGAGCATGCCATATGTCCCCTCACATAAAAATTCCATGGTGCTAATTGTTTGTTTTGAGGTCACCGCAATGCCACAGTGCTTCTGTATCTGATCTCATTTGGTTTCCCCTGTGCTGCAGCTCAGGTGAGCAACACTATCTCCTGATGGCGCGTCCTATCATTTGCCGACATGACTGTAAGTTAATTCTGTCGGCTGGAATGAGCATCTTTGTGACATTTAAACCACAGGGAGCCCCTGATATGTTGGCAGTGAGAATAGAGTGCATGCACCATGAAAGTATGGAAGGAGATATATAACAGCATAATCTGAAGATTGTCTCCAAAATCTTTAGTTTCAAGTGCCAAATGAGCTTGCGAAGCAGAAGGCTGGCCCGCGCTGCAAGTGACAGATGTCTGATATGTTTGGCATGGATTAGCTAAAAGCTTATTTCTGCACCTTCTCTGTCACTGGAGCTCAGACTCCTCAGACAATTCACCAGTTTCCAAATTATGTGTAGGCTGCGAAGCATCCAAGCAACAGAAACAGCCACTTGTGCATCCAAAAGAAAGAGTCAACCGATTACATTTCAAGGTCAAAGAGTGAAAATGCAAGTACAGTGAGGCATTTCTGTAGCAATCTCCTTATAAATAGTTATTTGGACGTATGAAAATCTATCTTTCAACATAGACCCGCGATTTTCATGATTTTCATGATCGTCCATCTCATCTTTGCAAGACACTAATATTAATGAGCACTAGATTATTCATTTTATGACTTGGATCACCTTGTGATAGATCATAACAGCATAAACATTACCATTTGACCATTTTGTTTTTCACAGAAAAGTCAAAAGTGGACTGATAAATCCTTTTCCACTAATGCAGAGTAAAAAGCTCTATCCACCTCACATAATGTTCCATCCAGCATCGCCCACAGTGATGGCCAGTCAAATTGGATTAAGCTGAGGTGGCTTGGGGCTTCTCTGCAGCTGCTGCTGTTTGATATGGGGTTTAGGTGTGCTGCAAGTGTTAACTTGGCTAGACTTAAAAGACTTGAAGAGACACATTAAAATTTTATATGAAACTACAGGCTCTGATGCCAATGAGTCACTGGCCTTCAATAAATGCAACATTATACTATGTGATGATTATGTAGGCCTACAACATCAGCCTGACAACTCTCCGCAGTGATGAAATTGTTTTCTATTCAGTTTGTTTTTATGACTCATTAATGCAGGTGTCAGTGCTCAAAAGGCATTTCCACAGACGAATATGAACAGGAACAACTTTAACATTAAGGAACTTAAAAAGTGTATCATACAGTACAATACAACATTGTGGGTTTTTCTTTATGCTATAATTTTTGCCTTTTTTAAATAGACGTTTAAATTATTTATTAGTGGGATTTGAGCCTTACTGATGATGTCACAGAGACAGAAATCAACCCGGGAGAAGATTGAGATGGAGGGTATATATTATGCTTAGCCCAGATTCCAACAGAAGGCAGCAAACCATGTGGCCAAAGCCATGGCCAAAATGTGATGCCATTGCCAAACTGCCTTAAGATAAGTGGATGCAGGAAGCTGTTGTCGCCACAAAAACTGTGGACTGTGCTACAGCATATGAGATACAATCATGTAAAATATATGAAAACGTGAATGTAACAAACATCCCCTTTTGCGTCAAATCGTTGATTGCTTTTGAAATAAAAAAGAGAAAATGCATCAAGTAACATGAATGGCTCCGACTACACAGCTGTGGGAAATCACTTGAAAATGTTATTTCTGTATTTCTCCCCACAAAGTTTGAAGTTTACTCACTCCAATTTCAAGTGTGGTATTTTAGAGAAAAAAAAAAACATGAATAAAAGGGAAAATGTGGAAAAACAAAATATGTGATCAATTTTAAATTTCCCTCAAAAAAGAAAAAAAAAAATCAGGACTTGAAATAAAGAAACATAAGGAGCTTATTAGCAGACTCCCCACACTGAGATGTGAAACTCTCCAGAGACTCTTTCTTTATGCAGTTTAAAGAACAAGTCATGATGGTTGTTGTATCTATTTATTACATAATGGAGAAATAAAATGAAGGTTAGTACTGAATTCAGTCCTTACGTTGTACATTTATAACGTAACAAAATCATGAGCCAGCAGCTTCACATCTTATCTTTGCATTTATGTACTAAATGGCAGTTTCTGTCTGTATAAGTTGTTTTTTACACAATATACAGTAGAATAATAAGAATCTCACACGTGTTGATTTGAATTCAAGTCGTAAATGAAATATTTTCACTGCAGTCTTGTTCATAGTTTCCTCACTTTCTCTAAAAAGGCTGCATGTTGTTTTTGATATGCTTGCCTGACTCAAGTACTTTATGGTTTGTGTACAAATGTGACATGCCATCTGCTGCTCTCTATGGTGAACATTTAACGTGCAGCATTTAAGTATGTATTTTCAACACAAATAATTTTGTGTAACGGTGACAGTGGAACAACAAAACCAACTGTACAGAAATACTCATGTTTTCAGATTCAGGTATGAAAACAAATCAAAAGATTAATATGGACACATAACTCTAGTGGAACTCTACTGACTACTAACTACTGGAATCAGTAGAAAATTAGATTTAATAAATTCTTTAATGACTTCAGAGTCTTCATGTATTTGCCATGGAGTTGATTGGAAATCTCTTTTACCACATTAACTTTATTTAAGGTGGTCATTATGTTCAAGAGATGTTTAATGGTTTCTATAATCTCCCTTTGTATCTTATGAGGTGACTTCAAGTTTCTGCAATAAAATTGTAATGAAATTCTTGGGTTAATCAATGATAAGATTTTGGCACTGATAGTAGACACAAACTAGAAAGAGAATCAAAAAGGGAATTAACTCTCAGTTAATATATATATATATATATATATATATATATATATATATATATATATATATATATATTAACTGAGAAAATGAAAGTTGACATTGCCATGGGAACAGATACAGCTTCTGCATCCAAAGAGTGAGCCACTCTGGAAAGGAACAGCATATCTGAATATGGATTCAATTTTCTAAAACTGTGAGAGTGTCTTGACCAACTCTCCATGCAATGTGATGCTGGGCATGAGAACAGTATATTATAAGAAAGTTAACCTTTTAAATTGGTTATTTTAGAGCTAGACGTTTAACAAGAGGTCGTTTTTTTTTTTTTGTTTGTTTGTTTTTTTGCACAGGTTTCAGTAGAGAGGATAGATGGATGAGGGGGGAGGGGGAGGGGGAAGGCTCTTAATTTTAAAAACACAAAGAGGCAGCTGAGGAGTTCAGAGTTCAGAGTCTTGTCTTCCCTGCTCTGCCTGGTTATGTTGAGGTATTTCTCATCATAGGGGTTCTTTGATGATTTCTGACCCTGCTATGGCTTGTGAAGGCAGGTTAGGCTGAGAGCACATTGTGTACAGTGTGCACAATATTGTGTTTAGCAGCGACTTCATGGTGCAGGTCCCCCTTGTTTACTTGCTTTGGTCAATGTATACCATACCAAGTGGTGCATGAGCACACACTTTATTATCCTTAACAAGCCGGCTTTGCAGTGCATATCTTGATTCCCTTAAGCAATGTGAAGTGGTCAAATAAACTCTTCAGTCTACATCCTTTTTACATCATATCTTGTTATTCCATGCTCCTGCTTTAAAGAGAAGTTGCATATTCTAGTATATTGTAGTATATTTTTAGGCATGAATGAAACTTCAGTGGGGACTATAAGCGTCACAGAACATCCCTGTATGTCACTGATAAGGCCTCACTTTGATATGGATCAGACTGCTATTTAAGTCTGGTGGATCAATAACTGCAGATGTTTTGCCAGCATTCAACCACCAATCTGTAACATAGGTTTTAATATGACACAATTGACAACTGAGGTCTGCAGGGCCTAATGACTAACTGATAACAGGAAAAATGATGATCACAGTTAGTGAGATCGTTTGTTATTTACTGGAAAGTTCACATCCTTCAGTCAAACCAACATCTTGAAGCGCTAAAAAAATGTATACTGGTTTAAAGTCATGCATGTATGGCCAGGACATTGTGACATGTCTAAACATTTTTTCATTTATATAAAATGTACTAACAGTTTTAATTACTTCCTTCTGCAGAGGCCATTTTGCAGCAGTCATGCAAAATATGATAGACAAGGCAGATATAAACTTTGGAAAGTACCTAAATCCCCGCTATATGGTGCATAGCTCTACATTTTCCCATGTATTTCATTAAGATAGCAAGCAGATTTTAAATATCTCCATAATAACCACCTATGGACAGAAGGTCAAGTAGTGCTTTTTTTCAAACATGTTCATTAGTGTCACAGACAAAAAGTTTTCATCTTGAGTTTTACTGTAGAGTTGCATGCTGGGAAAGAAAATGGGAGGAAAAAAATCGGAACTAAATAAAAAGTCAGTGTCCACATGAAAGTGACAATGATCACAGTCAGCAGTTTCACCTGAAAGTGTTCCCACTAAATTCAGTGTGTGTGTGAATGCAGATTATTTTTAGTTCCTACTGAACTGATGTAAAAGAATTAAATGTGATCACAGGCTGACTTCTCGTAATTGATGCACAAGGTAACAAATGAGGTTACACGGGTTTCACAGCAGGCTACATCTTTCGCTCACAGTAACTCGTTCAAGCTAAATCAAAAGAACTTTTCAGAATTATACTCGATGTGTCAGTCATGCTGTGGGCTACACCAAAGGAAGCCTGTAGCGCGCTTTCAAACTTGGTTCTCACTGTGAGTAAATCTTTAAACAAAAGAAACCTAATCTAAAACTCTGTCTTGGAATAATTGCGATAGTATTGTGTTGTAATAAAATATGTTATTACGATACCATCTTCACCAAACTTCAGTTTGCAGTGACACTGAAATCAGTTGAGCTAAAAAAGTTAAATAGTAGCAACAGCAATTGTGTATTAGAAATAAAAAATGATAAAGTCATTTCAGTAATATTCACAATAACAACACATTTTTCCTTTGAAAATTCAAGGAACGTTTAAACAAGTCATCTAATTTACACAAAATTGCATTTAATAGAAATGCAATTAGCCAGTCCACCTTGTTTACTCTTAATTTGCTTATCAGTCTATTAAAAGAGGTGTAATTAAGGTAGTGTTGAGACCAGGAGAACGCAGCCCACTTGCAGTACACAGTACAATGGGCTCATTTCCAGCTGCAACCAGTCAAATCAAGACTTTCCCTTCACTTGAAATGAATTTCCTTTGTTCACATCATCCTGAGATTTCTGATCATATCTGAAAAGTTGTTATTTCAAAACATGGAAACAATAAGACTAATTCAGACATTCCTGGTGCACCACAGTTTGTTTTGACACTCTTTTCTGCATTGGAAAGCATGATAACCTGCACTTGCACACTCTTTTAGATGAGTGAGTCACACCTTACAGAGAAAAAAACGTGTCATGAAAACAAAAGGAAGCAGATTTGATGTCATCTCAAGATTAGATGGCCAAGCTAAATACCTTCTGCAGTTTATACAATAGACTATGAAGCCAGCAGAGTGTAGTTCTATCTTCTCCTTTCTTCCAGAAATGCCCTTATTGGTTTTTATCCAATATATTTCCAGAATATGACCAGTATTATGAGCAGATTGGGGTCAAGTTTTTGCTCAAAGGCACCTGGACAACAACTGTATGTTCTGAGTTCTCATTAATGTTACACTTTGAAGCTATTAGATTGTGAACAAAGGTGGTTTTGAAAGGCAAAACCCTCGAACTTAGCCATCTGGCACGAACAACAGCAAAGGAAACTGCGACCCATATGAAAGAGTTTGCTAGAGAAGTGCTGAGTAGCATCTGCTTGCTGTGAAAATGCCTTGGGTCCTTCACATGACATGACAAATTATACTGGGCAGTTTACATTTAATTATCCACTCCAATGCTTACCTCAATGATGAAGTGGAGGAAACGAGAAACTCTTTTACATTATCTTTAACACATACTTTTACACCCCCATATCTTTACCATTTCCAATAGCAATGCATATAATTATTCAAATTCAACATCTCAATAACATGTCCTGTTGTCTGTTATAATAGTTATAATGACATGTGTTAATACTCTTGACTTAGATGAAGATCAGATAACATTTTATGAGAAATTAATGCAGAAAACCATGAAATTCCACAAGGTTCACATACTTTTTCTTGCCACCGTACTGTAGTGAGTTTCTCGGAATACATTTGGACTTGTTTGATGGTGATAAAACATGAATTGGGTGCCAGATGGAACAATACTGTGTGTTTTCTGAGAGTCACAGCTGGCAGTGTTTGCAGAGAGGAGCACATTCATTCAGTAGCTGTTGGTCACCATGACAGAGATCAAAAGAATGATGTTTGCAGGATAAATAAGCTGGCTATATTGATGATACTATACATCATTTTTTAAAGTTGTTATTTCATCTTTATGTCACAAAAGACAGGAGCTGAACCTGTGATAAAGACATAGTTTGTCTGTGCACCACATGTGAGCATTGCATTGTTTTTCTCCTAGCAATTCAATAAAATATAATTTTAACTCTTTGTCATATTTTGCACATGTGGCTGCCAACTACAGGCAAAATGTCAATAGGTCTGTGCTAATATTTTTTTTATGTATTTTTATGCATACCTATAAGAAAAGCCTGGTTATTCACTTCTCCCTAACAACACACAGGCCGGTTTATATCACACGTTGGAGAGAAAGTCACGTATTAGTATTCATTTTATAGTTGAAGGAATTTTGAGGAATCTCATTTTAACCTGTAGCACACATTACAGTAAGTGTGAAGAACCTCACTCTAGCTCTAGTTTAATTATAAAAAATGTACCAACTAACATATTTTTCATTTCTATTTTATAACCTTAATGGCATTCAGCTTTTCAGCAGTACTGTGTTTAGTGTACAGTAAGTACAGTTTTGAGGTACTTGTTTGCATTTAATGCTACTTTAAGGTACACTTCAGAGATAAATCTTGTTCACTGCATTTATTTAATAGATGTAAATAACACTTAGAGATTCTAAAGCTTTCTATTTATTTGACAAATAAGCATACGGTCTTGCTTAAAATGAGCTTTGCATTTATCTCTATCAATTAAGTAAAACAGTACAGGATTGGTGGAAATGCTAACTTATTTTCCAACTATTTTAGCAGTAGTAGTGATTTCAGGGCACTGGAAGAACACTGCTTAATCCCTTTCAATGTAAAGTGTTTTTGTTTTATTTAAATACTTTACACACTAATTCTTGTACTTTAAATTAGAAGTACTGATCTGTTCAAACATCTATCACTCTATAGTTATGTGTTCTTGATTGTTTGACGAAGACGATGTTCTTTTTCTGCAAGTGTCACTTCAAAAAGCTATTCATCAGAAAATATTTGTAAAAGTAGATCAGAGTACCTGCACAGTACTATCTATTCATTTCAGTGAAAACAGACTCCTATAAGCAGAAATCTAGGTCACCCTATATCTCATTACTTCTGATACTATAGCTACAATTCAGGATTCAAACAAAAGGATTTAAACAGCATACACAATAGCAGGTAGTCCGCCTGCTATATGCTGAGACCACAAGACAGAAGGTGAGTCACAGCAGGCGCTACCACTGCTGCCCAGGATTTAGGTCAGCCAGGAAACTCCAGGTGGCACCGGTCCTTCCCCGAGGACGCAGTGCAGCCTGTATCTGGACCAAGGTTAGCAACAATGGCCCTGGGGGCATAATGGGACATTAATTTTTAATGTAAACTAACCCATCTCTAGTTGTGGGTGGAAGGTGATGAGGGGTGTGCTTGACTCTACATGCAGTTGTGTAAACGTTGTGGTGTAGCCGGTTGGTTTATAATTCATTCCTAGAGTTTCAGTGGTGGAGAGGAGACAAACGCGTTTAGCTTTTATCCAATGAACACCGAGGCTTGTCGAACAGCTCAGAGTCTGCAGAGCGTTAAAGGAACAATATTTGCTGGGTCCCAGGAGTGAGAGCAGTAAACAGATAATACCTGTTGAGGAGGGATGAAAAAGCATAAAGTCAAAATAGGGACAACGCTGCAGTTCATGAGATTGTTTTTTTTTTTCCTTTTTCATGGGTAGAAAAAGTGGCAGATACTTTTTAATAGTTAATGCTGGGAAAAGTTTAATGTGTGAAAATTCTAAAGAAAAGTCAGAGTGAAAACACTCATTCATTTCAAAGTCTTCAACCTTCAAGCAGCATTTGTACATTGCTTTACTAATGTTTTGAATTCCTGCTCAGGTGATTACAATGGCTGTGTGTACCTGCGCAGAGCTTTTCCCTTTGTACACCATGTAGAGATTGAAAGCTCGTGACATTCACCCATGAGTTGTCAAAAAACAACGTGCGTTTCAAAAGAAACTGTCTTCCCCTTTTACGCAGCCAAAAAGCCCACCACAGTGACAGAGAAAGCTCTTTGAAGTAGCTTGATCATGATAGACACATTTCCATTGCGCTCTCTCTCTTTGTCCTCATAATAGAGAACAGGATCCACCAAAAAAAAAAAAAGGTTCCTACAATTTATTTACAAGAAGAAAACATTTGTGTTTGAGCTTAATTCCATTCTAACTTGACAAAGTATGTTTAATTTTGTGGTTTTCTGTGATCTGATCTTCATCTAAGTCAAGAGTATTAATTATTATTATTATTTAATATAATTAAAATAATAACACTAAGGCAATTCTGATATTATATGTCTTTACTGAGAACAACCATAAAAACCTCATATTGTTAGTGCAAAAAGTATGTGAACCCTTGGAATATTAACCTCTATAAAGCTAATTGAAGTAATTTGTTAGCATAACTGGAAGAAAACACAAACATTTTGAGTTTGCTTAGCCAAACAAGAATATGCGTATGAGAGCTATGCCTTGCCAAAAGCAGTTTTCAGAGAATCTACAATTAAGATTTGTTGATTTACATAAAGCTGGAAAGGGTTAGAAAGTGATGTGAAAAACTTTAGAAATTCACCAGTCAACAAACTACAAATGGAGACACTTTGGGAGTGTAGCTACTCTACCAAGAAGTGGGCGGCCAGTCAAAACAAGCCTAAAAGCACAACAAAACACTCATCAGTGAGGTGAAGAAACAACCCTGAGAGACAGCCAAAGATTTAAAGGCATCATTAAAACTGACTAATATCAATGTTCAAGGGTCCACAGTAACTAAGACAAGCAGGGTGTCATTGAACAGTGAACATTGCTTAATGCCTAAAGTTTGGCAAAGTGCACAGCAGTATTGGCAAAATGAACAACGACAGAAAGGCTTCAGAATAACAGAATTCACCTTTTGGAGTGGCCAAGTCCGAGCCCAGACCTCAACCCAATAGAGATGCTATGGAACAACTTAAAGAGAGTCACACACAAGACGTCTAAAGAATACAGAGAATACAGGATATAGGGCTGAAGCAGTTCTCCCTGGAAGAACCAATAAGTCATTTCACTAGCACTATGGGGTGGTTGTTTTCAATAAAGCCATAAAATAATTTTTTGTGTTATTATTTTAGACACATTATATGTGTTAATACTCCTGACTCGGATGAAGATCACATCACATTTATAACAAATGAATGCAGAAAACTATGAAATTCCACTGTGCATTGTACCATGTTTCTTTTGAAAATGTGTCCAGTGGGGGCCACAAGCAACAAACACATTTATCTCATTTCACCTTTGGGATAAAGGGATTTAAATTGTTTGATTGTGGAAATCTGGACAGTGTAACAAATGTCTACATTGTTGCATGGTCTCATTATTTCAGAGAGCTTGTTATGACCCCGGCAAATTACCACGACACAAAAAACTGGTTTAATGGCGCTCTTGAGATGATGATATAGCATGTGTAAGTACAGAAGAATCTCCTGTAAATTAGTCTGTTGTTGTTCAGTCTGCACTGGATCTTATTTCTCGCTGTTCAGTGATCCCTATCGGTTTCCAATAACAGGATCATTCTATCTGTTCTCTAGTACGGAGGCTTTGACCTAGCTAAAACTTAGGGAGCAAGCTGTCTAGAAACTAGATAGTGATGTTCATAAACTCGGGTAACATTAATGACATTTGACCTATATACAGGAAATACCAATCTATATTAATGTGTTCTACTCCACTTCCAATATATATTAATGTAGGGTATAAATTTCTTTAGGTATGTGAGGAGGCATTTTCATCAGCATTCTTCTAGCATTAAACGGAGCTCCTGTTAATTATTCATTATCCTTTCAGCAATTGATACACAACAAAAAATGCTAATTTCG
The DNA here is from genome assembly GCF_900324465.2 of Anabas testudineus. NCBI lineage: Eukaryota > Metazoa > Chordata > Actinopteri > Anabantiformes > Anabantidae > Anabas > Anabas testudineus. The sequence goes on from NC_046624.1 coordinate 9,009,986, forward strand.
CACTGTTCAAAATGCTTATTTATTTAGTTCCTCTATTTGTGGACTGGGGCCATGATTACATTAAGTAATTACAAATATTCACAGTAATTTGACGTCAATTACAGACAAATCCACAGCGCCTGAAATTGTTCTAAATGTCATTTATGCTATTTTTGTTTCTCAAACACAAGTCTCGTTTCATCACAGTAGCGTAGTAGGTTGGAGGTGTGATTGCGTCTGTGTGTCTGCACAATCTGCATGATCAGTTTATCTACATGCTGCCATCATTTTTTCCAGAACACAAAGTGCGTTTGCATGGTATTTTGTACATTCCTTCCCAACGTAGAACTCATCCTATTAATTCTTCATTATTTATAAGCATAAATTGCTTAAAGTGAAAAGTTTATCTCTGCAAGATATTCGAAAACTCCCCCTCTGCAAGACCCTGAAACCAACATTTGTTTCATTAGTACCAAACATTTCCATTGATCATCTTTACACATCTGATTGTCACAGTCTCAAACTGATTGTGTTTTGTTTCACTTAACATGATGCTTGCTGTTGGGAACAGGGCAGACAGTTTTAAACCTTTGCGCGTGAAGCCTAATTTAGGATAATTTGGTCTAATCTATAATGCAGTGATTAGATAAGACACTTGATTACAATCAAGTATTCACTCAGGACATGAAACAAGCAATGCTAAATTGCTTCCACAGAATTTGATAACATTTACTTAATTATATGCAGCAGCTTTTCAGTCTTACATGCTTAAGGATAATGCATCCAATGTGCTAATGATAATTAAATGACAGAAAAACTTGTTAACTTTTGTTTGTGAGCTGGTATGTGTGATTGAAATGAGGTAGGGAGAAAGAGAGATGAGGAGATAGAGAAAGACAGTTGCTGAGACTCTAGAAGTCAATTCATCATTGGATGTATTATGCAGATTAAAAAAAAGTTTCTCTCTTGTGTTGCTTCACTTTCGGCTTTGAAATAGTGAGTCAAATAGTCTCGCTGCTGCTGCTCTTGTTCCCATAGAAAATCTGCCAATAATGTTTCATCCGGAATCAAATTTGAATAGATCCTTTATAATTTTCCCAATTCAAAAATCCACACTCTTTTAGCACAGAAATGAGTCAAGGAGTAGAAAAAGCTGTCATTAATACTTCCCTGCTACATCCGGTTTCTGGAAATAATACATTGAAGCAGTACAACAGAATGTAGGTTAGTTATGCATTTAAAAAGGATTAATTCATTCATTTTGAGAAGAGGTTTTAGGATAAATAGTTGATTCCCATTCGTTTTTTAAGCGACCTGAATGGCTGTTGAAGAACTCCGCAAGGTAGGACTTAACCACATTCTTTGGATAAGCAGGGAGATGTCGGAGTGCAGGATGTGTGCTGATACTGCCACTGATTATTCCACAAGCTCATTTCCATGCACACTCCAGTAGCACAATTTGCCCAACAGTGAGGAAACCGAGCCAAACTGAGGCTGCACATTATAATACACGCTGCATAAACGTCCCTAACAAAGATGAAAATCAAGTTGGAGTCTGGCCAAACCTTTGCACCTGTCTCACCTCAAACACCATTCACATTTCACTTACCAGAGGTGAATATTAGATAAGCAAGTCTAACCTTAGGTAGTTTTTTTATGCAAAGATACCTACAATATGCATTAAGCTTTTAGTTAAGTACTTAAAATCTACATTACTGTATTTTTTTTAAATAGTATAATCATTTATCAGATTGGACATATGCTAAATAGCATAATTTTTCAGACATACAATAAATATAGTATATAGTTTTAAAGCTTTGTTAATATACATCAGTCAGAACTGTGAACTATAACCTCAGTCCATATTTTTCATCCTATCACTTCTATAAAACTACTCATTACAACCATTTTACAGTTATCTAAGTTCAAACCAGTGTACTAGGATATGCAGGACAGGGGATGCACCCTGAACGGGTCGCCAGTCCGTGACATGACCAATATATAGAGACAGACAACCACTCACACTTAAATTTACGCCTACGGGCAAGAGTCACACATTAAACTTGTGTAAAGATTAGCATGCACGGGCTTCAATCCGAAGAAAATAAAAGCATGCACTCAAAATGCAATGACTGTCGCAGACCTTTTAACATAATGGTGGTGGCCCAATAATAGCATGGACAGCCAACTCATAAGAAACAATAGGTCCCATGATTGCAATACATTATGAGCAATCATCAAGAAATATGAGGCTATATTTCAGCACCAGATGCATCCCTCGGTGCACACCTTGTTCCTTTATTTTGTTCCAGGGTGGCCGTGTTACCTCCCAACACACCGGTAAACAGATACAAATATGGTTTAATAAATACTGGGATAAAGTCCAAAATTTTTAAGGCCTTTAATACTGTAAGCATCAATTAATGTTTATGCAGGTGTAAAGTGTGATTCCTGAGCAAAACAGTAGAGAAACTTTCATTCCTGAGGATTTGTCTAATACCCCAAGACACACAGTTTCACAAGGAAACCTGAAGTGACAGCAGCGTGTTGTCTTAATCCATTTTTGGTACTTGAGATTCAATTGTTGGGGGTTTCCATTATTTTCTCTTCCCTCTGTGACAGCTATGCTGTTAAGAAATTACTCCATGAGTGGATTTCTCCTTAAATCCGAGTGTAGTTGCATTATCCTAGATAGAGCTAGACTATGAATACCGGACTTTAATATTTCTGAAATGCATTATTGAATGTTAGAAATCAGGTTTAATTCAAATTAATTTAAATTTTTAAACCTCTTGTTTCAGAGTTTTATGTACTAGATGTACGTTGCACTAGTATTTTCAAGCGAAACACATTTGAGCAGCCAATACATCAATATAGGTCTCATTGTTGGTATTTTGCTTGTTTGCTGCCTGCAATTATTAACATATCTTGTGAGTCTGAGTACAAGTCAAGCTAAACTCTGTTCTGTCTTAATCTCGACAGCACCTCATAATGCAGCTCTGGAGCTAATAATACTGGCACTCCTTTGATCCTCCTATTACATGGCGTACACTGATAATGGCTGGCAACAGGTAAAGAGAATATTGTGGCAAAAACAATTCCATCAAAACCTCAGCACAACTCAATGAAGCTGAACGATTCCTCTCAAGCTCGACTGGTTAAAGTCAAATGTCTTGGTTGCCGACATCAATCCTGTTTATGGCTGTTAGGCTGGAGGATGTTTTCTTGCTCTGCTGTTCAACACAGACCCTCACAGCAAATGCTTTGAAAAGGACAGAGCAAGAGCATTTATTCTCCAGCTTGGGGCAATGCAGCTGTCTTCTGCAGCCATGCGTTCTTTTATGATTGATGTACACAATCCATCCAAGTTAATGTTACTTGGTATGTAATAGTTAACTATTCAGCTGGATGATGCATTTACAATTTGGAAATAAAGACAAAAATGAGATTGAAAACGTTTGTGCAACAGAGCGGAAAAAAGGGACGCAAAATATGCGCAGCCTGGTATTAAGAACTGTTTGCCGTGATTGTTTTGCTGTGGTACTAATGCAACTACAGCGGGTTCCTGAATTGACTGATACAGATGATGATATTGTCCATTTGCTGCTTGGACAACCAAAGAAAATGATGCATGATTCTGTTTGTAAGCTGTTTTGGCACAGGTCAGCTGAAACACGGCTGCGTGCGCTGAATCGAACCACTCTCGAGAGATGCAGGTGGATTACTCCAGATGTGTGCCGCCAGAGCTCATGTTTCCACAAAGATTGGCCAGAGCACTGCTTCACATAAGCGGCGAGCTCCATCAAACCGAACGAGCTCGAACGTTACCTCTTTCATGATCTGCACGGGGAGGATAAAGCCTAAGGTTCCTCTTGTTGGGATCTGCATTAACAAGCTGCAGGAACGTGGGAGCAGTGTGGGCAGAAAGCTCAACATGCATCATGAGGCTTGTGAATGTCTTGTAAGAACTGTCAGTGCATTGAGATTGGGGATGTGCAGTTTTGATTGACCAGTAATTTAACATTTTGTAGTTGGATTTCATGGTTGAGCTCCAGGCTGTGTAAAGCGAAATACAAGCAGGCAAGGAATATAGGCTCATGAAAACTTTTTAACTGACCAAAATAAACTGCATTTCATTTGTGTACTGCCAACATGGCTTGAAATTAACTTCTTGGCTCACTAGGCACTGCAGCTAGTGAATTTTAACTTGAAGACCACTTTTTTCCTGCCAAGCATTTTCACCTGACGTGACTGGACATGGCAGCCAAGGTTGTGGCAGATTCACAATCTTATGTTACATAAATAGCACGACTGGCTATACGATTAAGGGAATCAACGTGATCACTGCCTCGCGATGCACGTGTGTAATGGGAACATATGTTTGAAAGCTTCAACTTGTCAGGCTACGTGTGTACAGCCTGCCCTTATAAATGGCTACACCTGAAGCTAGAGCACACTCTGGCACTGAAGTACACATCTTAAAAATTTATAGTAGTATCCGAATTTGAGTTATTTATTTAGTATATCATCCTGCCTTTGCAGGCACATCGCATGATGGGTGCAGTGGAGTAGTCCAGTGTTTACTGCATAAAATTAAGATTAAATCAACATGATAGTAAGCTAATCATCATAGCTTCGAGCACACAGCTGTTACTTAAGGCATGGAGATAATATCTCACTGCGCTGTATCTATTTGAATTCAAAATGAAGCAATGTTTCAGCAAATACATTAATGTTATTTGCACAGTATTTCACATAGAGGGGAAAGAAATGTGTGCAGATGTGTTTATAGTTATTTTTAGAGATTAAAATTGCTTCAGTGAGTACTTTTTTGATTTAACTTTTACGTTTTCACTCATGATAATTCATTAATGCAAGACCTCTCAGTAGTTGACAAATTTGTCCCTATGTCTAATAACACTTCAGTCACTTGGCAGACGCTTTTATCCAACGCGAATAGAATAGTACAAGTGACGCCAGCTACAGTCAGGATTCAAACCCCCGTCTCCCGCATGGATGCAGCGATCTTACCACTGCACCATCAAGCTTATCACACAAACAGTTCCTTATCTGATGAGGAGCAAAGTGGGCTAATCATACAATTGTGATTTTACCTGACCCTAACATTTATCTGGACCATGAAGTACCAAAATCCATCTTAACATCAATCAGGTAATTAACACTTAACTTAATCTCTGCCCGTGACTATTAGCAAATTTAGAAAAAGTATAATTCCCATGGTTTTGACCTGACTTTACTACAAGACAACAGAAATTTGGTAGTAATTTTTACACTGCATGATGATTTTTCAATTACATTATTCCACAAAAAAGATAAAAGGAAAATAATATATACCAGAACAGGGTCAGCAAGACCGCTTAATGGGTCTCATGGTTCCTGCTGAAAGAAAGGACCTGCTGATATGGATGATTGGTCTTATGACAATGATAGATTGTGTTTCCTGGAGCCGTACAGGGTCCTGCTGTGCTGCTAGTGACACTTGGGAGTTGCACTAAATGCCTATGCCCATGTCACAGACCTGCACTAAAAGCCTGGGGGGAATGTAGGCGAGATAATCCAGTGACATACATCCCATCAAATCTTTTACAGCACTGGGCAGTGGAGAGTGACAACAGCTTGTGAGGGACACAGTGTGTAATCCAGCGTTTTGAACTGACGCATGCTCAAGTGTTTTGCCAAATCGGTCTTGTGTTTGGTTTACCTTAGTGAAAAATACTGTTATTGAGCATTTTCCCATATTAATTAGTTATCTAGGCGCCATTATGTACTCGTGTGCCTTTAGGGCTTGCTTTGAGTTCATAATTCTTGTGTTGAGCGTGGTTTCATACCCAGAAATTAATTGGCATATAAATTAAAGTGAAGATCATATGTTCTAAGTTTTCCTCCAGCTGTTGGTTTTAGGAAGTTCCTGATACTCAGTGCGGTAAACAGGGTATGTCCTAGTGAATCATAAATAAAACTCCTGACGGTCATTTTACTCTGATAAGATTTTAGATAGAAAAAATCTTAATTGCTATTGTGATACAGACTGGTCCCTAATTAGCCTTAATCAAACTTTGCTATCTTTGACTAAAAAAAGACTCGATTAAAGAAAGAGTTTGCTGAGGGGGGATGTTCTAAACTCATTTAGATGTTAAAGAGACCTTCAGCGATGGCAGACACAATAGTGTACTGACTAATATGAGCCTACAGAAGAAAGATGAATCTCCTAAGAAGTGAAATTTCACAATAATTGGGGTAGATATCACTGTTCTCCATTTCAACCAGGGGCCAATCTTTGGGTGGCATTTCATTATAGCAGCAGGAATTGTCACCGTAATGAATTCATCAATGTTGGTAAGATAAATGGCTCAACAAGAAATAGATAGGGCCATCTTCCACATCTGATGTAGGAAATTGTCTTTCATATACATCGCCTTATTAGAAAAAGGGACAGCTATTTGAAAGCTGCGACCATATGAACATCTTTTTCCATTTAGTGTGTTTGAAATATTAATGGCAACATGATTGACCTATTCTAGGAACACATCTAATGCAATGACAGATTTAGCACGCTTAGACAGACAAAACCTTCCACTCTGCTGATGTTTCCAAATGGTATAAGACAAACAAATAAAAATGAGATTCATTTTTTAAGGGAGATCATACTGTTTGTGGAACATGTTGCAGCAGTCCTGAGACTCAAAATAAAGCACTTTTTAGATAATAACATCAACATATTTGAAAAGTTGATAGTCATAGTGTTATACTATCAGTAATTTAGAGTGTTCCAATGTAAATACAAGTTTTATTGTACAGTGTTTCACTTCAGTTTCACTTCAGTTTTCAACTGCATGTCAGTCATGGGGTTTACCGTGGCAGGAAAAGAATGCTCAGAAGTAAAATCTATTTTTGTCTGTGAGGAGAGGGTTGACTAGCATTCAAGTAGAACTATATAAAAGTGAAGGACAGAGTTATGAATTATGTAGGAGAAGGAAAAAAAAAATCCTGCTGACAACAAAAAAACAGAGTCCTCAAGCATAGCTGTACTGCAGCAGAGCTACATGGGCTCCACGAACTCCTCAGGAGCACAACTACACAGACAAACTCATTTATAAATTAACATTGTAGTGTTTTTATCTTATAAATCTTAAACACTGTCACTGCAGATCACCTACTACAAAATTCAAAACATCCTTAGCAATTCTTCCCCTATACTCATGTTAACAAAGGTGGGTTTAAAAATCCGTTCTCATCTTCCTTGCAGTGTCGTGATGTTGCGCATGTGTCGGATTAATTTGCGATCAACTTCTGTGTGTGGCGGATTCCTCTACAAAGACAAGACGAGTCATATTTAGAGGCTGAGCTTGTTTGTTGTCAGCTGTGTAGTGAGCAAAAGCAGATCTCCAAGATGCTGCAGTCATCTCACTAATTACATTGTCATTTCCTGCACGTGAAGCTCTGCTTAACCTCTGCAGCACACCGGGGTGTCTGGATGTCTGATATGTTTCAAGAGAATGACTTGTGATGAGCGAAGTGTGTCCAGAACATATGATGGGCATGTATAGAGTTATGGCAATCTTTAATACACAATGCCAAGTTTCAATTAAGGCCTGGAGACACAGCTTTGAATCATTCATTTTTACTCCATCACATTACTGTTTAGGGACACAGATATATGCTTGTTATCGCTAATTGTTCTCCCCATGGTATTCAGAACATCCAATTATATTGTCTTGATAGACAATATAATTGTCATTTAAATTTGCAAAAGGTCACATTGTTCCAATTCTAGCACATATTTATCAAGCAGTCACAGTTACAGTCCTCATAATAATTAGTCAGGAGCTGAAGCATTATCTCCAATTCGACGTTGGATTAAGTATCTGTCCATAATTATTTAAATGCACTGTTCTTATAAAACATTGTGAAATGGAGAATTTTAAATAGCCTTTTTATTTAAACCCCTTTTTATGATGACAATCGTCAACAACAGTCCCATAATAAGTTAATTCTCAGTCAGTCATCCTGTAATTAGATTACACTGAATAAACAGACTTAACCTACATGATCCTCCTCATATAAAACAGTGTCAGGTGTTTGAGAGCGTAGTCGCAGAAGCAGGCTGACAGCCCTAACATAACTAATCAGTGCTCATCTTGATTTTATGGTTCAAAACCTTTATTAAAGAGCTTGTAAAATAAAAATCGCCCTGTCTTGCCCTCTTAATGCCCCCTGCTGTCTCCTCTACTCACTAACAGACCACATCATTATTATGCATTTGTGCAAACCAGGGGAATGTTTTAATGTTATGACACCAGGCTGTGTCGTGTCACAGTGAGCAGCATGAATGGTAACTCTTAATGTAGTGCTGTGCCATGTTAACTTTATTTTATATCTTTCGCTGCAGGTAAGAAAAAAAGAGGTGGCAGGTTGAGAGGAGCAAAGGACAAATAAATAAAAAGGTAAACAGAAAGTTTATTATGCGCCTTATGAACACCTCCAACCAAAGACTGTTTTTATTCGAAGAGTCTGTAAGTCATCCAGAGACAAAGCACGTATGAGGGTGCTGTATATGTGACACTTAATTTAGCATTTCATTCCACTTTAAGTCGCTAACTCAGCTGAGTTAATTGCAGCTTGGCTGATTTCTGTTCACTTCAGCCCAGGTCTGTTAACTGTAATTCAGCACATTTTATATCTTTACGTTCAATGTGTTCAGTAGATGTGCAGCAGAGTGCTTCACATCAAATGAACTGCAGTCATACAAAAGCATCAGTCATGGGGCTAAGTGCATTTTTAATCTGCTATTTGTAGGCAGGCAAAGCTGTTTCTACATTAGATGTATGCTTTTTCTTTTTCTTTTTTTTTTTTTCTTGCCGCCCTGTTTAGTTTAGTAGCTGGACGGCCTGAGGCAGGAAAGCGGCTCGATGTCTATCTGTTGTGCTCTCGGTATGGCAAAGATGGAAACCCAATGGGAGCAGTTCAAACTGGCAGCATGGGGCAGGAGATATTTTCTGCAGAGCATAGACTCTGGGAGCACAGTGAGTAGGAGTATGATGTCTGCGTATTTCATAAGACGGTGGCTGTGTCTGAGTGCTCATTCTGTCATTAGCGTGGAGGGTTAAAAAGCTTTCAAAACACATCCTTACAACTGACTCACTGTGATCTTAGAGCAGTGAAGCAGCCACTTAAAGTGGGCCCAAACAAACTGGAGACACTTTTCTTTTTCGTGGCAAATAACACGGTGCAGTTTACTACATTTAGCTATATAAGCAACATTATAAAAACAAATAACAATTACATTTTCACTATGATTGACCACCTAAATCATTGGGCCCGTTTTACAGCCTGTAGCCCTTCTGCGCCCGTCAGATTGACCTTTAAACTCTAAATATAAGACAGTGATTTGATTGAATGAAAACGTTGGGTAATAGGTACCTACATTCCTTTTGAAAGCTGGCTACAGTTTACAGACACTTTACAAGCTGCGCTATTATAGCATCTCTTGAGATTGACTGTGCTGCGCCATCTGCTTCGCAAACATCATAAATGATCTTAAAATGCAATTTCATGAACATTATTCCACCCTGAAAATTTTCCGATAATAACATTTGAACTTAGCTCTCTAAGAGGAATAGAATTCAGGGTAAGACCTTAACAGCACTATTATTTTTATGCCGTTGCAAATGCTACTATTATTGCCATGAAAATAATGACGACAATGTGCCTTTTTCAGGTTTCATGGACACTCTGTCAATGGCTTACACAAGCGTTGGGTATTTAATCGGAAACTTAGCACTTCTGACTGCACCTTCCAGCTCTCCACTCCACCTGCCTGAGTCCAGCCAAGGCAGAATGTGCATAACTTTAAACTGAGTAGTCTGAGCTGTGTATCATCAGCTCATGTCAGGGTGTTGGCATTGTTGCTGCATCCATTCCTGGCAAAGCCAGCGCTCTGTCTGTTTGAAAGTCCCCCGTTGGAGCAATGCCATCACACTGCCTCACATTCTCATACTCCCTCAATTGCTCATACTCCATTTATACCTAATATAAAGCCATCATCAATTCATCTGCAGCTTTTTAAGAACATTTAAGGTGCATTGATGGCTCAAATTAGCATTTTCTGGAATCAGAGGCCGTGTAATTGAAGAAATCAGAAAAAAAGAACATCCACTGAAAGGAACTGTAATACTTGATGTCCACTGTTATGTAGCTCCTCTGATGGTCAGTTTGGACTTTGATTACTCTAATGCACCACAGTTCGGTTAGATTAGTTGCGCTTCACCTTGCTTTCATTTGTTATGACTTATGATGTTTTTACTTGAATTCTTTTGTCGTGATTTGAAAAATATATCAGCAAGATACAGCCTCAGGGTATTTGTTCCTCTTAATTAGCTGTTTCTATGTGATTCATTCTTACTCCTCGTTTTGGTGTGAGAGAGTTACAGTAGCCTCTGTTGTTATTCTCTAGGTTATGAGGTTGTTAGGAATTGTTACTGCACACAATATCATAATTTTACCGGCAAACTGCAGTTAACTATGGATTTAAATGTTGTATTTAAGTTTCTAGTGAGTCACAAGAAATGCATCACTGCTTTTTCAGTTTACAGTAAACTACCATTAAGAAGACTGTTTAGTCAAGTGCTGATTCAATTGTCCATTTGGCCAGCTTTGTTGATAAATGGAAACTACTTATGTTGAAATTCTTTATTTGTCCTCCAATATATAGACAAATTTTAATCGCATGCATAGTGACAGATACTACTGTAATCATAATTCCTGTGTATCCAACACAGAAATAGATATAACAGTCTGGCATCAAATGAAATCAAATATCACTTAATTCATCTAATGTTACAGTATAAATAGCCTGGCAGTATTCCTCCACACAATATTTTGCCAGCAGAACAGCTGTAATGGAGAATACATATGGTAAATATTGGAAGAAATCTGTTTAGGATGGAGCACACATTCTGTGAAAAACATGATTTTTTTTGTGTCAAATGAAAACATAAACACATCCCAAGCACAGCCAGACTCGGAAACTAACCTTCAGCACAGGCAGCAAGGAGAAAGGATCCTGAGAAACATTCTGCTTTTCCACTACAAATAATACATATCTGCACTATTTGCATGCTAGGCACACCTTCCTGATGTTAACAGTGCCAGGCCTTCGTACATCAAAGCAAAAAGTCCTTGGAAAACAGTACATGAGGATGGAGGTGTCTGTGGGCCTTGCTGGTGAGGCATGTGAGGTTACTTGCTAAGTATAGCAAGCAAAGAGAAAGAAATGATTATGCAATGAGCGGGTAAATCTCTTCCTCCGAGCACAGAGAATGTTGCTGTCTGTGCAAATAAAGTATGACGAGTAAATGGGTCAAAATGATGGCATTTCAACTATTTCAACACTAAAATTACAAGTACAATATTATTTATTGTTTTTCTATTGTTGTCCTCCCTTAAAAAACAATCCAGTACCACACTCTTGGTTTTGGGGTGTGTTGCATTCCCTTGTTACACATTTCCTCTTTATCAATGTTCCAAGGCCTACACCTCGGAAGACCTGAAGGTGGAGTCTATGTTAAGTAGCATTGGTTGAAACTTGAGCTTTGTTTATGTTAAATAGACCAATTAGTTTTATTATTCTACTGAAGTGCCACATCATATATTAGTGCATTACACATATAATGCATTAATTGAGGTACTTTTACTACTTAGCTGTGGTTTATTTACAAGATTTCTTACTAACTTTAAATGCAGAAAGATGCATTTACTACATACAGTAAACCTGAACATTTATGTTATGGCCCATGACAAATGATGTGTCCAAATCAAAAACAAGGCATTAGACCATATAATTACAGACAACACACAAGGAAACCACTGGATGACCTGTTTTGACACTTCAGTACACAGTCCAAGGTATGTTCAAAAACTAGCAAATGTGACTTTTGTATCTGATTGGCCATTTAAGGCAACCTTTAATAGGCTCAGTAATTATGGTGAGACCAAAGAATGATGTCAAGTGATGTTCTGCAGCACAATGCAGTAGAAAAAGATACTGTATTAGAGACTGAAGAAAAAGATACTGTTTTTTTTTTTTAATCTTACATTGAATGGCTCAAACGGGAATTGAAAGACAAAGATACATCCTTAGCAGAGCATCCCCAGTGCTGCACAAGGACAAATTAGAAACAGAACTAACACTGATTATTCAAAAAATATCAATGCAGCATTATAATCACTGTACTATTAGCCACTAATTTCATGCAATATTTTGCAATATTTAGAGGAAGCAAGTAGTTATTTCACTTCACAGACACAACTTCAACTGAACAACATATTGTATGAAGTGCCAGGGGAAATATAACAAATAACCTGCAACACACAGTCCAGAAACAGGATATTACAGCTAAGGAACCAGTCTGCTGACTAAGGAAACCTCCAAGGCGGACAGTCTCTCATGCCTCACAAAGGCACAATTGATCCAGTCCAAGCACCTGGTTGAATAACTAGATATGGCAGGGACAATGCAATGCACTTCAGTGTTATCAAAGACTCTGTGATCACATACTTTTTTTTTTACCAGCCAATATTATTTACAGGAGTATATTCATTGCTGTTTTACTCAAATACTACCTTCTTGATTGCTTGTGATCCCAGAGAACCAAATAGCAGTATATGTACAAATAATAACTGCAGAATCAACTGTTTATGTATAGGATTTTTTTTTCATATATTTTAAATAGACTAGTGAAGTAGTAGTGATTCCTGTTATCACAACTGGGCTTTTACTTTAAATTATGATAGGAAAGTACAACAATGATCATTTGATTTGCCAAAATTTATTTCACAGACATTTAATAAATCATGTTCTTCTAAATACTGATGTTACAGTTAGTAATTTAATTTAGCATAATGACAAGGACACAGGAGCAAAGAGCTAGCCTTGCTCTGTCCGAGGGTGTTAAAATCAATCTACCAGCACCTTTAACAGATTAACAGAAAATATGTCATTCATAAGCTGAAATCTAAAAAAGAAAAGATAAACAGTTTGATATGTGACATAGGTTATGTGCTGAAATATTTCTTCTTCATAAAGACATACAGAAAGTATGGTATTGATCTTTTCATATAACTCTAAAGAATAAATTGTGAATAAGCACTTTTTGTGACTAATGAATTATTATTATTATTATTATTATAATTTATGAACACATAAAATCATTATCCACATGCTCAGCAGTAGACTGTCTATTAAGGAGCCATAACAACATGGTGTCTTTGAAGCAGGTGCAATAAAATAATTTGTACAATTTTACTGTAAATCGTGCTATTTAACACATTTTCTCACATTCTATTATTTCGCACGCACTGTTTCTACTCACCCTTCAGTGGTATTAGGATGCAGCACAGGAAATCAAAATAGCTGTCATAATAAAATTGCAGTAAAATTTTAGTACTGTTGTTACCCATCAAAAAGAAAACCATGCTTATGGACTCCAAGAGCAATGACCTCTTAGGTGTCATTGGGTACAAAGATATGCTCTGTCCAGCTTGATTCATGTTCTGGCCATTCTGAGTCATGGCTACTCCCCATCCAATTACCATCCCATAATATATCAAGGGAATTACTGCTATACTGAGCAAAGTCAGAAGTGACTCGAAGACACCTGTGGGTAATGGACAGTAGAAGTGTTTTGGTTCGTATCACACCACAGGTGTAATGATTCAGTTGAAGGGAGGCCAGATTGTCAGATAACTAGGTCAAAAGCAGGATGTGCTTGATCCTTTTCCCCTGATCCTGTGGCTACGACTTGGTTTCAATTTTAATTTTCTTTTAATAGAAAGGCAAAAGGCAGGCAAGAAAATCAATTTCATTGGCAAGCGAAAAAAAAGTGGTCGTCAACTGAAGGCTATCAGAAACCACTCTCTCTGCTAATGGGTTACATTAATTAATATTCATGAGAGAATCTGAGCTGGAATTGGTACATTGGATGTGTAGGTGAAGATAAATGTGTCAGAGGTAATTGCTTATGGATGGTATTAAATATATATATAACACGTCGAAGGTGGACTTCATTTGGTTTTGTTCATTCCGTCTGAGGAGAAGCGCTCAGTTTAGATAGACACGTTCGGATGTGTGGAAGTATCATCCTTTGACAGATCTGCAAGATGTTTCCAGAGTAAGCTGCAGATAACAAATTTAAAATGAAATCCAACATTATTTAAGTTCCATGGGCTACATTTTCTACATTCAGTTACAGTTTGACAGGATCTCAGGGTGCAGTGTTGAAGATGTAAATGCCTCCTACTGTCTGTTTGAAATGAAGGTTTCATCCTTTATACAAACCGTCAGAATTAACTGCCATTTTCCATCAGCCTTTCCCACTCCTGTGATCAAAGTGAGACTCCTACTGAAAAAAAATAAAAAAACTTACAGAAAGTTATACTGTATATCCATAATTCTTCAGTTGGAAGTTAAACTTGACTCAGGGTGAAATATCAACTGCGCAATACAAAACCATTTACTTAAAGCTAATATTTACAATCTATGTAGACAGTATCAGTTTGACAAAATTACCATAACAGCAGCTTGATCCAACAGAGGATCGCTATGTTTCTGACCTTCAGGGAGCTCCCGTAATGCTCTGCTGTAATGCAGTGTAGTCTGACCACTACCACAAAATTACTGTTTTATCTCCCACCATCTTCACTTCAAAAGATGGTGAAACGGCACATGTAGGCGGTGTAATATGCACATGTGGAGTACTTCATCGATGAATAAATGAGCTCCTCAGAACATAGCGTATTGCACGATTTCACTGTGTAAATGTGGATAAACGATGCCAGCACAGCCGACGGTAAAAACTGTATCCCATGATAACAACATGGAAGTTGTCATGGATGAATACATGTTTTATAACATTTTTCAGCAGATGGAAACTCCAGTCTTGTTAGTACAAGTTAGAGTGCAAATCAGAAAGAAAATATGGCAGAAGGCAGTGTGAATAGCCCTTAAAGCAGCTGCGGATACAGGTTGTGTCCCAATGCAAATTCTGAACCAGAGCTGGCTTGAGGTTATGGGTGACTGCTGACATCCAGTACTTCTTTTGATGCACTGAATTCCATTAAAGAAAGGGTTTCTACTGAACACCAAAGCTGATGCCATAACCCAACAACAACAACAACAACAACAACAACAACAAAAAAGCTACATCTGAAGCCAAAAAAAAAAAAAAAAGTTTATTTTGCAAAGGTTGCTCAATGGATTTGGAGGAAGAAATTACTTCTACGCCATTGAAAGCAATGTAATGCTTAATTATGTTGTGTAATCAAGCCATGAAAATGAATTTTAGTGAAATTGTAGCGGCAAGAGAGCAGAGGTTTAGTACTTTGTCATCATTTTTGATCAAATGATTTTATTGTACACTATTAGTTCTTATCTAATGCATTGTACTCCTCTCTCTGGGTGAGGTAAGACTCTGTGTGGAAGGAACTGGGGTACAGTACATTCTCTCTCGGTGTGTGTCATGAAGCTCAGACAATGACTGGGTAGATGAAGCCATGGAGAGACTTTGTGGGTACAGCCAGCCAGCAAGAACACCAGTATAGACAGGTAGTGACATTTTTACTTCACTGATTTTCCCAGCATGGACTGAGACTTTCAAGTGAGTGCAGAGCTCAGTAACTGATATGTCTGGTGCTTCTCTGATGATTTATGTTTTGCAGGCTTTGAGGATTTCACATAGCTCTTTTAGGACACTACAAAGTTTGATACTTGTAATATGATGCCTCTGACTCTGTAGCTCTCCTTAAAGTAGTGTGAAATCCACCAACCAGCCTGCTGAATAAAGTTTGTGAAAACAAGTTTTTGCCGAAGTGGTTTAGGAAATATTACACATCGTAGTCTATTTCTGGCCACAGCAGTCAAGTCTAAAACTATATCTCCAAAATCCTATTGTGGAATTTAAGAAAACCTAGTTTTTTTATTTATTTTCCAAACAGTAAAATCCTTAAAGCTGCTTTATAGTCACATTTCTGGTCTCCAAACGGTTAAAAAGAAATATTATTATTCAATAGTAGCGAATTTCAGTATATTGTGTGTATCTGCACAAATTCTATATTCAGCATAAACAAATGTGTCCAATTTCAACACTGAGTGGATTGCATGAACCCTAGTATGTCATGTCAATCTCTCTTGCAATGCAGATCCATGACAGCAACTGAATTTTGATAATGCTGTCATGGAAACTGGCTATTGAAGAGAAGGAGATAGTATGAGCTCTTCCTGGTGGAAATGCACTGGGGTGCAGTGCAACAATGCACAATGACAAATGCTGAAAATCTGGATATAATAAAGATGTTTTTAAACATGTATCTTTTGCAGTTTTAGGATTAAATTTGGAGAAACACACAGCTTTATGTAAATGCTGTAATCTTCCTTCAACTGTGTAGTTATCAGGAGCAAATGTGACATTTGCCACCTGTTCCCTGTGCTCACTAGTAAAAATTGCTAGTGAGCACTGGCTCTAACTAGATTGACCTCTGAGCATCAATTCCAGTGTCACATTCTCAAAGCAGCGCTGTGGTGTGTTGGGAAACATACAGTACAGTACTCCTCTGTGTTTCGGCCGGTCACCTTGGTGTTTTCATTACAGCCACACAAACATACTGTACTGTGTTCGGCACGCTGATGAATGTTTGTTTGTTACTGCAAAACCCACTAGTAGCTCCAAATTACTAGTAGATAAGACACAATCGTATTGTTATGAGTCTTTTGGCTGAGAAAAATGGCTTCAGCATCACTTCTGAGAGGGTTCTCCATGTGCTTTGTTTCTTCTGTTGTCGTGTTTTACCATCGTGTTGTGAACTTGAAAATAGCTTCTTGACATCAAGCTTCTGTTGCGGCATGTTAAATTGGGAAAGAACAAGGTTCCGAGACTGTTATGTTGATGCTTTTTTTTTTTTTTTTTTGCTTTGTGTTGCTTGTTATCTGAATGTAACAATACAATAGGGATAGTACAAAAAAGCAAAGACTCACTATACCTCTGAACATCTGAATATTGCTATTAGATATAAGGGCCTGTGCCAAAAATATTTTCACTGCAAACTCACTTTAATCTTGATAAAACATATATTTAAAGTCAGGTAAACAGTTGTTTTTGTTAAAGAATCCTAGCTGCAGCATTAATTTAAACCTTCTTAACACAAACCATTCTCCACGGGGATATGTGTCGTCCCTTAGCTCACTCGCCTCCCAAACATTTTTTTTTTCAGAGAATCACACCAACATGTGACACAGCAGGTTCTGCGTGGCACTGTTAAAACAGAATATCATTGCTTAAGGCAAGGTGACAGGGATAATCATCTACCATCCTTTACGTTTAATATTTAAATCCCAGAGGTAAAGAGAGAAAGATGGCGATGTCCTTGTTTCAAGCACCGTCTCCACTCTATCAACTCGGTCCCCAGTAATCAGTCAAACAGAAAAGCAACATCTGCTATCGCAATTTAGGTCTTCCAGTACAGTTATGATTGTCTAAAACTCAAAATAAAAATTGATGCAATTTCCGTGCAAAATTGGAAAGATAATAATGCTATTTTCTTGTGATTTTTCTCATATTTGAAATAGTCCACTGATGCAGGTGCATACATTTTGTCCTGTTTACCAAACTGAAGTGTTGCATATTGCTCATCTCTGTGGTATCTATTATTACACGTGTTTGCTGTGTGGCTGATTTTCTTAACAGTGTAAACAGATTCTTTCTCTCTGTTTGCAACAATTATTTACTTTGTACATGCTTCCTCCCCCTACACCAGATGGGACTGCCTTTTTTCTTTTTCTTTTGTAGGTCAATTTGGGGAACTGCAGGATAATATATTGCATTTGCATTAAATAAGCAAATGCTACATACTGTACAGTACAACAGCATTTACCCCAGAGCTCTGCAGCTTGCAGTTAAGAGAGTGAGAAAGGTCACATAACTCAGGGGCAGAATAAATGCTGCTACATGTAAATGTTGATTAATCGCTACAGCTCTCTGCAAGATTTATGAAATATTTTAATTTTATCACCTTAAACATTTATGTTTCAGGGCAATTACAACATGACATTTGGCCTCGGAATCAGTAATTAATTTAGGAATGTTTTTTTTTTTTTCCTGTGACATTTACGTAATGTCTGTCTGTATTCATTATTTTCACTGGTCTGGACCAATTTTCATATTTGACATTCTGGGCTGGAAGTTTTTAAAATGTCGACTGTTTGACTGTTTTTATATTTGTACAGCTTGTTAGATTTAATAACCAGCAATGCTGCCAAAAATAATACTATTTGAAACTACCACCACAACACATACCATAAATGTGTGAACCTCCGATTTTGTCATTTTTATACTCCAGAGGTGCTGTTTTGACTGCACACTGCAGCATCACTCACTACATCCTCCTCAGTGAATGTACTTTGTGTGCCTGAGTTCATAATTCTTCCATCTTGTGCAACAATCTAATTATATCTATATTCAAGAGGGATCCAAGTATTTCTCAGCGGACTCTGTGCAGCTGACGGTGTGTGCATAACTGTGGGCTTGATTAACAAGTCGTTGAGTCAGCACATACTGTGGTAAAGTGCTTGAAGCCCACAGACTTTCTAACCTCCAGCAAGGTGCTAAAAGTATCGGAAGTTACTGCTGATCTCTTATTGTCAACTCTTGTTAACGGTTACCAGCATTTAATTCTGGGTTTAAGTTCCAAACATTTAATCAGTCAGATTTAGTCTTGCTAAGACATCCTGGAGATTTCTTCTCGTGTTATTAGTAGAACTATTGTAGAAACTACTGATGAAAATGTAAGTAATGTAATGTTTCGGCTATTATTGAGTGATAATGAGACAGAGTGGCTGATGCCATCAAGAAATGTGCTTTTGCCATGGTTTTATTCTTTCAAATATCAACATACACAACTTACCTAGCTCCTGTGTTCACATGGCATAATTGTTGTAACGTGGGCAGATTTAGAAAGTGCAGAGTCAGAAGTAAAAAAAATTCCTCAAGTCAATGTGCAGCAACAAATATCGACACGGAGTTGATACAGTACGGGAAGAAGTGGAAGGATGAGAATAGTTTGCAGCGCTATAAAGATAAATGCTTTCTTTTGTCTGTTATACATTCTCATAAAATGCACTGAAGGTCAATATTTCTATATCTAATGAAGATACCTAAAGCTGCAGGAAATATGGCCAATGCTACAAGCAAAAGGGCAGCTCGTTAATCTAGTCACAGTGGGGAAGCAAACCAAATTCAAGGACTTAAATGTCTTTCACTAGGATAAGCATAGGAGATGGAATATGTCAGATCTTAAGGTCAGGCAGGTGCTTCATATTGATGTATTCTGATAAGAACAATCGTCTGAAAATTGATCCTGAAATTACTTGAAAGTGACTATTTGCAAGACTATTATTTGTAGAGCTTTTGTAGGGCAAAAGCTTGTAGAGGACGGAATGAGCATGGCCCGCAATACACACATTAATCTAGATTTGTAAAAGAAAAAACAATAGAGAAAAGGTGTTGTGAATTCTACTGTGAAAAGCCGACATGATCTGGTGTTATAAAAACATTTGTCTAGCTCTGTGTTTCTCAACTGGTGGGGCATGAAAGTGTCAGTCCTTGACCAATAGAATTCATTTTAATTGCAGGAAATCACATGGGAAATATTTGAAAGTGTGTTCTGTTGTGTGTTTCTGATTGTTTTATCAATTTATTTTCACTTTGTATTTAAAGGAATGCACTGGAGAGTGTTTATAATACTGTTCAACTGTGTACTACTTTGCTCTGCCATTGTCATGATTGTCAGTTGATGGCACTTGTGGAAGATGTGTCTCGAACTCACTCCTGTAGTTCTACAGACACACAGACAGGGGAAGCAGTCCACTCACAGGCTTATGAATGGACAGTATCCAGGTTGCATACCCGGCCAGCTGGAGGGACCCGGGCTGAGGATGTAAATGGGCAACATTCTCCTCTCCCTCTGCAACTACCACACATTGCCCTGGAGCAAGGCATTTAACCCCTTGCTTATATTGTTGCTCAGCAACCACAAGTACGAGAGTGATTGCAGTCCGGCTCCCCTGTGTGAATGTAGCTGTACACTGAATGGGATGTAGGTCACCGCAAAAAAAAAACATTATACATAAGCTGTCAAAACATTTCCCGGGCAAACAAACATTATATATGATCTAGAGACGATACCACCACAGTAACACTGTCTTTCTCCCAATGTGTGTGTGTGTGTGTGTTTGTGTAAAAGGAAGAGATTGTCAAAAACAAGTGAACTGTGAAATTGCACCACTTTAATGTGGTTTGGTTAAAGGAATAGTTCTGTTTTTCGAAAGGTGTGCGTATAAGGTGTTTTAGCAAGAGGAGACAAAAAACACCAATGAAACCATTACCTGATTACCTGATAGTTGGAAAATGAAATACCATTTTCACATGAGGTCTTTTGATGACACTGTTGGAGATGGCTATCGATCTCCCATAGGAGTATAACTGGTCTGAGAAATCATAGTCATCAAACCATTCAGTGAACCTTTGTGCCCTATGGATGGTGGTCGCCTTGTTCCTTCACTTATTTATTCAGTTTTTCCTTTAATTTGTCACTGATGTGTAACTTTGATGCCAACTCCATGACGTTACCACGGCCGGCCAAGAAATATTCTGGCACGTCACCCCATGTACAACAGCAAATTGTCATTTGACATCGTGTTGATTAAATAGACTGGATATAATGCGTTAATGAGCTTTAAGTGACGCTGACAGGTGGATTTTATTTGACGTTTGTCCTACAGGGCAACTGACAGTCAGGAGAAATGGCGTCGGAGTCATGTGCATGTATCAGTTCATTGGATACACCTGTGAGATCATTTTTGGGGGGGGTCTGTTTAATAACTGTATTTCCCAATCCAGTTTTGCTATGGTCCAATTACAGTTAGGCTATTAGACAGTCAATTCTGTTTTGAATTTTTCACCCCACAGGTACTGTACAGCCCACAATCATTTCCATTTCAGTTGTTTACACAAGATAATGACTCTGGCTGGCTAATGAATATTTCGTTAAGCCTGATTGAATAATCAATCAGTCAGGCTGTATCCCCGCCCTGCCCCTGCCCTGCCCTGCCCCTGAGGATGGAGGGGGGGGGGGGGGGCACGCCTCCAGCCGTCGGCGTCTCATCCCACTTCCTTAGCAACACGTTTCCCTCCTGTGCGCTGTCACACTCCCCAGGGAAAGACCCATCACCTCTGAGAAACCCTTCAAAACGACGCTACAAGTGGCCGTCCCCAGGCGGAACACCTTCTCAGCTTGATGGTGAGCATTGCATCCCACCGCCACGAACGATTGTAACTTCGCGGGGTAATTGTCCGTCAGCAGAGACGTGGCTGCAGACAGATGGTCCGTGCGTGCACCCTACTAGTCCGATTACCCGTGCAAAGTAAATCCTGGGCCCGGCGTGTGCAGAGTGGGGGCAGAGAGAGAGAGAGAGAGAGAGACGCGTCAGTGGAGTTTAATGCTAAGCTGTTGTTTAATGCACACCCTTTGGCTGCAGGCCCGCTTCAGCTAGGAAACGTGGGAGAAGCAGTGAGCTGTCTGCTTCACAGACAAAAACAGAGCAGGTGGAAAAGAATTCAACATTCAAAGTCCCCTGAACTGTGGTGCAGGCTCAGCTGCTAAGACACACCAACTCCACCACTCAGGATCAGGAGGATGGTAGGAGGGCCATGCACGCCTACAGGAAGGAGCCCTTCACTCACCTGCTGTAGTGGTGATGGAAAAATCAAAACCGTGCATGTTTATATAACATGATCAGGGATGCAAATCAGGCTCATCCTGCACACACCGTGACCTACTTGTATGAACACATGGAAAAAGAGAAAGCACAGTTAGTGCACTGTGAGGTATCATGTGATTTGTAGCGGGTATAATCAGAACTAACTCAAACCTACAGTATCAAAAAGTTTAAGATACATCATGAAATAACAAGCAGACTTAAGATAAACCAGATTCCCTGTGTTCTTTTGTATCTGGTGCTTGGTCTAAGGCCTATTTAAGCATTTGAACTATCTTTAAATCATTTGCTCTGTTCTCACTTTGCACAGCACAAATCACTTTATAATATTAGTCTCAGTCAATTGAAAAGCACGCAAAGTCCCCCCCCCAAAAAAAATCTTGACAAAAGAGAGACTGATTTATTTCTTTATTTTTTTATGAATAAGTCCACTACAGTTTTCCAAGTGAAGGGGTTCGGTTTTAACCTGAGAAAACTGTTAACACCAAGCTGGGGCTAGTGGCGTTAGTGATCTTAAAAAAAAAAAAAAAACCCACCTACCCTCTCACTAGAGTGAGAAAATTATAAAGCAATTTTCTGGTCTGCACATGTATCACATTCTATCTAAACACCGGCTCATGATTACGCGACCACGCTGCTTCGCAGACTTGCTGTGTTTCCCCTTATGCAGTGCTCTTAATGCTCTGTGTGGCTGAGCGACTGTGTACCACAATTCCCCTACGCGCTGCACAAGTGTTACAAACAAACAAAGACGCACAGCCTTGCCTTATCGAGCTTCTCCTCCAGAGCATCAAATAAACAGGAAACACTATAGACTATACCACCACGGGGGTAGGGTCGAGATTGATGAAGGCATTGCCTCAAACAAAAATGAGCAATTCATAGAGGGAAAGTCGAGCTGGTGAAGCTGTGCTGCTGCTGGCTCCAGTCTAATTTAACCTGTGGGCTATAACGATTTTGAGGTATTACACCCGTGATAACATCACGCAGTTGCAGTTCTTTGAAATGTTCCTTATGCTTCTATGAAAACAAAGGAAAAAATAAAAGATCAGGTGCATTTAAGTCGAGATGTCAACTGTAATTTCTCTTTTGCAGTGGCTTTCAGTGGTGAACTGATGGTGATAGGACGGTGAAAAATAAAAGGATTCTTTTGCAGGTTTGAGGTTTACCTGCAGGATATCCATCATTACGTCTCACGTGAGCAGGTAATGGATACAGTTTCCCGTCCGTTGTAATAACTCTTGGAGCTAAAGAGATTGAAGACTGTCCAGAAATATGTCTGCAATCCTCCGCACTTAATCGTGACATCATCTAACAAATATATGACAACCGCATGGTCAGAAATAGACTTTCAACAGTGAGTGTGCAGAAGTTCTATGCCAGTTGATGTAAAGGCTGTGTGCAAGACTTTCACTCAGGTGAAATAATTTTCCAAAAGACTGTTATACTGCATGTTGCAGAGAAAGGATTGGGCTTTTAGTGGATTGGTGAGTTAAAAAAAGAACCTGGACACCGCAGTGGTAGTCATCTACCACATAGCTCATCTGTAGTGACTAGTGGGATGCTTTGCTCTCAGCCTCCGATTTAATCATTTCAGCGGCTTCATTGAGATGAAGAGTCTTGTTGATGTTACTGGGGAATACATAATGACAGTAAAGCAGCAGATTTCATCAGTGTAGGAGGCTTACAATGCGAACAGTTTTTTATTTTTTTACTTTATTTAACATGCAATAAACCATAACCTTCCAAAAAGTCATCTCCAGTCCCCGAGCAGGCAAACAAAGGTACAGTACACTCACACGATGCACGATGGCGAACAGCGACAGCAGCCACTGCAGCTGTCAGGGAATGAGAAGTTCTGAATCAAGGAAGTCATAATGAGAAATTAGCATCTACAAGGAGGCTTACGCTATTTATCTCAACAGTGTTTGTCTCAACTTACACCTGTGCGTCCTCATTCTTGCATAAGTGCCATTATACTGTAACTGGCAATTGTGCCTCACTCACTGGCCAACATCTTCATCACTGTCTGTGCGCCGGCGGCATAATGAGCCAAACTTTGCTACTTCTCCAGGAAGAACAAAGTTTATTTTTTGTTATTAGACGTGGCGTTCGAAAAATCTTTTCCCATGTGTTCCGTACGGCGTGAAGTCGAAACTGTTTTCGATGAACTTTGTTAGGTGGACTCGCCCATCTAGGGTTTGTTTTTAATTAAATGTATGCCTCTAAGAGTGCAAACAACAATTGTTCTAATTATTGATTAATCTGCTGATGTGGTTCATGAGTAATTAAGGAATTGTGTAGTCTACAAAATGGAAAGTCTCCTTCATTGTTCTTGTTTTGTCCAAATTGTAAAGATATTTAGTTTCATATGACAGAAGATAGGAAATACTCACGTTTGAGACACAGGAGAACAGCAGATTCACTTTACGTTGACTGACTAATCAATTACCAGGCCCGAAAGTTGTGGCATGTGATCATTTGCTGTGTCCTCCCGGTGTCTAGTCATCAGTCAGGCGGGGACTTACGCAGATGACATGAACCGTTGCCCTCTGCACACCTACATGATTAGCATCCTAAAATTGTGGTTCCACTCAGCTATAATGAAAGCAGGAGACTGGAGGAGACAATTAGTTGACCCCGACATACACAACCTTTCTTCTGATCTAATGGCCCTTATTACTTGAACCACTTCTGTATGTGGCACATAGTTTAATCCCGACCCGTCAATACCTCTAAGACACGTTTAATATCCCACCAACCTTTGTCATCTGTTTATTTAAGCGAAGGCCACTGCTGTAGATTTCTTTAATAACATGAATTAGAATGAATGTAAATCAGATTAAATGAATTTGAAGCACTACACAATTAAGAAGGATTAATGTGTTTTACAGTCGACACTGGTTGAGACAGCCTCCAAATATCTCACTTGAAATTGTACTAAACCAAATTAGCAACAGTGCATTAGCGGTAATTTAGTATTGACTAAAATAGAAACCGCTAGGAATTGTGTGCCTGTTGCATCCTCGCAGAATTTCTGTGGAAATTGGAAAATTGACAGTACAGTACTTGCTCCTGCTTTCTAGCATTGATCCGTTACACATGCTGCTTGCTGACATTGTCACTTGGCTGTCATATGCAGGATGATATAAGATTTTCTTTTTATCCCAGCTGTCTCTCTCACTTTTGGATTACAAGCCTCTGTGAGACACGATCACTGTTGTGGTGACCTAGGTCTTGTTGGCATATGAGGTGAAGATAACACGTTGGTATTGTGGGATGTATTTCTGAATTGTACCAGCTACAGGCTGCAGGTCTGATGCCTAAATGGCATTACTCAGTCAACGTTTACTATATAATGTCCGCATCTGCAGAAGCTGGTTCTAGTTCTGTTTTATTAAATTTAATCCCTGACTAATCTGATAGAAAATTGTGATCCGGGTTTTGTGCCTGATTCTGCTTAGGTTTGATTGTAAGAGTGGGTCCATTCTCATTGTACATAGTCGATTTGTTAATATAACATACAAAGATAAAGTTAAATTTAAATTAATCAAATAAATATGTGGTGCTGCTTATTCCACTTCCACTGCGGCTAATAACGAATATGCTGAACAAACTAATTTTGTCCTCCAAATTAAAATTTAATTTAATTTCTTTACTTTGGAAATCAGGTGACATCTTTTGGATTTATTGAGCGAAACACAATAGTCAACCTCATCCCCGTGTACAGTAATTGAGGTCTTCTGTGTGCCCGCGCAGCCCTCATAACAGTTCTTGCAATCTCATTCACTTTATCACTCCCCCTTCTATTGATATCGGTGTTCCATATTCAGCGTTTTATTACTTATCACCATGCAGTTATTCATATCAGCCCTTGTGAGCTGATCAAGGAGCAGAGTTTTTCTTTTGCAGGGAGGCTTCTCTGCTTTGTTGTTTTATCTCGTGCACACGAATGAAAGGGGCCTGCGGGGGGAAATAAGACAATGCTATCAGCTTTAACTCATCTCACTGGCTGACACTGAGGTATCAGGCACTGGCAAGGGAGACAGAATATTTTATCTGACTCTGTCGCTCTGTAGAAACCTCAGAAAGACTGAGGCTGCTGTGACACACTTGGTGGTCAGTAGCACTGCACATGATTATGACAGCTCTTGTATTACAATGAAACAGAATCTTCCTAATAGTAGTGGGCTCAGTCTCTTTCTTTTAATCAAATTTTAAGCTGTGGCAGGAAATGAGTAGTTTTGCAGAAATCAGCTTCCTTTTGCAAATTATTAATCAAAGTCTTTCTTTTTCTCAGGTTTACTATTTGCAGGCACTGCTTGGAGCACATTTGCATGTTGAATTCTCCAAATGACACAAGTTGGGTTGAAAAGTTCCAGGCTGATTTGGATTAAAAAAGAAGAAAGGTGAATCATGGGAGCATCATTGTTTCACTTGGCGGTCGCCTTCGTGGCTCTCCACCTGATCCACTGCCAAACAGTGTGCAACAGAGAAGCTTCTCTTGAATGGTACCTTAAACAACACACGGTCCAAATGAATTGGACTCTCAGAGGAAACATCTGTCACAGCATCTCTGAGTGCTGGGATCTTCTGGTGGAAGGCGAGTCGAGTGGACACCCTTTCGCCCTCCCACAGATATGCCCGCTTCAGCTGCAACATGGCGACAAACTGCTGATGTCTGCTGATGAAACACTGAAGTCATACGGCATCAGACTCCTCAGCGTGTCAGAAGAGAACTTTGAAAGCTGCTCCACAAACGGACAGATAAAAGATCGCTTTCTTTCCCCCCACAATATAAATGAAAGTGAGCCAGTCGAGGCCAAGTGGCTCGTCCCGGGTCATCATTACTTCATCGCACTGCATGACGGAGACACGCAGCTGTGCAGGCTCGGCTTAAGGCTCAATGTGTCTGTTAAAGCGCAACTTTGTCAGGGTTCTCCTCTGCTTCGACTTTGTTCAGGGAACGGTATTTGTCAAACAGCCCTGTGGGAAGGTGCCTACCGCTGTCGATGTCACTACGGCTACTCTGGGAGGTTTTGTGAAAAGTTTGACGCTTGTTTGGATAACCCTTGTGAAAACAGAGGAGTCTGTTTGAGCAATGGATCCACAGATCCAAGCCACAGAACATACAAATGTCTGTGCCCTCCACATTTTACAGGTAAGAGGCCAAGCAGACTATCAATAATCAGTTGTGCTGGGCTGTTTGGAAAAGATCACTTTATAAAACATGCACCAATGCATATGATTAGATGAGAGTAGATTTAAATGTAACACAGTCTGCCTTTTATTGGACAGTTTTATTTTACACGAGCCCCAACACTGAAGCGTAATGCAAACAGAATTAATATTAAAACAGCTTGCGTTCCAAATGACTTCTCCCTTAATCTGTTTGCTGCCAAAATGCACTCTCTGCAGCAGCATTATGTACAGTGATGAGTCAGTTTCCATTTTTTTAGAAGTTAAAATAACCATAAATTTGCATAAAAACTTAAATCTCGTTTTGTTTTTCTTTTATCTGTTTGTATTTCTGTGTCACAGCCAACTGCTCTCCTGTTTTATTTCAGGGGTTAACTGCTCTGAAGTCGTGGGGAAAGAAAACTGTGACAGAATTTGTGAAAATGGGAGCTGCGTTCAAGTGTCGCCTACCTCCTTCAGGTGCATCTGTGACACAGGAGTGTCTGGTAAGAAGCTCTTCTGCATCTCCTTATTGGTTAAATGTGAATGGTTCAGCCGTCACTGTGACAATGAAGGTTATCACATAGTTCTGATCCCTGATAGGGGAATGATGCACAGTCAGTCAGTTTTCCCTATTGCACTACACCAAAGGTGGCGAGATATTGTAGATTTTAACACATCTCTGTTCCGAATGCGGAACCACGTCCTCTGCCTCAAAGGGGCCGCTATCTTCGGAAAGGTCAAACCTGAAAACTACAAAAGCCATATATCTTGAAAAGATCAGCATTACCTTATGGGTTTGAAACCTGTTTCTACTTTATGTCATATTTGTCATCATAATATATGAAGTGGCTTCAAATAAAAAAATAACCTCACGTTAGGACCATCGACGTGCGGTTATAAAAAGCCGGGGGCCAAAGTGCTTGTTGGCTTGTTGCAGTTTATTAAACAAAGGTTTACAGCATTCAATTAAAACATAATTTATTGTATATTGTTTCTGCTGAGGACATTAAATTAGAAACGTGCTACTGGTCATCTTCAGTCAGCTTGGCTAAAATACGTTTTCTTAGTTCATAGCACATTTAAAAATCTAATAGTGATATTTAACTTTACTACTAATTTCTGTACAAATAACTGTACAACTTTCACTACCCAGTGGAGCCAAGCGAGTGCTAAGGTGTGTTAATACCTGCCCATGAATCACTTCATGAATCAGACACAGTTGCCTCTGTGATTTAGACACAATACTGAAGGCACTTGTGTGAGGACCGGGCGGCACCAGTGATCTGGAGACCTTGTTTGTGAGGCATCACCACTTCACCCATTATTGCAGCAATTAGTCTCATTTGCTCCAGTAACATACAGTTAGGTTAATGGATAGCACGCACAAATGGGTTACAAGGCCTGAACACTCCTTGGGCTGCCCTCGATATCAGTGTCTGCTGAAAAAACAAGCCTGCGATGAACTTTCCGGAGTAAAAACTCCAGGTGGCTCTTCACATTGATTCATTGTTTTGTTTGGAGCACAATTTGTCCTGGCAGCATTCGTGACGTGTCATAGCTCTGGCTTTCGAGTCCAGCCCATGCTTTCAGCTTATTATTTTGAAGATGTGGTTTCAAGGTTACTTCCATTGCTGTCTGGCATCCGTTTTTACAAGAGCAGATTAAGGCCATAAAGTAAAAGAAGCATTTCTTTTTATGTAGTTTGTGTATGGAATATGGAGTGAAAGCAAGTAGTCCACATTTCAGATAACAACTCTGAACTTACTTAACATTTAAAGGAGAGAAAAATGTAACTCTGAATCTTACAGAGGGACCAGTATCACTCCGCTTTCATCCTTTTCTGTTTATATTTTGAATGCCAAATGTGTGCTGAATTGAATACGACAAGATAAAAAGGAATGCATCACATTCAACAAAAAGTGCTTATTTGTTGATTGGATGTCTGAATGACTTAATATATGTAATTGCACCAACTCATGTTGCAGTTTTCTTCTTATGTGAGGCTAAACATGAATGTCAAACCATTTGAGTCATGACAGGAAATGTAGTTTCTATGTACAATAAGTAACTGAACCATTTGGTAAAATCAAAACACTCCTCATGCAGTTTGACAGTAATTCACATCACTCACATCAGAAACCAACCGGTGACTTACGTGCACTCTCTACCTTCGTGGCTTTTATCTAATTCGCTTTACATGCGCCTGTTCTCTCCAGTAAGCCGACTCCACTGGTGCCTTCGCATAGTCATGGTGTCCTGCTGTCCCATCAGCTTCTTGGGAGTTCTGCGGAGCTTGTGCTTCCTCTACCTTTCTGTTGCAGTTGCCTCATTAATCAACTGGAAGTTAGTGGCTGTTCCAGCGCTGGCTGCCCTCATAGGCCAAAGTCTGTGGGCACAGAATAATGAGCCGAACTCATGGGACGTTTCAAATGAGATTTTCTTTTGATTCGGCTCTCCTCTGTTCCGCCTCGAGGGTATTAGTTGCAAGGTATTACCATCTTTATGGGGCCATTTCCATTTAGTATAAGGTGTTAATTGTTTTTGCAATCTTGTTGATGGTAAGAACAAATTTTTAGCTTAATTTATATTAGTCTTATATATGCAGTCATTACCCTTGTTAAACAGTTTAATTAGATACTGACTGTTGTTTCTCAGTGTATATTAGATTGCTGCAGTTCATAATCTCTACGGTAATAGGGTTGAGGCAATCTGTGGTCATAAAAAAAATATTTACAGTGGAAACTCAGCTGATTTTATTTTAGGTATTTCTCTCAAGAGTGGTATAGCGATTATGTATATCACAAATATATGTGACAGTTGGAAACGTTCCTAAATGTATTTGTTTGATTTGGTGCAACTTTTAGTGGGCCGCCTATGAAAAACTCAATTTCTGTTGGAAAATTAACTGAGGCGAAAGCAAGCCCTGAAGTTGTACACAGTATGATTGATGCCCACAGAGGAGGCTATGAGGAGCCCCTGGGATATGAGCACTTGTATCAGCAGGGGGATTAAAGAAAATATGCAAAGAAAGAGTCACTGGAAAGATAAATGTGTAGGCACCTTGTGAAGAACACAAAAATGAAAACCCTCACTTGGGAATAACATCAGATTTTATTCACCTTGAACCTGCAGTGAATTCAGTCTAATTTTATTCTTTACAGTGTCACTACAGCATTAGCCTGTTTCTGGCGGAATTGCGCGTTGTGAAAGTTTCGTGGTATAGCAGTTTTTAGAAAACTACTAGTGAGTGTACAGCTTACTTCAGAATGACCTTTTCTCAGAAAATGCAACGACAGGTGAAAGTTTACTGTTAATAAAAATCATTTACTGTATTTTGATAAAGACTTTTATTCTACTGCTGTACTGTGTATAGCAGTATTTTTATTCTAATGCTAATTAGAAATATATATATATATATATATATATATATATATATATGAAAGGTTTAATGTTGCCATACAGTATGTTATATAATTAGCTGTAAATTACTATAGAAATAATATTAAAAAGGGGGATACAAGCAGTTAAAGTAGCAGCATAGTTTTTTCATTTTAACAAAGTATCAGTCTATTCTGTACTCTGTATAAGAAGCACAATAAATATCTCATAATACAGCAAGAATGAATAATATATGAAACTAGTTTGAGAAACCTGTGTTTGCCCATCTTGAGACATGAGATTGTATGATGCAAGGATGTACAGTGAGAAGTGAGGCAAGTTTCTGTGTTCTGTGTTTCTGTTTTACCAGTCAGTAACATTATGAAATCACAATCTGAATAAAATGATCAAAATGAAAATGCAACAATATTAATAAATAAGTTAAATAATAGAAATACACTCATTAGCCACTTTTATTAGTTGTGCCTGTACAATGTAATGCAATTCAACACAGCAGCTCTGCTATGAATTCTACAAGATTATCATTTCTCAGTTTTTATTGAAACAGTCAGAAAGATGATATTCCTACTATATATTTATTATTAAGGTCAGAGAGAGTGGTGGAGTGGTTATATTAAAACATGCTTTTGATGTTTGAGCCCCCTCATTTATGTAAATAGGGTGGCCAAAACATCAGATTTTATAAAAATACTTTTAGTATGCAGTTCTTTCTGTGTGGTTTCCTGTTGAGTTGCAGTGGAAAGAAAAATTAAGAGGAGAAGAGGCAGTTTGTACTAAAAAGACTGCAGTGTGGGAAGTTATCCATCCAGTGTGACTAATACTGGAGATATTTTTGAATACATTTTGCACAGAGGAACTGTGGAGTTGGTCCTACGTCACTTAAATTGGACACATTATAGCAGGGGATCTCAAAGGTTTGCATTGACAAGTTCAGTGGTAAAAGACACTAAAGTCCTTTGTGATAATCAGGCAGTTGGTTACTTCTGTGTACAGCACAGCACTTGTGTTGACTTTTTAGTTTGACCACAAGTTCCAGGAAATCACCTCTCCTGAAAGATAGAAATATGTCTCTCTCTACTTAAACACAGTGGAACCTTAAAATATAAATACGACTACACAATCTTTATGTTGCAGTGCTACATTGAAGTGTTACAGTACTATTACACAACTGATGACTGGCATGTGTGATGATGGTGCTGAACCAAATGCTCATTAATATTAATGTAATGCGTACACTTTACTGGATGGCAACTGCGTATTGACAAATCCCTCTATGTTTCACAAGCCCAATCGTTAATATACACTTACACATGGTATGAAAAACAACACCTTGAGGTGGAGGCAATTTTTTTTTGTGTGTGTGTGTGTGTGTGTGCCTGTTTTACAGCTTTCAGAGAAAACCATCCATTTGTCGGTGAACCCACTGTGAGCTACTTAGGACGGCTACCATACTACACATGTAGGGTCTCTCAGATGAAATAAGTAAAAATTGTGTTGTTCTACCAAACACAGACATACAGGATTGCCAGGTTTTCAGAAAATATAGATATTAGTTATACACTACCAAGAACAGGAGAACTAACTAACTGGTTATGGTACATGTGGCAGTTTGACTTGGCCCAGTTACTTTTTGGATCAAGTATTTGCCATGTGGTTTGGCACCTTATAAAGACACTGGTTACTATAGTAGAATTGTGAAAAGATTTGCTCAAACTATAAACATGCATAGTGACGAGGGTTGATCCTACACTTGCCTCCATAATCAACACAGCAATCATAGAATCATTCCTGCATAAATCACGTTAGCCATGTCTTTTCAGGCAAATTGCACTGAAGGCATTTGATGAATGACACGTCACATCTCCTCTCCCATGTTTCATAATTTTAAGTTGTTCTTGACACATTATAGCTTCCGCAGTTAAATACACAATCTGACTACATGTTGGATTATCTGTCTTCTAGGACCACCTTGTGAGGAGAGGAAAGCCTCGTGTGATCCCAATCCGTGCAGAAATGGTGGCGTATGTGAAAGGAGCCCCGAGGGAATCGTTTGTCGCTGTCCAGAGAAATTCGGGGGCCTCTACTGCGACTCCCATGTTTACGCCGACTGCATGTCATATGCATGTCAGGAGGAACAAATCTGCACCGCGGGGCAACGTGTGAGGATTTAATTTTCCTTATTTGTTTTATCTCAGGAGGACATAAACAAGAAATGGCACGTGGAAATTAATATAGTGTCTTGAAACAAGATCAAATGACTTCATTCTGAAGGCTGGAACAGCAATTAATATTTATTCCTGAAGATGAGCTGAGGGAAAGTGTACTCGCTTCCTCCAGCATTTAGATTGAATGATCCAGCAGACGTTTAAGTGCCAGTTTGAAATCACTCTCAAACCTTTTTGTAATTAGATGCCTGTTGCAATTTTCACCTTTCACTGGAAATGCTACTGCGGTCATACATTTTACAGAGGCAGTTGTTTTTGTAATGTTCTAGAGGATACACTGGAGGAAATACAGTAATGGTCTAATTGTCTTTCTCTGACCTTTGTTTTGTTCATTACACTTTGCCAAGTACATCACACATTTTCACAACCCACCTAAGAATACCGGAGTGGAGCGAGCTAAAAGGGGCATTTATCAAAATAATGCCTGCTATTTCTGCTGCTTGACGTGGATATTTTTCTAGAGGCTTAATGTGAAATTCAAATGCCTTTAACTTTGAGTTACAGAAACATCAGCAAGTGTTACCCTGTTGCATCTGAAACTCATATTAAAATGTGTTTACAAAACCCATTAATTACTTTAGATAGGATTATGTGTAATTGCAGATATCAGGGACAAATAATATGAATCAATCAAGGCAGAATGGTGTCATTACGTTGAGCCGTTCTTTTTATTGCTGATGTTCCTACAGTTTGTGATCTAATGTGCCTTGTGTAATCTAACCCCGTTTTCCCAAGATGACAGATGACCTGGTTTGTTTTGCCTCTGTGTGCAGGCCTCTGAATGCGTCTGTGCAGATGGTAATGTGGTCCCAGCATGCAGGAGACAGCAAAACCTGTGCAGCTCATCACCATGTCTCAACAATGCCACCTGTGTGTCCAAGGGAAATGATTATGTCTGCAGGTGAAGCGCATACCTGTATAGAGATCTGATAGAGGTCACACACACTCTTCTTCTTTTTACAGTTTAATGTGACCAGAATTTCAAACGCATCTGTCCATGCACACGTATTGTCTGTGCACACAAAACGTGATATGACTTATTGTAGAGCTCTGTTCTTCGTCAGTATTTGTTAAAACAAACACTTAATTTGTCTAAATCTGCAAAAAGAAAATAGTCCTCAACTGGACAGCACTGCCCAGTAGCAGTACATGAGTGACACGAGCAGGTTAGGGAAGTTGGAAAGTATTAATAATGGCTGATGATCCTTTTAAATGGCATTTAAATTACACTGGTCGACTCCTGAATTAGATTTTAAAATGTTTTTCGGCACAGCATTGTCAACCATCTTCTACTGTTTTGACTCCACTCTAAACCGGTAAAAGTAAAAGGAACCAAACATGCCATTTATGAAACCGTTTTCTAGTGAAGCTTCTCAGACGATACAGGCTTCTACTAGATTACAGTCTGCCTTTTGATGCCCTCTAGATACTTATCATCACACTGAAGCCTGTTCGTGACACCGACTGAAACTCCTCCCAGCGCTTATACTGCTGGTCTTTGTCCAAATCTAAACTTGTTTCCAAGCTTAGGAAAATCCAGTGATTTATCATAAAGTGCTGCTTATTAGGCTTTTATTTTTCATCTCACTCTATCAGATCTAATGTCTGCTGTCATTCAAATACAATATATTTCATGAATGTTGTTTTGGGCTCTGCAATAATAGAGATTCATCACTTGAATGTTGTTGTTGTTTCACTATGACAGCTCTCTACACTGTAAGAAATCAAAATCTAATCAACCAACTCAAACATACAGTGTATATATAACATTTAAGGGGGTTGAGTGATTGGTCCGTTTACCCTCTTGGACAACACAATCATTAAAATCAAACTTTAAGTGATTTTAACACCCTCATAGACATACGTTTGATCTTTTTATATTAAATTGATTTGATGTCTTCTTTTCTACTCTAGTAATCCTGTAATCATGGTCAAAATCTTGAATTAATAATTTGAATACACTCTCTCACCCAGGTCCATATCACAAGAAGAAAAAAAAAATACAACACTCATGTTTCTAGTAAAAGAAAAACAATATTGCTATTTAGTGCTCAAGGCTCAGGGTGAATTGATTTTAATAGCACTGACCTCCTCTGAACAGATGTCTGCGAGGGTTTTCTGGGAAGAATTGTGAAGCAATAATTGACTACTGCAGGCTGCTCAATATCAGCTGCCTAAATGAGGGATTGTGCTTCAGCGTAGTTGGCGGGTATCAGGTAAGTACTTCAGTGTTTCATTCCTAATGAAATACTCAGAAGGGGGTTACGGTGTGACTGTTTCAAAGAGCAGACATATTACTGATGCAAGAAATGTTTTATTATAGTGAAGGCTGCAGTTTAAATGGCTAAACAGGAGTTGAAATAGCTAAACTTTATCATCTGAAGTTAAGATAAAATGAGAGAAGTCAAACCTGTAGGATTGTTACACGACGGCAAGGTCAGTTAATCTGTTTGTTCCATCATGCATATGTTTGTTTACATTTCAGCATGTGATAGTTTTTAAATGGCTCATTAGCTGATTGCAATGACAATATGTGTAAAAAAAAAAGATCTGATTAGCAGAAATAAAACGGGAAACAACAGAACATCAGTGGTAATCCAACACTCAAGCATTAATCAGTGTGTGAGTGTGTGGACGTTTTTTGCAACACCTGAGACTGGTCCGCAATGCACCATAGCTCCTAATTATTCTCCATCAGTCTTGTTTCATTTGACCACTGAGAGTGCTCCTAATCTAAAATCCAATCTTAGATGTTTTATATTGGCTCGCCTCCCAACCAGGTCGAAACATATTCAGAAATTGCTGCTCATTGCAAATGGGCCATTTCTTGTGTTTATGATTTTTATTTGTATTTATATTTCTGATTATGAAATACCACTGGGTAGTTTATTAAGGGTAGCCTAATAAAGGTGGTATTACCTCAATATGAATATTAGTGAGGCTGTAGTGGGTGGTGGAGTCATACTGGAGTACATTAAGGGTTAAGTGGTGATTCTAATGTTTTGGCAACCCTATTTGCATAACTGAGGGTCATGCAGCTACATCATCAATATTGTGTTGTGACAAATTCTTATCAGGGATGAATAATCATGGCACATCTGGATAATCTACAACAAAGGTGGAAAAAAAAAAGACTCGAATTTATTTAAAAGTTACTTTTTAGTAGTTTAATTTGTGTCCATCAATTTAAAATCGTTTTGGAGGAGAAAATTAGACCAACACTATCTGTTTGGTTAGATATCACATTATTTTTTTGCTGTTTAGGTGGACTGATCTTTTTATTGAGGCTGTTTACAGTCACATCACATGAATGAAGTGCAAATTGTTGCCGTTTTTATTCATGCTCCCCAAGGGTGTGAAGGGATACGATTTCGACACTGTTCACCTAATACAGATGTAAACACCAAACACCTTTTAAACCGAATGTCAACAACTTAACCCTTATAGGCATTGTTTAAATTGAAATCCAGTGTGCTGGGATGGAGCTAAAACAATAAAAACATATTGTTGCTACCAATACATACTCCTCTTTGTGGTAGGGGGGGAAAAAACACCAATAACATATATTAACACTTGAATATCAAACTGTTTTCCTGCAGTGTGTCTGTGCCCCAGGGTGGATTGGAGAATTTTGTCAGTATGTAGGCGATGCCTGCCTGATTAAACCGAACAGCTGTTTGAATGGGGCCACATGCATTACAACAAGTCAGCCATCATCTCCCCCACAGTACACCTGCAAATGCCCCCTTGGCTTCACAGGTGAGATAAGTTTGCTTTGTTATCAGTTTTATTTTGACTCTCGGAAGTAGATCTCGAAAAGTGCATGAATTTGTTTTCCGGAGCCCTTGCGAGAAGTAGGAACAACTGATTAGGGTTTGGAGATATTCTAATGTGGAACTGACGTAGGCTGACAGATGCACACCGCTGGCAGTTTGCAAGTTGTTTTCTGTTTTGACATGTACAGTCTTTGCTGAACAGACTTTGATAAACATCATGTATATGCAATGTATGTGCAAGGCATAATGCTGTGCAACGCTACAGAGCCAGTGAGGGCAACCATTTTCTCTACATTTTAAGGCAGTGAATCTGCAGCCTGCATGTAATACATTTGATACAGAGTTCTCATGCTGAGAGCCAACCATAAAATATGAATGTTTCCATTTTTGCATTTTGTTTGTGTTTCAGACAGATGGTTAAAAATGTCTATGTATAAACAAGAAATGAGAAACTCATGTATTCCATTAAAAGTGCATAATGTGTATCATGCTAGAATAAATTCACTCTCTTTTTCCTATGGCCACTGAAAATACTTCTTCCTGCTTAAATGGCAGGTGTCCATTAAAAATGTATGTGCCATAAAAAGCTCAGCAAATGAAATGTCTTCTTTGCTGCCATCTTGTCATTATCGAAACATCCATTGCACATAGCTTACATAAAACAGCAAACTTTAATTTGCTGCACAATTAGTTACCTCCGTAGTATCATTGTGTCACTTAAGGTCATTCAGGTTAATGTCTGGAAGTTAGACCATGACCACATCGAAACATTTCATTATTCATTCAAATAGTGGATAACGACAAATGTTTCTTCTGGCTGAGTAGTACTGATATTCCTTCTTTATAATTTACATGGGCAAACTCAAGAAGTAGTATGCCTGATGTAGCCTGGAGGCAAAAACCCTATTGGTTAGTTTTAATCCAAACAAGCACCAAACCTGCCATTTCCCACATATCTTGAAAGCGCAAATCATTTAAATATTGTCTACTTCAGGCCAGATTCTGTACTTGTGGTTGACTTGTGGCTTATAAATCACAAACCAGCCAGAAATTTCAAGTAAAGGTGAGTTCTCTTGATAAAGTGATTGATGATTATTTTTTTAAACCTTGAAGCGTATTTACAAGTAGCCCTGCCTGCTTGACATTTCCAAGTCCTGCTGCTGATTGCATTTAATCCAAGTACTCTGGGAAACTGCTTCCTAATTAGCTGCCAGCTCAGAACATGGCTGAAACTTGTTAAGCTATCAGTGACAACTGTTTTGGAAACTAAAAGCAAGGGGAGACGAGGGAGAGACACAAAAACAAAAGTAGTTGTTACAGATTAAGGGATTTCTGGAAAATAAAGAGCCCTTTCATTAAGCATGTTTTAAGAAATTGGGACATATTTATAGAAACAAGCACAATCTAGTTTATATTTAGTGTGTACAAGCAAGAGAAGACAGAGTTTACAGGGATGTTTTAGTTATGAGAGGTTACTTTTTGAGTATTTAATGCATTTATGCCTAAAAATAAAGAGGTTTTTTTCTTTGTGCATGCATTTCACCATTATACCAGACTCCTTTTAAGCAGATTCTTGGTATAAGACAGTGGACAGAAGGGAACAACACAGACTTTTGCTGAACATTGTCTTTGTTGTATAAGTCTTATAATAGGAGAACACAACATTGTGCTTCTCTTGATTTATTGCTTAAACAACCACTGAATGTGATTTTTCTTTTTCTTTTTTTTTTTCTTTCTTTCTTACTCAGTGCACTCAGGTTTGGCCTATAGCGTATTTCCCCATCTAGCCTTAAGTCCTGACACACTCACCTGTCAGTCAGATAAGCCCTTACATAGCACTACATGAACTGGATTTTTTTCCCCTGTTCAAAGCTGAAATCTGTTGCCACTTCAGTAATGGAAAATTGTCTCTTACACCATGGCAGGTCTTAGTGACTGATAGAATTCATCATTTTCTGGCATCTTGGGATTTTTGCTTTGGAATTTTGAGCCATGCAGCACAGAAAGGCCAATTTAATTTCAAGCTTTGCCCAGAAACACCACCATACTCCATCATAGATCATAACTCCGGATACATTACTCGAGCTCCAGCATTCGCTTTTCATTTTGGAAGGCTTTATTTTTCACGATGGCATATATTTTGCTGGTCTCATACGTACATGCACGCATTCACTCACTATTAATTGTGTGTATAATAATAGAGTACCGTACATAAAGCAACCTCCTGCATGTCACGTTCCCGTGTACGGGAACATGACATGCAGGAGATTGCTTTATGCAGCAAAAGTTTTGAATCTACAAAAGATCCAGTTAAAGAAATCGTGTGTGAAGTTTCACCTCAAATCTGCAGTAGTATAATAATATAATATATAAATACAAGGAAAATAACAAGAGGAAATAGCCCAAAGATCCTTAACTAACCTGATTTTATTTTCATATTTATGTTTATATGCATACATATTTAATCAATAAATGCTGCAATACTATGTACTACACATAATTTGTCATAAATCAGCTAGAACATGTTCTGAGGCTTTAACAGGACAAATTTATATAATTTGCTTTAGCGTGGCATGGCATATTTTGTGTATAATGACCTGTAGCAACTACTGTGCAGATAATATCAATCATAGCATTTGTGCTAGAGCATGAGGTTGCCGCTGTCAAGAAGGGACTTTCACTGCATGACATTGCTCCTCTGTTATTGATGATAGGACATTTTAAATTAATAACCTGCACTGGAAGACACCCCCAACCACAGTGCTAGGACTTGCAGCTGCTGAAGCAGCTGAGCACCCAACGAATCTATCAAGCAACCCACATCCCCCGCCTCATCGGCTGTCTTCAGCTGGGACGGAGCTCATTACTAAGTGTCCATTTTCTTAACAAGAGAGTGAGTCCAAGCAGGGGTGTGTTTTCTCTGACATCTCTTTTTGCTTTATCAGGGGCTCACTACCTGCAACTTAAATACAGGACCTAGTAAAGTGGCTAATGACCTAATTAGAATTGTTTCAGGAGAAAATGTGCCTGCTATGTAAGCAGAGGTAAATAGCTAGCCGGGCTCGGTCCAACGGTAAAATCCACTTGTGATCAAAAAAACTCCAGGTTGTGTTGTTTTCATAGTTTGGTTTGGGTACAGATTAATATTCAAAGAACTTTACTATACGCTATATAAGGATAGTGATGCAATTGAAATGCCACTAATTGCTTTGTTTCACTTTGATTCTTAGGAACAAGTTGTGAGACTGAGATCAATGAGTGTGACTCCAGCCCCTGTCAGCACAATGGCACATGCTCTGATTTGCTTGGACACTATGAATGCCACTGTCCTACAGGTATGTTGGGATATGTCCAAACCTACACCAAAGCTTTGTAATTTAATTGATACCTGTTGTAGCTGCTGTAGAGGTTCTGCAGACCTCTCACACTTGGATCCAATAAACAGAACCTAAGATCCTCGGCCAGATCCCCTCCAGTCATGTCAGCGTACACTGAAAACACCAAAAATGATTAGCCTTTGCCAGCAGGGTCCCTTGACTGTGACACATCCTGCCCCAGGAAGGCCAACCAGAGAATTCAGCATGAAAAAAGTTTTACTTACAGCCTGTTTACTAAAACAACTACTTCTATAGATGTTTTTTTTATTATTCATATAATTTAGCTATGATTTTACCTATTTTAACTATAGTTTATGGTCTATCCTACTGATCACAGCATGTTCAGTTTATGTCCATGTACACTAAATATGTACAGGTCACACAGCTTAGTTACTTTATTCACAGTATCATACAATCTTGGCCTGTGATTGACAGCTGAGAAACATTACCAAGCTCATTCCCATATCTCAATAATGCAATCAAATTGTGCAAATGTTATATTATGAAACCTACCTTCACTGAAAGTAAACTGATGGACCACTCAAAGGAGCTCTTTCTTGTTGGCACAGCACAGTCTGTGTGTCTGGAACTTGTTCTTTCCCTCTTCACTGGAACATTTTGCTGCACGTACAGACCAAAGACAGCGTGGACAGTCCCTCACCAGACTTTGCCTGTGTTATTTTTAGCTGCTGTTGCCTGCAAATCATCTGGATCTTTGGGGATATGTAACACTGATGATAATGAAACATTCTGTTTGTTCACTCTTGTTTAATTAAACATTAAAGGACAATACCAGTGTTAATGACACATGGGTCACAGTGCTTTCACCTCATTAGTTGTTGAGGCAAGGCACATTAGAGTCACTACTTAAGGTGACATTGTTTTTTCATCAAAGTGTGTCAAAGCCATTGAACTACCTAATGGGTAACTCTTCATAGTTTAAAAGATTGTGAGTGATAGTTTGAAGGATTATGAATTCATTCATCCATCCGTCTACTGTATATACCACTTGTCCTGTTGCGGGTTGTGAGGGCTGGAGACACATCCAGCACGCACCGGCTAAGACATGGGGGCCCACCGTGGACAGGTTGCCAGTCGATCTCAGGGCTAACACACAGAACGAAAACAAAGTCATACCTACAGGGAATTTAGAGTTTCCAGTTCACTTAACTGGCATGCCTTTGAACTTAGGGAGGACACTGGAGGAAATCTTTGCAGACACAAGGAAAACTTGCAAACTCCTTTTTTTTTTTTTATTAGGCCAGCAGGTTTGAACCAAAGATTTAACAATTAAAATGCAGTTATAACATAGCTGTGTTTTTCTTTTAATCAAATGTGAATTTACTGAGTAGAGAAAACATTTCACAGAGGGCTTTGTTTTATCAGCTGCGTTGTCAGTCCCAGTGGTCATAGCCATGTTTATTCTTTGATTAGTGATTTTAAAAAACCTGTTTGCAAATGTCAGTGTTCAGCCCATACAAGCAGCAATTCTGAAGATGACCCTTTATATGACAAAAGTGTATATAGCACACCATTCTAATACATCCAATCTGATCCACTGTCCCCTGTACTTTCTGTGTGAGCATCTCTGTGTAATGAGGGGGTGGGCTGATGGCTGTGTCATTAGGGTTATTGAGTGGGAACCTCCCATCACAGATGTCAAGTTGAATTAGACCCACGACACCCCAGAAAGCTCAACAGTTATCATGTGCCACCCCCGGTACATCTGCTCAGAGCTCTGATCAGGACCGTACCCATTTTCCTCTCTGTATTTGCTCTCTCACTATTCATTTCAACAGTAAGCCAAAATTGCACAACATAGACCTATGCTAAAAAGCTCTTTAACATGTGAGATGATTAGACAATGAGTAGAGAGTTCTGTGACCTCTGACTTGACATTGATACCCCATATATCAGATATGTTAAAGATAAGATAGATATTCACACTTTGTACACAAGCTGGTGCTTTTTCTTTTCAGCCCGAGCTGCTGCTAGTTCTTTTCAGCTGCCTCTGAAGCTGCCTTTTGCAGACTGCCGTAATCCCTGATCATGAATCTCTAACTCCCTGAGTAAACCGGTTGTAGATGTGGCCACAGATCCATGGTAACAAAATTCCACAGGGCGCACCATGGCTTTCCAGCCTTGCTACTAAATCTCATCTGTTACCTCAGTAAACCTAAGCCTCTACTGCCTCATCTGCTGCATCTCCTCATGGTGACGTGAGTTCTACAGTGTAAGAAAATAGTCGAGTTGAGTACTGCCTAAGCAGGCAAAGCAAGTCTTAAGACAAGGGGCAGGCAACCCTGGTACGAAAGAGCTGCAGCCCTCCTTGTTTTCCAAGCAGGCCTGCATGTACAGCTCCTGATTGGTTGAACACGCTTGATCCAGGTAATCAGCAGTGGGAAGGGAAGGGCCACTCAATAAAGGCCAAGGTTTCCCTTTAGTGGAAAGACAGTGTTCTCTGTGAAACTAGCAAAATGTGTTATGTTGACCTTAAATGCCTGTAGGTAAATATTAAAACCAAAGAGGGATCAGATAAAGGGCATAGTAAAGCTAGAAGTTCTAGTTCCTACTAGTTTAGCTATTTAAACATAAGACGATGGCCAATCCCCTGGTCGACCTGCAACTGACCCAATGACCTTGTTTATTCAATACATTGTATAGAAGAGTTGGCCTCGTACGGTACAGTTCAACAAATGGGTTGAAACGGTTGTACTCTCTGCTAATCAGTTACATTAAATGTATAAAATCCTTTCCTGCAGGTAATATGGGAACGAATTGTGAAGTTGACATAGATGCTTGTGCTCTGCCAAACAACACGTGCCCGCCAAGGACTCAGTGTTTGGATCTCCCGAATGGCCTTGAATACACCTGCCGTTTACCCTGCCCTCAAACTCTTCAAGTGAGTAAAAACATATTAATGCACTGTTTGTCCTCATCTGCTGTTCTGAATCTGCCCATTAACAATTCTATTTCAAGTGGCCCGCACATGTTTAAAGAGCTCACAATCTTCTGTTTATTTCTCGTCCAACAAATTACGTGCGTTCTCCGCAGCGATGCAGCAACAGTATCAACAGCAGGGAAGTAAAACAAGCAAATTAATGAGGTTTTATATAATGTTTTCCCATATTTTATTGAGAGGAGTTTACACTCTCACACTCTTTACACACTAATTTTCCACATGTAAGAACACACAAGCCACCAGCAAAATCAACCGCTATCTAGTTGACATAATGATAGATTATAAATGTTACACTTCGGCATAAGAACCCAGTCAGCCAACGACTGAATACAAATGCTGGAAGCGTTCTGTGCTATGAGTCAAAAGATTAACTGTATCGTTACCAAACTGGATTGAGACTCTGAGAAATTAAGTGAGATTATGAGAAATCTTAATTCAGTATAAATGAGAATGGGGTATTATAATGACTTTTTTTTTTATTGTGCTTAAATTGTAAAATGACTAATACACAAGTGGAGTTATATAAGAGATTCTGACCTTTTACTTGACCCTAGATACAAAAACATGTTATACTTCAACAGTTAGCAGATTATTTATATTAATAGATTTGATGCTTTGCTACAACTAATGCATTCCAATATAACAATACTGCTTTAAGTCCTTCATGTAGGTGCTTATCTTCTTTGTTGAATCTCTTAATTCAGCTGTATGATCACTGTGGGGGCTGTAGTTCATGATGCTTTTAAGCTTGACTGCATCACAGTATGCACAATTCAAATTCAAAGCACAATCCAGTGCCAAACTATATCTTCCAACGTGTGGCCAGAGTTTCAACAGAAAATACACATTATCACCTCCATGAAGGCAGGATTAAGAACTATTGCTTTAGTTTTAGCTTTGTCTATCTACTTAACTCAGTGTACTGATATGATATATATGTATATGCTGCATCTTTTCAGTAATGTACTTAATTTCACTTTTTTTGATGCAAAGCTGGGGCTCATCTTCCAGGTTTCTTCCAGTCGTGCTAGAAAAAGGCAAAGCCTCAATTGTGTCTTTGTTTATCATGGCTTTTCTTTTTGGCATGAACCAGGCGACTGAAAAGGACTCTGCCATCTAACATGGATGGGTAAACTGAAGATTTTCCATGTCTGTATTTTAGAATGTGAGATTTTCTTTATATATGGATGAATTGACCGTCTGTGTTTTTTAAAAAAAACAACTAAATCTGAATAGAGAAGCTCCTTCAGATGACAGATGGAGATGATAACTCACTGTGGAGCAAGGCTTGTGTTGGCCACTGTACAGAAATGGCATGATGTCTGCAT
Source organism: Anabas testudineus (assembly GCF_900324465.2). Classification (NCBI taxonomy): domain Eukaryota; kingdom Metazoa; phylum Chordata; class Actinopteri; order Anabantiformes; family Anabantidae; genus Anabas; species Anabas testudineus. Next base: position 9,054,057 of record NC_046624.1, read on the forward strand.
TATACACCTTCCCACAAGCCAGCTCTTCCTCTGCCCCTTTGTTTCCCTTCCACTAAATATACACACATGTACCAGCTAGGAGGCATATCTTTTTGTAGCTGAAAGCTCTTGGGAGGTTTAGCTCTCAATGACCATTGATCTCGTCTTGTAAGACACGATACAGATGCTACATTGAATACTGAGTAAATCTAGTGTAAAGCATGAATCAGTATTCATGAGTGTGGTATGTAGCTGTAATGAAGCTCATTTTCACACAGCCAGGAGCACAAATGATTAGAGGTTGCATTGTAAAATAATGGTTATATTTTTTACCAGAACTGACTCAGTCCAATCTATGACATTATCATACAAGATGAATCCATTTCACTGTTGCACATGGAGCATCATATCTTATTTCATGACATATGCATCTCTAACAGCTGTCTTTTCTATTTTTCTAACAGCCATGTGCAAATGAAGGACGCTGCATGCTGAATAATGCCAGTAGCTACACGTGCATCTGTGCACCTGGGTGGTCGGGTCAGAACTGCTGCATAAATGTCAATGATTGTGTTCAGCACTGGTGTCAAAATGGAGCCACTTGTGTGGATGAGATTAATGGCTACAGGTGAGCGTTGAAATCTTGATTGTCTGAAAGCACCGGAACGTGAATCATTGTAAAAACTGTGACATTTACTGTTCGTTCTCTTGGGGGTTGAAGGAATTCCTCTCACTCTGTACAGTATGAAGAAATTCTCTTTATTCTGTTGTTAGCTGCCTTTGCCCCAGAGGGTACACAGGCACCTACTGTGAGGAGGACATTGATTACTGTGTCGGCCATCGCTGCTCAGAACATGGCGTTTGCCTGGACCAGCAGTACAACTTCACCTGCCGCTGCATGTTCGGATTTGAGGGGCCGCTCTGTGAACTGGAAACAAATGAGTGCAACAGCTTCCCCTGTGCAAGCGGCGCCACCTGTGTGGACCTAATCAGTGATTATCGGTGCCACTGTCCCCCAGGGTTTGAGGGTAAGAGACCATCTGATGCGACTGTGAGCCTGTTTGCAACCATTAGTGTGAGCAGCAACAAGAATATCAGGGTTTAGAGCAGGTTTTATAGTTAGAAACAGAAATATAAAAAATTCACATACAAAATTAATCAGAATTTGTTCAGGATTACATAATGTGAGTTGCACTTTTTATATTTGTATCACTAATCAAATGTAAATGTTAAGTGTAAATGTAAATGCAAATATGCAGACTAACATACAAATGAACAGTCCCTCTATCGTCCCTTAAAGTCATATTGTTTGAATAGATTTTGAGGTCTCAGCAATTCTTTTGAAGAACTAGATTTACTACAACATACAGATTTCCTAAATGTAGGATGTTGTGGATTGTTACAGTACCGTTACCAGTGTTTAATCTTGGCCATGTGTGATGAAAATGTCCAAACTAAAAAGTAGTGCAGTAATGTGTTAGCTGGTAAATTAATTAATATTGGCTGGCATACGGAGCTGGCTCAGTATCATATCTGTCATAGAGTGTGTAGTCCGGAGTGTATCTTGTACAGTATATTTAGGCCGTAGGTACAGTTCTCTTAATTATCAGTATCTTACAGAACATGATTAACAGAGAGTTTGCCGGTGTGTGAGGTCAGGATGGCAAAAGTACAATTACCTTTGGTGCAGGCAGCAGTGCAGATTGAAGAGCGGTGCAGTGAGGATGTCAGGCTGTTAGTTCTCTATGAGCTCTCCGGCTCATAGAGGTCTGAAATATCGCCTGAGGCCAGACCTAGTGGAGCTTTAAATTTGTCAGTAAAATCCTAAATCAATTCATGTCTAACTCTTGCCCAGAGGATACTAAAATTGAGGTCACTCCATTTACGCATGCATACAAGCTGAGACATGCTGAACATATAATCATCCAATCGCATTTGAGCCAGTAGAATCCGAGGTAATCAACTAGCTCGTGGAGTCAAATTCGGTCTTCAATTAACCAGGTGGTGCTGAGAAAATGTTGTTGTGGTAATATTATTGTTCCCATATTTAAGATTCATAACGTCCAATAATGGTTGCATTTCCACAGTGACAGCTACATTTATTAGTAGAAACATATTTTAGACTGTGTTCCCCATGACATTAAGTAGAGTTTATTTATTTGTGTCTCTTTGTCCTGCAGGAAGAACCTGCTCTGAGAATGTAAATGATTGTTGGTCGCAGCCTTGTCTAAATGGAGGCTCGTGTATAGATCTGATAAATGACTACATTTGTCACTGTCCGCTCGGTAAGTACAGACTACTTGTGTATTATTGAGCATGTTTACAAAAATATCATGCTATTAATTTTCTCTATACTGTACCTTGGGAATACATGAAAAGTTTAGTTCTCAAGCATTTACTTTTTTACCTTCATTTTTCACTTTTTGTTTTGACATACACCTCCAAAGATAGCAAAAGTTTGTGGGCTAGTTTTGAAGGGCTCTACGAGAAGCGAATAAAGGTGCTAAATCTGCGTAGGGTTAGGTTAAACAAAACATTATTCTACTGTAGAGCCAAGGTCAAAATCTACCTTTGAAGACATGACGTCCCTGCTGCACCTAACATTCAGTTTTCCAGCTTTACAAATTGCTATATGTTCAACATTTTATAACACATGTCCCTAAAATGATCCATAATCAATCCGTAATAGAGGGGAGTTGCTGCACCCTTTAACGTGCAGCTGATTTCACTCTGCCCTCTGGTAATAAAATACTTAATCACTTAGACTTGATTGAAGTCAGAAAGCAGCAGCCAGCCCACTTGGCATTACAAGTCCAATGTCACATTCAATTGTAAACAGTCACAATCCACATAGCAGGATTTACAGGCAAATATTTGACAAAAAAAAAAAAAAAACTCCACAAAGCATAGGTGTTGACAGGACACAAAATATACTCTGACACTCTAGGCAAATTATTTTCTTGGTATATTCCACAAAGACAGAAAAACTACACTTGGTATATTGGACATTTTTGTGATCTCCCCTCCGATTTAAGTAGTGAATAAATATCGCTACTGTTTTGTTGTCACCGTGTATCTTTTAGTTCAGCTAAATATGTCTCTGCTCTATTGCATGATAAATCCAACTCAATGTGGTTAAAAACATAAATGTTAGAGTCATTAAAACATTTACTACCTCGGGACAGATACAGCACCTGTTCCTTGGTGTGTTTTTTAGGACATTATGGACACAGAAATGAATTACTGGACATTATCTGATCTCACTTTCTTCTGCATTTTGCTCTAATTCGATTTTGAGAAAAGCAGAACACCAATGTGTCAGTGAAGCTTCCATTACCTTTTTTGATTTCTCTGACAGATTTATAGACAGATGTTTCTGATCACTTTATCTTTTGAGAAATTCAATTAGATAAATGGTCTGTCAGGTTTGCTTCCATCTCCCTGCAAAAATCACACGAAGATATTTTACAGTTCAGCCTTTTGACCAGTGGTTTGCAGATACACATTAAAATATCCGATTAGCAAAGTTCAACTTTTATTTCTTTAGAATCAGTGTGAATCGGTTGTGTTAGTTAGCAGAAAACAGCCTCAGTCTTTGGAGAAGACCTAAAACATGAACTGACCCACACTAATGGCCACAAAGTTAGTACCATTCAATTTCATACTTTCTTTCATCATGACTTTTTCTTTGGGTAAACTGATAACCGGGTAATATTAAAGGGAAAAATAATTATTGTTTTGTGGTGAAGAATCATAAATAAGTGAGCACAACTGGCATCGTTAAAATCTAATCTTTGATCGTCAGTATCTACTAACTAACATGAAGCCCAACAAATAAGGCCGCTGCTGTAACCTATTTGGTTGAGGTAATGAACTACACAAGCTAAATCCACTTTTCATAATCATAAGTCTCATTTGCTTTATTAATCTGACTTTGGAGTAACAACTGAATTTGGCAGGTTTTTTTTTTTTTTTTCTTATCCAAGAACATGATTTTTCACTTCGTCAGCTCAGTGAAGCAGCCAGAACGTTGGAGATGAACAATGATTAAATTTGCTGATGAACAGCATTTCTCAGAGCCAAGGAGTAGCTATGACACACGGCTGTTATCATCAAGAGCACACGTGGAACTGTCGTCAGTGTGTTCAACACAACAGAAGGGTGTCTTGTTATGGTGCATTTTAAGAAGTTGAACTTTCTGACTGTCTGTGTCTTTCTGCAGCAGAGTTTGGCTGAGCTGCTAGTAGCTGTCAGATAGATTAGGGAGTCCCACTTGGAAATGGTGACACTGTAAATGTGACATTCCTTCATGCAACATTAACCTCAGAGTGAATTGCATGCACAATTGGTTATTAAACACTTCGGAAACACTCTGTTGGAGGCAATAGCTGTCCATTAACTAGTCAAGGCAATACATAATATAATAGGAAAAGGGTAGTTGGAAGGTCATCAAACACCTAGGTAGATGTGTTGATGTCGAATAGACTGCTCCGCATACAGGTTACAAAGACAATGGAGATCGCTTACAGCCAGAAGTACTCCATATTAAATACTGTTCTCTGTAATATATTTTTGAGAAAGGGATTTGTATTAGGAGGTGGTGTTTGAAATATATCACTCCTTTGCCAGGGAGTAGGACCTACTTTGCGGACAATGACTGCACCCAGATGAATGTGACATGGATCTGGCCACATTTTCCCTCAGACTTAGAAAGGTTTTTTTATTTATTTATTTTTTCATGAGTAGAACATTTTTAACATTTGACTGTTGAAAACTCAGATATTCTCCTTAAATCCTGTGCCACACACTTTATCGCTGCACAATTTTAAAGCAAAAATGTAAAACACTGGTCTTTGTTGTTGTGACCTGAATTATATATGGGGATCTATTTTAGATTTCTCCCTTGAAGTAATGACTATCAGTCACGCCTTGTGTCTTCGCGTTATTTACAACAATAGATATCGACATGGGAATCTATCAGTGACATGCAGGCGTGCATTTGGTGGGGCAGATAAATGTGATACAGATCAGTTTAGTAGGGTGGGTCTCTGTCAATGATTCACTCAATTAGCATACTGCATTGCAGGTAGATTGCAAGGGCAAAAATCAATACCCCCATCAATCTGCTAAAGAAAAGGTGTCTTTATAGGGCAAAAAATATACAGCCACATAAATATGTCTTGACTAATGTGCTGTTACTATTGGTATAAATTCAATTCCTGTTGCTTCTTTTCCAAGCTTTGCCTTTTTCTTTTTTTCAAATCTGTTTTAATTGCAGGTTTCAAGGGGAAAGATTGCTCTGTGGATATTGACCTTTGCTCGTTTGGAATGTGTGGCGAACACACATTAATATGCACGGAAACCAAGGATGGACAGAATGTGTCTTGCACATGTGAAAGAGGTGAGCAAGACCTTTAAGTGGTGTTAAATTTGTCATACCGGTATATTAACAGGTGGAAAATGAGCACATGGCGACACTGAGGACTGTATTTTCACCTGCTTTCTGACAAGTCTCCTATACCGAATGGTGCTGTACAGTAAATCCTGGCTTGGGGAACTGTTTAGCTGTCTGTAAATCAAAAAGTAAATCCACTTTTCTTGTTTTATCAGATCAGTCCTCCTTATGTGCTGCTTGCTGTGTAGTAAATTGCATTTACTACACCATGTACAACAAAATTGGCCAAAAAAAATATTTTTGCACCTTGATAATTATGTTCTTGCTACTTTGGTGCATGTGTCAGTCAAATCCTTCTGATTTCTCTCCATAAGGATGACAGTTTTATCACAGCTGTAGCTGCCAGCAGCGATAGGGATAACACAGGAATAAGGAGAAGAGTTTTGACCTGTTAGATACTGAGTCTTGCCAAGGGATACCAGACTTCAGAGTCTTGCAAGTCGAGCCTATCTGCGCAGTAAGTGACAGGATGCCAGGGCTGTACCGTGTACATGCTCAAGATCTCATGCCGCTTATTCATGGATGCAGTTATGGTGCCTGAAATAAAAACATCTTGCCTGTCACGCCAATCATAATTCAGCCGACACCGCTGCACATCAGCTTGATCTCCTTTCAAATGAATGGCTGTTACATAGAATTTCATGTAACCCAATCAATAACCGGAACTTCATTACTCCTGTTGCACTTATGCTCGGCACACGTCAAAGTGAAGGATTGTGAGTGATTTCTTATGTAAATGAAATCAACCTGCGGCGAGCTGCTCTCTTCAGATCACTTCTCAAGGGCAAGCGGCGAGATGATGACTTGTCTAGATGTTTCAGGTTGGCAGTCTTGGCATCCTTATTATCTCATGCTTTCCAACCTAATGTGTTGCAAAACATGTTACTCATACCCTGCATCACCACACTGTATATCCCACGCTGTCAACTCTTTGACCTAGCATTTAGTACTTCCACTAAATCACATCCCTGAACCGAGAATGTTGCATTAACTCAAAATGGTGGATGTAGCACGTATGATCTAGCATGATTCAGAAGTATGACAAAAAATAAATATAGCGTTGCTACTTTATATTGTTGCTGAGGAAAGTTCTTGAAAAGCATATTTTGCGAGGCCGTAATTGTGTTTTTACAACCAAAAAGCAGTTTTTGACAGGAGTAACTTCCAGTTTTACATTAGCATTTATTTCTAAGGAACAACTTTGCAGTGCAAGACTTATTTTTGCCATACATTCATTTGAGCTCCAAATTCTATTGTTTCATCAAAAGCCCTTCTTTGGCATTAGACAGTTTTTTGTCATCCGGCGGGTTCTCACAATGCAGCGGTTGTTTTTGTTTTGTTGCTCTTGTTTTTGTATAATGCTACAGTTTTATTTCGGAAGAGAAACTGCTTATTCTGCAGGAAGACAGATTCCATGACTTTTCTTCTTATATTCATTTTCTTTCCACAGTCTTTATTGTGAAGAGCATCTCAGGACCCTTGCGCTCTGTTTAGTCTTGGCTGACTGTGAAATATTCACAGTATACATACATAACAAATGCTCTATGGTAAACTGTGAAGTTAACCCACATACAGCACAGGCTGAATAGCACCGGCTATAATATGCCTCAAACACTGACATGTTTCCTCTTTGTAATGGCCTGTGTGGGTGTGTGCATGCATGGTGTGAGTGCATTTACACTTGTGCACTGATGCATGTTTCTCGTGGTTCCCTTTGTGCATAGATTGATGTTAAAATTACTGGATTTGGCTTGTTTAATGTAATAAATCAGAAGGGCAATGACTGGCTCTTATTAAACACGATTAAATGATCCAGTGAGCTGAGTCTGTATGTGCCCAGCAAGCTCTTTGAATCAATAGAAGCTTTGAAAAGCAGCTTTTGTTTGTGAAAACAAAGTCATGCTGATCCTAATTGGCTGAGAAATTAAACCAGACAATAGGATTCCAATAACTGTGTTTTTTTTTTTTTTTTTACATGTGCTGCAGGGTTTGGAGGGTCATTGTGTGAAGTAAATCTCAACGAGTGTGAGTCAAAGCCATGCCAGAATGGTGGTATTTGTGTGGATGGCACTGACCTGTATCAGTGCTTCTGCTCAGAGGGTAAGTTGCAATGCAATTAGAGCCCCCCCACCCCCAGTAGTCAAGATGATGAGATTATGCGGTTAATTCAGATCTTTGTTGCTTTTTAAGTGTGCAACCAACTGGTTTCAGCCTTGGAATTGTGGCTCTGGCTCAAATGAAAAGCCATTCAGAAGTCGTCACTCATTGAGTCGAATGGAGATGAAGTAATGTTGAGTTATTTCCTCTGCAGCTACAGCAATAAGCAAAGCATCAATAAGCATGTGCGTTCTTCCATTTGATGCCGAACAACCGTACAATACAATAACTATCTTGGAGAATGTTCCAAAAGCACGCATGCAGCCACTTTTCCCTCATCCGTCATGAATGAAACAGATGAGTTTCACCCACAGTAGAGTAGCTAGACGTATACGATAAACCCAGATGCACTTAATCATTTGTATAAACTTAACCACATGTTCCACTGTGGTTAACTGAGCACTGGTACCAATTTCCATTCCCATCAACTATGTTTTTATTCATTTGAACAATTACAAGAGAAATTTGATTCCCCCCCCTCCCCGTTAAACCAATTTCTTCAACATTATCCACTCTAGAACTCATTAATGCACAAAATAGGTTTGAAACATTGTTCCCCAGATTCCCCTTTTCCTGCTGAAAAGATCCTCTCAGTATATCTGAACAATCAAAAAACATTACATTGACTATTATTAAATTATTGCTCTGAAATGGAGAGAGCGCTTCTTGCACATTACATTCGATGGAGACTATTTCCTATCAGTGTCTGACTCAGTTTAGTTGAATCTACCCCGACAACTTGCAATAGGGGGATAGTCAAGGACTGAACAGTTTGGATCAGCGCCTTTGTTTGACTCCTTGTCCTTCATGTGATAGACAGTTATATCTGTACTGTATGTGTCATAGAGTGTTGAGAGTTAGCACAGTGGTGTCCGAACAAATACATTTCCTGCTGATTCGACTTGAGCTAAAGATCACATGAGATTAATAGATGATTGAACTCGCATGTTGTAGTGTTTTCTTGGAAAAAATATTTTCAACCAGATTTGTTTTTGAGCACAAAACGTTGATTGCTGCCTTCGTTAATTATGACTGTCAGTTACACAGTTTTCTGAGCCCAACTCTAATACACGTTTCTCCAATCAGAAAGAATCATCCCATCATAAATTGTCACTTGCACCATTAGCGTTAGAAGGAATAAATCTCAGGTATTTTTTCCAATAATTTCTTGGACCAGTTGACATCTTACCTGTGAGACATACCTCTGATTAAACCTTGATTGCGGGTGAAGCTTGTTATGCATTTTTAATGAAGTCAAGATAATTGTCAAATTTTATGACATGGAGAGAGGTGGAAATTGGTTCCATGGTCAGTTTGAGAAATGATGAGAATTTGACCTGCACCGATGGTGCTGATAGCCAAGCATTAGTCATGGGCCTCCTGTAGCTGCAGTGTGTGACAGTGCTAATGATAGTCATTTTGTAGCGTGACCATGCAGTGGAATATATTTAGAGGGACTAAAATGTCGGATATTGGCAGGATTCACTTTTCCATCATTGCTTCAACCTTTTATTTTCAAAAATATCAAATGCGATGATATAACATGGAATTAATCGCCATGGCAAATGGCAGACACAACAAGAAAAAGATAAAATAAAATTGATTTCCTCTAACACAGGCGGCTGCTTGTTTCCTCGTGATGAGCTTGCGGTGAAAAGTCATGTAAAATTTCACGACGGCATAAATAGATTTCGGGTGTAATTTGATACTAATTAGAATCATTTCAAATCTGGTTCTTACCGACATGAACACACCATCTCTGATGAGATTTTTTATTTTTCTCTTCATACAGGGTTTGGGGGGTTGAACTGTGAAATCAACTATGATGAATGTGTCTATGGATACTGTGCCAATAATTCCACATGTATTGACCTGGTTGCAGACTATGAGTGCATCTGTCCTTCGGGCTATGCTGGTGAGTTATCTATGTCATTATTTTCATAGTTTAGGCTTTAATGAATATAGTGCAGATGGATGACTCTTCAGCAGTGATAACCATCACAGTAGTTCTATTGTCTAATGTAAGTGCTCATTCACCAATTTCAGAATGACTGCAGCTGATTGAGTATAAAGATAGCTTTTCTGTCTCCTCCTGTCAAAAGTGAATAGTGAATATTCAGCCAATTATAATATATTGGTTAAGAAATGTTTTTTAAAAAATGCTGTAAGCCAGTATAGGCACGTTTTATCCACTTGTGCCGTGACATCACCCCTACTGGCTTCATTACAGAACACACGCATACCTCACATTACGTTAATAGTTGTTATTCTCTGCAGTCGAACTCATTTGTTTGACAGGTTATTGAGATGTGTAATCATTCTGGTTGTGTTTCCTAGTAGTTTTTGTTCCCATCCTTGTAGAGTTCTGTTACCGCAACAGTCTGCATTTACCTTTCAGGGAAGAATTGCTCCACACCTATCTCCGCATGTGCATCAAATGTAGATTTCTGCAAAAACAGAGGAACCTGCTCTCAAAACACCGCTGGGGACATTCAGTGTGTTTGCGCTCCAGGTATTCAAACTGTTCTCTAATAGATTCTGAATAGATTTTGTTATGCCCAGGCTGATATAAGAATTTGGCCTTTTGCTCTTTGGCAATTGTTACAATTATTCATCTACAAATGCAAACGCACAATAACGTGTTCAAAGGAAACAACACTAAGCTACATGATCACTATAATCACAGTGTGTCATGTGCTCTTCTGGCTTAATTGTACATCAATCCCTCTTGTAAATTCAGCCCTTAATGCATATGAAAGCATATTTGTGTGTTGTTGATTACTTTGGTATCACCAAAACAGCTTTTACCTCTAAGCGAAAACCATTTGCTTAGAGGTAAAAGCACACGTAGCAATTCACAAATTAGTTACAATTTGTAGAAAAAGAGGGTTGTGTACTTTGTACGTTATGTACCACTGCTGAAATCCCTGCTTGTTTTTTTTCTGTGCTCTATGCTCTGGCTGCTTAAAATATGTAAATCAGCAGGGAGGCAAAAATACTGGCAGTGACAGCATTATGTGAAATCACAATCCATGATGTGTGCTAGACGTGGGAGAGCGGGAGGATACTGTAAACAGCACAGCCCATCAATCACTTCTTTGATCCCACTGCTTACAGGATATCATGGCGATGACTGCTCCTCATCTGTGGACCAATGTGTGTCAAATCCTTGCGACCCTGAGGGGACTCTCTTCTGTGAAGAGCTGGCAAATACTTACAGATGTGTGTGTCAACACGGGTACACTGGGACGCACTGCAAAACACTTCTAAACCACTGCGTTGAAGGCCTGTGTCAACATGGCTCAGTGTGTGTGGGTCTATCGCGGGGGTTCAAGTGTGATTGCTTACCAGGTAGGTTCGCTATCCAGCAGGGGCTTGTTTCATTCCCCCCAAAAATGAATGATGTACATAGCAGACGCACTCCTGGTTTGATGCTTTCACTTGTTCAGCTTCCTTCACTGTGGGAGTCTAATCTCTTCAGCCTTAAGCAACAACATGTAGCAGCGTTATGAAATGTGCAAGTCAGGGCTCAGTTCATCAGGTTGTGAGCTGACTTCAAAGCAGTGATGACGCTTTGAATGGAGCCATGGGTCTATTGTTAGTATTTTATCAAAGGAATAGTTTACGATCAAAGGAAAACACTGACGGTCAATAGCATTTTAGTCTTACTGTATATGGTAGGGAGTCCCTAACATTAAAATTAAACGGCTTCATTTCATTATAAAAGGTGTAAAAATTCAGTTAAATGTGAAATAGCATTTGCACAGTGAATTTCTTTTTTGCCTAATTTCGTATTAAGTAGTTGCTAATTAGTGTACCTTCCTTAACACACTTTTGTAGATAAGTGTTTTGTTGCAGCCTTATTATATATTTATAATATATAATAATATAATATAATAATATTATATTTATATACAAAAAAATCCAATTTTATTTTTGACTATTTTATAACCTGCATTGAAATACTGTGTGATATGCATCAGTCTTCTTCTATCCTACCCTTGCGGGTTTATTGCTTTATGTCACATTACTGCCACTAACTCAACAGTGGAATAGTGAGAAAATGTCAGCAGAGACATGTATCATGTAGCCTGCATGCTTGTATGTGTGCGAGTCCTTCGGCAGGACATGAAATCCAAACAAAACTGTGACTAATTAACAAAAATGCTGCTACTTGGTGTTTTACTAGTGGTCAACACCTTGGGGGGATCTTTTAATTACTTAAGTCATTATTTTAATTACAGTTTATGAATCATTTGAATGCTAACTAATTGGTCAAACGTAGTTTTGCCTAAATACATGCATGGTTTCTGTGAATTTCACAGCTTATCTCTTTAATTAATAATACAGTCATTGTCCAGTATGTTTTCTTATTTACTTATTTATTAGGAAAAAAAAAAAAAAACGGAAGAAAATCACCTAATTTGATTTGCTCTGTAATGTTTGGAGCCATCTCGATTGAGGGCTGTTTGATCATTATTAGAGATCTTTACTAGGCAAGGTGGTCCAACAGCCTACAGGGATAACTCTTAAGGTTATCTGAAATGAAGCAGTCCTATTGAACATCATGTCTTCTCTCTGCAGGTTTAACGGGCCAGTTTTGTGAGATAAATATTGACGATTGTGACGAACAGCCGTGTGGAATCCTGAGCATTTGTAAAGACACTCTGAACGGCTACAATTGCTTCTGTGCGCCAGGATTTATTGGTAACTGAAAGCTATCTTGAAGTCATTCTTTGTGAGTTAGTGGCGTTTTATTCACAGAGGCAATGTGTCAACGTGTTGTGCTCCTTTCATACTTTCTTAGGAAATAACTGTGAGATTGAAGTGAATGAATGTCTCAGCCAGCCGTGTCAAAATGGAGGCTCCTGCACTGATGAGCTCAACTCATTCAGCTGCCAGTGTCCTCTCGGAGTCACAGGTACTGTTTGTTTGCACCACTCTGTTCAAAGTCAGTTTATTTTATCGTCGCAATTAAATTCTCCTGAGACATATAGCTCCAAAGTAATGCCGTGAAAATGTATAGATGTGTATAGGTCATAATTCGTCTGAGCATTATTTACTGTACCTTATCACAATACGTGTCCATGCACATGTCATAAATTTATCTCCCTGCACCCCGTGAAAGGCGGTACATGTTCTGCACGTACCGGCTCGTGATGCATCATTCGCAGTCTACTTGGCCACGTGTTTCGAGTGATCACTTTCTATTTCCGTGCCAGTCAGCTGCTCCACATAAAGTACGGCACAACAACACGCACCATAGCATGCAACCACTCAATCCATCATCAATCAATCAGATTTTATTCGTATAGCACCTCTCACACAGGGTCGTGCAATTGGAAGGGCTGTGCTTATGACTGACAAGGTGATAACAAGAAAAAAGGAACTATTTGAGAGTAGTTAAAAAATTAAAATAATAATACCTTAAATAGATTTAAATTAAACGGATAAAGAAAAGATAATGCTCTATACATGAATGCAAAAAAGAATAAAGCATCAAACAGTCTAATCAAAAGCCAGGCAGAAGTGGCTTTTCAAAACATCAACACTTGCTCTCAGATCCTCAGGCAGACTGTAGCAGCGGCTTGGACCATGAAAACTAATAGCTGCCTTATCAAAAGTTTTTGTCCAACACTTTAGAACAAGTACAAGACCGCGCCAGAGGATCTGAGAGGTCGTCCAGGTTCATAGACGGAAAACATGTCAAACAAAGTAGCTGGTGCAAAACCATGAAGTGCTTAAAAAACAAGTCAAAGATTTTTAGAAATCGATACAGAAACTGACAGGCAAACAACATAAGGACTTAAAAACAAGTGTAATGTGTTCTCTGGTTAGCGGTCGGGCAGCAGAGCATCAGTAACTGATTTGTAACGTTTTTAGCCAAACCAGATACATATATGTCACTTTCAGCCGGGTTGAGCTCTAAAATGTCTTCACATGCAGACACAGATTTCTAAAATGCATTTTCAAAGAACATACATTGGTTGAGCTGCTATAAAATGTGACGTTATGACAGCATATATAATATATATCATACAGTGATTAAAGAGCATATGCAGAATGCCTTGCTAATCCTACAGTATAAACATTATTGCTAAATGTGATCTCTTTGTTGATTTAAATTTAATCTCCATACATTTACATATATTAAGTTCAGTCTTCCGCTTGTTTATTCATGAAACTGTGCGATCTGTTTGATTTGTGTGTGATCTGTTTGACTGTGAGCTGAAGAGAATTTCTCCAGTAAATTAGATGATAATTTAAAGAAAATACAGGAGAACGGATAGAAAGCAGAGACCGAAATCCTCAAAAAAAAAAAAAAAATTCTTCAGTGTCTCCAGTGTGTTGAAGAGAAACTGAAATGAGCATCATTATTGACAACATCCTTTAAACGACCAATATGTCAACACTTAACACGCTCTAACCTTCAGTCCACTTTCAGGCCACATGGGAGGAGATTACAGAAGGTCGCTGTAGGTTATAAAACAAGCTCTGTCTCCTGCAGTGTCACTGTAATTACCTGTAATGTAATGCACTAATTCATAGGGCTCTCCTCACGCTGGCATTTCACACTATATAACAGCCTCGTCCAAAGCTTACCAATAAAATAAAAGAGAAATATTGCAAAAAATAAAATAAAACAAAAAAATCACCTCACAGATTGGTTTGTGTGTAGTTGATCTGCTTTTTCAGAGAGGCCTAATCAGGTGGGAAACATTTATATTTCATGTTATGGAGGACCAGCACAGTTGTCTAGCTGTGAAAACATCATATTTAGTCGTAAAATGTTACAAAACAAAGCTGAAGCTGTTAATGTCTTTACAGGCAACTACTGTGAAGTCAACATAGATGAATGCATATCCTCGCCGTGTCTGCACAATGCCACATGCGTTGACCTTGTCCATGGCTATGGCTGCGTCTGTAAGCTTGGCTTTACAGGTTAGTGAATGCATTAATGAAGGAAAACACGTCATGGTGCACAAAACACCAGTTCTCAGAGGTTTAGTTTAAAGATACTGTATGACAGTTTGTGTTCACAACCTGCGTGTTAACATACTAACATTAGCAAATTAGCGGTGGTAGTGTATTTTCAGCTAACTAAGAATCACTCTGCAGCCTCACCACTGTATGCAAGTGTCACTTTTCTATAACAAGGTTGTAGATACACTGACCTACATTTCGAGAATGATTGCATAACTCGTGTGTTTGCATGACACCAATTAAAACGACGCATTCAGACAATCACAGTTCCATTCATAAATTACGCATTACAGCGCAGCAGCCATCTGCAGCTCCTCATTATAATAGACACCAAAGTAGTTTAATACTACATTTGAAAATCTTGCTGAATAATTATTTCCCTGCCTGTGCCGCTGTGGCGCCAACTGTGAAAAGCACAAAGATGAATAATGCCTCTGGATTAAAACAAAGATAATGTATTTCCACAGGTAAAAGTCAAACACAATAACTCTGAGCGTTTTTCCTAACTGCACATAATTCCCACATAGAAATAGACGAAGTGTGTTGCAAACAATAAAACTGACTGCAGCGCTGAAGCTTATTATCACAAAGGAGTGCTTTGTGAAACTTTCCATGAATAATATGCTGAAGAAAACTTTTCTTTTTTTTTTTTTTTTTTTTTGAATTTTCTGAAATGATATCTGAATGGAGGTCTTGCTGTGAGGGTGTTCTTTGCTGTTTCATACCTTGCTACAGCACCATAGGGAATCCTCTCAGGCATTATAGCTGTATTCAGCGCTCCAGTGCACTATCATCAGCTTTCTGTGTGCTTGATATTAAGGTCTGAATTCTCCAAAACAAGTAATTTGCAAAAAAAAATAACGAAACTAAAACAAAACAAAACAAAAAAACACAACAGTTTCTTAATGTTCATGTTGTTTATTTTATATGTCAACCTAATGAAAGATTGTGGTTCAACTAAAGTGATGAAGACAAGTCTGTAGTATAGGCAGTAGTACACAGAGAGAAAATGCCAGCTTCTCTTCTGATTTACTTGCAGAACCCACAGTGGTATATTTTATGATTTAGACTCATTGTGATTTAGACTGGTCTTTAAGTGACAAACATTTGTGTCAATATAACCTATTTATCAAACTGTGTTCTTTTCTGTCAAAGGTACAAAGTGTGAGCTCGACATTGATGAGTGTGCTTCATCTCCCTGCAAGAATGGAGCCACTTGCATTGACCAGCCTGGTAATTACTTCTGCCAATGTGTGGCTCCATTTAAAGGTAATGAGCAAGCACTGAGGGAATGGCGACAAAAAGCAGACTTAATTAACTTCACATACTATAATTTTCACCTGTCTGAACTCACTTCACGTGTCTCGACAAAATCGGTACATCTTCATTTGTACCTGTACTTAAATAAAGAAAACTTGACTAATTAGTGAGATGTAAGCTATGATAAGTGCCTCTGCCACACGAGCGACTGTGATCATTTAGTCAACGAATAGCGCTGGAGTAATGTCACTGTACGACACATCAGTTCATACTAATGGAAAACATTCTGATGGGTGATGTGAGGTAATTATTCACAGTGTTTATTACAGAACAGAGAAAAAGACAGTGAAAAGCTCTTACCCAATTTAATGAATGATCACTGTTTGTAGTCAAAACCATGTATCTGATGTAATAAAAATCCACACAGTGCTGACATATTGTATAAATATGCGATAAAGCTCCATATTACTTTGAATAACACTGAAAATGTACAATATTTACTCAGTGGCCTATTATTGTTCATCATCACAGCAGCAAAACATCCAACCCAAAAAGTGCAGATAAAGCTCTAGCTGTGAGACTTTCATGAGAGCACAAAAGGCCTCATCAGTGTTGCAAAATATTTTTATCGCCAGATAAACAAACCAAAGAAGCATTCGAGAAGGGCCTTGGTCAAAACCCAAGACCACTCCGACAGATCTAGTGAGCTTGTTGGCAGTGAGCTATTTCTGGAAGGACAACAGTCAGGGCGCCACTTTACAAATATAGGCTTTACAACAGGGTGGCCAGCAGGAAACGACTCCTAAAAAAAAAAAAAAAAATGGCACATGGGATAAAAAAACAGCACAGACACACTGGCAGCCTAAAGAGAAAGACTGATGAAAATGAACATGGACGTGTTCAACTGTCATTGAAAATACTATAGGAAGCCCGGCTGAAGGAGCCACTGTAGATCAGACTGAATTATACAAGCACCCTCTGACTCAAACGCAGCCTCAGAGTCTTTAACATTTTTTTTTATTTTTACCTTTATTGATTCGGGGCAGTTTCACTGAGAGGCCGCTGATTGCACTCACACAGTTACATGCACACACTGTGCACTGCGTGTGAGGGGAGGGTAAGAGCTGCTTTTTCACATGTCTCAATCAAATGTATTTCTGCTGGTCAGGGGATTGAACCAACAACCTCTGGTCACAAGCCTGTTGTTTACACAACGGGCCAGCAGTATGCATGTCAAGACAAGTTAATGCCACAGTTTGATTCCTAACTAGCTCTTAAACCAAGTTTAATATGTTGATTGCATATGTTGTTACCCTGTATCTCACAGGCAACCACAGTGTGACTGAAACTACTGCAGTAAATAATACTAATACAGATGATTTGAAGTAGAAGTTTTACTTCATGCCATAGCAGGAGTTTGTGATAGTGGCTGGGATTTAAACAACAACAACAACAACAACAAAAAGCTGCAAACAGCTCTGGAGTGGGTTGTTGACTCTCAGTGAGAGACACTACAGACATTTATTTGATTCAGTGTTTACATCAGAAAAAACTCTTCACGGACCTGTAATATTTTTTCTATGCTTATACAATGACCAGTTCTATAAAAAATACTTATGTGTTTGTCAGTAATAGCGCTGCCACTTATTTCCCAAGCAATGTCGCTACACCTCGATTGTGAACTAGCTCCACTAAGAAAATGTGAATTCACATTGCTCATTTTGATTGTTCGTGTAATGTGCGTGACCAGCTTGATTTTCTGAATCTGCCTTGTGAAGATAGTTTCTATATATACATATTTTTTCAGTTTCTCTACTTCTTTCTCTTCTTTTATGCTTTGTATCTCATAACTTCCTCTAATATGAAAATAAGAAAAGTGATTTCCTCCAACAGATGTTTGCTTCATGCATGACCTGAATAAAATGTTGTCTTGCATTGCTGTTTTCTAAAAGTAGAACTTTTAGGTTTCGGTTGGCAAATTAGGAATGAAACGTGCTGTAAAGCCACATTTGTGCTTTTATCAGTTGATTTAAATCAGCATGAAACATGACTGCCAATTAGACCCGGAGAGTGAATTTTTTGTTTGTTGTTTTGTCACAAGCCTCTTTAGTCATTTGTTATTTTACAATATGTGTACAGTAATGACACCAGGCGTTGTTAATCATCAGCCTCTGAAATTGATTTAATAAAAACTGCAATTGCTAGTTTTATTCTGACATGCATCTAAAATAACATCAAGCAAGTGTTTGATTGACTGTGTATGTGCACAGGGAAAAGGAATCATTAAGAAGACTGTTTCCAAAAGATTACAGTGATTTTGTGCAAAACAAGTGACGAACATGACTGTGGATCATATGATGCAATACATTTTTCAGCTCACATATCTGTATTTTTTTCTGTTGGGTTGTTTGTCTCTCTGCTTAATGAGTACGCTTGACCCAGCATGTAATCTACCACAAGGACTTGTCCAAGGAAACACACAATATGGGTTTATTCTTTAATACCCCCTGGCATACAGTTCCATTATATTACACAGATCCTTGTCTGCTTGATGGTACTCACTTCGTGTGCTATTTTATTTTATTTTTTTTACCTCACTGCAGGTCACAATTGTGAGTTCTTACCCTGTGAGGCCAGTAATCCCTGCGAGAATGGTGCAGTGTGTGTGGAGGAGTTGGATCAGGACCATTTCCCTTTGGGTTTCCGCTGTCACTGTCGCCGGGGCTTCACTGGCCCCCGCTGTGAAATCAATGTGGACGAGTGCAGCTCCAGCCCCTGTTTTCATGGCTTCTGCTATGATGGTAAGAAACAGGCTATCTTGGCAACATGCTTAATAACAGGCACTGAAGATGGAAGCAAATCTCCCCACACACCGTCTTCATGCAGTGAATATGTCACATTATGTTTTGCTCACTTGCAGCCTGATGGGGTTTCTTTTGGGCGACCATTGCAGCTAATAACAGTGTTATGAGATTGTAGTTATTCCAACTGATGTGCCTGCTGGAGAAGGCTACATTAGTTTAAAACTAATGCATAATGAAATCAATAAAGCATCGATGTATGTAATATGATAATAAATGACAAAATTAGTGTAAGAGCTCAAAGCAGAATATTGTTTGTACCCCTGTGAATTTTCTATATGTATTAATCCCACATGCAGCCCATCTGTTGTCTTATTAAAACCTAGTTCATCACAGTAGTAGTCATGGAGTTAAGAATTTCTTGACACCAGCTATTGTTTCATATTTGATTAATTATTTTTACCTTTACTATGAAGGACAAAAACAAGAAAGTACCAAGATTAAACATACATTAATTGTTAAAATACATGAAACTCTGCACCTGCTGTGCATACTCATAATTGATACAACCAATATTTGTGTTTTACTGGCGTTCGTGGCATTTTTGAAATCCTGCCAACGTTGTTTCAGCAGGCTTATGCTGGCACAAAACAGTGATGGCAGTGGATCACTATCTAAGAGCATCCTATCCTTCACTGTGCTGCAGTCGACCTCAGCCAGCTGTCTTGACTAATCTTGAATGCAGCCAGTTCACCTTAGGTTAGTGAGGCAGGCCTCAAGGACCTATTGGCCAGCGCTCAGCAGCCAGCCAGCCAGCCAGCCAGCCACCAGGGAGAGCACTCCATAGCCACAGTGGCAGAGATGAGTAATGCTGCTGCCACCCAGGACCTAAAGCATTTAATGAGAGTAATAGCAGCTACACGCACCAAGACAGAGTGACAGCATAGATTACGTGGTAAATCTTTGGGATAATGAAGAATCCTGGGACCCTGACTGGGGAAGTAATAAATTCACTCCTGTAAGAACTGCAATTACCCCTGTCAGTGGCTGCCCGTACACCAGTGTTGTGTTGGAGAAACAGAATGATGCATCCCTTTTTAGCATCATTAATAATTAAAGAGGGGAAGGAATGCATTATTAGACATGGGAGATTCTAACTTCTGATGGAAGAAATTGGCACATTTGTAACATCTAAATAAAGTAGGGCCATGAAATGGGCTCTCTCCCTTTTGTTGTGCCGCCTATTCCACTAATTCTGTGTGTGTTGAGAGCGTAGGAACAAATGACAAGGCTTTCAGGCTTCCACTGAAGGAGAGTAGAGCTGATTGCTAGTGGAAAAAAAGTGATAGGAGAGAAGAGAAGTCAATGGTCATTGGAGACAGGTTAATTTAAAAATGGTTATAGTGTCCAGCTATGTCAGTCTGATGCACAGTGAGGTGACCTGTCACATATATTTAGCAAGAACAGGTTTGACTGAAAGAGGCAGAAGACATTTAATTGATCATTTCCATAAAAAAAAGTCACAGAGGATAATATTATAGAAGGATATTATTTTAATCAGCATTTACCTGTGTATCGATGTGGGACCCATTGAGAGAAGAGTGAATTAATTTTATGATGCAAGCTGCTGTAACTGTCCTTCTGATGTTTGCTCAGTTGTAGATGGCTTTTACTGCCTTTGCAATCCTGGTTATGCTGGGCTGAGATGTGAGCAAGACATTGATGACTGTGTGAACAGTTTATGCAGCACCAACTCAATTTGTAAGGACCTCCATCTGGTAAGTAGACGCACTTTTTTTGTTTGGCACTATAGGGACGTTATATGACAAGTAACTCAGTTCAATGAAAAACACGACAGATAGTCATGAAATATTGACAGACCTGAATCACAACGCACTGCCTATTATCTTTGAAACAACTGTGCAATAATACAGTATAATATGAATTGTGGTATGTTAAAATTAACGCAATATAACTACATGACTCTGGGACCTATTGCAGGTGAAATGTCTTGGTGAGAAATGTGTTTAGGATCAGGAAATACAGCGTTTTACGTTTCAGATGTCTGAGTGTAAAAGATAAGAACAGAATAAATCCATTGATATCTGCACTTTATTATTGTATCCATTAATATCCATCAATACCAATTATGCAATTAATGCCTTCTTGGCTGTGCTTTTACTATGATAAGTCAATATGTCATATAAGTATACTTATAAAACATAGAACTTTAATAAGGACATATTGAACTTCATTTGCATAGCCTTTGCAGTCCTCATCTTTACACTGACTACCAAATTAGCAGACAATAAAGAACATACCGTACTTCATACTTCAGGAAGCTTTACAGTTGATATTTTTACATTTTTGTATGAGCATTTAGTGACATGCCTTCGCCAATGCCTTTTTTTTTCCTTTGTTTGTAGCAAGCTATGTCATGAATCCATGTGTAAGATGTCAAGGCCAATCACAGAACATGGTTTATCCTCTTTTCTGAAGAATACGCGACACGTCCAGTACTGTTCATTAGCCACATCTTACAGAGTCCTAGCTAAGATTTGGATTGAACTACAGTGGCAGGATATTTGGGATAAACAAGACTGCCAAGGGATTTTCTAAATGACTTCTTTTCAGTACATGTTATTAAGTAAGTGTGCTGGTCCTCCTCCACTGATGTCTGTTTATACAGATGCACACACTTGGGTTTAAAGCAACATCTTAAGACTCTTTTTGCGGGGCGTAGCTGTACTTCTGTAGTTATTCAAGTGTTTTTTAAGCCAATAACATTGATCTGTTGCAGCTGCAAAAAGGCCTTGGGAGCTGCGTGCTGCTCACAAACTGTGCAATGAGTACCAGGGGCTTTTTTCCAACAGCTGCTTATTTGCTAACAGATTGCAGTAGTGAAACAGATGTATCATAGATTCTTTTTTCTTCTGACAAAGACGGATAACTTCTGGTGTATACACCACACCTAATGTTTAGGTTCAAAATAAGTCTGTGGTCTTGAAAATGTGTGCATAATGTGTGTCAGGAAAACAAAAACACTGTGTTTTAGTTTTGATTCTATGGAGTTCAGGACTGGTTAGTTGATGAGGAGACTATGAGTTTTAATACCCAACATCAACATTTTGAAGTTAAAACAGATTTTGTAATATTTTCTTCATAACAAATTATCAATTATCTGAATTAAATCTAAATTTACATTTTGTCAAAAGTAATTAAAGCCCAACTATTGATTGAAATATTTACGAGTGGTCAACATTTTGTATTTTAGGCACTGCTGGAAATAAACAAGCATGTTTTATGTAGTTCTTAAAATACATTGCTTTATGGAAAACATAGCAAATTAGTGAAGGACAAAATAATGCAAATTTTTCCTTGCAATATAATAGTCTACAAGGATTCAAAACCGTCCCTGCACAGAACCCAGGTTAATGCATTTCAGTGTAATTTCCTGGGATAAACTACAATTTTCCAAATTCAAAGACAAAAGGACACTGCAGAAGAAAGGAACAGGTTTTGTTATAAGGAATGTAATAAAATAAAATTAATTTTCAACCAACATTTTTTTTGCCACACTGTTCTGTTTCTCAAGTCATTATTCAAATAGCGACAAGTTTTAGAAACCCCTTCACATAGTCTTGTTTATAGTGCACCCATTCCTCTCTCTGTACACTATGTCCCACAGAGATTTAGCTTATTTTTGAGAATTGCAGTCCCTGAAGGTGACTTAGCAGCAAAAATGAGATTATATTCTATTGCCAGGGGTAAGGAATTGGAGTCTCCTGGATGTATCTAATTTATCATGAGATGACGGCATCCCCACCCCCCCAACCCACCCACCATAGGGCCCACAGTGTACAAATTATTATATTCAGTTTAATGGCTCCCCTCCAGTGTATGAAATTCAGATTAGCATGCATTCAACCTGTAACATCCAAGACCCTTAGACAAGATGTTGGCAGTGTGGAAAAACCCTTGACCCTATGGCTACCTTTAACCTGTATGTAAAGAGGAATTCAATTAAAACAAGTGCCTTGGAATATAATAGGCAGTAAACTATTATCTTACTGTCTATGTCTATTTGACATAGACATAACAATCAACATATTGCTCTAAACAGAGAAAATAAAAAAGAAGCTACGTAAATCATTTTTTTCCATGTACAGTAGAAGCAACATATTGAATGGGTGTTGAGAGAAATCCAAGGAAGTGTACATGTAAATCAGATGCATTTCACGTTTTCTTATCTATGAAAATTCTTTTCCACACAAAATATGCAGTGGTAATATTCTGTGCTCCATAATAAACACTTGTACCATATACCTTGAATGGCACTGAAAAAAAAAAAAAACAGGCTTGCATATTATCCAGCGGGTGGGTGGTAGAAGGAATGCATCTGCATAGCAGTAATGTGAAAATGTAAGACAAGCATGACTCTTCCACAGTTTAAACAGATTTCTTTAGCAGAGATCTTTTTTTGTGAGTGGGAGGTTTTATTCTGCAACATTTTTTGAGAGAATGTGGATGAATTTAATCAAGTAGATTAAGTATAGCTACATTTGTTGTCT
Source organism: Anabas testudineus (assembly GCF_900324465.2). Lineage (NCBI taxonomy): Eukaryota > Metazoa > Chordata > Actinopteri > Anabantiformes > Anabantidae > Anabas > Anabas testudineus. Next base: position 9,077,264 of record NC_046624.1, read on the forward strand.
CTAATATAACAGATATACATAAGCAAACAAATAAGTGGACAGATGCTCTCAGATTCCTACTTGCATCTCAACGTGATACAGAGTAAACACATTCAAATCTCACTAAATTGTCAGAGACAGATGAGCTACTTCCTAATAAAGAGGGGACATTACTGTCCCAAACAGGTAAACATCCTTTGACCAGACAGAACTTCCCAGTTGTGGACCACCGCTCCACTAAATATGCGACACAGTGACACTTGTTATTCCTTTACAATTAGCCTTAAAGGTTGGTTGAGAAGCAACAGGAGCTGCCATCACACCTAGTCAATGCTAGCTGGCATTATCTGGTCTTGCTTGCCTGCCTGGCTTCTTGTCACATTTACAGTAATGTTGATTAATGTGCAGTGTCCCTGAAATAAATAAATATAAATAAATAGATAAATGTGTACTGCATATAGTTCTTCTTTGTTGTATTTTATTGGTGTGTGTTGGCATTGTAAGTGTTAGACTCTACCTTAACTTACTATACCAAGACATGCAGATTTAAGGTGCCACAATATTTCTGTGTTAATGTAATAGTGTTTCCCTTTTTTGTATTGCAGAGTTATGATTGTGTGTGTCATTCTGGCTGGGAGGGGGAGTACTGCCAACAAGAAATTGATGAATGTTTATCACAGCCCTGCAAAAACAACGCCACCTGCACAGACCTCCTCAACAGCTACAAGTAGGTGTGCGAGCTGGCTCGAGGGCACCGTCCTCGCGAGGTGCATCAGTCACTTAATAAATGCAGAAAAAGAAGCTGTTCAGAGATGGCAATATGTCCTTCTACTAGCAGCAGAGATAATGAATTGCAGATGGCAGGTAAAACAAATGAGTCAATCAATGGCTCACAGCATGGAAAGGTTTCAGGGGATCTGTGACTCATTGGAGGAAAAAGCTGGTGTATCTGCTTCAACTAATGCCCCCACCCCTCTCGCTGGGGAGACGTAAAACTGCTTCAGGTGGAAAAGTTGAAAATGGAAAGGAATGCAAGGTGGAGTGGTTGGCAGTGCTTGGGTACCCACTGCCACCAAGTGGAATATTCACCTGCTTTAAGAGCAGATGCCTCAGTCTCACATACATTCTGGCTCACTCAGTTTCTCCCTGTCCCCGTCGCTCTCTGTCTGTGCGTAGAATGCATACATTTCCATTTAATCCCCACTCAGTGTTCTAACCTCCTGTGTCCTACATTCAGCTGTGCAGAATTAAAAGCTGCTCTGACCAGTGGTGCAATTAACCTGAAAATCCCCTGCACTGTCTCACACAAAGATCCAGGAGTGCAGCGCCAGTACAGTGCATGCAGTGAAACGCTGTGCGCTCGCATACGTCGTCACAGAGAGGGTGATGCACGGAACTACTAAATAGGGTTTCAATTTAAATAAGTGTTTATTTATTCATCATTCATTTTGATGCATGACAAAATGACCTCACTGCACCATATCTTCTCTCTGGTGTATCCAAGGTGTTTGTGCTCACCAGGCTGGACAGGTGTGGACTGTTCAGGGGATGTGAATGAGTGTGATTCTGGGCCCTGTCTAAATGGAGCTCAGTGTCAGGAGTCAGACGTACCCGGGGAGTTCTCCTGCACCTGTCCCCCTTTTTTCAGTGGCCCCCTGTGCAACCAGCTTTATGACCCCTGCGACCCCCTCCACAATCCCTGCCTGCACAACTCCACCTGCCTGACACGCTCGAATGGAACAGCCTCCTGCCGATGCCCAGCTGGTGAGTGAACAAACCCACACAGCCTCATACTAATGTTTTATGCTACTTTTCTAGTGTAACTGCATTATTTTCTTCTATAGGTTCCAGAACAATTTGTAAATCAACAAAGTTGAATTACTGAGCAAAAAATTCTAACAAGAAACTTATTAGTTACTAGAAAAATATTCCTGTCATAGTTAAGTTAGCATTCTTTGTACCTGGTTGAGATTTCCAACCAGAGTGTATCAACAGAGACAGTTGTGAATGCTGTGCATAAATTATGCTTTAAGCCATACATCTAGGACTGCAGTAGATGGTACAGAGCAATATGTTTGTGTTTTCCTATCTGTGATGTGCTTTACCTTTTATTTACAGGGATATTTTAAATGACAAAATACAGTTTTTCTCATCTTGGCCGCTTCACATCCTGGAATGATTGTAAAGTCCATGTAGCTGGAGCCTTGTCACTGGTAAACCTTGAGTTACAGAGGGGGATAAGCACAATGATCAACGCCAACTTTCTTTTGCTCGGTGGTGTTATCTTCTTGACTTTGCCTCGACACATTTTCTGGATTTCTCCATGTTTTCCACTCCTCACAAGAACAATATCCTACAGCTTTATGCGGTTTGATTTCGCTTGATGATTTAAATAAATAAGACTAGTTAAACTCAGCACTGACAAAATCGTTCTAGGTAAAATAGACAGTGAATCAGCTGATAGTGTAATATGTAATGAGCTATATCCTCATTGTTGATGCATTACATACTGCCCCCTGATAGGATCATAATTTGTAGAAACTGTAAATTGCTTGCACCGAGCCAAGACTCAAAATCAATATCCAGGATTTTGTCAATTCTATAATTAATTATTTAAAAAGAAAAAAGTAAGTCTACAATCGGCTATTAAGACTATATTCTGTATTTTCTGTGTTACATTTCTTTGTCTTTCTTTCATACATTAACGAGTCATTTGCGTAAATACATTAACTCACATCATATGGCAACAGATACAAGTCCTTATAACTATGCTTGTTAAAGTTAAGCTTGTTATAGTCATGTGAAATGAACTCACATAACGATCAGGCACTGGTAGCTCTCACACTGTGTTAAGACTGTGAATAGGAATAGGAATGGTGCCTTGACTTGATTTGTGCTTATGTTAGAAAAACATTTGGTATCAGATATTTTACAAAACATTGATTATGCAGTGTTGACATGGCTTGTTTATGCACAAGTTAAATACATGCTTATACCCCATTGCAACTTTTTGTTCAGCTAAATTAATTCAAATGAATCATTTTAACTATAAATAATTTAAAGAATTGAAGTAATGTACTAATGTAAGTTAATGTTTACTAAATGTAAACTGCATTTACATTTACATTTAATCATATGTATAATTAAAAGGAAAAAGCTTAAATAGACTGCATTGGAAGTGTAACGTCAATGAAACAAATGTCAGTATACCTGTGATGGCTGCAACACCTGAGAGTGTAATCTAGAGTTGGGGCACAGCTTTGTCAGTTTTGCTCAATGTCTGTGTCTCATGCAATATGAATAGACATGGTGAAGACTTGTTAGAACAAGGAAGAAACCAGATTTTGAGACTTTCTAAAGATGGGAGAAGATGCAAGGGCATCAGTTAGCTACCAAACATAAGCCAAAAGTCAGCTGCAGCAGTGGTTAGACAGCAGTAAGAGCCATGCTACCAATAACAGAAGGCACGTTCCTTGAAAAATTGTAATTCACAATTCACTATGTAGGCACTAAAGACAGACGAGTAATTGCTTCTGACTTGGCAAAGGGATTATATGTGAAAATTGGTGTTTCAGTGACTGATCAGACAGTGTGAAGGACACTGCATTAAGCTAACCTCTACAGCACGAAGAAAAACATTGCTTACAAAACTACAAAATAAACTTTGCCAAAGAACATGACAAGAAGCCTGATGAGCATTGGCAGCACATTCTTAGATAAAACCAAAAAAATATTTGTGTGGATCAGATGGGGTCCGGCATGCTTGGCATGGACCAGTGACTGCACATTGCTGACCATGAAACACAGAGGTTGGAGAGTGCTGAAATCTGGCTGCATTATGTAAAAGCCTCGGTAAGTCGACAAAGCACCAGCTAAACACTGAAAGAAAAGACTCCCAGCCTCAATGTGCTTGTCACGAGAGTTAGTTTCCAAAGTGACAATGATCCGAGCACAGTGCTACAAATCGCACAAGAGTTTTTAAAGTAGATAATAGTGAAATATTTGACCTGGTTAAGTATGCCGCCCGACTTGAATCCAATAGAACAACTCTGAAGTATTTTAAAGCTGAAGGTAGAGCAACAAAAACCTCTCCAGCAAAGAGCAGTTCAAAAGAAAAGGACACAGAACCGCAAAAGAGACTATCAACTGAATCAACTCAAGCCAAAATCATGTTATCACTATCTCCTCATTCATATTTTAGCTGATTTACAAATAATAGTCATGTGACACTTGCTGTATGCCAATTCTGACTTATTACAGTTGTCTAAATTGACCACACTGAATCCCCAGTACACAAAAACATGAACTCAGAGACCTGAAAGTGCAGTGTCTGTGCCATTATCGTAAAGATAGAATTAAATTACTGCAAATGTAACCCCAGCGGAAGTAACGCCCACTGTATAGTCATACATGACTAAGCCATGCGCATCCATTAAGCTGGGGAATGATAAATACCATAGTGTTTTTTAACTTTCAGACTTATCAGTGTGCAGGTTGCGATGCTATAGGGTTGTGCTGTACCTAATGGCTCTATCAGTGTGAAGATGAAAAGATGTTGCCAGATATAAATAGAGCGGCTGGGTGAGTTTCAGAAGGCTTCCTTGGAGAGGAATAGGAAATTAGGTGCTGGCTGCATACATTACACAGAGAGCTTTGCGTGGGCTTGGTCGTTTTCACTTCACACAAGCATCGTGACTCACTACTCTCCATTATTATTCACCATAAATCCATCCTACATAGTTACTACTCAACAAACACAGTGCTATTATACAACCTATACCTTGATCCCAGTACAGCATTTTTACAGACTTATTTACCAGTCAGTGTAGGCTATTTGTCTAGGAAATTATGTAGGTCTTAGACTACTCCCAGGCCTAATTAAATTAGTGCTTGTTTGTCAGAGTCTGTCAAATGTATTGCCCTAAGTAAATCTCATCAAACAAGAAGTGTACCACCAAGGTTAACTCCTAATAAAATCAACAATAGTTAGCTTTTATGTCCACAGCTTTTAGTTGTGCTTATGTATTTTGCGTGGTGTGTGGTAGAGGTAAAATGTGCTTTGATTGTGTAACTGGTACAAAATACAGTGTGGCAGAAATGTACCCACAACAACCCTTTGTGCCCAACGAAGTTGCATTTAAACCTTAAACCTAAATGTTAGTGGATACAAAACATAGCTGTGAACACAATGTGAATACATCTCCAGTGCCACATGGTACAGTGTGTGCTTTTATACATGGGCACAGTTGGAAATCATGGCAGCTGCACCATGGTACATGCCTCAGGGTAGACATGAAAGTGTGTGCTGTTACTGAGGCTGTATCATGGAATACGTCAGTTATCTAGACCTGGGATGTATTTTGCAGCGAGATGTTATTGAGCTGCAGTTGAAGCATGAGGCTGATATGATGCTGCTGTTTTACTGGTTTTGACACAACGGCACTGACTCATCTCACAAGTAAATATTGTATCATACATGTATAACCATGTATGAATTACAACAGTTTTTATGATAGACCTCCCCCAAAGTGTTTGGACAAACAAACCTAATTATAACTTGTTAGTTTTAATACTTGGTTGCAAATGTTTTGTAGTCAGTGAGTGCCTGAAGTCTGGATCCCACACGCATCACCAGATGCTGAGTTTCTTCCCTGTAGCTTTCTTCAGTTACAACTAAATGTTGATCAGCAAGTAACACAAAGCTGCAGTGTAGAAATGAATGTAATAGATGTTGTAAAACACATCATGAAGGTATTAATTATCATTTCAACATGGTTAACACACTGTTAAAGCGTGTTATTACACCTAAAAAGACAGGGATTGCATATTTGAACCAACCGTACCGTCTTTACTCCAGGCTAAGTTATGCAGTGGCATCAGCAGGTTTTCCACGTCACCCCATCAACCGTAAACTAAAATGTACAAATAACAGACTGACGCTCTGGAGCAATATGGCTTCAATCACAATCACCAGCAACATCCCAACCATAACATCAGCCTCGGCAGTGCTAGTTACATCCTTTGTTAACTGTCTCCCTCTTGCAGAGTTACAGCGGCACTTGGTGGTCAGCAGCCACAGCTGAGGTTGAACCCAGTCACTCTGGGGCCAAAGCCAGTGGGGATCTACTGCACTAAACTGCTATAGACCACAGATAATATAAAAGTATTGCAAGGTAACGCAAAAACCTATGTGAGGGAACTCAAAAGTAGCTCCGGAAAAGTTTCCCCGCATGACCATTAAGAAGCTCTGTGCAAATCTTATTGACGTTTTTGAAGTATGAACAGCTCATCTAGCTCTCTTTGCCATTTTTATTATTCATGGGAGCTAGTCATCCTCTCTTAAAGGTTTAAAGGTCTTGCTCTCCTCTTTGCTTACTCTCTTTCCCTGTATCTTTTTCACATGACTTTTTGAACTTTTGAAGATAGTTGATTTTTCCAGCATTTATCGGTTTTCCATTTAATTTATCACTAAACAGGGCTCTCACATTTTCCTCCTGATATACTGACCTCACTCTTTCACCTGATAAACTGGACATCATTCATTACTTAGGTAGTGCATTATATCACCATTTAAGGGTTGGAGGCTACAACTAAAACAAATTTTGGGAAACCTCTCCACTCTAAATTATATATTACAATATATAAAGAACACATTTTTTGTCTTTTTTTATTTTTTTTTTTACAGATTAATAATTAACCATTTATTAAAGGTATGTTGGTAAACTTGGCCTTTTCTGAACATGACAACCCAAACTACTTATAATGTGCTTGTTATAATAGACATGTTGTAGTAATTGTAGTAATATGAAGCTACATGGGTCGCAGTAGTAAAAGTCTGATTGTCTTTGATGATTATTGTCATAGCTTTTCATTGCCAGACAAGATCGTATGGCAATAGACAGAGTCTTTTTATAAAAGACAAGCACATTAATAGTGCATTTAATGATCCGTTTTCTCAGATTTGCTAACTAAATGTGTTATAAGACTGTGTGTGTATGGATATAGTTTTCTCAAAGCACTTCACTAGACTACATCATTCTCACAAAAAGGGTGATGTGGCAACTTCAGTGTTCGTCAGTTCAACAGGAACTAAAAGGCAGCTATTAGGAGGTGCCTTCTGGGAGTAGCATTAAAGGGATTTGTAAAACACAGCCACAATGGAAATGAGTTTTGTCTACAAAGGTATACTGTGGGAACCTGGAGGCCAGAATAAAACCAGAGCCAGCTGAAAGAATCTTCTTAAAAGAAAATGTAAGGGAAGCAGTTATCCTCTCTTGATTATAGAGGGTTCCTGTAGGAAGTTTTTACTCTTCCTAATAGTGACTCTCTGCTGAGGCTCTGGCCAGGAGGCCTAAGTCATCTTGCCTGACCAGCACAGATGTTCCACTTTTATCTAAATGAGGTGCCTCACTAGGGAGTGCCAAAACTGATAGAAGAGGAACCTGAAAATGGGAGAGAGGGGTAGAGGTTGAGGTGAGGGTTACTGGCCGACAACCACAATAAATGAAACAAACAAACTAGTATACAGTGATACAGTAGATTCTCAGTCCTCTACACAATTCCAAGTGTCCTTGCTTAGTTTGCGGGACAGAGAACATTGTAATTTACATGGGTTTAAATGTGATCTAATACTTTTCTTACATGTCCTCTAACTCTGTATTTCAGTTTGTCTAATATCCATCCACTTACAGGCACAAAAAAGCTCAAAATAACTCAAGGATTTACTTTTAATTCATTTAGATATTACATCATTTTCATCTGCATTAGCAAATGGGTATGCCCAGTAGTACATGTTTATCTTTCATGTAAGACCTTTTCATGTTTTGTGTAGCTCAGTGGTATATTCCACTATTAAAAGTGAACTGTTTGCCTCTAGTCTATTGCATGGAGTAGAGAAATATGATACTGGCATTGTAGTGAGCTAATTTGGAAGCATTGTGTTGTCCCTTTACATACAAAACCCATTTGGTCTCCACGGCACAGAATATCCCCAGAGGTATTCGTGGCCAGATGGAGAACTAACCCCTTTATTTGCATGGCATGCTACACTAGCCTTCACCTTCCACAAGATTGAGATCGTGTCCTACCAAACAGTTGGTTAATGAGCCACCGTGAAGCTGTGCCAACAAGAGAACTGACACATACCTAATATGATATTGAAAAAAGATGTGTTGAGATGATGTGTTACCAAAAACGTGTTGAAAAACTGTCCTCACTGCATTGATGACTCACTGCATGGCTTGTATGTATCTCAAATAAGGAACCGGATGCTGTCGCACTGATTTGACTTCTCTCCCCATACACTGTAAAACATGTAGAACACTGTATTTTCAATTTTTCATTTTTATTTTATTTTTTTTTTTCAATCTTTAATTTCATTACCCCACTTTAAAATGTGGGCTAATGAAATGTAGCATTAAGTAAATATAACATACATGGACACTATGGTCAGGCAGATCAGATCGGGCAAGCTAAAAACTTGTTTGACAGGTCTCTCAATATACACCTCATTTTCTCTATTTGATATAATTGACCTACAAAGAATAAGAGTGCAGAATGGGAGACTTCCTTTTAATTACAGTCAGGGGCATAGCCAATACAATAAGGCAGCAGCATCTAACTTCAGGGTAGAAAGCTGTGTTGGACGAGCAACTCCAAATATTGTTACAATTAGACAGCATATGGCTGGATAGGGCTATTATTAATCTCTGAGAGTTTCAAAGATTTCTTTCCAGAAGTCTTCAAGACATGGGCATGAGCAAAGCATGTGTTAGAGATTTTCAGGAGACTGACTGCATCTGCTGCGGTCAATGCTGCCATATTAGTCCAGTAAAATTTAAAATGTAAAAGATTCCTTTACTTTCTTTTGAAAGGTCTGATTAATAAATACTTGAAAAATAGAAAATTAATCAGCTTATTACTACGGCAACTTGCAACTGAAGAAACTAAACATCCTCAATGTAATGACCTTTAATAAATGTTTTATAAATCTGATCAAGTTGAAATCAGTTAAGACAATGCATTAGTGTTAGTCTTGGGAAACCTTAACATCTTCACTAGACATGCCCTATTTGTTACACACACATATATATTAGTCTCACTATGTATGTCTGACAATGTAGAAATGTCCTCACACCTCACACAGAAGGACATACACACACACAAATACACAAACACATACATTTGCTTGTGGACATGTGTAGTGGGGTCTTTAGTTTTCCATTATATTTTGACTCATTACTTAGCCTCAATATAACTGAATCAATATATTGTTAAAGTAGACCTCCACAATAACCAATTCTCATAGCACGATGGCTGTGAGCAAAGCCATTTCAAAGAAATCTCTCTCACAGAATAACGGCCCGTGAAAAACAGGCGATGAAATACCGTTTTGTATTTTAAGTTAAGTTGTTAACATGTAAATCACAGCTCCATTTGAAGAAGAAAGTCTAGTCTAATATTCTGAAGTGACTGCACACTGAGAGGAAAGAAAATATTAAAATGTAGCAGGTGTTCAGTCTCAGTATGAGTGCATGGCCTTTCAGTGAGCAAAGGTCTCAGCACGCTACTGATATTTCATTGCTGAGGGCAAAAGGTGGTCCTTTTCTTCCATTTTTGCTTTGAGACCTCTGTTTCCAGCCTGAACAACAGCTACATTAAAATAGGCAGAAAAACGCATCAATGAGCACACAGTGGAATCAAAAGGTTTTCCCTTCATAAAAATTCTGGGTCATTAGTAGCTTCTAACATTTCAGCGTTTAACCCCGGAATGTTTCACAACAGGTGAAATTACCCATGGTCTCTATGTAAATTCGGATTTGACTGGCTACAGTCTGACGACATACCCAAGGGCATAGGTTTTAGTGACAGATGTTGGGGTACAAAGCGAAGCCAAGGGGTCTCCCATACAGTGGCAAGAAAAAGTATGTGAACATTTTAAAGTTTTGTAATTTTCTGCATTCATTTCTCAGAAATCATGATCTGATCTTTATCTCTAGTCAAGATTATTAAAAAATAGGATGTGCCTAAAATAATAACACAAAAAAAAAATCTGATCTTTCATGACTTTATTGAGAACAGCCATAAAACCCTAATACTGCTAGTGGAAAAATTATGCGAACCTTACGAAAGACCTTCAAGCTTCAGCTCCTTATTTTTTCTCTTTCCTTATTTGGTCTGTCTACATTTTGCAGAGCTGTGATGGACAACAGTAGAAATTTATATTTGAAGTTGGAATTGGAATACTACCTTGAGAAGGTTAGCAAAACCCCAGATATTACGAAGCTATTCTCCAAATCACTTTCAAATCACCTCTCTGTCCACCTACAACTCCTCCATAAATCTCTCTCTCTGTAGATTACTTAACAGCATATGAGAGAACTCGGTCTTTCAAAAACCTTCAGTCCTAGTACAAGATCAGCATCAACTTTAGATCTTCAGAAGTTGTCCCCACAAAGTCTGCAAGGAATCTGAGGATTATCAGATGACCACAGCTAAGCTATGCTGACCACATCTCCTCCATTTCTGCTGTATTACAAATGTTAGAATTTGCAGTTTAAGAGTTTAATATCTTTTCATAGATGGTTTTGAATATTTTGTAATATTTTGCAGCAGAAGTTTTTTACATTTCACATTGAGTTATGCTTCCACACATGTACGAACAGCAGGAGATTGTTAAAGTCAGAAGCGCTCCCACTTGGGGATTTCAGCAAGGGGCACCATTGAGCTTGCAGGAGACATGATGTGTCAGCGGTGAGAACATCCTCAGATTTTGAGGTAGAGGACTTGCAGGATAGAAAGTCCAGGTAATTTTGTGCCATCTGATTTAGACGTTTCTTTTTTCATGTGCAGCTCACCCGGGTGATGTCTAGATATGTTCAGGGTTCCAATTCATGTTTGGAAGCAGCTACTGTAGTTTATATACTGTGTGAGCAAAAGCCAGTAGGTATGGGTAAGTGCCTGCACATACCTTTGAAAAGAGGTTAGTGGTTTCTTTTATACATAATGTTTAAAAATAGGCCTGGGTCTGAAGCAGCTGTACAGTAAACACTTTTAAAATAAACTTGGTGTTTAATCATTTTGTGCCTTCATTAGCAGTGCTGAAGAGGTGGTCCAGGTGTACAGCGGTGGGGCAAATTGGCTGCAGTTGCTGGTGTTTACATACACAGAGATTTCTGTTCTTAACACATTCATTCAAGCAACCCAGTTTTTGGTCAGTGCATGCAAGGGGCTCAGAAGCATACTGATTAATTATTAGAATTGTTATTAATACCTTGTTTGTCTGTCCATTTTTTTATTGCCTAAATCTTGTTCACAGTTTGTTGTACATTCAGGATGTGTCTGGCTGTTTTGAAGGAGCATCTGTTTTTATGGAGAAAACATCTGAAGTCATTGACTGTGATAGCTATATTACATAGTTAGAATTAGTTTTATACAGTTTTGTTGATAATTGTGTTGCTTAATATTAAATAGAGTTTTTTTACATTGTAAATGATGTAAGGGGAATTTATGAACATACCAAGTAACATGTAACATTCTGTGCTAGTTCAGACCGCCACTGTGTTGACATGTCAACAGAAAATCTTGGCAAGCACATACATTACTATAAGGTCGGTCATTAATTTCCTATGTATTAGACAGCAATTCTTACTCAGAGACCACAGCGCACTTTTTTTGCTGACAAAACAGTTTTTCTTGTTTTAGAGATTGCCAACAAAAAACCATTACAGATATTAAATCTCTTTAGTTTCCTGTATTCATATAATGCTGTGATCTTTACAGTATATTTAACTGATTTAATGAGGGTGTTAGGATTAGAGGTCAAAGTTTTCAATGCATATGGAACTCCATAGTCCACGTTGCAGTGTGTTGTGTAATGTGAAACATTACCCAGATTAACCAAATAGAAGCACAACAAATTAAGATGAAAATTCCAGTTTGTCAGTTCACCTGACAAAAAGCGCAGAATGATGATACATTTTGGTTTCAGCAAGAAAGTCACGCACAGATAATGTATGAGATTTGATACGTAACAGCATACAGATGACACCACAGACAAAGACAATAATCTATATTGCACAAACCATGGGTAATAAAGGAGCGCCCTCTGAGAAACTGTTAGATCAGACTGACAGCAACTTTGATAAGAAGACAAATAGTCTCAAATTTAGCAGACCAAACCAGATCCACACCAGTAAAATGAAGGCATCACTCATATCTCAATTGAAATGTCCATCAAAGTTAGTTCACTATCCATTGTGGATTACCTGCAATTTTGCCTCCTTTGAGACTTCCACTGGCAGGAGTAGTGATCACATACTGAAGCACCAGCTGGATGATGGAATGACTAAGCGAGCACGCGCCTTGGGTATCCCTCTCTGTGCTCTGTCAGAGAGGAGCCTCCAGTCACTGCTTAGTGGCAGAAGATACATTACATTACAGTGACATTCGAAATAGTCCCTGAGGTCCTCCACCATTGCTTTGACTGACAGACCAGCTTGGGAAACCTGGGCTATCCCATAATTCACCAGATGCTCTGTGTTCTCTGTGGTCCTCTGGATTCCCTCTCATTCTTATGTCACAAGATGCACAGAGGTGTCACTGTCGCTGTCTTACTCCTTTTTTTAACCCTTTAGCATAACTGTAGTTACTTTGGAAACAGTAACGCCAACTAGTGGAAGTGGAAAGTAGTTAAAACCCACTCCAAAAGTCGAAATGGCATCACATGCTTACAATTGACATTGTCACAAAGCAGCTTTACACAACCAAAGAACAGTACATAAACAGTGCATGTGTATGAATCATGAAATGAGATTGTCCCTGATGAGCAAGCCGAGGGCGACGGTGGCAAGGAAAAACTCCCTGAGAAGGCTACAGGAAGAAACCTTGAGAGGAACCAGACTCAACAGGGAACCCATCCTCATATGGGTGATTACATGCTATGTAGGCAGCAGGCAGTCCAATATAACAGTTAATGTCTTTAAGTTAATGTGGAGTCCAGTTAGTTAATTGCAGGCAGACTTGTTCCATTCCTGGACTATCGAGCGTTGAGTCGAGACCTTCGAGAAACAGCTGCCGTGGTCCGCCGGGGCCAAGACTGACTTTATAGCAGCGTGTGACCAACTCCAGTCTCCGAACGCATCCCATAGAGCAGACGGTGAATCCGAGCGACGAGATCTCCAGCCAGAAGTTGGGCATCAGGACGAGTCAGACAGGTCCAGAGGGCAGAGGGTGGAATGACGTGTAGCTCGACAGAGAGACAGGAAGAGGGAAATAGAGAGGTAGAGAAAGAGAGAGATGGCAGTTAGTTGTATTCACAGTCGGATAAAAAAAAAAAATTAAACTTTGAAATAGTTAAAATCAAACAGCATCTACTGAAAATGAAATCAAACTAGCGACCTATAGCCTATAATATACAGTATACAGTATATTATATGCTGTCAAGACATCAATAAGCACCAACATCTGTTTTAGATTTTTAAAAGCTTTCCATGTCAATTGTTTAACAGATCAAAATATCATTAGTAAATAAAAAAGAAAAGAAGAAGTAGTTTATCAGAACAAACAAGGGCCATAAGTAATTTGTTATTTCAGCTCAAAGTGAGTTGCTTGGAGAGTATCCAACCCGATTGTTTAGCATTTCCTTATTCAAAAACACTTTACTATAAACAGCATTGACCTTCAGCCGGCTAAAAAGCAAACCACAGATAATGGTTTCTAATTGCCATATCTAACGGTACAGAGAAATTAATAATCTGTATAATTTTCTGTCATCTGTTTAGATGTGGATCAATAAAAAACTATTGCTGTTGTTACAGACCATTATATACAGTGGTGTTACCTCCAACACTGTCATTAATATAGAAAACCCCCATGTTTCATAATATATAATATACCAGATTTGATTTATTATTTTTCAATGTCATATAATGTAAACCCTTTGCTCATTTTACCCACCTCTCTGTGATCCATATTTCCAAAATTAAAATGCATGTACCTCTCTGCAAAATATTTTTTAACAACATCATCATTGTTAATTTAAGTACTTCTCTCAGTGGAGAATTACTACTTACATGAGCAAAAACCCATTACAAGTCAAATATATATAGCCCTAACTTGAAGCAGCAGGAGTAACAAAATGAGACAAGGAAACAATAACAGCACAAACACTCATTAAGAGCTAGTCTTATTAACCCTTTGGTATATCATTGTATTGCCTTTAATTATGCATGGCAGATGGTGCTCTGCAGGGACAACACAGTGGTAGTCTTTGGAAGTCAGAATTGTTCAGGAAATGATTTCTGTGTATCATTACTCATTCCACCCCAAATCCAATGCTAGAAACTGTCACTGAATGTTGAAATGGTACGGAAGGAAATAATGGTCATAAAAGTTCAATAAGTGATTTTTGGCATCCTGAATGTTAATGTTCATTCTAGTGACTACAGTAAATTTAACCAATTTCAGCACTTTTTTAATTTACATACAAATGTATTTTGTGGCATTTCACCATTTCTGAATATTGTTGTGCTCGAGTTTCCTATTAGAATTACTTGGGGGCAATCTAATACAAATCTAGTTATTATTTTATTACACATACCAGTAACATTTTTGAAACTGTGCAACTCTTGAAAATTTCAAATAGGTGAATTTGAAGTAATTGCATTCAGTTGCCACATTATTAGGAACATCTGCAGTCTATTGTAATCAAACTCAACTGCTCTGAAATAACATTTACTTTTATTATTTAACTATTACTCACATATTTTTCCTGTTCAGTTATTACTGTCATAGAGGTGATAATTATACATATGCATACAGTACATTTAACATATAACAAGTATAGGTTTCATTGCACCTGTTCTGTTGAATCGCAGTAGATTGTACAGGTGTACCTAATAAGTAAATGCAACTAGATGGTTGGTAGTTAGGTCATTAGGGATTTTTGTTCAGCAGAAAACTATCTTATGGACCAGACCAAAGCTAAGAACCAGAGGAATATATCACACAGGCAGCACAGAGCTCCCAGGCTGCCTTCAAAAGTACAACAAAACATCTATGCTGATCTGCTTAGCCATCCTGGCCCTCAACCCCCTAATGAACAAGGGCAAAAGAGCTCTTGGGCTTAGCCTCTCCCTCTTACCCTAACTTAACGAGATGTCCCCCTACTCGCGTGCTTTCTCTCACACACACAGACGCACATATGCACAATTGCACACACAGACACACACCTCCCAAACCCCAAACCACTAACCCTCAGACCAATCTGTCTGTGGCACTAAAGTATTATTAGACTTACACACTCTCAAAGGGGAAACAGTGAGTGCCGAGAGCTGGAAGATGAGATATGCTACAGGGGCTACTAGTTCCATTAAAATGGCATTGACTGGGGCCTTTGTTATCATCTTCCCTGACGTTTTCAGGATGTAGTGGGGCTTGCTGATCCATGACCATCTCATCTATCTTTCAGGATTTGAAGGAAGTTGGTGTGAAATTGACACCAATGAGTGTAGCTCAAATCCATGCCAAAACCAGGGCGAGTGTGTGGACCGGGTCAGCAGTTACAGGTAAAGCATTCTACATAACCAGCTGTTCATGTATTCTAGGAGGTAAGAAAATCACAGGCTTAGCAGTGATGGCATGAACCATTTGTAAACCCTGTGTATTTATACTTTAAACCTTGTTTCTTATACAGGATATAATTCATTATACTGTAATTGTGATAGTGCAGTAGATTACATTGATTCCTTTTCATATTATTTACTGCATATATTAATTTGCCATTGGAGATTGAAATTAAACAGTCAGAATCAAGGATGATGTTATTGTAGTGTATGCCCAATCACATAAAATATGAAGTGGAGTTGCTATGATTAAATTCCTGTTGCAATTCTGTGTGTGTGTGTTAGTAGGAAACACATATTCCATGTTCCTTCTGAGACTAGATATCAATATTAATGATTTTTCCTTTTCCAGCTGTAATTGTAAGATGGGATTTTCTGGCCTTTACTGCGAGCTAGACATCAATGAGTGTGCCTCTAGCCCATGCCACAATGGTGGTATTTGTCAAGACCTTGTGAGCCAGTAAGTATGAATATTACTGATTTTTAGCTGTTACTGAATGTGTGTTTCTAAAAAAAAAGTGCAAATTGCAGTGAAGGCGAGGCAGAATTAATTTCCTGAGATTGTTTTGAAGAGAAAATGAACGAAACTCTTCTCCAAAGAAAAAAAGCACTGAGGTGTTCCTCTTCCTCTAAGTGTTCTGGTTTATATAACAAGACTATCTTCATCCTTGACACACATAAGCTGCTCTTCTGAAGACAGAGAGCAAATTCAGCAGGAACACATCATGTATCTAGATTGGGCTTTACTCCACTGGTGCTTCTCACTGCTGTGCTTAATGGGAGCCCCGGGGCTTCCAGGCTTAGTCGGACAGATGGGTAGAGAAGTCCCAGGGCTAATTTGAGTCCTAAATGGTTTGTCTCCAGTTTGTCTCCCGTCATGATTTTGCTCCCACGTGACCTAGCCCCGCTCAGAGCACTCCCTGATTGCACAGTCCAGGGAGTTCACATCAGGTGTGTTTTAACCTTGCTGCCCACCAGGAGCTCTGCGCCCTCCACTATCTCCATCTCCCTGACCCAAAAGCTGAACAAGTCCATCTGTACTGTGGTGATGAATCAGACCCACAGTACATTCACAGAGGCCTCGCTGTCTTATATTATACCTATCCATTTCCTTGAGATACTGTGAGTCTGACTCTTTGAGGCTTTTACATATGAACCTAAACTAATTGTTATTGACTAACTTGACTGTTAGCAGACAGTAGTGTAACAAAGTGCAATAAAGAAAGCTTTAATTGCTCTGACAATGCTGTCTCCAGCATTAAAGTTTATGTAATTAGCCAGCACAGTTCTGTTGTGTGATGTGACAATAAACACAATTTAGCATATTACAGAAATTCAATATTGATATAACTGGTTTAGAGATGAAAAATTAGCTAATCTAGAGGTGTTTAATTACATGTGTTGTTATTATCTCAATTGCATACAGGATAACTATCTCTGAGGTGTGTGGTCAGGGGATATTCGCACACACACACAGCAACAGCTGCAGAGAGGGATTTGAATTGAGTAAACCGCGTTATTGGGCACATTAAGCTCTTCCCGGTGGTAATAAATCATCAAACATAATTCAAGTTAAGGTACACAATGGGAATGGCTCTGTCATCTTTAAGTTTTTGCATGTTTTAACATCTATGTATCAAAGTAGTTTTAGTGAGAAGGTACCTCTTCTTTTCAAGGTAACTCTGATCACATCCATACATGATATAGTTTGACTACTGGAAGCTCCCTAGTACATCCCCAGGTGAACCTGTGGCCCCAGAGCAGTATAAATTTGAGTTTAACCTAATGGGCATATTGAGAAAAACTGCTTTAAGTTAGAGTAAGAACAAAACACAAACATATGCTACAGTTGCTGTCTGACACACTGGATTTTTACCCGATTTCATAATGATCAAGTTTCATCACATCTTCCTTAGGTTCCGCTGCACTTGCCCTCCTGGTTATTTTGGAACACTGTGTGACCTGGATGTGAATGAGTGTGAAGTTTCACCTTGCCTACATGAGGGTATCTGTATCAACACACCCGGGGGCTTCAAGTGTGTCTGTCGCCCTGGATACTCAGGTAGCTCTTTTGCCCTTAGGTGACATGAAGATCAATATTAGAGTCTAAAAAGCTTATCATGACTGCTGTGGCTGCACGCTATTGAGGCAACTCTGACACAGATCTGGCTTAGTGTTAAAAAATGCTTCACAATACTTACTTTTAATTAGCCCACCTGCTTCTGCAAGATACAGTGCCTGCTCTTGAGTAAAGCTAACAAGAGATAAATTTATGTCACCGGTTGTATCTGATGAAAACTTCTCAGTGTCAGTTAGTTGCCTTTATTTCATTTCATCAGCCTCTTTCGTCTCACAACGCTATTGTTGTTTTACTTCAATCCATTTGTCTTATTTTTTCCACCCAGACAGATATTGAACTATTTTAGCGCGCGCGTGTGTGCGTTTGTGTGCACTATCTAAAGCCGATTCCTGTCAGGTAGCGGGAAGATTAATTTCATTTGTCTTCCACACTGTATCATCAATTTATCCTTCCCCAGTTGAGAGAGGGGGGAAATCTCTGAGGTATTGCTACTCTGGAGAGCAGAATCTGACACGCATGGCCCAATTCCCACAGAAGCAGCTTTTATTATTAGGCCTACGCACAGCATAGTACAAGTCATTACTTTTTCTGTTTCTATAAGCTCATCTGAGGAAACAGGGTTCCCCAAGAGAGCAAGCGGCCAGAGGATACAGTTTGGATTGGCTCAAACCAACTAGAACTCATACAAAATATTTGCTCTAGTAATGCGTAACAGCACTGCAACTTTTCAAAAGAGAGAGAGAAAAAAAAAAAAGTTCAAGTTCACGGTGCCTCTGTAGCTGTGTAGTGTAACTTCTTCTTATTCTGACCTAATAGCACATTTGTCTTTTTAAAGTGATTTATCACGTCGTGTTTTCGCAGCCTGATTGGAATTGATTGAAAAGCTATTCTGGTTTGATGTTTTGATGTGCCATCCTTTCTATCACTTAAATGCTGTAACTCATTGTGTCACTTGATGGTATTATCATATTATTTGCTTCAGTCATCAGGGAAGGTAAGGGATGTTTTTTTTGCATATTGAATGCCAGAATTAATTTTGACTCTACCAGTTGAAGCTGCTTACTAATAAATCAGTCTAGTGCTATATCTACTCACTGTCACGAATGTGATTAAGCTATGATGACACTTCACTCCCACCTGCATCACCATCCATATTGAATGTTCTTACTGTTTGTTGTTTAGTGCATCCGTATTTTCTGCCTTTTCAGTAAATCTTCGGGCTTCATAATAGCAGTTTTCTTCTTAAGAAGTCCTCTAAAGACTCTGACTATTACCCTCTATTTTTTAAACTGATGGATTTTTTTTTTCTTACATCTAAGAGGTTCAAGCTTTGAAAAATAATTGAACCAAGAAGCCAGAAAATTGTTTTATTCACATTTCTGACATGTCCAACGGCTTTCATTATTCTCTTATTCTCTTTTTTTTTTTTTTGTTACCTTTGTAACAGCCCGTGTGATGCACTTAGAGGAGGAGACGTAAGAATCAAAGTCCTTTCTTGTCTTGCAGTGTTCTCACTTGTTTGCAAGTCACGTGTCACTAAAAGTCTCACATCCGTCAATAAAAGTCTTTACGAATGCCGTTAACCGGTTCACATGTACTTATGCTTCATTTTTGCATTGTTCTTTTTGTGTCATATTTATTAACACTATATGATAAAGAGAGTGGTGGCAAGTGATTATTATTTAGGACGCTTGGTTTAAATGTCTGTGCAATCTTAGGGTTTTTTTAACGGTGCATAAGTGCAGTGTTTTGCACTGAGGTCAGAAGTCACTGCAGTGACATGATTAATGGCTAATCTTGTTTATATAAATCACTGTTTAAGCACACTATTTGTCATCTGCTGTTGTTTTTTTTTCCTTCTTCTTTTTTTTTTCTTCACCCACCATTAACGATCATGTTCCCTTGAGTGATAGTACAGTGCAATCAGCACATTGCAGCAGCTTATGCAGTCAGCACATTGTGTGATGTTTATGTTTTGTTTTGTTTTGTCTTCTGGCTGTGGCGGCATGGCGTTGACGCTAAGGTTTCAGTGCATTCAGTATTTCGTAGGTTACAGTTGATAAACTGTCTTGTATTTGTAATAGTTTTACGTACACCTGTACTACAATGCAATCCAATACTGGACTGCTTTAGGGATATTAAGATATTTTGTCCACGCTGTTTAGAGTTATGTTTTTTAATAATAATAAATAATAATAAACAAATAGTAGAATTAACACTGAGAAATTAAAACTTTGTGGAAGTACAAATGGCAGTGCTGCTGTATTGGATTGTGCCAGTGCATCCAATGAAGTGGCCAGTGAGCATATGCTTCTGTCATGATATTAAAAAAGCTAGACACTTTATTTTTAATTTAGTTTCTGGGTGTTGTGAGTGTTAAAAAGTGTTGAATGATATAAAGTATTGAATTGACCTTTTCACAGCTTCATTTCCTTCATGGTGCTTCTGTATTACGATATACAAACTGTATTTTCTCTACCGTGGCGTTTTGGGTTCAAGCATTTCTCTGTCACGTATGCAAGCATGAACTATTCCTTTTCCTAAATGAAACAAGTAATCAGTTTGGTACAAGAAAGGGAACCTTTTACATCCTGTAATAAGAGAACATGATAGATTCTGTGTACACTAAAGTGAGTTTATTTATCCTCTTTCATGATAAAACACAGGCGGCAATACGGTAAATAAATCGCGGCTCCTGTTGTCACCATGTTTGTTTCCATCTGTCTCAGCCGCAGAAGAAAAGCTAACCAAATGATTAATGATAGGTCATCATCATTTTTCATCTCTCTATTCCTGGAAATCTGAAGAAGTAGTAAATAATCTGTTTTTTGTAACCACGCCAGTGATAAACAACATCACAAAAGAGCACGGTTGTAGAAATAGCTGCAACCCATTCATTTATTTTTAATTCTTTAGCAAACATAGCCACTTCTGTGGATCTCTAACGCAGTTATTTGCTTTAATTTAAGCTACTAAAAATCACCAGTGTGTTTTTCCAACTTGTGCTCTGATTTATTGGCAGGAGAGAGACTCATTTTGACAGTTTCTGTTATCTGGTGTTTCCTTCACAGCTTGATCCCTTCCCTCCCCTTCATTTCGTCTGTGATCTCAATGCTATTTTTGCGAGGTCTTTCATAAATAATGAACATCACCAACTTGCCGTTACTTAGTGAATCTTCAGACTTATCTTAAATGTGTCTGATGCGAAGGTATCGGTTGTTTGGAGGATAGTTTATGTGCTCCCCTTGAGTCAGCACATTTGGAGCAGGATAGTTTGTGTGGAGGATTTCACCTTAAGAGACATGGTACTGTGCTGTCATAGCTGCAAGTCTGCGCAGCGCTTCTACTGTAGTATACTGTATGACACAATTTTCCATTAGTTCAGTGCTGCACTTCACTGAGTCCTCTCAGGGATATTAGACACAGCAACTATTGTGTCAGCATGCTCCATTCATTTTGTGGACTAGGGTTACTACATATGCAGTTATTACTATACAGGTTGTTGTTTTTTATTTATATTCACTCATATGAATGAGTTATGCCAGTTATGATAAATAATTAATGTATTTAATAGGTCTTAGAGGGTTCAAATTCAGACTTAGTGGTACACAACCAGGCAGATATTTTTGGTTTTGTTCTTTAGCCCTGGGTACAGTCAAAGTTCCTGTACCTCTGTTCTGACCAGAGGAACCATGGCTTACATTTAGTTCTGGGCCATAATTCTAACCTATAAAACAAGTTCCTAGTCTGGGGGAAGTGCTTGGTCAGATAGCATTTTACACAAGGGAGTTGTGTATTTAACTTTCTACAATAAAGCAGTAGTTGCCCTTTATATGCAGTGGTCATTTAAATATGAATACCGTTGGTCTGGAGTGAGCATCAGGGGTGCAGTGGGTTTGGACAGGAGGGGGCTACTTTGTTTAAGCTTCCAGGGGCTTTTTCATGCTGTGGAAATGCAAATCACAATGCGCTAGAGGGACCTTTAGCTCAGAGCAGGTTCTTGGACTTTAGGCAAAGAAAGTACCAGGAACTTTGTGGTGGAAACACACCTTAGATATTTGCCTCTGATATATCTGCCTCCAGCCCAGCAATGGAGATGAAGGTAATTCTGTATGAGGTAATCACAGCAATAAAAAAAAATGATGTTCAGGAATTACTCTAATGGAGAAACATAGACATACATTGAAATGTATCTGCATAACATAATATACATAACATATACAATGTAGGACTTTACAGTGTCAATTAACAGTCATCTTTCTAGACTGTTCTTTACTTTTTTACTTCTACAGCCACGCAAAATGAGAAAAGCAACAAATGTGAACAGTGGACATTTAGCATTTTGGTTCAATAAATGAGTCAAAGGATGACTCAGATATGATTGTTGTAGGAATTTGCTGATTATACAATTAAAAAAGTCACTGTTGTTAAAGCTCCAGTTTAGGTATTAGTGAGTCAGCAGCTTAAAACCTCTTTTACTTTCACAAAGCAGAATACAAAACAATCAGTCAGTGGCTTATCTGTCATTTTCCTTAGAGGTCTGTGGTCTTATACAGCATATAACAAACTGATTTTAGTCATTAATCCAACTCAAATAATTCAAATAACTGTCTGAACAAATAACAAAAAAAAAAAAAGGATAAAGCCGGATAGTGATAATTAAGTTAAAGCCAGCAAAGAAACTAAAGATTGTTTCTTTGCATAAGAGCTGATAAAGTGTCAAACAGAAACATGAGACCCGTGTTAAAGCCGAATTGAATTATGTTCCAAAACATTTTCAATAAAAACATTCTGCTCATGTTGTCGGCAGTAGAAGAGTAGTATCTGAGAAAGAGGTAACTTGAGGTTAAAGAAACATAAGCTACACAACCCAGTCATCCTTTAATGCAGTGCCAGTCAACGCACAGCATGCTTGTGTTTACCATACCTGACAGTTTGTGATCACTTTATATCAAAGATTGGTGAAGAGACCAAAGAAGAAAACAAGCTGTGTTGGTAAGACATCTTTACCTGGGCAATATGCTCGCTGCTGTTAGGAGACATTATTTTGCTTGTGGGTTTGCATAACATAGTCTGTTAACTATAAATTGTACACTTTACATTTGGTTGCATCATGTTTGTATTGACATATTCTGCAAACTAGAGTGAGCTAGTAATGCGCTGGAAAAGTCAGCGACTGAACAGCAAATCTTAAGCTATTATTTGTCTGTATGATTCAATTTGTTTAAAGCTCATCATAATTTTTCAGGACTACACAATATAGCATTTCACTGTTTACTATAAAATAAAGGCAGTGAATTGGTCAGTGTAATGGATTATGTACATCAAATGTAGTAGTTTGGCAAGTTAAATACTGTTCCAGTATACTGTTACTGTAACCCATACTGTCTCCTTAGGACATAGATGTCAGTCAGTGTAAAAATACCAGTGGATTTTTCCTGACAAGTTGTTAAGTAGCAGATGTTTCTGTGTTGTAACCTTCTATTTCATCCAAAAATATGAAACAGGATGACGCCTGCGTGATGTCTCCAGAGGCAGTCACAGAGCTGAGTAGTCAGAATTATAGTCTGCCTTTAAAGGTTGTTTATTTAGTACATGAACACTTGCATACTAGATTTGAGGTTAGAATATAAATTAAATCCAGACTCACAAAGAGGCATCAAACCTACTTCTCTATCTCAGTCAGTCCATATGCCTGACCTCCCCCACCCTTCTGTATGTCATGTTTCTAATGTGTTTTGTCTTTCTGAACAGATTGAATACTGACGTACTAAAAAGCCAAACCCAAAAACACACACAAACACATCTAATGTTTCATACATGTTTAATTTCCTAGGGCCACGGTGTGAAGTTAATATCGATGAGTGCGTTTCAAACCCATGTCAGAATAGTGGGAGATGTATTGATGCGCCTAATCGATACCACTGCATGTGTCCTGATGGCTTCATTGGGCTCCACTGCGAGACTAACATAGATGAATGCACGTCAGCACCTTGTCTTCATGGGAGGTACAGAATTTTTCTCCATCATTTAAAACAGAAACTCTGCAAATTGTGAAGAAATGACATGGAATTATTTTTAATTACTCTCCTTGCCAGCACACCCAGTGGAGACATATGTCACATGTGTAAGGAGCTAATGTGATGCACCCACAGGTTGTCTCACTGGTCTCTAAATTACAGTCATTAATTCCATTAAAGGGGGAATACTAACTCATTCAAAAAGATTATGCACAGACAAAAACCTTTTTTCTCTTTAAATATATTTAATGCAGTTGTACAGTTTTGATTAATCGATTCTCACTCCATATGCTGTGGTCTTCTCAGCTGTAGGGACGGGATACATTCATACTCCTGTCTCTGTGAATCGGGATGGACCGGCAGCAGATGTGAAACAAACATTGACGTGAGTCAGTCTTAATTAATAAACCTGCTGGGTGTTCAAGAGAAGTGTCAGGTGATTTTTTGGTCATTTGTGTGGTCCTTTGTATAACTAACACTATTGATTTTGTTTTTCTTCTACAAGATAAGTTAATGGAACTACCAGGATCAGGAAAGCGTTGGACTAATACCTGATTAAAGGAAATTAATCTAATCCCTAATTGATTTAAACCACAGTTTGTGCTGCACTGGATAAACTATCGAGTTGCTTAGACGGTCTTAGGGAGCATTTAGTTGAACGGATAATCTAATTGCCTGCTTTTTAACTACTAACAATCCATTCTAGTCCAAAGCAGTCTCTTTAACCACATGTGCAATTTAGATAGTAAATCGTGCATTTTATGGTTGCATCTGTCAAAATATGTTGTATTGTCGGTACAGCGCCTCACAGTATGTTTGCTGTCTGTTCACTTACAGGACTGTGCTCCCAGTCCCTGTTTGAACGGGGGCACATGCGTGGATCTCACAGATAAATACGCATGCTTCTGTCAGGATGGATACACGGGGAAGAGATGTGAGAATGATGTAGACATCTGCAGAGTGGCTGCTTTTAATGTCTCCTTGTGTTTCAATGGAGCCACGTGCCTTGATGGTGAAGGGTCAAACTTTACTTGCAGGTGAGTTGGTCCATCGTCTTGATCAAAGGATGCTGAAATATAAATGGAGTCATAGTAGTTGATGGAAACAACACGCTGGGTCCTATTGTTGATATGTGTCTGCTTTCCTCCACTAAATAAAAAAAATTAAATATATAATAATAAATAAAACCAAATGCTTTTGGTTGTATGATCACTGCAAATAGACTGCAGCTTCTTTGTTACTGTAGTTTTGGGTTGTAATAGGAAAACCTGTTCATGATACAGAACCTCTTCACAAGTAAAATGTGAAATTACAGAAACTGTAACTGAATATTATAAATAACAGAATAATACAAATATAATTTGATGGTGTTGTCCAAGACTATTTATAGTTCATGTTCAGAAACTGCATATGCGCTGTGTGAGAAGTGAAAATGATTGTGACGTGAATGCTACAGAATCAAATTAGCATCTTTAATGGTTGGAATCTGCGTCAGTTCTAGGAAATTTGCTTGTATCAAATTA
Organism: Anabas testudineus; assembly: GCF_900324465.2. NCBI lineage: Eukaryota > Metazoa > Chordata > Actinopteri > Anabantiformes > Anabantidae > Anabas > Anabas testudineus. Next base: position 9,102,489 of record NC_046624.1, read on the forward strand.
AAAGTACATTTCGTCTTGAAAGAGTGGTGCCACAGCACCTGCAGCACACCGCATGTGCACAGTCGTACGCAGTGGCAGCCCGCCATGTTGGGTTGCGCGTGAATCATTTCTTTTTAATTGCTGACATGCTCTCCCTTGAGTGATGAAGTGTATCTCAATGCAAGGTGTATGTAGTAAGTGTGCATATTTGACACAGCAGCTCCCCGGGTGCCTTACAGTTAATTACATTGTCTAACCTTGTGCTGATGTGCTGCTATATGCTCAATGTCATGATTTAATGGATCCCAGATTACCACAGCTCCACATACTGTAGGTTGCTGCTCCTTACAGTGTTATGTTGATTAACTTCACTGTCTATTGCCTCAGCACGGCATTTTTAATAATACTCCCTCAATTCTGGGCTTATTAGTGTATTACAAGAAGGAAAGGCACTGTATTTTACGCACTTACAGATAAATATGCACACTAAGGACAGAGTCAGTATATACACACATTCTAGTTCATGGCGTCCTTTAGTGTCCTGCTGATCTGCAATAGGGTGATCCTGCAGTGTGTGCACTTTCCACTACAACTGAGGATTATTTTTGCTGAATTTCAATTCGATTTGTACACATAATTAAATTTGCCGCACTATTAGTTATATTAGTGCATTATTATCTGGTTTTTGGCCTCATTTAGAATTCCAAAAAGCCAACATTTTCCAGTTTATTACCATGTGAAAGCATCGTGTACACTGCTGATATTAACAAAACTCTTTCTTTTTAATTGATTGATTTGAAACAGATTTAGTTTGTCCCTGTTTGTGTGACAGCACATTCCTTTTTTTTATTTATTTGAAGGAGGCCAGCCTTTTATTTACATTACATCATGGACTGTAGCTTTAAAAACTCATTAAATGCCTTTTGTCAGTGTTTCGTTCACCCACATATCTTCTTTCCACTTGAATGGAGAGGGCCTAGTCAGGCTAATAAACTGAGTAATGGCCAAAAATATAATAGCATTCACGCAATAGTTTTGGCACAAAGTGTTGCTTTATCTGCATGTTATTGTATGTTTGAAGTGGCACACTTACACAGTTCTGCACCTGCTCAACAAATAGCATTCTCGCTCTCCAGCGGTGATTAGCCAAAAGGTCGTGCGTGAAAGTCTGCCCATTTTACAGATGATGTTTGTTCATTCTGACGCACTGATAATGTTCCTTACTGTCACTTTTCTAGTTGTTCAGCTCGTGTCATCTTTCCTCCAGCTTTTCCAAAGTTGTTCAGTAGGTTTGAAGGGTGCTGACTGTGAATAGGAAATCCAAGTCAGCAGACCTTGGCTTGCTTGGCCTCAGGTAGCTTTGATGCATGATCAGGCTCATTGTCCATCTGGAAAATGACTGTTCCCCCACAAAACCTAAAGCCGATGGGGATGACATCTGCAGTATCGAGTGCTACCTCTCTTCGCTCAAGGTGTAGCTTATCCTGTGCAAATTGCCAACAGAAAACCATAACTGCACCTCACTGCGTGCTCATTGCTCACCTGTGGATTTTATCCACTGCATAATTAATCCATTCGGCTTTATCTGTAATTTTAAGTGTGTGATTTGTAAACTTTCGTGATGTTTGGCGTGCTTAAAAACAGGACAGTGGGAGTAGTATAGTAATAATAAGGAGTTTTACTCAAATAATAAATCAAATGAAAATGAAGCAGTGAGATGTTTGTTTTAATAATAACTCAACACACAATGTATTTATTTTATCATCTGCCTTATTGATTCCACTGCTGTGTCTCTGAAGGACCAGCATTGGAAAAAACATCTTTTTTTTTTCCATTTTAAATAATAGAATTTGCACCATCTGACTTTTTGATGAATAATAAAAACAAGCAGTTCTCAGATACAGCATGTCAGAGCCAAAAGAAGGAAGTGACAGCGCTGTGAGACAGTCTCCGAGTTTTAAAGTATGATATGTTTTCTTAGCTGTCCACCAGGTTTCACGGGGGATTTCTGTGAAGTGGATGTTAACGAATGTTGCTCAGCTCCTTGCCACAACGGTGCCATTTGTGAAGATCTTATTAATAGCTATGTCTGCCACTGCAGGTCAGGTGAGTCACTCAGCCCTGTGAGGCTTTCAATTTACTTTGAATGGAGGTAAGCAGTTTTTCTTTCCTTTCTAAGACTAGTAACAAGAAACCTGTGTTGCTCATGAACAATATTATTAAAACACAGCCTACATAACGAAACATATTTGGCATGTGATGAAGTTTCAGACTTTCACTGTGCCTCAGGTGCAGTAGAGTGCGGTTTACCATATATAAACCTGTTAATATTAGAATTCCCATATTGTACTGAAAGGGGCTATATAAAGTGTAAGTAAAGGTTACCATAATGCCTACATAGTTTCTATGTCTAAAAGCCATTCAAAAGTCATCTACTTTTCTCAAGGGAGACATTTGTAGTCATACAGTACTAAAATAGATAGTGATAAAAAGGCAATACTGCCTCTGCTCATTAAAATGTATGTGGTATCTGACTCTTTAGTGAAAGCCTTTTCTTGTCTGTGTATGTGTGTGAACCCAAAAAGAAGCAAATCAATGTAGGAGAATCTGATTGATATTCACTTCAGAGGGTGGAAGTGGGAGAGCCTGGGCTCACCACGGCACTCTGTGGGCTTTTGTTCCTGGCAGGTTGGACAGGCCTTCACTGTGAGGATGACATTAATGAGTGCCTTCCACAGCCCTGCAACCAGGGAATATGCATTCAGAATGATCCGGGCTATGGCTACACCTGTTTCTGTCGTCCTGGATTTGTGGTGAGGCTCCCCACCTCATACAACCATCTCTATCTCTTTTTTTTTTTCAGTTATTATTAACCTTTACCCTCTTCCACCCTTGACTTTTTAAATTTGTGGCATGAAAATAATGTGACTTTGAATTGTTCTTGTTACATTATGTGATGTTCTTTAGTTTTCCTTCAAGCTGTTAACATTATATCCCATTTAACATCTTATCTCAGAGTTACACTGACACTTCTGAGGGCTGTTTATTTTCCATACACAGGGGAAGAACTGTGAGCACAACTATGATGATTGCCTGTTGAATCCATGTCCAGAAGCATTTTCCTGTGTAGATGGCATCAACAAGGTCAGCTGCCTGCCTCCTGTTACGGAAGCTGTTCCCTTGGCGACTGCAGTCAAGAACATCACTCGTGGCTCCACACCCAGAGTGCCTACGCCAACACTCAGTCCAGCACTAACAACTGAGCAATTCACAGGTACAGATCATATATGTATTTGCATATATGTACATGTACACATAAGTACATGCAGTGGTGGCAAATAACTATAAGTACATTTATGCAATACCACGATACCATATACATTTCCATGTATTGATTGACATTGATTTGCATGTTAACTTTCTTGTTTGGCAAAAAATGTAAGATTAAAAATTACATTCATCTATTGCGGCCCACAAATTGGGATGGGAGTCATTTTGATGTATAATTATTTTGATACCAAGAATAACACCTGTATCATTAACGGTAGTCTCAAATGTGGCAGTGGATCATCTGAAATTAATGCTTCTCAATCAAGTCATAGCTCCCATTGCTATGCTATTACTTCCATTAACATTATGCGTGCAAGGAAGTGCCACTAAATAATTTAAGCTGATAAGCCATTACACCAATCAATTTATACTCTTTACTTCTTTTTTTTTTGACAAATTACAATGCTACCCTCTCCTTGTCCTTCCAGCCAAACATTTTTGCTGCTCAAAGTTTGCCAGGTTTGAATGAGAGGAGACTCCCACTGAGTTGGTACTTCAAATGTGATTTTTAGAGCTTTTGAAACTTAGCAGGTGGCGATATATTAGGTTTGATTGAGAGATTGTCATAGCTGCAGCTGTGTCATGTTATAGTGCGACTGTGGTGGGAAAAGATGTGTTTATATCGGCCTCGAAAGTGCATTTTTTAGTTTTATCTGAGAAATAATCACAGTAGTAAGTCCAATTTGGGCCTATATCCTTTAACACTCCAAAGACACAGAGAACCCAATATGTTGCACATTATTGGTATTGGATTTAGTCACCTATGTGAGAAGAGGAATTCAGAGCACTGAGTAGATTGTTACTCTTTGACAGATGAGGTCTGTCCACCTTTGAAACTGTTCACAGGGCTGTAAAACAGACCTATTGAACAGAGACAGAGCTTGAACCAATTCAGTGTGACATCACTGTGGGCCCAAAATAATGGAGTGTTCCCCCGCTGCACCTGATCCAGCTCTCATCCAGTGCGCTGGATTACACAGGGTTAAAAATACACACCAGGCCTTGGTAAAGAAAAACAGCCCTATCATCCATACAGCGAAACATTGCTTTACTCTATTACACATAAGTGCATTATGAAAGTAAATAAGTTTTAAAGTAAAGGGACCCAGAAACTCATGAGTTTATCTAACTAGGTCACCATCTAAACGCATGCAGTGCCCTTGGTGCTGCTTGAAATAGACTCCGACAGTGCTCCTTTAAACCTAAGATTGCTCCAAACCTTTGAAATATATCAGGTCAAAAGGAATTTTAACATAGAGGAGATAATTAATATCTTATGCTGACAGTAGAGAATACATGAAATACAAATGTATCTTATAATCCTAACGCCTTTTCAATATATATATTTTTAATTTGGATGTAAGAAAAACAAAACAAAACATCAGTTTAGTTCAGTAAAAAACTGAAATAGAAAAAAGTCTTATTCCACAGTTGGCAGTATGATGATTGTCTTCTGGGTTTTCTTTTCACGTCACTGTAAATGCAAGACTGAGCTCTACCCTGTTTTAGCTCTCTATGATATGAGCTGATGGAAATCTAGAAAGGACACTGCTGGTGGAGAGAGGCTTACTGCAGCTAAGCTGTGATTTGGTTGACTCTCTCCTAGAGTGATCATTACAGCACAGGTGAAGCTGTTATCTTTTTGTGCCACGTGGAGCAGAAATCAAATTACTTGAGCTTTGAGCTTGCTACTCAAGCTACTCAAATTACTAAAAATCAAGTTGATGAGTATGAAATTAACCGCAGGGTCATCTCAGAAATGCAGTTCCTTTCTTCGGGGCACTAGGTAACCTTCAGTATAACGCGGCCTGCATTTGTTCTGTTTAGCACTCGCTTGTGTCTGCGGGTTTGTTTATAATTGCGTTGGCAGTACCTGATTAGTGCGCCTATAACCATTTTTGATATATTCAGTGACAGCTTCGCTAGTGAGTCATAATGACATTTACATGATGTGCACCTTACTGAATATTCATGAGAAAAAAAGATGCTCATTGAGATGGAAAAAAAAAAAAACGGTGTCTAAATTTGTCAGTTCAGCTGGAGTTTATGGTCTGTGTGCTGCAGTACAGTAACTGTCAGTGCAGCGCTGGAGTAATTTTATCAGGTATTTTTAAAACCAGACAACAAAGTTATGAAAATACACTCTATCATATTTGGAATTGTATTCCTTCATGTCTATCAGCAGCATGACTAAATCTTCTTGCGTTACATACAGTGTATTGAATATAAGACGTATTCTGCTAGTTTTGAAGGTAAAGAATGACCTTTTGCCTTCCCCCAGGGCTCTGTAATTGCAAGGGTCCAAGAATGGCAGTATTTTATCTCTGTCCTGTGACAAGTTCAATCAGTCAGTCTATTACCTCCCCCGATAAATCAGTCCAAAACTGGACTTACATCCTGGCTCTTTTTAAATAAATGGGACATCAAGTCTATATCAATTAAATCTCACCATTCACAGTCTGTCCTCATACTAATTGATCTTAAGTTCACATTCCTCCAAATAAATTCTTCTACTGGAATATCTAGCCTGCGCTGCAACATTGCACTCCACCTTCCTATGTTACATTAAATATGACTCATATCAATTTTCTCACCTCTTTTATGGACATGTATCGAGACGGTCTCTAATTAAATCTGATCTGAAAGATTTATGTCAAGGATTATTCCCAGTGAGACTTTTTTTTTTTTTAAACTTGGAGAGCTTTTGAACAGAGTACAGTAACAGGAAAGTCCTTGGTCAGCGCTATCTGAAGAGTAAAGTGAAAGTACTGCTACTGTGTGTAACAGGATAGAAAAGTGATAACGCATTAGATACAGTTTACATTGTACACATCTGGAGTTTAGTCTGCCTAGTTACTCGAGGCATGTGGATGGAAAATCTGGTGGGAGAAAGTAAGGTAGTGGTAAAAACAGGAGACCTTTGAAGGAGAGACTGAAGCTAACTACTAATGAGGCATGATACTGCCTCCTGGCAGCAGCCTCAGACTGCATCAAAGACTACATCAGACTAAACAAGGCTTTAAAATTAATGAATAGCTTTGTCTCTGAGGGGTAATTTTCCATCATCAGCACTGGCAAACCCCATTGTCAGGAGTGGAGACGGCACAGCATTGGTGCAGTGTGCGTTTATCCTCATTAATTTATAGATCACAGTAGGTCTGCTCCTGATAATTCTTACTTTTTTTGTCAAGGGATTTTCCTCTGGGTATTGGTTCTATTGCTCACCAGAGAAAATTGGTGGTATTTAGGTTAGCTTGTTTGCCAAATGCCCTGAAGGTGCCACTGTCAGATCAAAAGGGGGTCTGGCCTATTAGTACTTGACGTGTAACAAATATTGATAAAGGTCTCACTTGGATCAGCCCGATTAATCATGGCAACAACTTAAAAGGAGCTTTGCTGATTTCTCTAGAGTAATGATTTTTTTTTTTTGTTCAGATAAGGACAGACAGAGCATGAGACAGGTGCATCCAGGGAAGCTTTTCATTTTAACAGGCTCTCTGGTTAGACTTTTCTGCAACAAATTGCACTATTTCCTTCAAATGAGAAATATATTGAGCATGAGCACCCCTAATGCTTGCTTTCAATTGCAGTCCGAGACAGTCTTTTAAGTTTGTCTGCGTCACTACCCCCACTAAGCTGGCGGGCAGTGGGACTTCTACTAAAATATCCCATAATTGCCCATTCTCATGGATGATATAAGCCAAGTTATTCCACTATAAAATGAGGCATGTAATAAACTTGCATGAATATGTTCATTTCAGCGAAATTCCTCTCCTGCCAATATAGGGCCATTTTCATGCTTCACAGCTTGTTGGCAAATAAGACTATTTACAGTATATTTGTACAGTGAGCAAAAGAAAAGACCTGTGCTTTTACAATAATTATGTATTTTTGCCTCCACATTGTAATGTGAACAAGTCTCTTTAAGCTTCTATACATATTGCCAAGGGTATTTGATGGATGCAGATCACTTATAGTACATATTATGGAACACAACATGCAGAGGTCCACAGAGTAGCAAAAACAGAAAGTCGGTGTTCGACTCTCTGTGTTAATAAAAAAAAAAAAACTATCAGCCCTGCTGAGGTGTCAGTAGTCAATCTCAGAATATTTAATAATTCTGAGGCTGCAGTTTCAGTATCTCGCCATGTGCACTGACCTCCCAGTGGAGGAAGTGAGTGAAAAGTTGAGTTCTTCTTCTAGGGATCAATAGAGAATCTCAGCAGAGTTTACAGTAAAGATGCATAAGCTGCAGTCTGTTTTGTTTACCCTTCCTCCACATTTCAGCTTTCTGTATTATTCTTTTTTTTTATTTCCTAGAGTCAGCCTACATTCAATACTTTGGGAGTTCATACCTGGAGTTTGAGGCTATTGACCTCAAAGCACTCAACAACATTACTGTGAAATTTCAAACCCAAGTCTCCGAGGGAACTATACTTTATGTTGACCAAGGACCTGCTAACGGTGATTTCTTTTTCATGAAACTTTTCATCCTGGATGGAGTGTTGCAGGTAAAAGACAAAATTAAATAACAATTATGCCTTATTGATTAAGTTTATTGTAACTACAATAATAAAATACTGTTTGCCTGTGAAATCTAAATAAATCATATCTCCAAATTGTATCTCCAATATCTCAGTACATCTTTTGCTGTAATGAAGAGGAAGACGTTACACGGATGAGTACGTTAATTCGTGTTGATGACGGGAAGATTCACATTGTTAATATCAGGTATGATTATTTTGATATTCTTTCTTTCTGAACGTGAATATTCTGTTCTGTCACCTCAGTAAGTCAGTATGTTACCAATTAGTGTTACAGCTTTTAATTTACATAGTGTATTAACATAAACATCATCCCAGATGCTGCATGCTGTGCATCTGCTTCAGGAAAGAATATATTCTGCACTGAGGAGAAGGAGGCACATGCAGAATGATAAGCTACCTACTGTAGACATTAGGAATATACAGATTTGGTTCAAATGCTGTTGACACCTCAGGTGGTATTAACATGATCCTTAGTTATCCACTCATTTGAAGAGCTTTTTATTTTTATTTTTTTTTGGAGAAAGGCTGTAATACTGGGGGAACACATGTAATTGGCAAGAATCACCAGACTGAGAATTTAGGTTTTATTACGAATGGGCAAATAGGCTTAAAATTTAAAGAAACAAATGTCAGAATGTGCCTATTAAAATGCATTAGTGATCACTGCTCATGTTTTATTGGCTGTTCTAAAGTCTTCATTTGCAGTTTTTCATTACGAAAAGATTAACAAGCAAGAGCCGAGCACAAAATCAATGTTTAAATGATTTAAAGTGAGGCTGTGGCCTCTTTAGTTATATTGTTGCTAAGCCCATGTGCAGTCTTGCTGCCAGCCCTCTCCATTATATTCTGACATAAGAAAGATTGTGGTTTCGTTTGGAGACACACAGTTTATTATGTATGAGCTAGAGGCTGAAACAGAGGGATAGCGTTCGACTCATATCGAATCAGTTTACTCAGCATTTAAGGAGAGGGTGTAGAGACTTTAGAGTTTATTCAATTTTTTAGGAGAAGTTTTATTTTTGGCAAAGGTGACAAATTGAAAATGTGTTTGTAAGTAAGTTGTTTTTTTTTTAAACTAATCAAAAAAAAAGAAACCCCGCACACACACACACACTGAAGGTGATCATGGACACACTGTGCCAAAGGTGAGAACATTATTTCCTGATGAAAAAAAGCCGGCTGTGAAGGTTGCCTCATGTTTCCTGGCAGACAGCTGCGCTGCCCTAAATATACAAGTGCATCCAGAAAGCCCAATCAGGTTTAAGGGCCTACAAGGCTCCGCCCCTGTTTTTCCTGCAAGAACAATACAACAGCACTAGGAATCAATCATAATGTTCTGTACCAACCCCTTAGAGATATTGCAAGAAAGAGAGCTGTCATAACTAGAGGGTTGGGAGCGTGGAAAAATGGTTTCTGGTGTCACAAAGCAAATTCTTTGTAATTGTCTGATGGCCGAGTCCGTCCATCTTTGTCTGGTTTGACCCAGAGCTACAACACCACGGCCATCCTCAACGTCACTGCCTAACTCATTATAGACTTTTAATATATCTTCCCGTCAAAGACGCTTTTCAATATGTTAAATAGAAACCCAGTGGGGCTGACTTCTCAAGGACAGCGAGCACAGTGCCCTCTGGCTGCTGGCCAGGCCGCTCTGGCAGACTGCTTCTAAATTAACCGCTTCTCCATGCTGGCTCCAGAGGAAGGACTTATACAGCTTGGAGTTAGTGCCCCGAGTGTTTAGCCGGCATATGCAACAGTGTGCAAAGTACAGGCTTAACAAATCAGACTAGATTGCTTCGTGGACCTCGTAACTTCCACTCGGGGAACAAGGGCTATCAGGAGACACCGAAGAGGAGACTGTGCATCTGTGGCATAAGTACCCTCAAGCTGCCACTGGTTAGTCCAGAATCTGCACTTAGGTAATTATCTGCTCTCCCCTGTTGTTTCAAAGTGGAGAATTGGATTTTGAAATCTATGAATGGCTGTGGGGTGTGTCCAAAATAGTTATGTCAAGACTCATAAGACACCGAGAGAAAACAAAAGTTTAGCAGTGGCACCTCAGAAAGGATTGTGATGAATGAGTGTATCAACTAGGTAAACAAAACAATTATCCTCATTTACCACAGTTTTTAAATCTCGGCGTCTGATATCTTAATTGTGCTTTTCAGGGAACTATTACTGTAGCAACATGTTCAAGTTTACTCTTAGCCACGGATTCACGTTTATGTCAAAAAACACGAAACCAATCATTTTAATATAGCGATTTTGGGAAAGCATTTTCTCTATTTTAGCAAGTCAGCTCTAAGGGGTTTGTTTATTGTAGGGTTTGAGGATATTTCTATTTAGCCACAGAAAATCTTCTAGTCTTTTGTTCAAACATCTGCTGTTAAATATGTCAGAGGACAGAGATGTGTGCTTATGTTATGCCTTCATATGTCTTCATACTCATTCACAGGCAACACCTAACTCCTTGTGAAGCAGAGCTAACGCTTTCTGGTCGCGAGAAAATCAAAAGCACAGCGAGTAATTACTGGTTGGGACACATGATACAAAGAACAAACCACATCTTCACAGGTGGTCTGCCACAACGATATCCTCTCAATCAGGTAAGACAATGAAGCGCTGTCTGGGTTCTCAGCTACAGTGCCTGCCGAAATCATGAGGTTCTAAAAGTCAAACAAATTCAAAAAGTCACATGTTACATATTGTAGTGCAAAAATTGCATCATAAAAGTTTGGAAGGAACTGTTTGTAACAAATCAGCTCTAAATATATATCTTTTTTCTTTTAGAGGGCAAAACCTTTCCACAACTACACAGGCTGCATTGAAATAATTGAGATTAATAAACTCGGGAGCTTTTATACATCTGATGCTATAGCTGGCAGCAACACAGACCAATGCAGGTGAAGTCTCATTTTCGTGATTTTCGTTTTATGTTAGTAAAACGTGTTTTTTTAGCTTTCTACAGAAATGAAAACAAGGAAAACGACCTAGCCTTAAACTACCCGTGCTTTTGTCCAATTTAACAGATATACTCGATATGGCCCAGACGCCTCCACGAGCTTCTTAAATTTGACAACTCAATCAACCTCTACTGACACAGTAAACACTGCAACGATGGCAGCTCCCACACAAACACCAAAACATCCTCTGCATGCACCTCAAGTTTGCCGTGACGGCCTTTGTCGCAATGGAGGAACATGTCATCCGCTGCAGCTACCTGGTGAAGCTCTGCCTTCTTGTCACTGCCCGCTTCATTTTACTGGAACTTTTTGTGAGAGAGGTAGGCTGTAATTATTTTTTTTTCCCACAGAAAACTCCTATACATAATACATAAACACACACATAAGTGGTAGAGAGCTTAAAAAATGTACTGTACTGTGACCTCCACAGTGGTTTCATCAAGAGCCCGGCTGACAAATGATGTTGGTTAATGTACGCTGAGCCTCTTGGGCTAATAGGTTTCACTGTGAGGGAGTATAGTAAAGTCAACTGTGTTAAGAATTTTGAGTGATGTGAATTATTCAGAAAATAATTAATGAAATGGGAAATCCATATAAGCAGTTTGAACCATCGCCGTGTGTCCACGTTCACCTCCAGAGCCCATTGAGAGTGAGAGTACGACCTTAGAGCGCTTACTCAACATTCAGCTAACGTTATCACCCTGTCCCAACCAAAAATATTTATTTTGCAACCAACCGTAGTACTGGACACACATACTAAGGAGGGTTTTTTCTATTTGCAGGTTTCTCGTCAGTGCACATATGATGTTGCTCCTGTACTAACGCCCCTTCCTACTGTACCTCCCTTTCAGGCACGTTTTGCTCTGACAGTGAAAAAAAGCTGAGTCTGTATTTAGTTGTAGTCATTCTCTATCAGTAATGACAGCAGTAATGTTGGAGTTATGAATTAATTGCTTGTGTACTCGAGAAAGCAACTGAGAGAGGTTTCGGATGCTGTGCTATGACGACCGTGTTCACTCCCCTGTATCTGCACTGACTTCATAAAGTGTTTAGACTTTTAATTCACTAGTTTGTTGAAGCCCCTTTGGCACCATTAACAGCATAAAGTCTTTTTTATGAGTCTTTACCAGCTTTACACACAGTTTGTCCTATTCTTCTCATTGGATCTTTAGAGACGTCTGTGATCTGACAACACCATATATTTTCCATGAGATGGGCTTTAGCTGGGCAAATCAAGACAGTTTCCTCAGCTTTGTGCTTTGGATTGTTGTTGTGTTGAAAGGTGACTCGGGTTTTCTTCAGTGATTTTTATTTGTGTTTACCTGCATTCATTCATCAGTTCTGATCAATCTCCCTGTCCCCGCCGCTGAGAAACTCCATGCTGCTGCCACCATGCTTCACTGTAAGGATGGTGATGAGCAGTGCCTGGTGTTTGCCAAACTTAGCACTGGGAGTTCTACCCAGAGAGCTCAATTTTTGTCTCATCAGCGCAATGAAAATGTTTTTAATATTGTTCTCCAAACCTTTTCTTTTATTAAATGCCATCTGTCGAGCTCCAAGAATTCTGCTGAGATGGTCATCCTTCTGGCAGGGAACTTCTCAATCTCTGTTAGCGTGACCCTTGGTCATTTTATACTAGACATCATTATCTATGTACAATATGAGCGTAACCTTAGCAGATTACTGTTCATCTCTGTTTTTGATGGCTCTACATCACAGTCTCTGTCATTTTGTTTTAGTTTAAGCCTTTGACTTATGGCCTTTCACCACATTTTATAATACATTATTTATTTTAATTGTCTGTAGAGGATTTAGACAGACACTCATTAACCTCAGTGTGAACAAAATGCCAGACTAACAGCTGCTCTATAGAGTTGTATTCAGCTGCTAAATATCACTGAAACAACTGCTGCGGTTATATAACTGTAACTGAAAGATGTTTTAATGGAGCGCGGTGGAACAGTTTTGACAGCTGTCATTCCAGGAGCCGACATCTGGATTCATCGCTGGCTACCTAGACTTCAAAATTACCCTACGACATGAACAGCATTGTGTTATTTACAGGACGTGGATCGTGTTTATTAGACCAAGCTTTTTTCTCTTAAGTCAACCAACTCATATCCTAAGACTCGAGACACCAGCACGATTTATATTGGTGTGGATCATATTTCAGCATAATCTTTGCTTGGAACATACAACAATGAAACATAGCAAAAAAAAGTCACATTATGTAAGAGTCAGCCTCCACAGTCTGTCTGTAGTGTCCATGGCGCAGTGTGGTTTTAACAATGTAAAAGCGGGTACTGGATGTGAATGACAAACTCTTAAAAATACATCACAACATATTTCTTCCCTCTCTCTAGGCGCCCCTCCAGCCTGTGGTGGCCTGTGCCTAAGAACAGCCCTGCCTTTGGGTTTTTGGTCACTTCCCTGTTCAAGTTCCTTCATGCCAGGTTTTTTAGTTTGGTCAGACAACTAGTTCTACGAAGAGTCCCGGTGGTTCCAAACTTCTTCCATTTCTGAGGCCAGTTCGCTCTTGGGAACACTTTTTAGAAATGGTTTTATACCTTTGCCCTGATTTATTGTTCTCTATAATTTTACTGCAGAATAACATCTTTCATATTTTCAGTTCTTGGTTTTTAATATATTTGCACAAAATATCTTTACAAATCTAAGCAATTCTTACCTAACGTCTACCTACAAACATAGCAAAGTGTGTACAGTAGCATTTCCCCATGGTGTAGAAGCTGATACTGGATGCTACCAGAGTTTAGATCAACATTAGCTTTTTGTCCCACAGTTGCTTCCTATTTTTTAAAGCATAGTAGCTGCTGAAAAGTTGCCAGATGATGCCACATGCTAATTTGCCTATTATTGACAGCGTAATGCAAACTAACCATGTTTACTTATCCAAAACTGCTGTCATCTCATCAGTATTTTTATTCTGGTAAACTCTATTTTGTTTCTGGCTATTAAGTGTAGAATTAAGACAGTATTACAGGATACGTTTTTGAAACAAGTAACCAACAACAACCACAAAAGGCAGCACATAGTGCGTAGTCAGTGACCTGTAATAACAGTGAAATCAAAAAAGAAGAAGGATCATATCATACCTTTGCTTATTATTCTCATTAGTTGTGCTGAAAGAGTATTTTATCAGGAATATTTTTTCTTTTACTCACTTATTTCTCCACCTCTGCAGCTCTTATACTATTGCACTATGCATTCAGCAGTCGTGGGTTTTGAATCAAAAGCTTTCGACTGCCATGGACACCAAATGTCACAGTGTGTGTGCTGCACGCTGTCAGCCTGGAGAGTATTTCGAGCAAAAGGAAATTCCTCTTAGCATTTTAAGAGTTTCATTAATGAAAACTGGATTTATCACCACCTCCATACCGATGTACATGATTGTGACACGATGTAGGCTGATAGAGTAATCTTGTATTTACAGCACACATGGTAATGCGACAGAACTCTGCCCACAGCTATATGTTAACAGTCAAGCGGTTCAAGCGGCCTTTGTGCACCTGACACCCTTATTTGACACCCCTGCCTTGTGTTCTAAAAATGCTAATTTACAGGTGTTTAAGTAATGTACTGAAATGCGATTTGTCTCTCCAGGCACTGTAACAAAACTGCTGCTATTTTTAAGACTTCACTCTCATTTGTTTTTCCCGTGGGAGACAGCTACGTCGAGGAAAGCGGTCCCCCCTCTCCTTATATGACAGAGAAGCTGCTTTGCTAAACCAATTATTATAAAGAAGCTTTGGCCAACTTCTGAACACTCAGTCGAGAACAAGGAATATGATTGATTCATTGAGTCATTCAGTCATTATTCCCCAGCGTTGTAGCTTTAAGCTCCAGAGAAGGGTAGTGTGTCAAAAAATAACACATGCATGGTCATATTGGCTGTGTGACAATGTGCAAGCATTAAGCTAAACTCACTAGGAAGAGGTGAACCCTGGGGACCCAAAGGAGAAATAAGTGACATAATAATGATTCATGCAATTCAATGTACAGTATGTGTAAAGTTAATCAAAACTACTGCCATACCCAACAGTGACTTGTATGATCTAGTAAGGAAAACGTACAATATACAGTACAGTAAATTAAAACTAATCAGAAATTTGATTTTACAATACATGGTCACGACTGTATAATTTTACTGAAACTTTTTTTTTCATATCGACCATAAGAAACATGGGATTTTCCCTTAACCTTTTCCTGCTGAATACTCAACTTGTCACACTCATAAACTGTTCCTTTAAATACCACCAGTGGCCTTTTGGAGTCATTTCTGCTGAGTTTGAGGAATTACTCCTCCTCAAAAGCAGTTCAGTCTGCCAGGTTTAACTGAGTGCAATCTCACATGAGCACCCATCCAGCGATGTACTTTGCAACACTAGTTCGGATTAACTCGCAGACGGAGTCTGGAGGCTGTTTACATGCTGACAATGTCTGTAAATGTGTATTGCTGCGGCAACTTTGCTCTGTGACAACCTTGTCCTCACATCTTGTTGAATTAAGTAATAGCCGCGAGAGACGAATAAAGCAAGTCACCCCTGCTCTCGGTTCAGTTAATTATAGATATGTCATCCTACCCAGTGACTAATGATGTGGACTTGTTTGTGTCCTAGATGAAATGCTGACATGTCGTACAACATGTATCTAAGATGAATCTTGTCGGTTGTGCAGTTGTCTGCGCAGCTTCTTATATTATTGTTAAACAAGGCCAATTTACTTAAAGAAATTTAAGTTGGGAACTCTGTCTTCTAAAAAGTAGCAGAAATTAACTCAAATGTAAATTTTCAAACTCCCCTTTGTAGCTAAAATGTCAGTTGTCACGCTGTCAAATGCATTACTGGCACAGACACAGTAAATGCATATTTCTCAGCTATCATTACACACACACATCAAAAACATCATAATATTAACTAGTTCATGACCATTAAATATATGTAATTCTTAGCCTATGAAAGCTGTCAATCCAAAACCTTCAGACATACTTGCTCACTCAGACTTAGTAGGTCATTTTATGCACAGTGTGTGTATAAGAAGCTTGGCATGTGTGAGCTTTGAGTCTCGCTCTCCTGCGTCTGGAACCTGGCGTTGCACCTCTGATAGGTCATTCCCTAATCCAGGGCAGTGCCTCTGCTTGAGCGAGTATTTGATATCAAGTAGCCAACCATAAGACAGCTTTTGTCAAGATAAAGCCAGTTCATCTGGGCATGCCACAAGTTTTAAGCTATGATAAATTGTCTCTTCAAAAAAACACACAGTAGGTCCTAGACCTTGCCAAAAGCATTTTGTCAAGTATGTAAGCACTGAAAGGAGAGCCAAGTGATCAGAAAAATTAGCTATGCAGTAAATGGCCACAAGCTAAGGAACTAGACATAAAAGACAAAGCCAGTGAGACAGGAAATTATTCAGACTTAGTCCGTATTGATCTTGACCTCTTTCTATGGCTCATTTCCTTATGTCCTTACTTCTTGTATTTGTGAAGCAGTGATGTAGAGTCGGGTGTTGGCCAGAAATGAATAATAACATGGAAGTTCCAAGCACAGTTTTGTCTCATTTATGTCTTTTTATTTTGGTAAGTTTTGTCAGATTCTTTGGTTCAAATTTCTTTCTAAGAACATTTCTTTAACTTCTCCATTACAATCTAACCCCACTGATAACCCATATTCTTTCTGAACTACATAACACTTTTTATTTCATTATTTACATCATTATTCAACAGCAAAATTACATCAGGAAGTGCTCAATTGACTGTTATGAAATTATGATATGTGTCATTTTTTATTCAGTTTATAAAATAGTAGTTGACCCTCAGTGCAGGCAGGTCTGACGAGGATCAGAGAGAATCTCTTTCTGTAAATGTAGTTAGGAGAAATAACAAATAATTACTTAAAACGCAAACAAAACAAAAAAAAATACTTTTTAGGGGTGGCAAGCCTTTCAGTTTTCATGTTTGACATTAATGGGACCTGATGAAAGGTTGTCAGCTTCCTGCTTTGCCAACACATTGACTAGGTGCTGCCAGCTCTTTTGTGGGCATCTAATGTGTGTTTGTTGTAAATTGCTGGTGCCTTTAAAAATGAGCCAGCACAATCTGCCTCACTCAGAAATTGCCAACGAACATTACAGGATTGATTTATCATTTTCAGCCCAAGGAAACCACTCCTTCCACAACAAAAGAAACAGTTTTTATTTTCTCTTTGTAATTTGAAGTATCGGCTGTCATGTCTGTTCCACATAATTTTCTGTGCAACTTGGAGAAGTCATCTACTCTGATTGGTCGGGAAAAGAGAAAGAGTGGGAAAATGGCAAGAGCACACAGGCGAAGATAACAAGATTATGACCATCTGAGAAATGGTACGATCAGTGGTTCTCGAATGTTGGTCTAGTGACTCATCATTAAACTGAATCAAGTCTGTGCAGCCCCTTAGACCACTGACTAGTGCTTATTGTCAAACCCTACAGTTCACCTTGCTGATATTTTCAGTCACACATAGCATCATGGTCACACATAGCCTCATTAAAACCACTTACCTGGTGATAGAGCCACGACTAAACCCACTAACTGTAACTGTGTAAATGCCAGATCAACTAGTCCAACAGAGAATTACAAAAAAGGATCAACAGCCAGCTTTGACTGACCAATACAAGACAATACACGGGATAGGTACTGTATGTTCATAAAGTGTGAAGTGTTTTTTAAAATACAGTGGCAAGAAAAAGTATGTGAATCTGCTGGAATTTCATGGTTTTCTGCATTAATCTGTGTAACATCTGTGTTTATGAGTCTACAGTAGGTAAAACATTGAATAAGCAGGGTGTTTATGGCAGGACACCATGAAGGAAGCTGCTGATTATTAAAAGAAAGATGAAGTTTGCCAAAGATCACATTGACACTTCACAGCAGTATTGGCAAAATGTTTTATAGACTGATGAAACTATATTGAACTATTTGGAAAGAACACACAGCACTTCATTTTCACTGTGTATCATCGTTGTAAAAGTATTGTAAAGTATAGTAGGGGAAACATCATTATTTGGGCCTGCTTTGCTGAATTAGGGCCTGGCCATAGAAGATGAATTCCTAAGTGTTTCAAAACATTCTTCAGGAAAATGTGAGAATATCTGTACCTCAGCTTTTACTCTGTAGAAGTTGGGTGATGCTACAGAACAATGACCCAAAACACCAAAGCCACAAGTCCACAACAGGAGGGCTTCAGAAAAATAAAATAAAACATTTTTACTTCCTACATGTTGTCAATCATTCATAGGTCTGCTTTAAAAAATCCATTTGATTTAACATCAAAGCACCAAAAAATGAACACTAGAGCCAAGAGAATGTATTCATATATTTTTTGGTGCCCTACACATATTGTATATAATGAGTCCTGAGCTGAGAATAAACTGCATTTTTCCTCAAGAGCTGGACTCTGAAGGTAGAGTCCCTTGAGCTGAGGCCAGTTTGGCCTATTTTGAATTGACTGTCACGCACCAGAACAGCAAGCCATCCTCCAGGTGTACAGTGTCCTTTGTGTAAAAGCCAACAGATCATCACTGGCTAGTGGAGTTGATGACCTGAGTGGGTACCTCCTCCACCTCTCCTTAAAGTTATACCCTTTGTCATCCAGTGGGAAATAACACACACAGTAGCAGATAGCCCTGACAGGGCCTTGCTGACTCTGCTCACAGGCAGACTGTAAGTGCTGCGAAGGCACACACCAGCCAATTCTTGGTGTTCAAAAACAAAGCAGTTGTTGTAGTGTTGCTTTTTACTAGAATGGCATTCAAGTGTAATTGTATTATACAGTATTTACAAGTATATATGTGTTAAAATATTTAGTTCTAAGAAACATTGTAGTACTGCTCGATTTTCGTGCTCCAATTAAAATACATTTATCCAATTTGTATTTGCTTTGCTTTCTTACTAGATACCACTGTATATATCCCCTCATTCGATGGCACTTCTTATTTGGAGCTGCAGCCTCTTCTCCAGCCCTCGTCTGTCAAGGACACCGCTGTTGCTCTGTATTTGACAGTGAAAACAAGATCCACCCAAGGCACCATCCTCTACAGTGAGTACTCCTTTCATAGAAGTAAAAGACGTATAGATGAAGGCTTGAAAAAAAATATGAAAACATTTGCCCATTATGTTGAATTCGTTTTCATGTGCCTTTTGCCTCACATACTGTTTGTCCTTGTGGGTGCACAAGGGTTGTTGTGTTTTTGTTTTTCAATAGCAGACATTACAAGCCATCATCTCCAAGTACTATAAAGTAATAATGATGTTTTAGTGGCTAATTTGTTGCCTCTGTGCTATGGATAATTGATAAATGTGCATTTTGATGACAGTTGCAGTCTGTATCTCCCACACACACTACATCTGTACAGTAGGTTATAACTTGTGTGTTTGTGTTAGAAATGAAAAGGCCTGAATAGACATGATGCAAGTAGTCTAAAGAGTCTGTTGAGCACACAAATACACAGAATATTTACTGAGTAAGAAAAATCTTAGCTGGCTATATCATTATTAATGCAACCTAACAAGAGTTGTATCTTTTCATAAGAAGGTCATTCAGGTTTTAGTGTGAATATTGACAAAGTAGGAATGCTCTGTGATCCAATAACAACCACTAAAGGTCACCATGGAAGATCCTTCTGACATTTGTGAACATTTGCAGGGTCAGAATAAATCACATTTTCCTTTTTCAAATACTTCTATTTAAAGGAATAGTTCATTTTGGGACATATTGACTTTCTTGCCAAGTGTAATACTGTTTTTATTACATTTAAAGCAAAGAGCAGCCAGTTTGCTTAGCTGGGTATAAAGGATAAGAAAAGTAGTGGGTTGTCCACTAAGTGTAGGGCTTCCAGGCACGTGTCCCTTCTGCAAAACGCTGAACCCCAAATGCACACTCCTCCTCACTTGTAAGTTGTTGTGGATAAAATTATGAAAAATGTAATGTTGACTCTTGCTTATGGTGATAACAAGACTTGAGGGTGACGCTGCATCTAGCAAAGAAATGGACAAAGACGTGATTTGCTGTTAAAATCAAAACTTGTTTATGCTAAGCTAACTAATGAGATACAGGATTTCATTTTAAGCTTAACAGATGCTGGTAGGTGGACGGGTTACAGGGAGGACCAGCTAGATGATGCCCCTTCTGGCTAAAGCCTCATTTTTTACTGTGAACACATAAGAGTAACTTTTCACAAGAAAATAAATAAGCATAGTTCTCTTATGATCAAGATATTTTCTGAGCAGCTACAGTAGAATTCACTTGTAAAAAAAACAAACAAAAAAAAACAAATATGTGCTCTAGAGAGTTGTTTCTGATGTGGTATAAAGCTGTCAAAAGCAATGTCCAGGCCATACTGGACATACTGTAATGCAGCTGTCTAGACATGTTATTAATAAGGAACCTTTTTCTGACCTGGCAACCTTGGCGACTTTTTTTACTGTAGTGCTTTTTTTTTTTTTTTCCACTGTTATTATTCTCAACCTCTTCCATCTTTGAATCGTAGAATAATGCAGAAATGACTTTGTCAGCTTGTGCTTTGTTTATCAGTGGCTGATTACATATAATACTGTTTCTGGGTTCTTGCTAGGAAGAGTGCCTGGCAACAGACATGGTGTCATTGAAAAGGCAGAAAAAGAAAAAAAAAACAAAATACCGGAAAACACTGAATGAAGTCTGAATTGATGAAAGTTCAATAAGATATTCACAATGCAGGCGATGATTACAGAGTTGCGAGTTGAGTAAAAGAGTGGATTAAAGCAACTCCCTGTGGTGTTTCTGTATATTTTATTTTGATAAAGCTCATATATTCTTATCAGTGCAAAATAACCAATAAAAAGGTATCACCTGTGTACAGCAGCATATGAGTAAGCTATTGATGCTGCAGGGAGTTGTGGGACACAAACTGGGTATCCAAGGCTACAGAAAGAAAAGCAAGGAAGCTTTTTTATAAAACATCTTTTAGAGAATTTGACCTTCTGTTCTAATGGGTGCCACTTAAAATACTATTATTATACTAATGCTACAATAAATACTAATATTTAGTTTTAGATTTCCACCACGTTCAGAGTCTGGTGACGTACAGTATACTTATATTTGTCAAGCGGAGTGAGAGAACGGACGTAAGCTGTGCTCTGGTGAAGAGACAACGGCTAGCTTTGTCTGATGTGGACAGCTGCGAGCTGTCTGTCTTGTTGTTTTGCTGCTTATGATTGAGCCATAACCTAAGCCAGCGAACAAAGAAATCCTCATAAGAAGACAAGAGCCGGTCGCTCACGTCGGCGGCGGAGGACAGAGCTCACCCTTTACATCAACCGTGCGCGCCACATTATGCCTCCTGCCAGCTCCTTTGTTGCCACACCTGCACACACACACACACACACACACACATTCTTCTTTGTTACAGCAGCAAGTTTGCATAGGTCGGCCAGACATCCACAGAGTAGACCCTCACAACAATAGAGCATTGCTTTGGGAAGCTTTGTTTTTTTTTTTTTTTTACGGGTTGAAAAAGCTGAGCGATTAGAACTTTGTTCTATTCATGTATTGTATGTCTGTTCTCACAATGTACTACTATGCATATAATAACTACCAGCCAGCTTTAGATGTGAAGCCACTACACAGATTCTTTGAGCTCTAGGTCCTCTAATGACTCCAAAAAACATCTGTGTGTCTCAGTGGACCACAGTTGCGGCTCTTTGCTATAAAAAATCTCCATCCACCTTGATCATGTGAGGCTATTGCTGAAATTCAGGTGCAAGTCCAGCACAATAGTAACCACCGTGCATTGTGTGCTGACCACGGGTGATTTATACCACACCAAACAGGCACAGACATCACAACATTTATCTTGCTGCTATAACCTAGATCATCTTCTTCTCTTTGACATTGTCTACAGGTTCGTGGCCCCTCACTTGCATTTGAAGACCCAAGAATTGTTGCAATACACCACAGGTTTTGTCCATTCCTACTTTGATGAATATGTGGATTGTCTTTTTTAGCTTCAATAACTAACAAAGCAGTACGTTTGGAGCAGTACGCTCCAAATCTAGGTGTCTTCAAAAAAACAAGTGATGATTGTCTCACTGTGTGCAAGTGCATTTTTTTGCATTTGGAGGAAGTGACTGAGAACTACTATATTGAAACAGAATTAATAGCTCGCTAATAGGATTTCAGTGTTTTTTCTAAGGTTGGTGCCCCTGAAAGTTAAACAAGTCTATTATTATGATTTGTTGTTGATTTGAAATTGCAGGACATGATATTATTATTAATATACTGTATTTGAAATGATAGGTTTGAGAATAGAGCGGCGGAATAATTGCAAACAACAACAAAACCAATGCAGCTGGGAACTGAAGCTTATATTTTTAAGTCGTGTTTTTCTCCTGAAATGCATTTCAGACCTTTACCATTGTCCAAAGTAATGCTCTTCATATTACAGACTTTATAATGGTGCTCAAATAGTTCATTTAATAGCATTTCAGGATTTCTCTAATAAAATGTGTTGTGTTTTATTTCTAGCTGCATTCAGAATAAGGTAAATATTCATTTTGATGAAATTAACTCTCCATGGACGGTTGAGGAGCATCTTATTGGAGTTGGGTAGAAGAAGATTCCTGGAACTAGTTATCACTTGTGACATTGCAAGTGAATTAGATGCCTGATGTTAAGCAAGCAGCATCATTCACCTGCCTTCTGTTTTATTAGTTATCTTGTGTATCCTCCGCCACCAGTTATCGAGCTGTGTTGATCTTTTGATATTGCTTATCTAAGCCTTCACAGACTTAGTCAGATTAGTCAGATTAGTTTATCCATGATAAATTTAATTATCAATCATAATTACAACATGCCACTGCCGCAGCATATGGAAGCCAGAATGCAGACTGTGTGCCTTCGCCATGTAGAGAGATGAATTTTCAGAAAGCATATGTAGAGGGCACAGTGGCTTTTATCTAGTAATGCTTCCTGGCTTATAGTGCGCCATCTTTTTCACATCAGAGGATAGGAGCTGAAAAGAAGACTCCAGAGATCAAACAGACAAAGTTAATCAGAAGAGAACCAAAAGACACGCATTGAGATGCAGGAGAATCTCTTCGTCAGTACCTGCTCCTTATTCTCCTCTCCCCTTTCTTACACCTCTCCCCGAAGCAAACACACAAGTCTCCCTCTGGACTTCAATTGTCAGCTTCAGAAGAGAAATACAAGGAGGTGGGGTGGGAGAGAGATAAAGAGAGGACGAGAGAGAGCAGGTGACAGGCACTGACAAAAGGACGGATGCTCCGTTAGGCTCGGCGCAGAGTAACAGGGCCATAGGGACAGCACAGAACAATATCTTCACAGAAGAAAAATAGAAAAATAAAAGACGTTGCGAGATTGACGTCTGTAGTAAATGTTTGTCAACAAATGAGTTATGGCACTAACTGGAAACGACTGATTTGAATGGGCGACAGACGCTTGTTGTTGCAAATGGAAGTTGTGTTTGTATGTTTTTGTTGTTGTTGTTGTTGTTTTTGTTGTCTTTAGTGCTGCATTCATTAACTGCAGAGTCTCTTGAACCTGGTTTCACAATAATGTAGATGATTATGTGCTAAGCATAATTATGCCTTTACTTCTCACTTATACGCACAGACAGGCTTTTATATTTCTGTTTTTCTTCCAAAATACAATAACATATTTGAGAAAAACAGAATAAGATACAGACTTTCACACATTTCCTTCTGGTCACAGACTTTGCAGAAGCTTCATCTACAGCTGCTGTATAGTACATTTGTGAAATTGTGCTTCCATTTACAGTGGCGAGAAAAAGTATGTGAACCCTTTGGGATTATGTGGAGTTTTGCATGAATTGGTCATAAAATGTGCTCTGATCTTCATCTAAGTCACAACAATAGAAAAACACACTGGGCTTAAAATAATAGTACACAAACATATGTTTTCATGTTTTTATTGAACACAACATGTAAACATTCACAGTGCAGTGAACATACTTAGGATACAGAAGACGTACAGTATGTTTACAGTATTGTTTTGGCGATAGCGTCTTCAAAGCATGTGAAAACCTTCGGTCCTACGCATTTCAATCTCTCCCACTCTTCAAGGTGACTTCATTTTCTGCTGCTCTATTCCTGCCAGCATCACAAACAACGTGGAGAGACTCGCTGCTTGCTTGAGAGTCATAATCCTTCTTTGCTGAAAATAAGCCTCAAATGAAAGTATTAAACATTGAATCTTTGCTTGTTGGTGACCTCAAGTTACATTTTACTTTACTCTCAGCCACAATAAATGTGTGTGCACCTCTAAAAAAAAAAAAAAAAAAAAAAGAGTCCCTGGCAGTCAAAATATTTCTGCGGTAGAAAACATCTGATGTAGATTTCCCTTACATTTTGAAAGCTTTTCCTGAGCACACCTTCATCACATCTGAAAAGTGTTTCCTTTAAAAGCTCTCTTCACCACACCACATTTAAAAAAAAAACGATGTGTGTTAAAAATAATAGTTTAAGACAGCGCGGTGAAACTTGGTATATAAAGGCTTGTTTCTTTGAATTAGCAGGAAAAACTAGATGCCCTCATTCCATGACGCACACTAAAGACTTGCATGCAAGAGAGGAACATGAGAAACCTCCACTAGGAACTGGGATTTAACTCAGACTATCACAAGGCACAGCATTTACCAGCCAAATATATGGTTTAAATTGGCAAATGATGTCTCTGAAGCTAGTAGTAACATACAGCAAACTAATCTGTGACTTTAATAGATAATTATTGAAACATCACATCCACAAACACATTTAAAAAAAATCTTCATCATCATCTACTCATAAGTAGCAACATTATTGTGGTTCTCACATATGTAAGAGGACATGAGACAGAAAGTTAACATATCTACTGTCCAGCGGCTCTCCTGAGCTCTGGCCTACTGCCAGTACAGAAATCCTGAAACATTACATCAGGACGTTCAAGCAAGCAAACTTGTTTTGAAGAGTCAGTGTCCACTTCTGTTACGTACACATGTACAGCCCAGTGCCACAGTTCTGTTATGAAGTTGGCTTTTATGATGCTTGCTATGTTTACTTTTGTGGCCACTGTCATTGAGGTGTTAATTTAATCAGCATGTTTTAGCATTGAGTACATAGATAGTGATGCTATTTGACCGGTTTGCATTATATTCCCATCATGGAAAGACGTAAACACCCTTTAATGTAATGTAACATTTAAAGTGATATTAAAAATACAAAGATCTAGACAACTAGAAAAATTACGATGGTTTAGAAGAATAAATTAAAAGTTACTTCAGCTTCTGGTTTATTTCAGTTAACCACAGGTACTATGGATTTTGCAGTCAACAGGCTACATTTTTATCCATCCAAGTAAAAACAGGAGACCAATCTTGTGAGAGGAGGTCAAATTTTCCCATTCTCGTTAAGACAAATCAGCATTTTAAACAAGTTGGAGTCAGTCCAGATTCATTGTAGGTTGATCAATGGAAAACAACTAGATATGAATATTGATCCATGTTTTTACCTAAAATATTTGAATGCCAAAGGGCAGTTTTGGTAACCAAACCAAACCAAGTGGTACTTTAGGAGTAACTGAAGTTGTTTACTGCTGCTGTGGTTTTGCAATGATAATAAAGATTTTTTATTAGTTGTTCAGTTGTAGGGATATGTTGGACTCAGAAATATATATAAATGCTGCAGAAAAAAAAAACAAAACAACATTTCACTTCAATGAATAATGCTTTGGCTTCCTACTTTGTCCCTACTGCTGCTATTTTGTCAAGCGGTAGGACTCCTGCCAGTCTGCAGAACAAGAATAATGATACAGTGGATTATCCGAACACGATATTCCTCCTGCGGTCCGTCCAGTAAGAGTGGTCAGTAATATGACACTGTTAAGTGTATCCCTGCCGAGTTATGACCGAGTTAAGATGAGTTTTAGAAAATGCATTATCTGAGTGCAGCTCAGCAAAGCATAGCCTCCCCACGACAAAGAGATGAGGATTTTCTGCCCTTGTTACCCTGGAGGAATTGTTCAGAGCTTTCATATCAGTTGTCATCCAGCCTTGAAACAACAAGCTCAGCTTTTGCTGCATTGTGCTCTGGTGTCCAAATCATCTTCCACAAGCCATTGTTTGATATGAGATTATACATATAGTGCATGTGCATTTTAAAGGCTGTCTGCAGTCCAAACACCTCCTAACGCAACAAGCAAGCAACATCAGCCCCGTTTCTGACAGCCCTAGCTCAATTATCGGTGCTATTGTGAAATCCAAGGGGTCAGCCCTGTACGTGTTGCTCCTACTCAGTAGCTCCCTGTGGATTTGAGGCCCTGTGTCACTCTCTCTAATTCACCTGAAATGCGCCTTGTTGAAAATGCTGAAGCATTTTAGTTCACCCTAACAGGCCAGCATTCCTCTTCTGTCCTCTGCCCTGCAACCATGTCTTCCTTGACAGTGGCACAAGAGTGGTAGGCTCCCTCTCAGTCTCTGTCTCCTTCAAAAGAGCTGCATTCTTATGTTGCCTGCCCTCTGCTCATGTCCTCTCTCAAACAGAGGCGCACGACTGGTGTGCACTCTCTTCCCAGCTCCCTACTGAAGACCCTAGCCTGTGTAGGAGGATTAATGCTTCTGCTGTCGCTCCCCCACTGCACTGTCTCACTTGCAGGACTCTGTGCTAGTCTGGCAGAAACTCCCATTGTGATATAATGTACAAGGGTCTGGGGAGTGCTATGTCTAATAATGGTGTCCGGTCTCACATTCTGTATTTGCTCTAAACATAAACAGTTTCTGGTCTTCACCGTCAGGTTGAGGTCATATTCTTGTTTTGCAATCAAGGCCATGGAGTTTGCAGAACACAGGGAACCTGCACAATGACTATCAATGTGGTGAAGCTGTTTTCAGAGAGACTCTTCCCCCTCTTGCTACATCATAAACAGCACCCGGTAAATATTCCCCTGCCTGCCAGCCAAGCCAGACCCACTGGAGTGATCCGTGGCAGAGGGAACTCTCTGGCTTGTTATCTTTCACCTCTTTTATTGGATTTAAAAACTTAAGACACAAGATCAGCAGATCAGACTTAGTACATCACCCTGCTCTAACATGTCTGCTCAGATGGTCAGAAGTAGATTGTTGTCTCTTTAGACAGATCTCTCTCTCTCTCTGCTTATTGTCTTTTTCCTCTAATCTTATTAATTTTAACGTTACTCAGAGTGATTGGCATTTTAATGTATGTCATTTAAACCATTCAAGCTGAATGCCTTTTTGTTTTCCATTTTAACCCTCACACACCAAAGGCACTCCATGTTTTTGGGGTTTGGTAAAACAAATGAAGAGATGAAGAGACTTTTTACTAACCACAGTTTCTTACAATTTCAGCTCAGGAGCAGAACTTTGGGGATCGGTTCCTTCATGTGTTCCTTCAAGATGGCAGTCCTGTTGCCAGACTTGGTTGTGGTGGCAGTTTTGTCCTGAATGCAGCCGCAGACCAGAACATCAACAATAACAGATGGACGGCAATCACAGTCCGGTATGATATGTTTCTCCTACTTTCCTCACTTTTGCTTAATATTGGCTTCCCAATTGTTATTATACGAATAGCCCTGCTTTCATAAAAAAAAAAACTGTATTTGTGTTGCAGGACCATAGCCTATACATAGATACAGGATACAGAAAGTCACCTCTTATAGTCTCTTTGATGAAACCCCTTGAAAGTGGTGGATCACTGTTGATCAGAGAACCGTTTCGAACGAAAAATAGAATTGCAGTGAAAACTCCAGAAACCACAAACTGTCCATCACACAAATTCTAGCTTTAGTGCCCTGGTTGAATCTATGTGCACCAGTAACTGTGCAGTGCCTGACGTGTGTCAAAATTTTTACCTGGCTCAATAGTTATATTGTTTATGGCTTTGCCAAAGTGGGTAATTCAATGCAAAAACCATTCATATTAAGTCAGGTGACATTGATCGTTTCAACACATGGCTGTTGACTGTTTCCCTGATAAAAGCTGAGACCCTCTAATCTTTACTTCATACAGTAGTCAAACCTTCTACCTTCTAAAGTAAATGTCATTTTTGACTGATATACTGCAGGTTGCTGTAGAAATGATGCAATAGTGCTTCGTTTAAACAAAAAGATTTGCCTTGTGGAGCAGCCGTAACTCAATGACCTCTCAATGGAACCATGACAATATATATCTGTCCAGATGATTAAAGTGCATAGTGTCTAAATTAATATTTAAATAGGATAGAGTTAGCAATGGCCAAATTCTTGGGCAATATATAATTTTAATGTCTTTTTCATATAGTATGCCATTGTTACACAATGTAAGTCTCAGGTCTTAAAATGCTCTCTCTCCAGAGGATAATTTTGCTTGTCAAACCCCTCGAACAGAATTAGAGTGTGTGCCCATCTCAGTACTGGCATGTGCAACTTTGATTTATTAAAAAGAAAACTAGTCAGAGCTAGAAAACACAACAGTATCCACACAGTAAAACTTTAGATTTAATGGATAACATGATACAAAAATCAAGCAATACAAAACAGAGAAATAACCCACTATGTAGCTGCATTTATGCTGAGCCTCAGGAACACACACAGGCACAGTGCAACATTTTGGGAGGGTCTACTGATTCTTTGGGGTGTCTTGTGACAGCGCCTACAGAGCAAAAACAGAGACACCGATTTAGTTTTTCTGCAGTTTCTTCCGGATAGTTCAGATCATGTTTTAGAACTTATCACAGCAGTTAAGTCACAACAGAAGACATGAGTCCTTTAAAATTACCAAGCAACATAGGTAGCTGCTCTTTTTGGATTAAAAAAAAAAAAAAAAAAAACGGTTGACCTGAATCCATATAGATCTGATCACAGTATTAAAAAATAAACAGGCTTACAGCTCAGGATGAGCCGGTATGAGAAATGAGAGAGAGGGCCTGGTGCTGAGCTCTGCCTCTCTTTATTCTTGATCACTTCAGCAATTCTATTCATATGCAAATGGACGCGTGACATCATCTGGTCATGTGTGAGCAGTGAATACCTGGTTTCCTTAGATGATAGTTGGCAAAGCTGAATACAACTTGCTGTTGTCAGCGTATAATATGTGCAGGGAAGTGGTTGTATTTAACTGGAAATAATCCAAGCACCAATGACCAAACAGTAAAAATCCATATTGTGTGATCTCACTGTAACACAGACTCATCTCTCGCTATTTTTTTTTTCCCCCCCCCTTTTCCAACGCTCTCATTTTCAAACCACAAATCTTATTGTCATGTGAAGTACTGTCCTGCTGACACGCAGCACGTCAGGAAAAGAAAAGATTTGCTTTTTGCTTTCCTACAAGTACGGTTACACCGCTTTAACTTGCTGATGCAATAGGCGTCATTTTGCTGGTGCAGCATTGTGGACATGAAGAAAGTATGACACCGCTGTTGAATTCACATGAAAAACATGAAAAAAGAAGCACTTCACTTTGCTGAGTTTTATCCATGCTGGGATTTTGTACACCCTACTTTTGATAATGACATAATTGCTGCCACAGTAGTTATGAGAACAAGTGCAAAACAACACATAAAAAAAATGCAGAGGGTTTATTTAAATGACATTAAAAGTAATGCAGTGGGTGGTGACACAGCTGTTGCTGCTCCTCAGACATTGTGCCTTCCCCAAAAGTATGAGGCCATGTTTTTATAATACATTTCAGTAAGCTGTATACGCTGAATACCAAAAGCCAAAACTGAAGCGCGCCAGGCAAACGTTTTTGATTTTCTTGACCCCACCTACGTTTGCAATTCTCTTCACCGCTGTTCAACAGCACTCCATCTAGCTAATCATCCCCAACAAAGGAATGAAAGACATTGTGAATTTTTTAATTGGAAATTCAGCAGGCTGTGCTGACAGTAAATATAATTGAATGAATCACACGTTCCTTTTGTGGAGCGGCTTTTGTAGTGCAACACTGCACAAAAGCAAATGGAACAATCCACCAAACGAGGATCTCATATACATAAGACATACCATGTAGACCCACCTTATGTCGTAAACAGTCTATTAGTAGCTATGCAGATTTATTTATTTTATTATTTATGTTATGGTGAATGAATGACGGATGAGCAGATTCATAGCGAAGCAGACAAAATATCACCACTTTTTTTTCTGTTTCTGAAAATATTTAGATGTTTTTTGCAATTAAACCTGCTCTTGGGTTGTATTAAGCTGCATCCCATTTATAACGCTCCCCTGCAGTGTTTCAAGTTGGCAAGACAAAAGGCGAGCACGGAAATGCCCCGTGCTGCCATATAATTTCACAAAGGGGCGCGTGAAGGGGGATAGCTGTGTCATTTTTTATTTAGGGAGGACTTGTTTGTTTTTGGCTTGGTTTTTGATGTTGGGAAGTTTTCCTTTGGGGATGTTTGGGGCCATACTGCTTCTATTAAAGTTTGAGAGTGGCAGGCTAGAACATAGTCCCCTGGTCATCCGCGATGCTGTGTACGTTATTGGCAAAATCCCGTTGTGCTTAGCAGTCGCTGTTGAAGTAGTTTTCATTCACACAAAGTCAAAGATCAATGAGGGCGGCACATAGCATGCTGCAGCATCACTTTTCTTTCGTTGTCACAGGTGAACTCAGAGTGCCTGGCAGATACAATTATTCAAATTTATTCCACTTTTGTGGTGTTTTTTCTTTCTTTCCAGTCAAAGAAATGGGAGTTGTGTCTTAACTCTCACATATGATTCTGACTTACTGGGAATATTCTTCTTTTTTTTTTTATAAGAGAGGGTTTTTGTGTCTACCTAGT
This sequence comes from Anabas testudineus, assembly GCF_900324465.2. Taxonomy (NCBI): domain Eukaryota; kingdom Metazoa; phylum Chordata; class Actinopteri; order Anabantiformes; family Anabantidae; genus Anabas; species Anabas testudineus. The sequence goes on from NC_046624.1 coordinate 9,133,130, forward strand.
CATGGATTTTGATGTTCATGTTGATGTTTATATAGACTGTCATACTATTTCTGTTTAAAATGCTGTAAAGATTCAGTTTCACCAGGAGCCATGGATGAATATTTAGCCATCACATCTGCAATTTTCCCCACATTTTCTGAACATCTTTGTTGGATGCTGTGAAAGAGTCAGTGTAAGATCGATCACATAAAGTAAAGGACCAAGAGTACGATGGTCGTATCGCTACATGAAGATGAGAATATTTTTATAGAATTTTCGTCCAAAGTGACTTCATTTTTTATTACATTCGTCAGGAGCAATTTGGTGTTCAGTGTCCTGCTTGAAAGGCAACTACTGACTAATAGATGGGGGATGGGACCCTTCCTGCGTAATGCGATTAATGCCCCTGTCTTTAAACTCTACCTGAAAGCTTCTCACACGGGCTCTCTGTTGAGAATTTGAAGCCTGCAGTCCAATCTGTCATAACCTTGCTGATCTTCATTTGTGAGACTGGTAGAGTGTCCTTTCTGAAACCACCCCACATGTCTGTGTATCTTTGTAAATGACTGTAGCTCATTATGTACAATCACAGGAGGCTTAGTAGAATAAATTCCAGTCCTGCCTTTGCACTCCTACTGTGGAATCGGTCTCCTTAATCTTAGTGATCGTTACTGCGCTAGTGAAAATGCAAGTGCTATTTGCAATTTGCATGTGAATTATAGCTATTTTTATGATTCTTATAACACTTAGAATAATAACAATAATAATGGTCTATTCACTGATCATTGAATATTGTTTTCATGTAAAAATGCACATGTGGGTGTGAAACGTTGCCTAGCAACATCTGCTCCGAGAGGAAGAAAACAGGCAAGTGCTATGAGAAGAAACATTAAAAAGAGTTTCAATTTTAATAGTAGCAACTTTGAGAACTTCCGAACAGCTCTTTGAATTAATGTCACAGAAACCTAAGAAAGTCAGGAACCAGGGTTCAAGCTCTGTGCAGGTCAGACGCACGGCTCACAACGTGCCAAACAAATAAGTAGGAAGACTGTTCATGACGATCTGCTCCACATTTTAGCACATGTGCGTATATACATGTTATAGTCAGCGTAAAAGTAAAACCATTGCTGCAGTAATTATTGTTTATCTGAACTCAGTAAAGTAATCAAGTGTGATTTGGAAAAGTAATTAGTAAACAGCCATTGATTAGTTTTTCCAAACACTAAGAGTGGTCAGAACCCTTCTTTAGCAAACTCTCTCAAGGTTTTAATTGCTGGAAGATTAATGGGGAAACAAAAAATTCCACCGGGGAAGTGTCGCGTCACATGACGAAGTATTTAGCGTTTGGTTTTTCAAATCTCGTACTGTATGTTTATCAATCACACAGTATTCAGTGTTGTATTGACAAGTACTCTCATAAAAGATTAATTGAAGAAGCAACGAGCAGCCCTGCCTGCTCGCTCCGAATTTCTTTTGTGAAGCCCCACAATGCCAAGAGGCTTGCTGTGTGCTGCCTAATTGTATTGCTGGAGATATAATGATAGAACACTGGCTACCCAAATTAATTGAGGCTTACCAGTCGCTGCACAAATTATGCACCGAATGCTGCAGTGCTGCGTGTGAGGAAGTCACTGCACCAGAGCCAGAGCATGCATTATAGTCAATGTAGGTGTAGATTATGGTCTGATACAGGGCTTGTTGCTCTTAAGGAAAAACTAACAAACAGATCCCCTCTGACATCTTGCACAGCATGTGCTGTGGTGTGATGTTCATGTCACAGTAATAAATGCCTATAACCCATGTGGGGGGGGTTAGTTTGCAGCTGATATTTCCGATGTATAACCCTAAAGGCTGCTGTGCTTAAAAGAAAAGATATCAAACTAACTGATGAGTCTTATATTTGTAATGTTCAACTCATTTACATCATATCTGCTACCAGGTATAGAACACTACTGAGCTTCTTTTTTTTTGCTGCAGAAATAATAGTCTCCTGGTTCTTGATCACTAAATGACGTGCAAATTATACATTCACCCCTACCACATTATCATTTGTTTTTTTTTTGTTTTTTTTAAGAATCTGAATTATGATTAGAGTGAGCCATTAAAAAATATAACATCTTGCCTATGAGCCAGTGAAACCATTGCAAGGGCACCGGCGCAGTGCGTGATGTTTTACTGCCATCTGTTGCCAATACTTTCTGATGTTTTATGCAATAGTAATATTTTAATGATGATCCTCCCTTATTATTAATTTTCTGCAGGGGACCGTGAAGGAGGCATGTTCAAATAGGCTTGTAAAGACAAACACCTACCATCAGGTCTAACAAATACCTTTGTGTAAAGGTGCTGTGCTGAAAATATTTGCAAGGTCCCTTAACATTGGGGGTAATATTTCAGTGGCGATCCTCTGGAAAGTTGCTGTAATGCAGTTGCACTGAATTAGTCACACACCAGACACAGTCTAAATGAGCATGTTAGAGATGACAAATCACTTATGATTAGAGCATTAGCCAGATGAAGAAATGCATAAATGATGATTGAGTATGTAAAAATGATCACAGCCATATTGGGGTTTTGTGTGTTTGGAGAAAAATGAAATATTCATACGTTTTTGTTTGTTTACCTCAAGTTGGGAATTTGCGATTGCTGGTCCTGCGAGACCCTGCAGTGAGTGGTGCACAGGGAGCCCAGTAAGAAATTACATAGTGCTTCATCTCTGAGTTAGATAAACCCCAGCCTCTTTCTCGTCTGATTCACTCATATATTTGTTTGTATAATAACAGAATCCATCGTGGGGTTTTTTGTTTATATGTCTGTGTGTGGTGCTGATGGTGATGTGGGCCTGTGGGGCATGTTCCTAGCTATCTAACTACTAGACCATATAAAGTAGTCATACAATAGTCATCATTATAAATAGTTATCTTTGCCTTCGAGCAAGACCGATGTAAATTAGCCTGGTGGAGCATTCGATGTGCTCACGAGAGCTCATCAAGTAACATCATCCTGTTTGCTTAGTGAGCATGCTCTCCCTGTCTCACAGGGGCAGTGTTTGCAGCATTAGCAGGCCAAATACAATGCTACTATAGTAAGCACCAAAATACGCTTCAGGTGTCCTGAAGCAGCAGAGAGTGGTGAAACATTGTTGTGATGTTTTCTAATGCAATGTAATAATTTGTTCAGTCTTTTTATGAAGATCATGTACCTTACATTCTTGTGACTTGAACAATGTAAATGTATGAAATCTGATTATGCGTTGTTGTGCTAATGTCATTTCAGTCAAAAGTATTGAAAGTGCTGACTTGATTTAAGGTTAAGGGTTAGATAGGTTAACGCTTAGGGTCAAGGTTAAGGTAAATCGAATGTAAGTCAGTGTATAGTCCCCATGATTAAAACAAACACATGCGTGTGTGTGAGAGAGAGAAAGAGAAAGAGATTTCCATACCTGTAATTAGTCCTACCTGAAGTTGTATGTGTGCGATTGCCTCAGGGAGGTGTCCTGGAAGGCTGTTTCAAATTAGCAGGAGGGCCGTTGTCCTGATTGTTTCCATCTGGCCATTAAAGCCAACATTTGAGGGCTTTTTCTCCTCAACGTTCATAAAGAATGGACAAATTAATTCTGCAGAATGAGATTACAGACAAATAGTTCCTGTAAATCTATGGGACAATAGTGCATTATGCAGATTACTCCCTAACACAATCATGTTTACTGCATGTGTGTGGCGCACAGTGTACAACCTTTTGCATAATGTACAGCCCTGGAAAAAGGCTGCTATTGTATATTGCCGGTGTAAAGCCAGTGATGAATAGGAGAGCAGGAATCACTTGACTTAGCCAAAGCTGGAATATGACACAAGTAGACCAGCTACTTAACATTATGGCTGCAACATTAATGACTAGTACAATTGTATATTTCCCCAGAGAGACACTGAGGGTCAAATGATAAAATTGTCCTCCTTCTCATTAGCTTTATAATGTATATCTAGTTTGTGCCCTCATTTTTATCATTAATTAATCCTGAATGACATAATGAGCACTTACAATACACCACGATCATGTTCTTGTGGCTGATTTGTTTATTATTATTATTATTATTATCATAATTATTATTGTCTATGATGGTGGTAGTAGTATTAGTGGTATGTTTTATTTCATGTATTAATGCATATCATATAGGCATCCTTAGCTTTTATTGTGTGAATTTCATATCTACCCAGAACACAGCAACTTAAAAAAAGACAAGCAGCACAGAGCAGAAACCTATTTTTGGTCTTATTTTTTTAAATCCAGCTGTGGAAACCAATCTCTATCGTTGTTTGTCCCTCTTGGGTTTTGGGCTGTAGCTGTGGATACAAATGCACCATTACTTCCAAGCCAATCTAGCAGTACACAAAGTTTCTCATAAAGCAGTGTGAATAGTGTCTGTTGTCGTACAGGGTGAGTTTATACTGTAGTCTCAGTGGTCACATTAGCAGCTCTTTTACTGTCACTGCTCGGTCTGCCTCTCCATCAGAATATTTTTCATGCCTTGCTGGATATTGTGAATAGCACCCTTTCCACTCACCCTGATCTCTCTCTGTTCTCTGTCAACAGATATAATCTGCCTGTTGGCAAACAAGGAGGGTCATGTATGATTGAAATATCTGCAGATAATGGCACAGCTCGGCGTCTCGAGGAGTCCGTGTCACACCCCATGTCAGAGGTAAGCTTGACCTGCCTGCAGTTAAATCAGCCATGTACAAGTCAAACAACTTATCTCAAATGAACATGTGTTTGATATCTCTTTGCAGTTACAGTACACAGCTTAGATGTATTAAAATGTTAATTAACATGCTGCATGTTCAACTTCAGCCTCAAAGAGTAAATATTCAAATGTACAAGTCTACATGTCATCCCCCTATATGTATACAGTACAGTAGTGTATACACTGCTCTGTTGATCAATATGAATATGGTAACAGTTTGCATGCTTATCTGTTTTTTTGGATTAGGAGTTTTTCTTCTTATTGCTTATATATTGCATCAATATCTATTTTTAGTGTAAATAAATTTGGCGTTCAGATCAAAAGGAGCCCAAGAATAGTTGTGAAATTCCAGTTTTAGTAGTAAGTGCCAAATAACCGCACAATCATATACAAAGAATAATATGAGGAGAGGTTTTACTGTACCTGATAGGTATCACTGCTGCAGTCATTTTATCTTTTTATAGGAGCTTTGTGAGGTAAACGGTTGAAATGGCATTTACCTTTCAAGGCAATCTAACAGGAATGTGTATTTGCACATTCTGATTTGCTGCCAAAGTGTCTTTGCAAGATGATATTACATTACATTTAGGCAAAAAAAAAAAAAAAAAAGAAAAAGGAAAACATCTCCCCACTCCTGAAAGTGTGACATTACTTTTTGAAACAAGGGCAGAGAGAGCGGTAAGGTGTGCAACAAAGTGGGGAAAAGTCGAGGAAAGTTAAACTTTTTTTGACGGACAACCTTGTGTTTTTTAGCCAGGGGGCCTTTTTGGTGGCACCCCTGTTGTGTGAACAGAGTGGCCTCTATCAAGTGAATGACAGCCCTGCATGCAGCCTAAGGCTCATTATTTAGTAGCCTTTACAATCCAGAATGCTCGCTATAGCTGGTGTGTATGTTTTGATACCAACGACAGTGTGGTGGCAGTGGTCAAATGTCTAGGTCGTTTTTTTATTTAAACTCTTTTTGCATATTTTAAAGTGTTTTGGTTTTTGTGCCAGGATTAATACAAAGGTTCTTCAAAGTAAGGTATTGAAAAAGACCAAGGTGTTTTAATGCTGGTATTACCACTAAAATTGTGTCGATTGGTTTATGTAAGCAATAAGCACCTACCTGCTGCCTCACCGTATACTGTACATCTATGGGCCTGTATGAGTTTTTAATTTGTTTCGTTAAATCACTAATAGAGGTTGTGGCAGCATCATGACTAGATTAACTGTAGAATATCAAAGTCTTACAGCACAGTTCTTAACTTACAGTGGTAGCTGACATGCATGTGTTACATTAATTGCATGGCAAGCATGTAAGTAGGGCTAAGCTAATTCTGACACAGTCTTTTCACTCTCGGCTCATTAATGTGATTAACAAGGCCTATATTTGTTAATAAATTAATAATTTTGTTTTTCACTTTCAAAGACGGGGAGAGGGGCTCAACCTTCCCACAGGCTCAACATGCCTGACCTGCCCTCGCTGTGATTTATGGTCTTCTAATTTGAGATGCCAAGATGTTTCTTGTAATAGAAGAAGCAATAAAAGAAGCTCCTTGCTACTAGACAACAGGGTATAATGCTGTACAGGTTGTAAAGTCCTTTGAGGCAAACTTGTGATTTGTAATTTTACACTGTTTGGTGTATGTTACAATTTAAGGGATAAGATAAATGCTGGACTGCAAAGTCAGTAAAATAAGTTTAAACCAGTATTGTCCTTGGTGTCTTTCTAAAATAAATCTCATAAAATGCCAGTATAATAGTTCAAGATATAGTGTAATATGAGTTTATTGATTATTTTGCTTTGAAAGTCTTACTACTATATGTTTAACTAAGGTCATGTTCCCAACGCAAGCTTTTAGTGGACAATTACAATTCACTGCCTCAGCTTTTGCCTGGTGACACTATGTTTTCCAGTGGCACCAAATTACTCATCTAAGTTGACCCACATGTGCATAAGAGGATATGCAGACATATAATAATGAAATTGACTAGTGCTGCCTTCAAGTAGAATTCAGAAATGAGCATACAGCGTGCGTGAACTCTGCTTTCAGCCTACTTACCAAGTCATGAATATTACATCAGATGGTCTTTGAAATGGACTCATCTCATAAACATAGTAAACACACTTGAGGCACCATAAAGTCACTCCACATCAGTACATTGTCACCGTGCAGCTCCAGTGGCTCATAGATGGTTGTATCACATGAAATATGGTCTAGCTTATTGTAAAAGTATCCAGTTGCAGCTGCTTACTTTATTTGAATCTTCAGCCTGGTTAAAGATCATTTTAGAGCTCATAATTTCCCCGTGACATTACACATGCCTTCCCGTGAATCCTGTCATCCCTGTCCTTTATAGGCTTTCAAATATGGAGCAGTTGTGTAATTTAAAGCTTGCGTTAAGCCAGCGTCCCAAATGATGTGATGGTCTAACACCTCACTCCACTGAACACCTCCACTGCAGCTGTCCAACACCTTTCCTGCAGCACCAGCACAAAGTCTTAACGAATGGTACAGAGGAGACACGAGAAGTCAAAATTCCAAAGCACTCATCTGAAATTGGAAATAATCTGCATAATTTCATATGTTAAGTGTCACAAAAGTAACACTGTTATTCCTTTATGAATATGTTTTACCCTGTATTGATTTACATGCAGAGGTGGATCATATTATGGCACAGATTTGAAACTAGCCAAAACGTTACCTACAGGAAGCATGTGGAAAAGCAAGAGCTAATGCTTGAAGACCCGCGTAATTAAGATTTATAGGCTCTGACACACATCTTCACATAACATCCAAGTCATGTCTGTCTGATTCAGCAATTTAATAAGAGACCTGACCTAAATGAAGAGACCGGCATTGTGTAAAGGTAATTCATCTATTAAGTGTCTGTATGACAACTAGAGAGCATATCTGCCCTGTGCATGTGTGTGATTAACGAAAACTATCAATGGAATGAATGGAAAAAACTTTCAGGTGTGTCTGTATTGTATTTTTAATGGTTCGGCCGAAGGCTGAAGTAGTTTTAAATATTAACCTGGAATAAAATTAAGTGAGCCGGAGAAACATGAAAGATATTATTTCAACTTGGAAAGCAACTAAATTAAGAGCATCACCTTTATTATATAATTTAATTCAACAATAAACTGCAAAAATGAAGGCAAAATATTTACTGTACTAGCTGTTAACTGTAGACGTTAAACATAAAAACCTCTTGATTCAGGTGAGTTTTATTTTGAGATGTGCTGCCACAATGTTATATAATGTGATGGAATGTGTAATGGAGCTGCGGTAAATGTTGAGTTGTCTTTCATAAAATAGTCATGATGCCTAGCGTAGTATGAAAGTATTACGTGCTGTAAACCTCCTAAAAGGAAAGTAGTAGTCAGTATTCATTTGAACAACCGGGGGTCACCACTGTGAATGAAATATGGGTAATTCAGCGCTAATACGAGACGGTCTCGTGCTAAGTGTTTTTTTAATGCAGCACCACTGTGGTAGCAAGTAAAATTATGCCTTGCTTGTTAAATTGACCGTTATGGTAGGATAAGCTGCAAGTTCACAGTATGTATCTACATTAATTCTATCCAATTACCTTGCACATCAAAGAAATCTTGCAGCATTTTTTCTTTCCTTCTCATTGTATCCGTATGTGCATTATCATGTCAGTAAGACTGAAAAAAGAAAAGACCTTGGATAGGTTATACTAAAATCACTTTATTAACCTGGTGACTAACTGAAGCTGATAAAGGTTAATCTTTTTTGTTCGTCTTAATATACATTCAAGTTAATAATAATAAGTGTAATAATAACGGTAATGTATTCATACACACCCGGGATTCTGTTTTTATCTAAAATCTCCTGCTTGAAAATGGTCATATTGTATGATTTAGTGTGATTTGCTAAATGATAACAGTGATCACTGGCTTTCCACCAGGGAACCTTTGGACCCATATTTCTTGGGGATATTTCATCCCACTGGGAGATGCATGACGGGAGTGCAAAGGGAGCAAGAAGATTCATCGGCTGTATCAGGGAACTTCAGGTCAACTCAAAGGAGATTTACCTGGTGGGTGAGGCGGTGAGAGGGAGAAACATCCAGAACTGTGACCCGCCTGTGTGCCAACACCTTCCCTGTCGTAATGGAGGAACTTGTATCAGGTACTAAGGTCACCTTTTACATTAAATACCTAACTACCTTTGAACTTGAAAGTGGCTAAAATATAAAATATTGCCTCTAATGTATTTTATTTTGTAAAGTAATGCATGGCAAAACAAAAATAAACCCAGACATGAGATGAACTGCAGTTGAGCAGAACTAATCTTTCAAACAAATGTGCTTATGTTTAAAAAATACAGGCGATAAAAGAGTTGTAGAAAGAGGGACACAGTTATTGCATGTACATTTTAGACCTGCTGTTTCCAGATGCCCATGTGACCCAGTATGAAGCAGTATTGACAGGGCCAGACAGTTTATTTTAGATGTTCAGTGTCCTAGCTTATCCTGTCTACATTGACTCCGTATCAGCAGACAATCTTTGCATTCCTATCAATTAAAAAGTTTGGAAAGTCGGTACCAGTTGCATGTCAAATCCTGCTTTCTTCTATTAAAACACAAACAGGCTGTTAGAAAGACTGCAGCTTTGCAAGCTGATTATTCTCTCAGTGTTCCTGAGCTTCTAACGCTGCATTAGTTAAATATACAACACAAATAAATGTGCAATAACAGAAGTTCTGGCCAAAAGGAAACTGCCACTTTCAGCGTGATGGCGCCTGCTCTCCCTCGCTTCAAAGGACTCTGTATGAAAGGAGTCAGCCTAATAAGAAACCCAGTTTCTTCACGTTCCTGCTTAATTCAAAATGTTTAATCCATCTCCAGCGGATGACACCTTGTTTTGACTTTACATGATGTTTAATACAGATAACACATCTCCTACAGCAGTCCTTTATCTGGCACATCTTAGCATAAAGCACTGACACGGCTGCATTGGGAAAGAGTTTGCTCATAGTGATGAACCCACATCATTTCCAACCAGAGCAAGTTGCTGTTTTCAGCCAAAAAGCTTTAAAAAAAAAAAAAAAAAGAAGAACGAGAAAAACGGTTGTACTGTGCCGGTCCAGCAACACACAGCGTTAGATACTAGCTGGTGAACATACTGTAGTGGAGCATTAAGCAGCTAAAAAGCCAGATATTTCCCTCAGGAGTAGGTCGAGCAAAAAGAAAAAAGGAAAAGGAGAGTGAATATTGGACTTGGATTCATCAGCGTATTAGAAACACGACTGAATGAATGTTGCTGCTGCTGCCAAATGTGTTGCATTAACCATATCAACTGAGAGGTTTGTGCTCACAGCTTTTTCTGCCATACCCCAAATAACTAAAAACTCTGCTAATGCTTGTTAGAATGATCACTTTAGACTGGATGTTGTCATGATTAACTGTTATTACTGGCATGATTAAGCATTGAAAGCCCAGTGAAAGTAATCCCTCTAAGCTTACTTCCTTGTGCTGGGTCACAAATGTGAAGATCTGTTCTTCATTTTTATCCAGTACAGCTCATCGGACGGCCATCACACTCCACTTACCAGCAATTTTGCCTATCTTTGTAAGTCTGCATTAGCTACGAATGATGCTCTTTCACCTTTGGTTAATCCGGAAAATAGCTCCTCTAAATGTCGTCTTCATTGTGTTATGACACTATCAATTAACAGTTGCATTTATTAAACAGGAAATGAAAAAGGGCACCGTGAATATTGGGATATGAAAGGCTTGAAGAATACCAATTAAGGGCCAGTGTCATTGTGGTCACATTGGCTTGTCATGTGCAAAAGAGTGGGCCTTGCAATTATCTGCGTGATGAATATGTGTTAATGCACTATCCTCTTGCGCCACACAGCATGCAGGGGTCATCGGGAGTTCACAGAACTCTGTTCATTCTGTTAGTCGCCCTAGATTGTGCTGCCACAGTATAATAGGATGAATAAGGATTTTGATTGTGGGTTCAGGTGGGGTAATTTCAGTGCTGTTCCCCTTTTTCGTGTGGGTTTTTGTTCACTTAGGCATGTAGAAATATCAATATTAAGCCAGAGAGGATAATGGCTTGTAGCTGGTGGGCGATACATACATATTAGGTATTTAAGTGACATCAATGTGAAAAGGCAATCAGCAAGGACGATGGCCTTTTTTATTCTTCAGTGCCAGTTCTGTGATGCCTGATATCCGTGCCATTTATAAACCTCAGCTGCAGGTTGCGCAGAGCATGTCATTAGACCAACTGTAAATTGTTTCCAAAAAGCCACAGAGAGATTCACGCTCTAACCGTTGTGCTGCGCCTCAGTAACAAACATGAACGCCAGGAAAAAGAATTTCATCACAGGAAAATGTGAACACCTGCATTTAAACAGTCACAGTTAGTTATGAAATGCAACATGTCATCATCTGCTGATTAAACAATTTGATAAATATATGCTGCACAATCCCGTGTAATCCACATACAGATGTGCAGATGTGCTGGGGCCAGTTGTGGTTGTCGAGGCGGGACGAGGTTTGCACCTGGAGCTCATGTTCCTTGACGGTGAAAGTTCTGCTAGGCTGCTGATGCTGATTGTGTCTCTGTGTGCCTCTGTCTGGGCATGCAGGGAACTTTTTGTGGAAACACGTGGCAGTACCCTGTTAGGACAAGACAGCATGTACTCTGCACCTAGCAACATTCGAGTTTGTGTACATGTTGGATAAGAATGACAAATGTAAGACAAAATGTTTAATATGCCTGATGTGTATTAGGTTTTTTTAAAGGAAAAAGCATCAATAGCATAGAAATCAGGAATATTTGTACATTTATTGGTATGTAATAGTCATAGGCTAATTACATGTATGGCCTAAATCTTATAAATAAGATGTCTTATAAATAAGAGGTAACAATAATTAGCTTAGAGGTGCAAGTAAGTGGATCTTGTTACTTATGGGAGGAGCCTGGCAAACTGTGTCTGCCCATGTAGACATGAGAGTTGTATCAGTCTTCTCATGTGGGGTTGTGGTTCAGCAGGTAGAGTAGTTGTCCATAAATTGTGGGGTCAGTGGTTTGATTCCTGGCTTCTCCTGTGATATGTTGAAGTGTCCGTGTGCAAGACACTAAACCCTGTGATGCTCCCAGTGTCTGGTGTTTGAATGTGTGTGTGAATGGACAGAAGATTTGCATAAGTGCAGATCAATCATCTAACTCTAGTAAAAAAAAAAAAAAAAAACAAAGGTGGATTTTCTATTTATGTTGATGTGTTACAAATCACAAATCAGCATTAGCACTGTTCAAGAGTATTCTTTCTAACCTTAAGTCTAATACCCACTTTGTTTTAGCTCAGTTTTTGGTCTCTACCATGTTCTTAGAAAGACGTGTTGCCCTTTAGCTGCTAAATACTGTACTGTCTTACAAATTAATATAGATGCTTGCAATTCTTTATCACAATAAGTCACCTTTCGTGACATCCTCATTGAACAACAAAAAAGAATTGGCACAGAGATCACATGAGCAGATCCACATTTGCTACCGAATAGCGGACGGACATATGGTTAGTCACAAACACAGAACAGAATTCATGTAGACAGCAATACTTCTTGCTAATTGGCTGCAGCAGAGAGACAGTGCCTTGCTCATTCTGTGATGGCCCAGCTTTGGTGGCTCACAAACATCCACTTAACAGTGAATTCTCTCGATGCTCCATTTCACTGCCTGCAAGTGTTCTTCACAGAGTAAGTGAAACCAATTTAATCTTAATCAGAGTTCCAGCTATACTTGTTTCAAAGTACCTATAAAATAACTCAAGGTCCAGAATACAATTATTTTAATTCACCATGAGAAACAAATCCTATCATCCTGTGTGCAATTGCAGTCCCTAAGGAATATGTCCTGAGAAAACATGCTCATTACGGAGTTTATTGAATTTGTGTCTTTGAATTTTGGAGGACAACTGCATTCAAAACAACTGTGAGAGTGTTTTTTTTTTTTATTTCTTTTTTTAGCCAAATTGTTTATTTTTATACACATGGACATTTCCTTGCTAAAAAATGAGTTTCTGTATTACCTTGACACGCTTAGAAGAAATATGGTTATTAAAATGACTTGGCGACAAGTAGCTGATAACTTGATATGAAAATAGGAACAGGAACAAGAAATTATTAATTAATTAGAATACTTATTTGTTTTTACAGTGAAATGCAACAGAAGGAGAACATTTAGGTTGAGACAGTTCAATTTGGGAACATTGTCTCACATTTATGTTATTCCATAGATATAATGCAATGCTTATATAATATATAATGCTATGTTTTGATGAGAGATGAGAGCACGATCACTGCAAGTGGGGGACAAGAGTTGTGTGGAAATATGTCAGACACTCTCCTCCGTCAAAGGAACAGACAGGTCTGGAATCAAGGGAAAATAATGGGAAATTGTTACACAACTTTCTCAGGCACAGGCGCATTGCATTTAGTGTTTATTACAGGACAGTACTCTGGAAGTTCTTCTAAAGATCTAGTACACCATGGGTTTAGGAATGTGAACCACTTGAATAAATACAGTGACACGTCTGAAAAGTGTGGAGTCTAAGCATGTGAACATACTTTAAAAATATTACCGAGAAGCACAGCTTTCTGCAGAGTTCAGTACATCCTAGGTTGGACCATAGAAGTATTGTTTAATCCCTTGAGAAAAGTTTCCTCCTGCTTTATGCCTCCTATCTATACAGTTTTTATTTCAAGTATCATCTAAAGTATACTTTTCTATGGCAGTATGTTTCAAAAGACTCTGTGATGGAGCCTTAACAGACATCACCCTTCTTCTCCGCCAAGGAAATGTTTGCAAGGGTGCCTGGAAGAGGTCAGAGAAATATCGAACAGCCGTCTGCTCAAACAGGAGCTTGAGTGAAGGCGTACACCAGGTGAATGCCACGTGTAAATTCCACTTCATCCCTTCGCTCGTGTTGAAATTCAGATGACAAATAATTGAGTGAAGAACAAGTTGTCTTTTAAATCATTTCCCCTCCCATCCACCAAGAATCATAGTGTCTGTGTCGTGAAGGTGTCCAATTGGCTGTTTACAACACTGGAGACCAAATGGTGTTTCAGTACCAAAGCAGAGCCTTTCTATAAATAATATTTTCTAAACCCAGTTGCCCTTTTATTTTAACTAACGATGAAGTGGGCTAAATGCTTTCATCCGAAGAACTGACGACTGCCACGGCAGCGGAGCCTCATCAGTGCCTTAATGTAGAATTGTATTTGCATACCAACAAGCACTTGAAAAGAAGTGTTCTGTAAATAACTTACAGAGGGATGAAATTTGAAACGTGCATCTGGCCGCACAGCTTATTGTTCTAGTTGACAGGGATATCCGGAGCTAACCGGTCAATTATTCATTATTTTATCTGGTAGTCATTAGATTAAAAATGTAGCACTCTGTAATAATTTATGCAGTCTGTGTGCTGTAGCAGAGTAATCTTTGAATGGCGAGAGATATGGCAGCTACCAACTTTATGCATTTGTGATGAACATATTCAAATTAGTCTGCAAACATTACAACAATTTTGTAATCAAAGTGATTGCCTCAGGCAAATTAAAATAACCTTTTGTCACCCCACACATCAAGTTTTTGATTAGGCCAATTAAAACTCAAGTGTTTTCAACCGCACTCCTTCCCCTCTTCTGTCTACGCCTTACCTTTGTGGAGCCTGAAATATCTGCTGTCTGTTTTTAGTGCTAATTTAGCAGTTCATTTTTAATGCTTTATCTTCCGTTAAATTACTGTACATGTGATTTGGTTCTTGAATTTGGCCGAGCTATTGTAAGCATATATATTTTTTATTCACTTACATTCATAAGTGGATCTGGTGTATAAAGGGATAATGAATTATAATATACTAAAAAAAATAGATATAAAAATCAATATCCGCTTACAGTGACACTATACTGTGTTATAAACCATTTGTTATATTTTTATTTATAGTAGTGGTAGTAGACATGACGCTAAAATGTTGTATCTAGTTGCATCTTTTGCAAACTCCATGCTGTTAATTGTAAGCTGCTTTCAACACTTCTAAATAGAAATGCTATTTACCCAGTAACTGTCTACATAGGGGAAAGTACAGTACTCTAGCCTACTAATTAAACTAAACATGATCTAATGTTCTAACCAGTCTGTACTATCTATTTGTAAAGCGATCTGGATTTACATTTACGTTTGTGTAATGAATTATTTCATAGTTTAATTTATGCATCCATCCATCCATGCATGGCTCCGGAGCTTTTGAAGCCCTCGATAAGTTGCCAGTCCGTCACAGCAACAGACAGACAAACATATTCACACTTACATTTCACACTTCAATCAATTTAGAGTCTGCAATTCACCGAACCTGCATGGGTTTTTTGACTGTGGGAGGAAACTGGAGCATCTGGAGGAAAACCCACGCATAGTGTGTGTGTGTGTGTGTGTGTGTGTGTGTGTGTGTATGTGTGTGTGTGTGTGTGTGTGTGTGTGTGTCACCAACACTGAAACACAAACCTGACAGCGCAAAGGACAAATTAGCAGCACTCAAAGCCCTGAAACATGGAATCTCCACCAGGAGGTGCTCCATTAAATATTTGATTCTTCCTCCTGCCAGTTGTCAAATGACAATGCCTGTTCTGTTCTGTTCTGTTCTGCGCATGACAATTTCCATCTGTGAATGCTCTCTTGCAAATGATGTTCGCAATTAGCACAGATGTGTGGGAAGGCGGATTTTTCATTGCACCTTAAAATGTCTCAAAACTGACATCAACAGCCTGTTAAATATTATACACCAGATATATTTACTGCATTAGACATCCTTTGTACTTCAACACAGTCATATCTAACGATACTCAACTCCAGTGACAGAATGTAAATATTTAATTTCAAGAAGCCGCTTTTTCAAGGAACAAAATACATTCTGCAGTGCTGCTGCTCAAAACACATTATTAATTTAAAGATTTGAAACCTCACCAATGCTTCCTCTATTTGATATTATATCTTTCAAAGCTGTGCACATCTTAGGCCATTTTATAATCCCTGTCTGGTTATTACTTTGGATGCTGGATCTTCGCTCTCTTCATGTTTCTTTGATTCATGCGCTTGTGAATCGAGGAAAAAATGGAAAATCCGGTGCAATTTCTGTGTTTTGTTTTTGATTTTTTGTTGTTTTTGACATGTTGCTAATTACCTGCTCTCTGTTGTTATTTATCAAGGTGTGTGCTTCACATATTTTAGGATGTGTGAATGTCTGCCTCTGTCATACCAACGAAGATAAATTAGCCCATAACTACACTGTTATTTTTCTTCACCACTATCTGCACTTTCACTCAGACGCTTGTGTTTTCGGCAGATCTCATATATCACACGTATTCCATCAGCCTGGACACTTTTTCTCGTAAAAAACATCTTTTCAGATCTTCCACGCATTACCGGTTGGCTTATTGCATCCTCGCCCCTCTCCCTGTGTGTTCAGCATGCCGCTGAGTGAGCTTGTAAAAGCATCTCGGACATGTTGCTGCGTGTGTCACGGTCCATTTTCACCTCTAGCCTAATGATGTCTCCCTCTATGTGTACACATTTAGCGACGCTGAGGACTGGTTCTGTGAGTGCCCCCCGCTCTACACGGGCCGGCTGTGCCAGTTCCATGCCTGTGCGCGTAACCCCTGCGGCCACGGAGCCACGTGCATCCCAAAGTCGCCATTGGAGGCAGTATGTCTCTGCCCCTACGGGAGACAAGGTCTACTGTGTGACGAACGTAAGTGCTACAAAGAACAGCTACACACATCAGTGCAGTGTAGATTTAGCAGCTTTATAAAGAGACTGATCTGCAAACAGTTGGTGAATGAGAGCCTTGAGCAGTCGGCGGAATGAGAGCCTGTTGTTAAGCAAAGGGATTAATGAAACCAAATTGTGCTGAGAAGGCAGAAACATCTTCCTCCAGCAATAGAGCCAGATAATCTGAGTACAACTCACGGCTGCTTTGCTGACTATTTCAAAAGGTTTTTTTTTTTTTTTTTTTTAGTTCATAAAATCATATTTCGCAGCAACTGTATTTTCAGTTGTTCAGTTCAGTTCACTACTTTTAACTTTTCTTCACATTTTTTTTTTCCTTTCTTAAAATGTCAGGCATCTTCCGTATCTTAGCAGGGTGTTGATGCGCTCTCCTATTCCCCAACAACTTTAATAAGCTACCTCGTTGTCACTTCTGTCTCTGTAGTCTCTTATTTTCCCATTCATTATAGGATTCCATATAACACAATGACCTGGTGTGTGTTCGCTTTCTAATGAAGCTATAAAAAGTTATTGATGAGCATCATAAAGCGCTGACCGATAACACTTCCTGAGCTGTTAGCATTTGACCCCGGTAATTAGAAATTAGATATATATATATATATATATTCTTCAGTCACAGAAAGCATTTGACTTTTACTAAATGTATTCAGAAGAACCTAAAAAGAAAATCCAGCAAATAGAAAATGTGTTGTGTTCTTAGATTTTTCCAAACCAAGAGGAAGGCTTCACAGGATGTGGTTCTCAGAAACACAGGGTTTTGTTTGACTAAACTGGCTGTAGCAGCAGCAGGGTGCTTGGCACATTAGTCGCTCAGCCATGCCACAGCCTCTGTCAGACTCTCAGCACGCATGGCAGACAGAGTAATCTAAGCCTCTAGCATCACATGACTATATGGTGAACGTTTGAGTTTTAATCCTGATAGAATTTAATAAGATTTGAATGAGAACTGATTATTTGTTTTTTATTTTTTTGCCACCAGGAAACATGAACAGCACATGCTTTTGTTATATTTTCAGCTCTTCACGGTTACCTTGTGCACTCACGTAGGTAAGGTAGGTGTAGGAAAAGCAGGAAATGGAGGAAAAGGAAGACTAGGAAGTGCTGCTGATGTTGATGCCTCAAGAGTTTTGTTCATGAAACATTAATGGATATTTAAGATGACTTCACTCAGAATTATTAATGGTCTACCTTTGTGCACAAGTTGCCCATACCTGCTGTTTAAGATTCGTTGTTGGAATTAATAGAGAGAAACCACTGAAGACCGTACACCTTATGTGAAATAGAAGCATGACTATTATCAATCATAGTTTATCTTCTCTGTCTTAAAGGACTTCACCGATTTTTGAACTTGTGTGCTGTGTTTCTAATTTTGGGATTGCGTGCATATGAAGGGTATTAAACTTCCCTCTGTCTTCGCTCTTTTAAAATATCTCTGATGCTAGCTGAAAAGGTGCTCCAGACGACATCGACACTTCATCAGTTCAGTTGATGTCACATAGAGGTGTTCTGGAGGAGGAGGTCATCCTGCACTACAACCTCCGTAGTATGAGCAACCAAATGACTTTGTCTGAACTGAAAAACTCCTGGAGATGACATCAACTGGAGCGTTTTTTTTTTTTTTTTCACCTTGAGTTTAAATACCTCTCATGCACATGCTCTCTGAACTACCTCTATAGGAATCAAGTTGAAAATCAGTGAAGTTGCTCTTTACATATCAGAAAAAAACAACGGCTAATTGCAGATATATGGTTTTGATGTGAGATGTGAGAATTTCTGTGCTCGTACTCGAACATTCAGCATCAGCATCTCAGATGGTATTGATTTAGTGAAGTTACTGTTAACCTTGAATTGTTCTGAGATGAAAAAGAACATAATAACATACTGTATACACTATCTCTACCTCAGGAGATGTGTCGCTGTGGCAGCTAAGGCTTACATGCAGTTTTTGTCAGAAGGCATTTCACTACCTGGTGCTGCGTGTCGTTGTGTTTTCCTTTTGCTGCTCCTGTTGGTTTTTTCTATATTATACAGATACCCAGAAAAGTGGAAACGGTATGTAATATTATTTGGCAGAGTGTGGTGTTAAAATCGTGGCTGCATTTCATGGAGACAGGCATTAAACTTCTTTGTTAATAGTATGTTTTGTGACCACTAGTCACCTTTACTAGCACTGAGCAGTATTTCAGAAACTATAAGCAGGAACACGTTACCGTGTACCAATAAACATGAGTGATTTCTGCTGAGATTGTCTTTATTTGTATACACAGCACATGCCACATGGCTGAGAGTAAGCGAGTAGTCCGTAATTCACGAATATAGTCATTGCACTCGCTACATCCTATGAGTTACTGTGGACCTTTGTGATTTGGGTGCATCCTGTTTAGCACGCCCAAAGGTAACTGATAGTAGATTAAATGCACTCAAGCATGCAAAATCAAATGAACTGCACATCTAGTGCCACTTCTGTGTGTAACTGATGATGTTCGGTTTGTTGAAAAGGAGTGATGACCTAACTGCAGGAGGTCCCTTTATTCTGAAATCATAGTTGGGAATGTTTCTGTGTGATAACATCTACAGTCTGGCACTTGAACATTTATTTATCTTAAGTACAAAGAAAAAAATGTCAATTTTTCCCTGACAAACCTAATTGCGTTTTTTAAGTATAAACACATTTTGAGTTTAATGCCTGCAACACACTCAAGCATGTTTTTCCTTTCATGCTACTGCATAATTTGGAGTGGGAAACTATTTGTTGCAGTTGTATAAGCCGAACATTTGTACATTATTGCTGTATACAAGACTTCAACTGCTCAACTTTCTGTGGTTGTCGTGTGATTGTCCTCTTCGTGATGCACCATACATTTTCAACTGGAGACAGATCTCGTCTGCAGGCAGGCCAGTCAAGCACGGCAACACTCTGGGTCCATGAAGCCAGGATCCTATAGCACAAGCAGAATGGGGCCTAGCATTGTCCTGCGGAAATATCCTGGGAAAATGCGTTGCCTTGATGGCAGCATATGTCTCTCTAAAATCCCAATATATGTAGTGCCTTCACTCATACGCCAGTCACCCATGATGCACCCTCATACCATGACAGATGCTGTCTTTTGTATTTTACGCTGATAACCGTCTGGATGATCTTTTTCATTTTTGCCATAGAGAATCCGACATCCACCTGAAAAAGCTGAAACATGGACTGAAACGCGTTCCCACTGACTTTCAGTCCACCTGACATGAGCTCAGGCACAGAGAGCTCAGTATTTCTGAAGTGATGTATGGTTTTCTCCTTGCGGAATATAGTTGTGTGTTGCTTACATGGATGCACTGGTTGCAGCGCTGACTTTTTTCCAAAGTACTCTTGAGCCTGTATGGCTATACATGTGAACTCACGTTCAACAATGGTGTTTGCCTTTTATGCACTGAGATTTCCCCAGAGTCACAGATTTTAGTATTATTACTATTATTATTTTACAATAATGTCCTGTAGATGGTGAAATACCTCAATTATTTGCAAATTATTGAGCAATATATATTTTTTCAATTGACAATTTGCTTATTAATACAAAATGGTGAGCCACTGCTCTTCATAGCCAGTGGTGATACCCTCAGCTGCTACCATTTAAGCTGCTTAACCTGCTGGATTGGCTGAAAAATGTATTACTTTCATTTTGGTTTGTACAAAACTAGGATCAAGTTAAGCCTTACAATACAACAAGCAAAGCAACATTACAAACTGTGCTCTCAAAAGAAATAGAAGTTCATTCTGTTGTGACAATATCAAAAAATCATTTTTGATGTCATTTTTTTAAATGAATTCCTAATCATCTAAAATGTGTTAATATTAATTAATTCAGATGCTTCATTTGGACTCACTTGTATGATCAATTTAAACATATCATAGTTAAAACAAATAAGCTGTCATTGTAATGCTGTGGCCATTTAATGAAACAATAAGCAAATGTGACTTTGCCAGACAAGAGATGATAATAGAAGCATTTGCAGCTTTATTAATAATTTATCAACCAAACAGAGCTGAGACCAGTCGCAGAAGGGAGCCCTGAGCCACTCTTAGCCATCGCCTGGGGCTGCACGATAATATGCAAGGTGTTACCAGTGAAGAAGGGCAGTTTTATGTTTGAATCCTCACTGATGTGTTTAAAAAAAAAAAAAATCTGCAGCATGTAATTTTGAATGAGCGTGGGGAAATGTACGTTGAGTCCCCTGTGTAAAATCAAGTAGATGGGTATGCTGAGATGGAATACAAGAGAGGGCATTATTGAACCAACCATGCATTCTGAATAAGTAAACTTGAGATTGTAATTGAATCACTGGGATTATTGTGCTACCCTTGTGAACACTGGGTATGAACCAATGCTTTCTTGCTAGAACCCTTCCTAAACAGCTACTAATGAAAATAGAATAGGACTGAAGAGGTGATAGTATTTGAAAACAGGTCATCATCTAATAGCATTCACAAAAGAAAAGAATTCACCAACCACTGGTATGTAGTGTGTAGCAATAGTGCCATCTTTTGGTAACCCGTGAAGGAGCTGAAGAATCCGACTCACACAATGTACATGAGCTTACCACACAGCTCTAATAGGCCCAGGATCAGTTTACACAAGTCACATTTTAACACAGATAACTGTGTCTGTTCTGCAGCCATCAGCGTAACTCGTGCCAGATTCAGCGGAAGTGGTGAGTTTGGTTACACCTCCTTCGTGGCTTATTCCTCCATCCCGAACCTCAGTTTCTTCTACGAGTTCAAACTGAAATTCACCCTGGCCAACAATTCATCTGCTGCGAAAGACAACCTGATCCTGTTCGCTGGGCATAAAGGACGAGGTGACCAGACACACACACACACACACACATACACACAGAGTAATTTAAAATCATTCTTCGAGTGAAAGAAGAAGAGGAAACAACTCTGAGAAGTCTGTTCAGTTAGATTTTACTAGTCAAACGTCATTAAGGGTTTCAAAAGGCACACTGTTGCCGTTTTGAGGGGTATCACCCACTGTGTATGCTAATGTGATATCTAATGAATTTCCATTCTCCTCTGAGATCCTTCTAATCAAAGGATACCCTAAGGATTTTCTGTCTTGGCAGATTTTGAGACATTAATAATGAGTCTTCCTGTTGTCCAGCAATTAGTTGATTTCCAGCTAAACGATTATTGTTCCCGACTTTCAAAAGGAGCATGTTGGCTCTGCTGAGATAAAATGAACATGTGAGGCAAACATCTCAGAAGTATTAGTGGTAATTGCATTAAACAGACTTTGAGGCGTAGGTGCGCTATGATGCTGACAGCAGCCGCCATGTTAAATTAGGATCTCCTATCTGTGGGGTCAGGTTCGGTGGCAGGTAACCGCCATGTCATTGTCACCAGCATATTTCATCAAAAGAGGAGGAGAAAAAAAAAAAACCCACAAGATCTTGAGGATCTTCTGCACTTGTTTTCTCTTGAGAGTACAATTCATCAAGGTGGAGGCAAAACAAAACAGGAGCAACATGAATAATGAAACACTTGTCAGGAGAGCGAGCAACACTTTTGGAAATGGTACAAATTCAAAGGCACGAAATGAGAATAGATGAAATGTGAGCATGATAATTGGACTAATGAAGCAGCATCTTTGATCACCCACGACCAAGGGTTGATTCTTTGATTTGACTGATCTGAAGAGAATTAAGTAAATAAATAAAAACCAGACAAAACATGTAAAACATTAGAAACAAAGCAAAATGCCATGCTAATGGGAAAACTCTGCGTACTTTACAGATAGCGACGGAGACGACTTCCTCGTGTTGGGACTGCGGAATGGCAGAGTTGTGCACAGATTCAACCTCGGCTCAGGTGTGGCGAGCATCGTCAGCGATCGACTGAACCATCAAATCAGCATTCACACTGTTACATTTGGAAGGTCCAAGAAAACAGGATGGCTGAAGGTGAATTGATGCTTTGGTGTATAGATGTGTTGATGGGTGATAAATTGAAGGAAGCCAACTAGTAAAATAAGCCATTAGAACAGCCCCAGTGGATAATATATAATATATATTTATAAGAATTTTGTAACTTTTATTTTTATTTTTACTGAAAAAGACAAAATACTTGTCTTGAACTACTGAATGAAAATACGTACTAACAGATTATTTCAACTCAGTGATCAGGTACAGTAGAAGAGGATTTTGGTGTCATCCAAGTGTTGTAGAAACCTTTAGGAAGCCTGAGATGCTTGACAAATTTAGTGTGGTCAGGGGCAAAAGTTGGTGTTTAATAAGTGAGCACAGACTCAGTAACTCAGTGATCGATGTGAGGTCATGCATTTTGTCACCTGTGGCAAATTTTTAAATTAATTGTGCTCCCACGCTGACGCCTAGAGATGTAAGACTTTAGTTTGAGCATTGACATTTTACTGTGTCTTTCTCAGGTTGACGGACAGCGTAACAGGACAGGATCGTCTCCAGGGACCCTGGTGGGCCTCAATGTTTTCAACCAGCTTTTTGTAGGTGGATATAATGAGTACACCCCTGAACTGCTGCCACTGGGCTCCAGGTTCCGTCAAGGCTTTCAGGGTAAGACTCCTACGGCTTTATTACGAACCCAATACTGCTGTCTGCAGTAGCAGCACCGGGGGCTTGGAGTTTCTCTCAGGACCTCTGTGTTTGTAAGCAGAGGGGAAGGTGTATACTGAAAAGGGAGTTGCAGGCTTGGACTGTGTACGAGGCCAGGACAGAGCTCGGAGGTTGATTGTATCTGCAGCCTTTAATCACTTCACACCCGGTATAAATTTGTGATGTGTGCAAATCCATTGCAGGGCTGATAAGTCACTTGAACAAGGGTACCATACAAATAATCTTTGTCATCATCAGCATCATTTATGCTTTCTCTCTGGTGACCCCGTGTAGGACTGCATTCTGGAGAGCATTCATTGTGCCTGTTAATGTGCGGAGCTGTAGAACAAAATTGCCATAACCATAATAATGACAAGAGCTATGAATATCATCATAACCATATTCAACAGTCTCTGCACCCCAGCATTGAAGCTCGTTATTATAAAATGTCATGGCAGATCCATTTAAGGCGAACAAGAGCTTTTTCTGTATAAAGACTGGAGCAATTTTGTGTGTTTACTCATTTTATCATCACATAATTCATTTTTCTGCCAACCGAACGCACCCTCAAAAATCAGATCAAGTATGGTAAAGGATCAGTTTGCCCATGTTGTATCAGGCTGTCATAGTCCCCCTGTATTGGTAAGCACTACCTCAGCCAGGCGACACTGGTGGAACCATAACCTTCCTTCTCAGGATGTAATGAGAACTCATGAGCGTCTAATCAGATCTGTGTGACCTTCCTCGAGCCCTAATCATGATGGCTGGCAGTGAACACACTGATAATGCACTTCACTCCCAGTTATCAACAGATCCACACTCCCCTGTGGAAAGGTGGCAGAGGAGCCACTGTGGCTGCGGAAAAAAAGACCAAGAAGAAATATAGAAGAAGAAAAAAACAAAATCAGTTACTCAGTTAAAGCTGTTGATCAAATAACAAGAAACTGGGAAGTTAGTTTATCAGGTTTGTCTATTTAAAACTAATTTCATGCTGTTTTCATGAGCATTTTTTTTTATTGGAGCTGCTAAAATGTCTTGAGGGTCATTTCTTTTTTAACCACTGTGTTTTTTTTTTCTTCTAGTTTTATTAAAGACTGCTGTAGGGACTTAGTGGAAAATATCATTCTGAAACAATCTGACAGCTTCCTGCACGTCTCTGGGATGTATCATTGCTAGACTTATCTCCCTAGGTTTCTTGGATCTCTTACAAGAGTCCGCTTGTGTAGCTAAAACAAAAATAAACCAGCTTTTATAATCTTCCTTAAGAATCTGCTTTGCTTTTCGGCGGGGCCTATGTTTGCAGCACCGCAACCATCACTCGAGTCTGCCAAGTAGACAGCATCATGCCATGAATATTCATGAATGAGCATGACATTTCCCCTGCATCCTGTTAATGCCAGTGACTAATGCAGCAGAGAGAAAAGGAGTCTGCATGTGCAGATGACTACAAGGCTTGTGCTCAGGCCTTGTATTTATTGAGGGCCCTGTACTCTGCAGGTACAGGCCAAAGCAAATATTGTCTTGATCAAATTGAATTATGAAAGCAAAACGCAAATAGGATGAGGGAGATGCATGACGACAGGAGGGAACCGCAGACTGCAGAGATGTATATGTTATCCATATAAATTCAAGGGTTACTGAAGACAAGCAGATTCAAGTATGTGTCCTTATGTAAACAGACATCAAACATTGCACCTAATGGTGTCCTTTTTACTGGCCTTATTGGAGTAGGAAACCAATTCATCACATTTTAATGTGCACTCTTTTGACCACTATTCAAGAAAAATAAAAGATGGCGTTTCCTCTGAATCCACTATCACAGGCTGCATTTTTGATGTGCAGTTTCGCACAAGAAGAGACGGAAAGTTCCAAATACTGGGACAGCCTGCGGGACGTCCAGCCTTCGGGCGCAGTGTGGGCCAGTGTGGAGTCACGCCCTGTGTTCATGTTCACTGCAGAAACGGAGGGACATGTGTGGACTCTGGCTCATCTGTGTAGTAAGTGTGTGTGTGTGTGTGTGTGGGGGGGGGGGGGGGGGGGGGGGGGGTAAAAAACTTGGATTCATTTTCTCATTATTTACAGCATAATGATTCCACCAACGTATTATTGTCGAGTGCAAGCACACAACAGCTGAACGTTGTATTGTCCCAAATGTGTTGTGACTAGACGGCGATAACACTACAATCAGTTACACTGTGCAAGTATAGTGAAAGGAAATGGGTGTCTACAAGCTTTTCACAGCGTCTGACTGTGTCCGTCTGCAGTTGCCAGTGCCCATTTGGATGGAAGGGAGCACTCTGTTCAGAGACCGTGTCTGTGTGTGATGTCGAGCACAGTCCCCCTCCCCTGTGTGCCCACGGCTCCACCTGCATCCCTCTCCCAAATGGATATACCTGCCAGTGTCCCCTGGGGACTGCAGGGCTCTACTGCGAGAAAGGTCACATCATTGAACCCCTAACTGTATCCCCACGCGTGTTTTTTGTATTTATTTAATCCAACCTTAACTGCTTTATTGTTTTGCGTGTTCAGCCGTGACCATCAGTGATCCCTTCTTCAGTGGGAACCAGTCGTCGTGGATGTCATTCCCACTTCAGAGTATCAGACACAGGACTGTTCTGCAGCTGCAGTTCCAGCCTTTATCACCTGATGGCATCCTTGTCTACGCTGCACAGCATCTCAGTGCCAGAGCTGGTGAGGACATCTTCATTTTAAATGATCTGTGTTCACATTTTCTGTCTGTGTTCTGCCACTGTGGCTCACAATCAGTCACTGAACTATTCAAATGCATCCCTGTTGACTGGATGATAAAATGCCGTTTCAGATCACCTTCCACGACTCTGTGATTAATATTTTGATTTTTAAATAGTCCAAGAGCTAAACTGGGTTCACTGGCATAACCATTTGTCATGTGCAGTGTAAAGACACCCACCAAAACAACAGTGATCTTACCAAAATAACTAAAAATGTACTTTCTCGCCTCCTGCAGTTGTTCCAGTTGTTGTTTAAATCATTGAAACATCTTCAAGCATTTGTTAACATCTTTCCTTGTCCTGTAGGAGACTTCTTCTGCCTCTCATTGACATCTGGGTTTGTCCAGCTGCGGTACAATCTGGGGGACGGAACCCATGTCCTTCAGTCTGCTGAGCGAGTGAACTCGCGTGGCAGCACCTGGCACACGGTGAAGGCCGGCCGGATTGGTCACCGAGGCTTCCTCAGTCTGGATAATAAGGAGGTTAAAGAGAATGTGACTGAAGGTATGACCACCCTTGATCTTGCTACAGACATCTTTGTCGGAGGCGTGTCCACTCTGAGCTCAGTCTCCCCAGATGCAACTGAAGAGGAGCCGGTCGGCTTCACTGGTGGCCTGAGAGAACTTATACTCAACGGTCAAGAGTTTGAGTTAACGGAGGTGGGGGCAGTAAGTGGAGCAAACGTAGGAGACTGGGATGGGACAGCCTGTGGGTACAAGGTATGTCAAAATGGCGGCCGCTGCAGGGCAACAGGAAGTGACTCATTTGCGTGTATATGCCCACCGTCATGGACAGGCTCTGTGTGTAACCAGTCTGTTAGCTGTGCAAACAATATCTGCAGACGCGGCTCTTTATGTGCTCCATCCAGTGCCACCTCATACCGCTGCATATGTCCCTTAGGATGGGGAGGGAGGCACTGCGACACAGAAGTATCCAGAGACACTCTCAAGTTTGTGGGAAACTCCTATGTGAAATACTCAGACCCGAGGCATAACACAAGAAATTTAAAGTACACAAAGATTTCTTTCAGCTTCCGCACGAGCTCACATGACAGTTTGATGGTGTGGATGGGAAAGGCCGAACACGAAGATGACGACTACCTCGCCGTCGGACTCGAGAGCAGCCATCTCAAAATTGCAGTCAATCTTGGCGAGAGACTTTCCCCCCCATTAACTCTGAGAAATCTCACACTGTGCTGCAACAAATGGCATAACGTTTCCGTGTCTTTAAACGGCACGATTATTCAGGTGTTCCTGAACAGAAAGAGGATCCTCTTTGAAGACGTGGATCCATTCGAGCGTTATGTGGCCTTAAACTATGGGGGTCAGTTTTATTTTGGAGGATTTGAATTATACAGAAATGTATCGATGGTGACATCTGAGTTGTTCCTAAAGGGCTTTGAAGGAGATCTCAGAAATGTTTATTTGTTTGAAGATACAAAGCCGCTGGCATTTCTCAAAAATAGTGAGGGTTTTAATGTTTATGAGGGCAATGATTAGTCAAACATACAAATTAGTTACATGCTATAGTTAAAAATGTCCTTTATGATATGGACTGGACCTTTAGAAGCACATGACTCATAACAATGAGTCATGAGTTGTTTTTTGTAATTTCTTATTACTTTTGTCAGATTCAGTTATTTCAGTGACCATTTTGGGTTTTTCAAGTTTTGTCCACGTCAAATTACAAAAACATGTAATCGGACAAATTCAAGCCCCCACGTCTGATTCTTTGGCACACACTTTTTTTCTAAATAACTTTAATGTATAAATTCATTGTAACAGTTCAATGTAAATCCAAGTTTTACCTTTAATACATTTACAAAGAAATATTATTTTTATGATCAACAATAAAAAAAATGATTAACTTTATTACGAACTGTACATAAACACAGTGCAAAGGCACACTTCATCTCTAATGTATATTACAGCCAAAATGAACACTTTTCAATAGAAAGTAAGATTATGAAATATTTAAGCAATTTAAAAGAAATTAAGTTGAAAAAGAGCATAGCTGCTTTTATGTCTGTCTTCAAACCTTTTTTTTTTTTATTTTATTTTATTTTATTTTTTAACATTCATGCCAAATATTTTTATTTAGCTTTCCACCAAATGGTCCGTACTTGTTTGTTGCCACAAGACTGAAAACATTTAAGATCATTTGTAGCCGGTACAGCAGCTCATATGAACAAGTTATATACAATAAAATTTTAAAATGTAGAAAATGTTCCAATATTGAGTTCTTCTTGGTCTGAAATGATAATCTTCATAATTCCACTGAAATTATATCTAATTTTGGCTGTATTGTCAATAAAATAAAATGGAACTTCTATGAAGAAGGTGGCATACAAGCTTCGGACCGGTGTATAAAACAACAAAACTCCACTATCAGCCATTACAGCCAAAGTGGTCTGAACCAGCCAACGGACCAACAAGTTAACAGTCTTTCTTTGAGCCCTGCGCATTTACTAGTAAGCTGTACAGAAAACGCCATTATGAGTAACTGTCTTTTGAATTTCTCCGTCCATTCTCATAGTCTGAGTCCCGTCTGTGCCTGTGTTTGTCCTTGTGACGGCTGCTATAATCGTCACTGTGGTGTCTTTCTTTCCTCTTCTCACCGTAGCGGTCGTCTGGGTGTCCATGGTGCCTGCTCCTCTCTCTGTACTTGTCGTCATGGCTGCGATCGTGCTTCTTCTCTCGCTCCCGGTCATGGTGTCTGCCCTTTTTTCCGTGATGGGAGTCCCTGTGGTGACTGTGCCTCCTGTGGTAATCTTTATCATCTGTGTTACGTGGCCTGTCCCACGGGTCACTGTATCGCTCCTCTAGACGCCTGTAGTCTTTGGCCAGGGATGGAGGACGGTCAGATGGTTGAGGGTAACCGTCAGGGTATTGTGACTGATGTCCAGGAAGCGCGTCCGAGGTGCTATCCTGAGCCCACTGTGTGCTATGATTCTGATCTTGGGTTTGTGGGGTGGAGAAAGTGTTAAGAGGAGGGTCAGCTGGGCAAGTGTAGCTGCCAGGTACCTGAGGCTGTTGCAGTGGGAAAGGTACTGCACTGCTATATCCTGGGAGAGCCAGTGTTACTTGTGGTCCCTGCACTGTGGGAGGACATAATGTCGGAGTTACTGGAACACCAGGCTGGAAGATAGCAGGGTCTTCCTTTTCACCAGAGAAAGACTGAGTAACAGTTTGGTTTTGTTCCTCTGGTTTGTTCTTGGCCTGAGAAAGATGTAAATATCCCTGGTGAAAAGGTGTTACTGGGTCATTTCTAGTACTGCTCAACACAGGAACAGGTTTAGGACTCAAAGGAGCTGGCTGGTTGGCTTTATCATTGTGTGGTGCCTCTGTTTTAACTTCATTCACACTGGAATATGCTGAAGATTTTTTCAATATTCCACTTAAAGAAGGTTTTGAGCTACTTGTGTGATCTGAAGCAGCTTGGGGTGTTGACTGCAACACTGAATTCCCTTCAGACGTTTCTTTTTCAGTTTCAGACAAAGGGCAAGCATCCCCTTTGTTTGCTGAGGCAGTAATGATAGTTTCACTCCCACTCAGAGCTGTTGACAAGCTTGCCAGGAATGCTTCAGTCGATACATCTGGAGGCTTATCTTTCAGAGAGAGTGGCGTGCCATGGGTCACCACTGCAGCATCTTTTCCCAATGAGCTGTTAGCAGCAGCTGTATCAGTCGGGCTGGACAGCTCTGGTTCAGCTTTAGCAGGTTTCGCTTCTTTCTTCTTGATGACAAAGCGTTCTCGCGGCGCAGCAGCTGTTGGACTTTTTGAGTTTCCAGTTGATGCCTCTGTTTTCACAGTGTTTTTCTGGATGTCTTCTGCTATTATTGCAGGTTTACCTCCCACATCTGGTAGAGGTGGTAATTCACCACCCCAGCCTACTAATACACCTGGGAGAAAGCGTAGTGGTTTTTGTGGCTCTTTATTGTTGGTCTCCTCTGATACAGATGGTTCTTCAGCAGACTCTGTAACTGGATCATCAACTTCTTCAGTAGTGTTAAGTGGTTTGTCCTTCTCTTTCTTATGTACAGTAGTCAGGGAAGAGAGGAAGAATTTCTCATCCTCTTCTGTTGTTCTGGTTTCTTTTGTTGAAACAGCAATGGGCTTGATTTCCGGAATGATCCTAGCAGGTTCGTTCATATCCGCGGAAAGGAAATCTCTTTTGGGTCTCTGGCGAATTATAAGTCCGAGGAGAAGGTTGGCACGGTTGTTTTCTAAACCTGTCAAATTAAAAAATGTATTATATGTGAAGGATTAGAAATGTCTGTGGAATTTATAAAGTGAAAATAATTAGCACAAAAAAAAATATCTAGTGTTCAGCTTACCAGGCCCATCAAATGGAACAAGCTGATGTGGAACTTTTTCAGTGGCACCAAGTGGAATGAGATACATGTCCTTTACTTGTTTTAGGTTATTGGACACCACCCCAAAACGTCTACGACTGCTGAAGTAGGCATACAGAAGAGTATAAGAGATCTCATCTTCCTCTGTCTCAGGGGAGAAGCGAATCAGGCACACCTCCTTTAATAAAAGAAAAAGTATGTGTCAGTAAAATCCAAGTGAAAGTTTAAAAAAAAAAAAACAAAAACAAAAAAAAGTTCAACCCAGATTCTAAAAATCAATGTTAAGATCTAACTTTGATCACAGTAAAACCTATGTAAACTAAACTGTGCTACAGGCGTTGCACATACTTAAAAGAATGAAAACTTACTTTTGTTCCAGTTGCCCGAATCTTCTCCAAGTAGTCCCACACTGTCTGTGGACTTATTCTCCCACCTACTTGAATGCTATCTGGAAGGTCCTATTAGAATAAAGACAGAATCTTAGAACAAAACATTTCAACAGCAGAGCAAACTCTTAATATGTTCAACTGTGTCTGCCTTACCTCAGTCAAGTTATCTAAAATGCCCGAGACGGGGAAAGCTTTTGTTACGAGCTTTGCCACAGAGTGCATGTGAATTAATCCTTGCCACAGGGACTTCAGGTTGGAAAGGAAAGCTGCCTCTTCATCTCTTCCAGCTGTATGATCCGACCTGTGACCAGTATTTCAGCAATCAAGTAAACCTGCAAAAGTGAGTAATAAACAAGAACCATGGAGAGTGTCAGGAATAACTACTCACCTTCCTTCATATCCTGATTGAGCATTTCGAAAACTCTCTTCTAAAACAGTGAGGTGAAGGTCATCATCAGCCGCAGGTGGAGTTGTACTTTTCGTGTCCTCTGTTTTTGTGGACTGTCTCCGAACAACTGTAGTAGCAACTTTGACCACTTTGGTTGGTGCCTCCTCCACGGGGGGTGCCATGCGACCTTACAGATTAAAAAACAAAAAGTAACATGGGTGACAAGATGAAAAAGATGTTCAAGCTAAAGACAGACCTTGGTGACTAAAACCCATTTTCTTGCCAATGTCAGGGTTTACCTGTGCAGATTTTGCAGTGTAGATCAAATAAGTGAGACTTGTGTTGGTCTGTAGTGTCTTTCTCTGTCTTGGAACTTTCTGCTTTCTTCTCAGGAGTTTTTGGGCACTCTGCTGAGACTTCTGTCACCCTGGGAGGAGGCTCGAGCTGAAAAATATGAGGAAAAAATAGCATCTGAGTAGACATATCATTCTCTCCCTGTAAAGTGTAAATACAATGCTGAATGATATTTAAGCTGTTCCTTACCTCTATAGGCTCAGGTACCTTCACTGGTTCTTGGCTTTCAATTTCAATCTCACCCTTGTGTGTGATCTTTGTGATCGGTCGTCTCTCAGCCTCCCTTTGCTCTTTTTCAATCATTTCGATTGTCTGTAAAATGTCGTGAACAAAGCTTTGCATTCCAAAATTCAACCATCCCATTTTTCTAAATAAACAAAACCTCAATATTTTATTTCGATAGACAAGCTGAGCTTAACTTTCATATCACATTTATTCTGAGCTATTGGGAGAATTACTGTGAGAAAAGCCTGTAAGAAAATGCAGCATTACTTACATGTCGGTTCTCCCTTTGTCGCCATGCGGCCAATTCTTTTGAGGCCAGCTCCTCAGGACTCAGTCGAATTAGGTTACCTGGTGAAATTTCCCCTTTGAGAACCTTCCTAAAGAGCACCTAAAAACGCCATTAAAATAAGTTAAGATGAAGCAAATGTAACTATGTTCAAATTAGAGTTCAAATGAAAAGCCAATAAACAAATTCTACTTACATTATTTTTTGTATCCTTGAGGTTGAACGTTAAGCTTCTGTACTTGTTCTTGTATTTGTTGTCAGTGTCCTTATACAAGTGAAAAAGCTCTCGCTCTGTCTTTTTGGCAACTTCAGAGGCCCTTTCCACTGAGATGTTCAAATCTGATTCTTTCAACCTAAAATGCAGGAAACCTTACATGAAGCATATTTCATATTGTAATTATTGTTTTCATTTAATGGATTTTATTTGTGAAATACTTACCTCTGTACAAGGATTTCTTTCAGAGAATCACGCACACTTCGCCTGATTGCTTCCACAGACACAGGTTTCTTTGAAACTGAAGACAGAGTTTTACTTTTTGTCTCCTGTTTCAGATGACTTCCTGTGAGGACAGAATGACAGTGAGCAGATGGGAGAAATCTGTGACCACAAGGATTATGAAATATGGTTCAATGCAAAATGATGACACAAAAATGCAAAAAAAAAAAAGCAAAGCCAGCC
The DNA here is from genome assembly GCF_900324465.2 of Anabas testudineus. Taxonomy (NCBI): domain Eukaryota; kingdom Metazoa; phylum Chordata; class Actinopteri; order Anabantiformes; family Anabantidae; genus Anabas; species Anabas testudineus. The sequence continues at coordinate 9,165,705 of NC_046624.1, forward strand.
AACAAATCTACAGATGCATCACACTACTTTTACCGTTCTAAATATACACCTGTCAGATATGGTTTAACACCAGCAACATGCTACACTCATATATAAAATAAAAACCCATGTGTGCTTGTCTTGATTCAATCATATTTACAGTGCTGTAAGCTGAAAAATACCTGATTTATGAGCTGCTTCTTTGACATCTGTGGACTGCCTTCTATCTGCATCCTGTTTCAGGGGAAAATAACAGCAACACACATTGTTATGTTATTAAAATTATTACTGGTCATGATAAAGAAAATACAAATAAAAATGTGAAGTACATCAGCTGGAATATTATAACCGCCCACCCTCGAAAGCAAAGTTAAAAATAAAGGGTGAGTTATAAGTGCAGAAAAATGTACTAAACTTTGGTGAGTACACCGTGTCTACCACATACCCATGTGTAAGCCAGAGTAAAAACAAGAAGAAAACAACAACCTTGTGTAGTTGTAACACTGGCTATGATTAATATCAGAGGATGAATTAGCTGAGGGAACAAATTAAATTTCCTTTGTATACAAAATATTTCTTAAATGTATGATCAAACTTTTAGTAAAAGTCATGGTGACTCTGCTTACCTTTCTTACTGGTCTCACCCCTCCTGATGTGAGTGAATGGGAGGGTCCAGGTCTGGGCTTGGGAGACAGTGTATGATCCTGTACCTCAGTCTTTGCTTCAGCTTCTGGTTTTGATACACTTGGGGGCTCAGGCTCCACCTTTTTGCTTTCCTCCTCACAGCACTTCAAACACACATACATCTGGTCCTCCTCCTCCATTTCATGTACTTTTGTCAGGTCGAGTCCAACACAGTCACCGTGGAACCAGTCGTCACAGCGACCGCAGCCAACCATGAACCTGAACATAGTACAGATGTTATTAAAGGTGTGTTTGTACCCGAGTATCAGAGTACACACTAACATAGGACAAAATGACTCCAACATTGAAACTCCTGTTCTGACAGTAATTCTAACACCTGCTTGTTTTAACACGAGATGTGTGGGTGCTAGAGATCCTCAGAAGCGGCTTTCACTCCAATCAAGTGCAACTTTCTGACTTTCTGTCAGAATTGAAGTCTAACAACATAAAAAACATGTGACTGATGACGATGAGGTGCGTCATGAGTTACAGCTAAATGTGGCATACTGATAAAAACAAGTACGGCGATCCACTGAGAAACATGGTGATGTGAACTTGAAGTACAGTAAAGATAAGTATATTACTTTTTTATATGTATGTAAAATGCAACACTTACATGTTATTGTGGTGTTTCTTGCACAGACCACAGCAATTATTTCCATCCCACACAATCTCACTGCTACCAGATTGATCCTCAGCGGTTTCCTTCTTCACAACAGGAGCGTTGTCTGGAATAAACAGCTGCGGCTCATCCACAGAGATGCTTCTCGAACTCTTACTTTTCTGTCTTTGAAAGAGCTTCTCTGGCTTTTTCAGTTTGGGCTTTTCCTGCCCTCCATCTTCTGGTGGTTTTACAGACTGGCCTGGACGGCTGTGCGCTGGTTGAGCACTCTCAGTTTTAGAGCTGTTCTGAGCATGAGTAGGTCTCGCCGGTCCCTGCTGATCACCAACCCGGTTAGTAGATGATGGGCTCTTCTTCACCACTGAACTAGGTGTACTTGACAATCGTGGCTTCACTTTAACATCTCCTGTGCCCTGTATCTTTTGTACTTTTGTAGCATGCTCACTTTGGCTGTTTTCTACAGGTCTTTTTAATGGTGTTATGTTTTTCCTTTCCTTTGGAGATTTCATTTTGTGCAGGTCTCCACTTTGGATGATTTTGGATGGCGTGTTTTGGGATACTTGCTGCTCCTTAGTAGTGTTGCTTGTTTTACATGAAATGTCCTTATGCTTGTTAGAAACCAGTCCTTGTTTGGACTTAAGTAGATTTTTGGCCACTATCTGTTGTTTTTCTTTACTATCAGTCTTATTACTAGCAGTAGTTTTGTTATTCTCATTGTTTTGTGGCGGTTTTATGCCATCCTTTCCTTTACTGACTGGTTTTTGCTTTCCAGGATTGTCACTTTGATTGTCAAGTTTTGTTTCTTGTGTGTCAGGGCCCCCTGTTAATGCCCCATTGGAGGTCTGGACATCATTAGGATTCACATATGGGCCCAGCCCGAGGGCTGCATCACCAGCAGAGCTCTTCTCTACATCCTTCGCTTCCTTATTCTCTGGTATAGGATTCTGTACATTGACAGGATTATCAGGCATCATGGCAAAACCTATGTCCCCACCATAAGAAATACCATCATCAAAGCATGCCGACTGGCTTGTATTAACACTCTCTGTATAAGAGGGTCCTGGAAGCAACTCAATCCTGAATCCTCCAATTGTTACTGTCAATCGTCTCAATACAACTGAAGGATTGAGCCAAAATCCACCATCAAGATCATTAACGTTTACACGCCCTCCCAGAGTTAACTCTTTCTTCAACTGGGAACCTTTAACTCCTTTTTCAATAAGAAATGACTTCTGCAGCCTGTTGGCTGGTTTCCTTCCTGGTCGTCCTCGAGTCATGATGCTGGTGGATGTGTTAGCAGGCTGTGGACCACCACTATGTTCTATGTCAACAAGAAGAAAAACATTGTAAAATAAGCCACAACATCTCTAAGTTAACCTAAAATATCATATGGCAGAAAAAGGAACATTAATTAACCAGCTTACCAGATTCTAAATTACGTGGACGTTTCCTTGGCCTACCAACAGGTCGCTTTACTGGTGTAGTCTCAGCAACTGTAGGTTTACTGCCGAGGCCTGTAGACCCTGAGCCTTCATTAAGACCTGCCAACATCAGCCAAAAGAAAAAAAGTGTCTCATTATTTAATAAAAATAACCATTGAATACAGATTTATTTTCTGCTGTATCTCTTCATTATTTTAACACTCAAATAAAACACTGTTGAATTTGCAACCAACAATAAAATGTGTTTACACACAGATGTTGAGTTAGGATTTTCCCTGCATATCCTAATATAATACAGGCCTAAATGTGTCATTTATTAACCAACAAAAGTTAAAAATAGGTTAAATTCAAGTTATCAAAACTATGGCAGCGAGAAGATGCTGTTAGTAAACTGCTAAAGTACAGTTAAAACTTTAAAGTTAATAAGACAACTTTCCAGTAGAATGGCTTTTAGTGTGACACAACCACAAATATTCCTAGTAGTAAATGTCAGCTGTTAATTAAAGTCTGGAGTGAGTCCAAATCTACATTTAAACATTTTTATCATCTGCTGTGTCTGCTGACATACCTGTTGTGCCAGCTATCTGAAATGCGGGGTCCTCATTGTCCAGCGGATTGAACTGAGAGCTTGCACAACCAAACATGGGATCTTTGTCACTAAGCATGTTCTTTAGCGAATCTTCTAGTCGGACTCCGGCACCAAACTCATTACTGGCTTCACATTCCAAGTTCTGGTTTATTAGCAGGGACTCGTCCAACTGGTCACTGGGTATTAAATGGTTAAAGGTGTCCACAATATCCATGAATGCTGCTGCCTTCCTGATTAAAATAACACAGACATGGGAAAAGAAAGCTCAAGTAACTCATTTTGTGAACAAGCTAAATTAAGTTAAGATTGCTTCGAGACATCCATCATCAATTAGGCTTGTATGTAATCTAACTTAATGGACAATATGAGAAAAACACAAGCCAGTAAGGATCCGAGAAAGCTAATGTAGAGTTTGAGAAAACTCTAGACACCCAGTTACACCAAGTAGATGTCCTGTGCTGGACAATAACTACAATACTACTACATTACATGAATGTTACACCTGTTCAGGGGCTGATCATAATAACACTTCGCTGCTCGGACGCCTCCATCAGCTGTAGCTTCAAATGCTTCTGTCCGGCTACTGTACCATTACCGTTAAGCTGAGCCATCACAGCTTTGGCCATTTCCGTGGGCCATCAATGTTTACATAGCTAAAATAAACTAACTGTGCACTGCCGATAAACTTTAAGCATGTTTGTGCGCGTAAGCACAATCAATATTACTACAGCAAACTTAGACAACCGTCCAACAGTGAGGTTACTATTAACTTAAATGACCTGCGAGTTAGCGTTTCTGACCAAGCGACGCTAGATATTGAAGTACAACACAACACGTAGCAGGCCAGAAATGAACAGTGTACCGACTAAAAATATCAGACACGGCAAAGACTGGTGGGGACTTTTCGGCAAGTTGTTTTAATATTAGCTAATACGCTTTAAAGTCCACATGAAACACCGAGTGTGTGCGGCCAGGTCCTGCCAATGAGCAGTTTGCTAGCTAGCATGCTAACGTTGCAGGACGGCTAACAACAACCTACTGCAGAACGCGTTCCTGTGCGTTAGCATGCTAGCGACAACTTATGGAGGAAGTTGCCACGCAAAGAAACTCGCTGGTGTGAACGGTGCCACTGTGGTTTTAAAAGACGTTTGCATCAAAAAACACGTGCTCCGGCGATGTTAAAATGCCCTGCACAACGAGTGAAAACACTTAGTTGCATATCTCGACGCTAAAGCTGTCAGACAGGCTAGCACAGTGATGTTAGCACAGGCCCTAGATACCAAGTTTGTTTGTATCCCGAGTGCAGCTAACGGGCAGGAGACGAGCGCGCACACCTGCGCCTGTTTCCCCGGCGAGCAGTTTTAATGCTTACAAATACGTTTCTCACTCTCATTAAAATCTTACCTCTCTCTCTTGCTGCAACGCTGTACCCAACTCGTGTAAGATTTACATACTAGCACAGCTGCTCCCAGTAACTTCCTCTAACTCAGCCGTCATTCGTCCCGCTGCTGCAAAGCCCCTGACAGGCAACGCTGCTCGTCACGTGGTCTGTGTTTACAGCCACTATAGCAGCTGGTCGTTTATTGTACACACGTCAACGTCGCTTCCCCCCTATTTTTATTCTTTAAAAACATGGGTTTATGCGGATCAAGTGTCTTAAAAATAAGCACCTTACTCCCCTGGGTCTACTTATGAAACGCATTCTGCAGTCCCGCAGAGAGAAAGGAGCTCTAACTGTAATTCTGAATCAGGATCTGGATCCAACCAGTGTCTGTAGTTGTGCAGCCATTGTTTCTGAGGATGAGGCCGAGCCAACAATAGTGCTGGCCAAATGAAGTGGAGGCTCATGAATAAGGCTATTGTTATGTTAACAACAACTGTATTCAAGTGGTAAGAAATTAGCACAGAAAATCAAGCAGAAACTTAACAACCTCTGGGAAATAAGAATATGATACTTATATGAATTTGTCAGCTTAGCTTTTGTGTTTGATTCCTGCATACTAAACAAGATAAACAAACTAATTATTATTAAAATGGGACCAACTTTAGCCACTGTCTGGTTTTCGATCATCTCCACTAAGCATCCATCAAACCTGTTTGATCAGGTTTGAAAACCACAAAACAAAGGAGGATCATACATACAAAGACAATGAATGCTGGTTCAAACTGATGGTGTAATTACTTCTATATTCAAGTGAGACAATATATTCAGAAAGCATCCTTTTTATGTTTTTTAATGGTGTGACCCACCTGTCCTGCAGTTTGTCAACTACAGAATAAAAAGAGGTGAACAAACTGCAGCAAACTATAAAAGTGTTAGACATTATCATGAAAAAAAGACATCCTTTCACGTTCAAAGTGTAATACCGAACTCAGTCAATGATAAAAACTAGTTAATGTGTAGTCTACTCGCACTAGTGGCTGACAGATCTCTAGGCTTTTTCCAATAATTTCATATAATATGATAACAATGTTTATGTTGTCTTTCTTTACAATGTATGTATCACAGTACATACAATTTCTGTTATCACAGCTCAGACAGTAAAAAACTCAGTTAAATTGGCTACAGACAACAGTAGGAAATGTCCACCAAGTCACACCAAGTGAGTTAAACAATGATAGAAATATATTTGAATTACAGTTCAAACACTATGCTGCTCAATTCGATTAAAATAATAACAAAAAAAGTTAAAATTGTTATTTGGGAAGCTGCTCCTTCAGTCTTTCTTTTGGGTCTAATCCATACCACAGAACATCATTTTCCACAGCTGCCCAAGCCATCCGCTCTGTGGTAAATGTGGCTGCCCACTGTCCTGAGGGTGAAACTACAATAGCCCCCCCTGCACCTTGGACGCGCTCTCCCATGTACAGCAGAGACATCTGTGAAGCATCTGCTACTGATTTACCTGCATGGGGGAATAAGGAAAATTAAAAATAAATAAATAAATAAAACTTACAAATCCAAGTCACCGAAAGCCAGAATAATATACTGACTGAAGTTGAATTGAGTTGTGAACCTAAATCAAACAGGTAGGACTGCATTTCATTCTTTGATTCCTACAGTTTGTAACAGTATATAAGCTTTTTCTATGAAATAGAAGCTTATCTCAACTGACATTAAACCCTCATCTAGCAAGTAATTCAGCATTTAACAGCTGTAGTCATCTGCTACTTTGGCAGGAAAACAAAAACACTGACAGACTTTTAATGCAATTATATTAAATTAACTCTGCATACAAGCCATATGATCTTAATAATGATTAACTCAAAAACAGAAGGGATCACCACAAGTTATGCTAACCCCTTGTAAAGTCTATATTATACTGTGTGAAGCTTGTCTTAATCTATAGACGTTGAAAGCGTGATACGTGCCTTGTTCTATGTGTGAAAGGATGAGTCTGGCTAATGTGACTTTAAGGATAGACTCTCCATGGCCGGTGCACGACACTGCACCAATGAAGTTATCTGCATATCCTCCAGAGCCTAATTAAAGAGGGAATGTGAAGAAAAAAACATCAATTTCACACATGATTTTTTGATATATTATCAGAAGTTAAACTAAAGAAATTAACGGCTTGAGAAAGTCTGAGTAATGGACTTCATTTACCAATGATCGGGGAGTCTCCTACTCTGCCAACCATTTTATTTCTGATTCCTCCAGTTGATGTTGCACATGCAACATTACCAGTGCAGTCCACTGCAACTGCCCCAACAGTATCATGAGCCCTAGTATGACATAACATATGATCACAAAAGTAAATGTATTATGGTATTTAGCATAGTGTAGTACATAAATAAATTTAGAACTGCATATTTGTGTCAGAAGCCTCAATAGTGCAAATGAATAGCACATAAAACAAGAAGTGTTGGGAGATGTAATGCTGGGCAGTAGAGCATCTATATGCTTTTTCAATTTCCTCATCTTAACACCAAGGGGATTCAGTTTAACAAGATACTGTGCAGACACATTTGGAGTAACTTTAATATACCTACCACTGGGTGTTAAAATCTTCCATTACTCCAGCAACATAATTCTTGTGTTTCTCCCATTCTTTCCTCTCATACTCCGTCACCAGTGAATCAGCAGGCACTGTGCCCATACCAATACTCTCTGCAAACAGGTTGGCACCTCTGTCTGCCAACATGATGTGGGAAGTCTGACATTTCCCATGGCAGCAAACATGTAAAAAAAGATGTACATATTTCTAGTGATGGTTTACAACACCTGTACCTGCTGTATGCTGTTAGAAGGCTTCATAAAAAAAGGATCTAAATAGGGAAACAAGAATTTCCAACCATCAGTAATCTTTTACCGTTTCTGTTAAAGAAGGTCTTTAAGCTGATACCTTTTCCATCACTGCCCTGGCCAGTGACACAGGATTGGCAATGTTCTTCACACAAGACACAGCTCCACTCGCAAGTGTCCTTCCATCCATGATAATGGCATCCAGCTCCACTTCTCCGTCAGTATTCAAAGTTGATCCATGCCCTGTGATCACATGTGACAGCGTCAGTAACTAACCTAAACAATGCTCGATGCATGTGTTTCCACAAGTAAAACGTAGTACCCCGTAAACTCTTAGTCAAGGGCTAAATAAAAAGTCAGGGTGAGAAGATGACAGGGTGGCAATATGTTTTCCTGGCAATTCTGTGTGCAAAGATATAAACTGCTGCATTTACTAGCGTCTAAATTATTTGTCGCCTGCTACATCTTCACAAGTCCACAGGGTGGTGACAAAGCAGTACAATAACAAGCTAAAGATCACAGTACTAATGAAATGATACATCATTCATGTCCAGCATGTCTGTACTTAGAGGAGTTGTTGGGTACATAAGTTGTAATATTCACACGGAAAGAAAACCATACAGTTGTTGAATTTGCAAGGTGTGTATCACTGTGCTAACAGCTGACGTGCAAATTACTGGTAAGAACTGTACACATAGCAATAGGTTGGTGATCATGGTCAACAATACATGAAATCTATTCAGGTTTTACCTGAATAGTACTGACTTTTAACTTTATTATTAACCACTCTTTTTGGAAAACAATTATGTTTGTGGGCCCAATTTAGACTATATGAAATATTTATCACCTGGGCTGACCATTAGTTTAACTCTAGATTGAGTCTAGATGCATGTTGGAGTCAGCACCAGCAGATGGAGACAGTGTGCTCCAGAAACCACCTGAAGTGGGGAAGAAGATGAGGGTCAGTGACTAATCCCTGTGTTACCAGGTAGAGGAGCTGTTGTTTAAGCTGTATTTGTATTTTGCATAAGCTAGTTAAGTCTTCACAAACATCATAAATAGATCTTGATTGTTATGCAGGCCATACTTGAAGTTATGGCGTAAACTTACGATAAGTTTTATAAGTTATACTAGTGTATAAATACACTGAACATCCAAAAAAAAAAAAAGCACTAAGCAAATTATCAGTACATAATTATTATACACATCCTGTATAGGAAAAAAACATCTTAGGAAATAGATTAAACTATTAAAACTGGGTTAAGAACTTTCCAATGGAAGAAAGTCATGTAATCAATGCTATAGAAGGCTCAAAGAAATAGTGTGTGAATGTGTATGTCACAAATCAGATTGAGAGCAGTTCAGTATACCTGCATTGAACACACTGTTATCCTCCATAGACCTCACAGCTGCCTCAACAGCATCTAGTGCGCTTCCTCCTCTCTTCAGCACAGAAGATCCTTCACATGCTGCAGCCTTTACTCCGTCCACCGAGGCCTGGGCCAGTTCTTCTGGTATGGCCCACGCTCCCCCATGCACAACTATGACCGCTGACATCTTTAAGTTCCTGCAGGAATAAGACAAAGTAGTTGAGGGTTAAGCAGCTGAGGTGAGACTGTTTTATCAGCTGTTGATTTCAGATCAAAAATGAACTTTGAAACATGAGTCTAGTAGTCATTTACAGGCAAACATTCATGTTTCTCTGCAGCACAACAACCATACAGTCTTCACTGAGTCAACTTTTATTGTCTACAATCCACTATAATTATTAATTTTACAGTATGCCCCTTTCTCTCGTGTGTGTTGGATGAGCTGTTCAGCCATCTGCAGCCATCTGCAGCCATTTGCAGCTGATCCATGCACGTCTTGAACCACGTCCAGCCACCGAAGCGCAGGGACACGTGTGCTGCCAACGGGACGTTTCTTTTTGATTGTCTCTTATTCGTTTCCTGCAGCTGGTTCATGCGACATGTGCTAAAAATGATAGAAAAACTCGACTTTTCTTACCTTTCCTACTTTTCATGCCTCATCCCGGGGGAGAATCGCTCCGCCATAGTCCTGTCAAGTCAAGTTCGATATAATTGAAGATTAAACTTCCGGCAAACCTTTCAAAATAATGACAAGTACCAATCACTAATCAAACCTGAGCTGTTTGATTCCCATGCTGTTTCTTACAGCACAGCTGCTCCACGATTCATGCAAATGGCAATTAATACGCAGGGCTAATAAAAACATTTCATTTAATTTTAGCAGATTTTACCAAACAGGGTGAGTGGAAAGAGGAGACAGGAAAGAGTGAGTCAGTAGAGAGGGTGTCTGCCTCCTTGAACCTGAACTGGGAGCTGGTTTCCCAAGAGAGGAGCTCAGTATATAAAAGGCTCTGTCTCCCATTCTACAGTTAGAAACTCTAGGAACCACAAGTAAACCTGATCTCTGAGAACAAAGTGTCCTGCTGGGAAAATATGGAACTATGAGGTCTTTAAGATAAGATGGAGCTCGATTATTAGGTGCTTTATATGTGAGGTGTTTTAAACTCTATTCTGGATTTTAAAGGGAGCCAATGAAGAGATGTTAATGTAGGAGAAATAGGCTATATCTTGTTAATTCCAGTCACAACTCTAGCTGCAGCATTTTACATTAATTGGAGGCTTTAAATCACACTTCCCAAAAATAAATAAATAAAAGCTGTGTGTTTCTAGAATAAAATAGATTATTACAACATCCTAGCATTTATTTGGTCTTTTTTCCCAATTTTGTTTTAATTACAATGAAAATCACAACCTTAGTGTCCATATTTATGTGCAGGCAACTATACCTTCTACTACAGGTTAGATTAATCTACAAGTACCCCGTATGCACACATGCATTCATAGATATGAAAAGCAGTAATATTGACTATAAAGTTCTTGATTTGCACGTAAACTGTTTTGTAAGCTGATACAAAAACAAATGAAACCCTGGAGTCTTACCTGCATCACGTGGGTGTAGCAGTGAAATGTGCAATGCTGCATGTTGACCACTAGAGGGCTGTAAGAAACCATCCCATTCCTGAAAGGTTTCAGTATTGATACACAAAGAAGCCACTGTAGAGCGTCAGCCACCATAGTCTTAGTCCAAAGTAACACACAACTGAATGTACAAAATATTTCTACAGATTTCCCCCAATATTTTTCTCTCATACAGGTACATCATCCCACATCATGACTGTCATTAAATATTTCCTTCATGAGACTGAAGTGAAAAGTCCATTGTATGGTATGACCAACAAGGCTCTATTGACTTGGTTTAGACTATGGAGTAAAAAGAAAAATACAGGTGTGCCTAATCTCACAGGAAGATTAATTATTACTTAAAAAAAGGAAGTATGGAGTTAAGATCAATAATGGCTCCTTCTAGGCCACTTTGGCATTTCAGAAATGAGCAAGCATTGCAATTAACAAAGGTTATGATATCAAATAAGATGGATTAGTGTTCTAAATTCATTGAGATGTACTAAGAAAAAAAAGGGCAAATAAAATAATGCCTTAAATGGCAAATAAAACAGATCTGCATGGGTATTGCAGGCCCTGAAACCTGATTATTAACCAAATTGTAAATTGTTTCAATATTTATTAATACATTTAGCCCTTTCAATACATTCAGCAACTTTAAAGTACTATATTTTATTTAAAAATAAACATAGTTTGTCTGATCACACGTACTGTGATAAGGCTTCTGATTTAAACAGTAAATAAATCAAAATGCCCTTTCATTCACTTGACCGCAGTGTCTCTTCACAGTCCTTATGGTTCTGATTAGTGAATTCAGAAACTCTCTAAAGGTCAAGCAGAGCTAGAATTGGTCATTCAACAGCCTCTTCTAAGCAAAGTGGGTAAAACAGGCTTTAGGATTCCAGTCAGTATCACAGGGGACAGGAAAGACATTTCATATGACATGCAAACATACACGGTTACCTTACTGACAGCGCTGACATTGCTTAGAAGGAACCTAATAAATCACTCACCTGACATGAAAAGTAAGGAGGGGGCATGTACATTTAAGATTCAGAGAACCTTGTGTGCATACAGTGTGCATGTGTGCTGTAAAAAATAAAGCAAATATGGCACGTGGCATTGGAAAGACCACACTTTTGTTTTGCCAGTATGTGTTGAGATATAATCCGAATGATGGTGAATGGGATTTATGTGTGTTTTAAATCACAGAATGCAGAAATAAACAGGGGTCACTCTTAAAGGCTTCTTATTATCCAAAGTACAATGCAAAGGAAACAAGAAATAAAAGCATCGGTGTTGCTCCTTTCCTTTGCAACACCTCATACAGTTTAAATGGGTGAAGTGTCCAGTGAGGGAGGACTGTAAGGAGCCCAAAGACAGAACCAACTTCATGATGCTGATTCTGGTGGTACGCTGTCCTTTAGAAAACACGTACTGTAGATGTCTCCACATAGTGTGTGAACCACCATCCAGAGAGATCCCAGTAGTGCAGCCAGTGTTCAGCACCACGGACAGCGACACACACAGTCCTGTGTTCAGTCAGTGATCCATCACTGAGCAGTGAACTTTGGAAACTAACTGAGACACACTGTCCACTGGGACCTGCCCTGGCTCAATCAGTTGGATAAGAAACGTTTCCCAGTGGACGGTGACACTGTCTGCGTCGTATCTGAGCCGTAGATCAGCTTTTCAAGAACAGCTGATAGCCTGCAAAAGTACAAATGAATAGATTTTCATAAGACAGTGGGATGATTGCAGGAACATATCAGCCCCCACCTAGTGCAAGCTCAACTTTTTTTTATTTATTTATTTTTTCCATCAATCCCCCTCTGAGCACAGTGTCCAATTGGTGTGCGCTCAGCGGGGATCGTCTTTGTTTTCCAGCCGCGCCAGTTCCCAGAATATGGCCAATAATGTAGCTGAGGGGCGGGGAGCTCCGCGCTCTGCAGACCCAGTGAGTCTGAGAGTCTGGCGGGGTGCCGAGGAGAGGCAGCAGGCAGCGGTGGCAGAGATGGGCTCACACCTCTGAATCCCAACTCACCCGTCGGTCGAGCCTCTCGGGGACCTTGGACAACTAGTTTTTATATATATTTTTTTTCTCTTCTGGAGGGTGGTTTTGCTCTCGGTGCTCATTTAGACTGAGAGACAGCAGCTGCCGACAAGCGGGAGCGGGGAAGGTTCACAGTTGCATTCCGACGCTCAGCGCTCCCGTCGTCTCACCTGCACGGCTGCTGTGAGAATAATGCATCCGGAGAAGTACCTACCTGAACTGGTGGCCGAGAAAAACTGCTTGGACCCCTCCTATGTGCATGCGGTGCGCCTGCTCGCAGAAGGTAAGTGAGGTTTTTCTTTTTAATCCACTCTGGGCGTTGTGGTGTTCACCATGTTGCCTAAAACTGAAAACCCAGTGTGAGCTTATTTCAACACCCTGCCCCTGCTTTAAGGCACTGGATCCACCGTGCTGCACGTTTTTAATCCAGTGCTGAACTTTTCCTGAGGCATTAAGTGAAAGAAAGCAGCGTGCACGGAAAGTAAAGCGCGCAAAGTGAGCTGATCATCACTTACTTATTCTAACCCACTGCCCTCCAAGGTCAAGCGTGGCGCGTAATACCAAGGAAGTGAAAACGTCCACAGAGCAGTTCTTTCCATGGCTTCAGGACGAGAAAGGGGTGAAAATGACCAATTATCCTTATTGCACGAGTCACTGCATTTAAACTGTGGCCCCCAAATCTCACATGTACACAGTGTACTGTGCTGTTGTCTATTCAGTATTCAGAGGAAGAGCAGGATTTATTGGAAACACTCATTTTATACCAAATAACTGTATTATTGTGGAGTCTTTATCAGAACAAGAGAAGAAAAAGCTGCATTTTGGCTAAACTGACACTAAATATCATCATCTGTCTGATAATTGTAGGATTTCCACCTAAGACATTTAGTGCAGGGTGAAATTTAAATACTAGTATAATTTGTAAGAGGAGAGTCAAATTGTTATACCCTGTTTAGAAGAATTAAACTGAGCATAAGAATCAGCCGCACTTCACTCCAACACTTACACTAACTCCGTCACCAAGGTCACAGGAGAGACTCAACACCATTACGACAGATGTTCAGCAGTCTTTGTTCTGACATAATGTGTCCAACAGGGCAATATAATCATGTTCAGCCTACAGCATATAAAGTACGTCTTCATACTGCAGGTAGCCTTGGTCTCATTCACACACGGAGAATGAAGGAAACTTAGCGTCGCAAGGCAAACACAAGAACTCAGCATGTCCAAGGATGCACTGTAGCGTTTTGCAATTCTCCAGGCTATGCCCTAATCTTGATTACACAGTGGAGACGGGAGTGTAATCCTAAAAAAATAACACTGACAAAGCTTCGAGTGTCACTACATACGGGTAGAAATAAAGACTGTGATGTTCTTCTAATAACGATCAACAGTTTGTTTGTCCACTTATCCACGCTCATGTTATTGATTATTTCGTACTCTTTGCCCAAATAAAGCCCGGGCTTCCTGCCTGAACTGAACAGTACTTTCTCCCAGTTTTTGACATGTTTGTTAAGGGAGGTAAAGTTAGACTGTGTTAGATTAATACGCTCTGATTGGACAGGGTGTTTGTGCTCTGATGCTTTTGCCCCTTGAGCTTTCCTGCTGAAATGTGTTGATGAGGCACCTGACAGTCGCGCTCTTGTCGCTAACTGTGATGCAGATGGGATCATCTGTCATGCAGTACACATTGCCAAAATTCACTCAAGGCTGACTCACATAGCCAGAAAACATGCAATCACTTACTGACTTTTTTTTTTCCACTTGTAAATGAACTTTTTAAAGTCTTAAAGTAGTTTTGTGATTTGCTAGCAGATACCTTTCTGTGTTACTTGCACTTCCCTAATACAGCCTTCTACAATACAGCTCAGTATCATACAAAACAATACAATAGACCATAATAAACTGTACAGGAGTTATGTATTTCTGTGAAAATAATCCAGTTTGCAAGGTCAAAAAAACATATTATTATACTAATGATACACAATTGGTATAATAAGCTGTGCGTCCATCAGTGTGTCTCATAACATCAACTCTAAAACGCAGCGTGTGAAATAATGTTCATAATTTAAACCGCTTTCACGCAGTTGCTTTCATTGCTGTCAGTCAGTGGACAGCAAGATAAACTGTGTTTACAGATTTATAGATTCAAAGCTATTCATCACTGAATAGCAAAGCATGTAATCCTGCATTATTCACATCATAAACAGCATAACATGGATTTACCATAGACTCAGCTAGCAGCGCTATATTTATGAAATGAATTAGTAATGTCTTTAAATTATGTTGCCTCATTTGTCTTTCTTCGAGCAGATTTATAGCCGTTTGGGACAAAGCTGCTCCAGTGGATGGAGAGGATTCTCTATTTGAGCTTCTTATATCCTTTAATAATGAATGACATAATAAAACAGCAGAGATTATTTGACTAAATGTGTCTAATACACAAGAAATACAACTCATTCAAAACTTTACATGTTAGCTTTCAGCCAGTTTCTAACTTAATTTCCCAACACTGCTCCCCTCTTGGACTCAAAGTCAACTCTTTTCAGTGCAGACTGAGCTTAATGATCGCTCAGATTGACAGATAAAAGTCGATTGTCTCATGTTTCACACTTTAATTTTCCTCTGGCTGAGGAAGGAAGGAGGAAGCCTTTAATAGATCCCAGCGGTTTTCTCTGCAAGCCTCGCCTATATGACGCACGGTCTGGACTTGCCATGAAAACCAATGGGATTCATACAAAGAGGCAGTGAGCAGGCTGATGGACAGGTAGAGGGCTAGTGGTAAAGCTGGAGCTGGAGTGTGTGACCGTTTCATTTTTAGAGGAAGAAGTAAAAAACACTTATCCACGACATGGCATACAGTAGATCACTTTTATTATTTTGACAGAATATAGAAACGCCCTCAGAAGTGGCTATACAAACAACCACTGAATAAAAGATGGGTATTGTTGATATGGAGGAGCATCAGCACTTTCAGTTAAACAAAAGAGAGCAAAAACATACTGCTTCAGTGTTTGCAGTGTCTTTGTTTGTCGTGAAATGCCACAGAACATCCTTTAATCCACACCATATTAGTGAGTTTTGTACCTACATCATGTTCACCAGGTTCAACAAGTTGTCATTTCTCTTGTGGTTTGACACTCAGAGAACAAAAAGACATGAAGTAGCCAATGGTTAATTACTACTTGGTAAAGCCGGTGACACATACTCTAGGCTAATGAAGATGCTCGACCAAGGATCTGTCAATAACAAGCCATGCCACATTTTGACCCAGGACACTTAAGTCATGGGTAACTTGGTAACTTTAAATTAGACAATGCACAAACATGTGTAAAGCATTAGTCAAAGGCAGCTGTTAACAAAGAGAGCAATAATAAGAAATGCTAGAAATGGTAGATCTCCATGAGTGACACAGAAATCTTACTCTATATTCAGAAAATGTGCTCGTCGCTTTTAGTACGATGCAGAATACAACTAGAAACATGTTTGAGTTGTCTGCTCAGACAGAAAGTATTTTAAAAAGTAAAGACCTGTCTTATATTGTTACAACTGATTTGGATGATGGCTCAGCACAGAGTGCAGGCAGAGGGAGTTTTTACTTAACCTGTGTCTCTTGTTTATGAATTGTTTCTCCCATTTTCAGCCTACCTTTCATGAGATGGCCCGCGCAGCATCCAGCTGTGACCCGGCTCGTAGCAGCAGATAAACACCACAACATGTGGTTTGACCTATCAAAAGGACACGAAAATTACATCGGAGGAAAGTGAGACATTACATTTTCAGCATTTAGCCGACACTCTTACCAAGAGTGACTTACAATGAGTTCAGGGGTCGAATGAGATTAAATTCCAAGGTCATGAGCGTTTCATGCAACAGAAATGAGAGGATGAGCTCAAGCTGCAGCACCCAGACAATAGATATTAGATAGCAGATTGTATTACTGTGCCTCAAGAATGTTCACAAATGGCAGGACAGGTCTAGAGAAATAATAACCTGTGATTTTTAAAACAAAACAAATCAAATCAAATATAGCTGTAGAATGATTGGATATTCAGGAAATAAGCTTTATTCTGTTCTTTCTTTCTTTACATACATCAAGTCCAATTCTGTAAAACTATATACAGATGTTAATCATTTTATAATAGTGTTAATATTGCAGTCACATCACAGGCTGCACACTTTTAGCCGGGATTAGCTCCAGACCCACTTTACTCTTAACAGGAAGTGCTATAAAGCGACTGGATGTATATATATAAATAATAAATATATATATATATATATAAATATAGAGCTATACTGTATCTGATTCATGGGGAATTGTTAATCATATTGTATTCACACTGGTAATAAGATTTGTGAATAACAGCCAGAATGCTACATCTAACAACAAACAGCAGGGAAAAATGTAAAAAGAAAACAAATCTCTGTATATTGTGGAGTTTTTTTTTCCATACTTTGTGTGGTTTGAGCAGTTAAAATAAATAGATGATAACTGAACCGCCATCTTGATTAAAGCGTGTATAATTTGCTTGCTTTTTAATATGTCATTTGTATGAATAGTAATTACTTTTTCACTTCACTTTCCATCACACGTTCAGCGGAGAATTTGAAGATGGCATTATAATTAGATTGAAGATTTAGCACTTTATCACTATGTCAACAACTGAATACAATTTGCATCAGTGCTGCTTAGTTAAAAGCACAGCTTGCGGCCTCGCAGTCCCACGTATTTTCCCACCCTGTGAATTTAAATTCATCAGTCCAGGGTTGAAAAAGGCCGAAGCTAATTGCACGTCTAGTAGTCCATTCTCCCCACCAGGTCCACTCTGCCAAGTGGAGTGCCATTACTACCTCTTTCTGTGTTTTATGTGAACAAGCAATCAGTTATTGGAGAGTAATTGGATTGATTCATTTTTGCTCCCATTGTGAAGTCATCATTGGTTTTATTCTGTTCAGTGGGTAGAAGGAATCAGTGAATAATTTTGCAGTCTACTGACTAATGGCAGCACTTGACAGAGGTTTGTTTGTTTTTGTTTGTTTTTGTTTGTTTGTTTTTGTGTCCTACTGCAGTTGGCATCGCTGCCTACAGTGGAATTAAACATAGAAAATACTAATCACCCAGTTTTTTGTGTTAATATCAAACAATGCAATGACTCTCGAAGCATATACTAATACATTTTTAGGGATTGAACGGAAAGTGCTGTTCAGCAGTGACTTACCCTGAATACACCTAACAGTGGGTATTGGCAATTCACATTTGTTTTCTTGTAATTTGTTATCTGCAGTTTTCAAGGTTTTCCGTCTTTAAGCCAGTTTTGCAAAACAAAGTTGAGAGGAATATAAAAAGAGGACGCCCTGGGTTTGTTCTGCTGGGATTGCTAATATTCATCTTCATGCTCTGCTTTATCTCATCAGTTCCCTGTGTGGCATGACAGTGCGGCAGTGCGGAGATTAATCAAACCTATGTTCAAAGATTTCAATTTTAATTGGATTCATTATAATGAATCGTGTAATCACTGTATGGCTGTATTTTAATGTGCTGTGTTTTCTCCCGATTTCGTGTTTCTCTGTTGATCCCTGCCGGAGAACAAACCGCATGTTTTGCTGGACTGTATGGTAAACACCATCTGAAATCCAATAAAGCTATGATGTGAGGCCGAACGGCCAAGCAGTAAACACTCTATCTCCCACAGTGGAGCAGCTTCCATTCCCCCTTTTCTTATGTTATTAAACTGTATACATGCTATTTACTGATAAAAGCCCAAACATAAATGTAGAACATTTAGGTTTTTGCTGTTTTGCTTCCACTGAATTTTAGTTTGCTTGATTGTGCATCATGACAAATTCCCCTTAATCAGTCCACTATAATACAAAAGTGTATTCATGGCAAGTCTAAATGGGAAAACGATTTGTTCAGCAGGAGTATTCAGTTACTGATCTAAATGTTTTCCAACGGTGCAGCTCATTTACTGAGGGCGACTAGTTATTTCACAAAAATCTCTATTGAATAAATCAAAATTCTTCCAAATGTGATGACAACTACGAACAACTTCTTGTTCTTTCGGCCAGTCCTGATGCAACCCACGCCACATTTCCAGGCTTGGGACTGGCTCTAAGGGAGCACTGACTTGTGCAGCCTCACTGACTGGGTTTCTAACAGGAAATACTACGTATTTACAGTAATTATAGTCCTGTTTTGTGTTCCTCAGCCTGTGTCGGTGCACCATGTCGCTGCATACTGACCAAAGCATGTGTATTTAGCCTAAAGCCTTTGCAGGCTGACTGAGCAAATTTTCTCTTTTCCAGCAAAATCTTGTCTCTTAACTCCCACAGTGGTGCATTTATCTGGTGGCTGCCCAGTTCAACCACAGTTTATTTTCCTTTGGCCGCTGAGCAGCTCAGCTGAAGCAGTTTGGGCAGCGCAACAGAGGGGATCAAGAGCACTGGAATAGTCACTGAAAGTGTTTTACTCATTCAGCTCTCTCAACAAGACTTTTTTCATCCTGTGTGAGGACTCAAATCAGTGACCTTCAAAGTACATTCACGCGCCTCTGATCTTTAGGCTCCTGCTGCTCTTTGCCACATATTTAACAACAATGAAACCGGTGTGATTTTTCTTTTTTTCCAGATTTGTTGTGAGCTCATTTCCTTCATCTCCTCTGCCTTTCTCCAACCATTCTCTCTTTCTCACACACAATCTTTGTCTGACTTCAGTAGTAGGCTGGAGACCAGATTAAAGGTATGCACCATTATGCACTCGGCCAGAGCATAATCACCTTCATGGGCGATAAAAGCATTAGCTTATTCAAATGAGATAAACACTTCACCCTCTTGAAAGCGAAACCCTTCCCAATTAAAATACTCATAAACCAAAACAAATTCTCTTCCATGTGAAAGTTCAAAATTAACCTGTGAGGATCTCAAGATGCAGCATTACAGTAATTGTGACAAAAAAAAAGTGATACTTTTTCCCGTCCTTGCAGAAAGAAACGCACTGTAGAAACATTTGCTGATATGAGGTCTGTGTCGACAGGATGGCATTCAGAGAGTTTACAAATGGCAGTTTCAAAAGTGATGATCACAGCAAGCAAACACATTTTCCTTCTTACGCAGTGTGCATAGTACACTGTATTTATATTTTCAGATTGACACTATACAGCATCCTGTCTACTATATGCAAATCACAGCTAGTTCCAAACACTCACACGTTAGCACACCTCAGGCGAACCACGCAAAATGTTATTTTTAAAAGGCAGATTTTGTAAACCCTTGTTATCCTGGGACACCTGTCTTGTGTGAAGTGTCACATAGGCAGGTGTAAATCAGCTGTGCTGGTGGACGTAAAAGGTTGCAGGGCGGAGGGAGCCTTCCAGTCTGTTTATATGTAATTTCAGCAAGAAGAGGAGGCATTGTCTGAGCCCGCAAGTGAGAGTGATAGGAGTGAGAATTACCAATTCAGAGTGTACACAGGGTTGAAATGATGCAGGCCTTTCCATTACAATCATCTGGGGGACATTTGAAAATACATCTGTATGTTTTTGACAGGAGCATAAATGATACAAAAATATAGTGTTTGACTTCTGCGGCTCTAGAGAGCATTTCTGAAAAGCGAAGAATACAACTTTTCCTCATTTAAATATCGCTGTTAACTTTCTATCTGGCACCGTCTTCTACATACTTAATGACCTAAAATTACTTCGCATTTTTTACATTTGATGACCCGTAATTTTGAGCGTTTTCCAGCTTTGCTCAGAGTCGTTTCAAGGAGAAGCTGCCAAAAAAAAAAAAAATGTTAATAAATAAATAAATTAATAAAAAGTGCAGACAGCATGCTCCAATTTAAACGATCTTCCTCAGACAATCAGGCACAATCAGAGAGATTGTGTCATGCTGGAAGAAATTGGTGTATTTCAAACTGTTGGAGTTTGTCCTTTGTGATTTCACAGACAATAGCAATATCAGACATAAGGCCTTAATTGATGGAGTAAAACTGGAACCACTGGCCATTAGAAACTATAATGAGTGAATTTTGGGGCCGCCTGGAACAGAGGCATCATTAAGCTGGAGTTATAGATGTTCAGAAGGTCACGTCAAAGAAAAAGTCTCAGAAGGACACTTCACTGGGTACTTATTTCAGACCGTACCCAACTTTCTTCTTGAGTGAACATTTCCAAGAAGAGAAAAATGCCTTAATTAAAAACAATGCATTGTTCGGGGATAACAAATGTTGGCATTTATTTGTCTAAGTGTGTTTGCGTTACAGCTCTGTCCCGCGACTGTTTCGGTACTGTTCAGAAAATGTCTTTATCCCTATCAAGGCAAAAAAAAAGCTTGATTTCTAGAGCGTTTAATGGATTGCATTTGAGCAAAATCACTCTGAGTTGCATCAATCAAGCAATATTAGCGTTCAGGGTGTTCAGAGAGTGGTGGAACTGGCTGGGTAATATCCACCTCTCATCTCGCATCTTATTGCAGTAACACAGGGACGACACAAGAGGATTAGTGTGCAGTTTTTTTTACTATAATTCCCATCGTTATTAGAGGAGATTCAGCAGTTTGTAACTTGTTGTGACAATATGATCCTAAAATGACAGTCTCTCTAATCTAATTATTTAAACTAACCTAATCTAACCTCAAATGACTCTTCACTGTAAATATATCACATGTATTTGTATGTTTAATGCAACCTTTAGGTCCTGTGCTGTATGGAGTGTTACTGTTACTGCCTCTGATGTTATTTCCATAGGAATTACAGGGCTGTAAAGGACGTATAAAGAGTCGGCGAGATAATCACATATCATTACGTTTGTATATTTACAGCTTACAGAATAATTGGCAAAATATTTCATAGTTAAATCATTTCTCCTCATGTGTCCCCAGCCTAATATTACACTGTTTGATTGCCAGGCTGCAGTTGGTTCCAGAGTGCACTTGATGTTGACTTGATGCTTTTTCAACTACATAACTAATCAATTATTTTCTTATCTGTATTTTATTTTTTTTTTACTTTGTTTTTTTGCAGAGATTGAAAAGTATGAAGGCGATGAATTGAGAAAAGATGGCGACACGAAGAAATACTTAGATATCATCAGCAATAAAAATATCAAGCTCTCCGAAAGAGTGCTCATTCCAGTCCAACAGTATCCAAAGGTAAGAGACGCAACGGCCACTTCTTATCCTAGAAGAGCACAATGCACTTTTGTTGGAGTATGAATTTTTATTTTCTGTGGCAAGAAATTGACCAGAAAAGGGGAATTTGCAGCATTTCCACTTGAACTCCAAGACGCCAGAAGAGCCTTTGAAAACACGTGTGATATTGTAGTTGTCTATTGCTAGATAGAGCTTCTTCTTCTCTAACTTCTATCTTCTGCACAATATTTTTGGCACCAAAAATCCCACTGAAACGGGCCCATAGAAAGGCATCTGGCAGCTTCTATTTATTTTGATATAGTCATCAAAAAACAAAGTTTTTAGTGCACTAAAGCACCCAAGGGTACAGTGAAGAACAGTGACCATAAATCACGGTATGACACAGTACAGGGTATTCTGAGTTATGCAATGTCAGTACTGACAAAGTTTGAAATGTAGCCTAATGAGGCTGCTCCATCAAGCAGCAAAGCAACAACACACAGCTGCTTGTGGAGAACCAAAGGGCTTTAGTGCCACTGTAATCAAGAAAAGTTGCTCCACTGACTTTGCATTCACACATCCATGCAACAAGCAGCCGAGAATAATGGCATCGGTGTAGCAGAATAGATTGCAAGAGAATATATTTCCACATAGTGGACTGATTGATTGATTTGTCCTGCACTGCAAAAGAAGTATATACTAATACTACCACCATAAAAACGTCTATACAGTATCTTCAGCATATGTTACTAATTTTAAGATATGGTCAAGCTGATCTGTCAGACTAGTAAAGTGATACCACCATGGGAATATGGGTAAGAGTACCTATGTTTGTTCCTTTGTTTTACTTGCTTTTAATTTATGCCACACTTTCCATATTCTAAAAACATTTGTCTTTTTATGCTTTTGCTGCTGCGGTTCTGGTCGCATAAAACCTGCTGTGCCCTCTTTCTTCTTCAGACCAACACTTTCAAACTAAGTCTGCACTTTACTGTCAGTTTGCTATTAGCATAAAAATACACTAAACACGTTTTTATGATCTTTTTGTCTCTGATTTGAAATGAATCACTTCTGGTCACTTTCCCTCTTGTTGTCGCTGCCAGTGTGAGTGTTCAGAAGAGACCCTCAACAAAACACTGTCAGTGTCCACTTTCCACTCTTTGTCCTGCGCACTCTTGAGTCAAGTCCCTCTCTGTGTTGAGTTCAGCCCCATCAGAAACAGCTTGTTTCATGACACGCAAGCAGCTCTTTTGATTTAAGTGTATAATACTGAGTTGTTACAGTAGGAGAAGAGATCAGTGAATGTCATGGAAGTGTAGAGGAACTAACCACACCTCAGGTGCGCAGGTGATGCACTGTAGTCCATTGAGCCCCTCGGGACACTCCACAGAAATCAATTTTCCTCCTCAGGATCAGTGTTGACTAAGTAATTAAGCTGTGTTCAGGAATTCCTTACTCTATTAAATTGATTTTAGATCTATAAAAATCCCAGTTGAGCCAGTTCTGGTGCCAAGGATCAAGAAGTAAGACAGTCCACAACAAAACACTGAAAACTGGACCGCAAATAATTGAAAAGGGGGGCTGCTTTTACTTAAGCTGATGTCAGCCAAACAAACTTTAAGTAAAGAATTAACTAAAAATAACTGCTAGTGTCTATAGGCAAAGGCTTTAGCTGTGATAACATGAATTAACATGTCAGTTGGTGAAAGGATATTCAATTAGTATGTCTACCATAATGTCAAACATAGTAACATACTGTTTTTCTCTTGGATATTTCAAATTAGAAGTACAAAGAAATTAGGGTAGAATAGTATATGTCTACCTGCCAGTTACTTGTATTCACTCAGTATTCCCCAGGGGTGAGTCGGTTCCTGATTAGATGGTTAATGAAACCCAGTGGAGCTTGGAGTCAAACAAATTGGTGAACCACTGAGATGTGAAAATGAGAAACACCCTACTTATGATCACAAACAAAATTTACAGCTACAATACACCAGCTCCAGCTCCTGGTTCTGTTTAATGAACGTAATAGTGTCAGCTCTGCAAAGTAAGCACAACAGTGCAGTCCGGAGGGACGGAGCAGTTGTCCAACAACAGTGTCTGTGACCTAATTGCAGAGTCAGCACCCCGCAAGCCTGCAGTGTCACTATCTTGAACATCTTGGTAACACTGCAGTTTCACTTAATGGCAATTAGCCACACGAAGCAAGTGTTTGATCAAGAACACACCCACCAAGACCGAGAGACTCAAGTAAGAGGGAGTGCACTGTAAATACCTCACAAGTTATGTAGGAACTAGAATAGATGAAAATAGCAGTCCCATGTTCAACATTGATTCTATGTCTTTGACATACAGCGTATAAAGGATGTGCAGAGTGTTTATCAGGGGCAGGGGCTTTTTGTAATGTAATGTAGCAAACGCTTCATCTGAAGGAGGTGCTGTGCGTATTTGCTGTATCTTTTAGCAGTCAGTGTTCATTTGACTTTACAGCTGGCATTGTAATGAAATTATTCCTTTGGAAAATTCCTCTGCATGGTTTTCTGATTTGGCTACATGCACATGGCACATGGGAGATAAACAACCAGTGAAACAACTGGTTACTGATGATGGCACACTGACAGACACATTCTGTAGGTCATCGTCACTGCAGACATTTTCACAATTACAAGACCCCTGGCTCCGTGACCACACCTCAGTGTGAGCCATGTATTTCACATTTTCTACCACCCTTACTTTTATTTTCAGCACGTGAAGGCTGGGAATTCTTGCAAACTATTGGATTCATGTACATTAGCTGATGTCACTAATGGTTGAACAAGTATTCTAATAATGTATTAAAAGTATGCAAAAAATATACAAACATGTTACCACTGTGTGTATATATGTTATGAATATTTTTGAGGAAACAGCACATGAAGATACATTTGTCTTGTTAAAGCTGCAGCTGTTCCACCGCAGATCCATTTGGATAAAACCTGGAGGGTTGATGCATCTTGTTACAGAGTCCTCCCAGGTGTATGCATCCTTCATAGGGGACCACTTGTGGGTTTTGTGCTCCGTGCTCTGTAAAATCTACATTAGGGTTGTTGTCATTTTGCAGCCTGTCAAGACAAAGGAATTTGGCCTTGAAGCTTTCTTCCAGTGACCTTACCATTCCTTTCTATCTTTAATCTCATCTGAAAAAGGGATGAAACCTTGAAAACACGTTTGATCTCAGTCACTGAAAAAAAAAAAAAAGAGGGCCTACATCTGTACCTGTCCCAATTCGACGTGTAAACAAATGATACTCTCACAGGATGCTTCTGTGCTGAGAACAATATTTACTCAGCAAAAACATGATTAAGATAATCAGCATAGTCATTTTCATTATCGCTTAACTAGAATTTATCCGCTGCTGTTTAATGAGACAGCTTGATTAGCATCTCCTAACCTTGGGGCATGAAATGGATTTTCAATGACTGATACTGTCTGTGAGTCCAGTTCTGGGATTTTATTCTGCATGTATGAATGTTAGAAAATCATTTTTGCCTTTTTAATTGGAATGCATTTGATTAGGTTAAAAAAACAATGTGGGCAAATTCCTCCTCTTGTCACATTTAAACAGGCTTATTCACCCGTGTGCTGTAAACTGGATTTTATACCTCTTTGCTTAAATTGTCCATTCTGCAGGTGCACACATAACACATTAAACTGCATTTTGTCCTTGTGGGTGCTACAATTTTGAGCTTATCAGTCTTGGGTTATTGTGACCTTTAAATAGTGCTACTGCTGTGCTCTACCCATGGAGGATTTCCATTTTTGTCTGGCCAGAGATGTCAATGTACCAACGGACGGCCTATCATCTGGAAAGGTGTTTTGCTTAGATAAGTGCTGAATACAGTAGTGAGAGTACAGAGTGTGAATTAAAATTAAGCACTTGCACGATAGCATCACAGTCCCACTTTGGGATCCAACCGACTCGGTGTTTGTGTGATGACTTTGTCTGCTACAATGCTGCTCATAAGATGTAATAAAGATAAAATGCCTGCTATATATACTGTGCCCCAGCTCTATGTGAGCCACTAATTCTAACGAGGTTTTTCAGCATGTAGTGCGTTTATTCAGGAAAAATCATAAAATCTATTAAAATGTCAGCATGCAGCACTGATTGTCTTGATTTTTAAGTGTGCTAATTGATTGACACTATTGTCCTAAAATGAAGTGTGCAACATAAATGGGGAGCTGATCGCGGGCTACAGAAAATTAAAGCAAATTGCAGCTAATTGCTGAGCTACAGGAACACTCGGGAAAACAAAAATAAATAAAGGTTTAGAAAGCATTCTCATAAAAGCTGATAATATCAGTGTTTGACTTAGCATCGGGACTTGTAACATTAATCTTTTGGTTTGTTCTCACCACCTTCATCAACCAAGCCAACTGTTGTTTAGCTGCCCTGTGCTACCTACCTAATACTAAACAGTCGACTAGATCAGACTCACGTCTTAAACAGCTTGCAGCGCTGCCTTGGTTTTGCATTACTGAATTGTAAATATCCAGTATAGATTATAAGATGTGTTCCAATCCTACAAATCCTTGCATTACTGTTTTATAATAGTAAAACGTATCGTAAGAATACAATGTGTTGTAACAGTTGTAGAATCAAGTCACACTTCAACACCGGATGCCACTGATTAGCATTAACACTGACAGCCAGTCTCTCGTCAGACACTCAGGCTATTTGAATTCCTTCCTGAAAAGCTCATCAGGTGAAGAGTAGCTCTCCTCTGCTTGTCTCACACACACCCAACAACTACTCTTCTGCTTTCTTTCGAGTCTGCGGAGTTGATAGGACACACTCCTTTGACATGTTCACAGCACAGTCACGGTTCACAGTCATCCCCAGCTGTTATTAAAGCATGGACCTGTACCTGAGGCTATAATCCTCCTATCAGACAGGACCTGGACTTCCCCAATAGCACAGCTCACTAACCTGTCAGTAAGTGCCTCAGGACATCTGCAAATCTTGACTGGCCCCAGTGCACTGCATTAAAGGGCAGCCACCATGCACATCTTTCCAACCCCAAAGCTGAAAAGCTGTTTTGTTATTGCCTCTGCAGTAGTACAGAGCTGTGAAGAGTTGCAAAAGTTCAATATTTGTATTTGTTTCCATGGAACTGACCTGATAGAAACCACAGAAACATGCCAGTTTAGTACATGAACCCATCCTGAGGTTGCTTTGATTTGGTTTTGAGTAAGAGCATCTTTTCATCTTTTGCTTTTCTATTTCGTTTTTTCTCATCTGATGATTTGTATTACTTTATATTTAGCTGCATTAAAAAGTCAGGGTCATTAAGGTGAGAAATTCTTTCAAAGGAAAAAGTTTGAGTATATGAAAAAACATTCTTTTGTGCTACTTTGACACTTAGCTGGGGTGTTTTTGTAAGATCTTAGGTTTTGTAGGGTGCCTTAATGACGTGATATTAATAAAGATGAAATGCACCAGCCTGCAGCAAAAACAGTGTTTCTTTCATCAAATAAATAAATCCTCTTAAAAACAACAGTGGCTTTATTGTTTTACACAGTACACTCACCAAGGTCCATTAGAATTATAACCACATCAGGCAGGTGTTAAACAAAAGGGATCACTCAGTGTGCTTCTGCATGTTATGTCCCTGAAAAGATCAGTTATACAATTATACCAAGGATCAGCATTACGTTAAGAGCATCATTTAATGAGGTGAGTGCGTATGGGTTAGGTTTTTATGATACCTGGTTAAGTCCTAACAATGATCAAAACCCATTTTTGTGCTCAGGTTTACATCAAGTCTCAGTCACAGCCAGGTTTCACATGAGGCGTGAATAGAGAAAACGATGAAAAGTGTGTGAAGATTAAAAGTGTGATTACACACTGTGACTCTCTTGCACTCAAATCTTTCAATAATTCACTAGCGACTTTCAGTCACTGCTGTTTGTCACCACAAGAAGCTAAATATAGATCCCTGGCAACTTTACTGTAAAAGTTGTAGACATAAAAAACTTTTTTTTTTTTTTCACACATGGCCATACAAAAAAAAAGAGAGATCACTGAGAGGATTTAATTATGAAGCCAGATAGCAGCACAATTAAATGACATACAAATACTGCATATAGATTTCCCCTAAAGACTTCAAGAGAGATGTGTAAAATTTGTGGAGTTTCCCTTTAAAAATGCAAGCAAAATAAAACCGAAATACAACAAACAAACAAAAACTAAATAAATTTTCAAGGGAAAAACCACTGCACTTTCTTGTATATTTTGTGTTTGTTGTGTTTTCTTCTTCATTTGATTTGTGTTATTGCCTAAGGGCTCCTGTGTCTCTGTCAACTGTGAGGAGATAAAAAAAAAAATCATCAATAGAAGTACAACTACAGTAAATCTAAATAGTTACTGAGGTTTCTGCTAAAACTGCTTTTCTCAGCTGCATTAGGATGTTCGCAGCTTCACATTAGTGTGGCCGAAACCTCGTGCTTTAAGCCTGCTAGACTTTCAAACAACACAAAACTTTATAGAGATGACTTTCACAATTAAAATGCAGATTCATGTACCGTATTTGAATTCATCCTACTCGAAAGCTCAATTAAATATTTGCCCTTCATGTAGAAGCTAAACTTTATAAAATGTAAATAGCAGATCACAGCACCAGTATATTTGTTCAGTATCTGAAATGTCTTTATGCATAATTGTTGCATCCTTACTTCTAATATCTGCATAGTTATCAGTGGTGAGACCGCAGGGGGCACATTGCATCATTTCAAACCTCATTTAACACTGAACCGTGCCCCTTTCTGAAACCCAAATTGCTCACTATGGAGCTGCAGAGTGGCTCCAGACATTCATTAGCTTAATGAAAACAGGCCACTCTTCTTCTGCCGCCCAGCAAGTGTGTTCCTGATGTAACCGTAACGACCATCTGCTCTCAAGCTCCCTGCCAGCTATAGGATAGTCCTGTCAAACCAACCCCTGTGAAGAAAGGCGTTCACAAAGGTGCCTTAATCATTCAGATCAGAGGACGGGCAAGGACAGTGTGGATGCTTTTTTTTTTTTCCTTTCAGATGGTTTCATCTCCGCGTCCCACGGCGCCTCCCTAACCTGAGCTGTAGCGTTTGCTTATAACGTTAATGATCTTCGTGAAATAAGCTGAGTGTGCAGTTGTCGAAGTTGAGTTGCAGCAGCCACACAGCTGGCAGTGAAGTTATTAGCCATTCAGCCACAGTGGGAGAGGCTGCTTTGTGAAAAGGTTAATATCATTTTAGGGTTGGCCAGAGTATGTTGTGGTGGGCGGCTGGCCACCTGTTCAGCTCTGGAGGTGGTCTCTTATAACCTCATCCAATGGCAAACAGTTGAAGGTCGAACCATTTATTACTATTTAAAAAAACCTAGTGTGTGAGTTACTGGCCTTTATGGACTTGTTTTAAGTAGAAAAAGATTAAGTTTTGCATTTTCTAATTTTATCGTCTGCTCATATCGTCTTCAAAAATGACCAATTTGAATCCAGTTATGTTATGAGTTTCACCTCTAAGATTAATCACCACTAATCTCAGCAGTGTTGTGCCTGCAACAACCCAGAGCTACTTTTCTCAATATGAACACTAGCTGGTGCACAGTGAGAGGGAAATCATAGTCAGAGCCCCGAGGCTTGAATCTGATAGTTTGTCATCTGGATAGTATTACTTAATTTCCCACTGGGAAGAAACTCATTATTTCTGACTTTATCTCAGCACTGACCTCTGGAACAATCTCAGGAATGATATTGGTTTGAGCCCTTTTTTTCTTTCTCTTCTTGGTATGACATGGCTGACCCTAAATACCAATAAGATACATGACTAGTAGAGAGGGCACAGTTCAAGCAAACGGATGAATGCACCATTTTATTCTAGAGCAAAGATGAGAACCCCTTTCACCTTTAATATGCTACATGCAGAGCACAACTATATTGATTTATTGCAGGCTACATTACATCTTTTTCACACATGACAAATAGTGAATGGAATGTGATATTCTATTGATAATACATGAGGAATGGCCAGCAAACATCTTTTATGGTTAACCTTTTATCAAATCCCTTTCACAGCCAGTCAGTCACTTTAGAAAGTATGTACGTTTTAGTCACTAACCCATGATGGCAAAGGGAAAATGTGTTTTGAGAATTTAATATCAAATTTGGATTTACTATATTTAGACCCATTACATGTCAGGACCAAAACAAGCCATATGAATCAAAAAACTCTCTGCAGACCTCTGTGATAGAACAAAGGTATAAACCTTTTCTAAAGGTTTAAGTGTTTCCAGGAGCCCAGTGGCCTCCATCATTGTCATATAGAAGAAGTTTGAACCCACCAGGATACTCTGGGTCCATCAGGCGAGCAGGACCCTAACAATCACTCTAACAGAGCTTCAGAGGTCGTCTGCAGATATGAAATAGCCATGTTGCAAGGACAATTATCTCAGCAGCACTCCATCAATCAGGACTGTTTGGTAGAATGTGTACACAGGAGTCACACTGAAAGAGCATATGAAAGCCTGCTTGGAGTTTGGGCAGTAACATTCATAGGACCCTGAGATTATGAGAAAATAGAGTGTATTCAATAGCTGGTGAACAAGGAGACGGTCAGTATTGAGGAAAGGATGAATACTGCAGAATACAGAGAAGTTCTTAAAGAAAACCTGAGTACAAAAGACCCGAGACTGGGGTGACAGTTCAGCTTTCAGCATGACAATGACCTGAAGCACACAGCCCAGACAACGACGGAGTGCTTTCAGGACGAGTCTCAGGCTGCTGAATAACCCAGTCAAAGCTCAGATTTAAACCCCATAGAACATCTGTGGAGGGACCTAAAGATGGCAGTTCATATACGCTCACTAATGTCTATATGAATAGATGGTGAATCACTTTTAATCTGTTGAGGGTCATTGCAACCTTTGGTGTCAGACTGCCCAGTCGCAGATATTGTACAGTCTCAGTGTCTGACAGGCTTATGGTAAACCATGCTCCCTGAAATTTGCTATTCAGAGAAGAGATAACTGACCTTGTGCTCAGTTCTGTTTGGTATAAGAAGCTGGCAGAAAAATGAATAGTTACAACAGACAGTGTTGTTCCTGGGTCAAGAATAAATACATACATTCATTTTACAGTTAAGTCTACAGAGACTGACCAGAGAGATGATGTTTCCTTTATTCATCACTTCACACCAAATCTGATGGAGCTTGAGTGAATCTGTCAGGAAGAATAGTAATACTGCCTTAATCCAGATGTGTAAACCCTTTAAAGGCTTCTCCGAAAAAACACAGAAAGCTGTAGCTGATGCCACAGAGGCTCCTGTTGTTTTCACTTAAGTGGGAGATTTGAGTTTCTGATTTTCTAAACCCTTTCTAAAGCCACCATTAATCAGTATTTCAATATTTACTAATTTCTAATGTACAGTAAGTTGGAAGCGCTGATGGTTTTTCTCCTGTATAGTTTAATTTCGTTGGTAAGCTGCTGGGACCACGGGGAAACTCAATGAAGCGATTACAAGAGGAAACGGGAGTGAAGATGTCCATCCTCGGCAAAGGGTCCATGAGAGATAAAGACAAGGTAAGAAAGACATCGATTGGTGTTAAAATGTAGTTGTTTGGACAGTCCAAGTTATCCATCAAATGGCAAGCATTTGAAACTCCACGTCTGAGCTGTAACTCAGACGAATAGCACCCAGAGTTGAATTAATAGCTTTTGACAGTTGACAGAAATATGTAGAAGAAAAAGGAAATGTTTTTTTTCTGTGGGTTGTTTAATAGCATATTCTGTAACAGCCAATTATGAATGCAAAGTAATGTATCTTCTTGCCAAAGCTATTCATCCCGCTGACTTGTGGTCCCCTGGAGCCACACTTATCTGTGCATGTACACAGACAGCCTGATGGATCTGGTATTCACGCTCCTAACAGGTCTCAGTGTGCTGCTATAGAGTTACATCGCTATTATTACTGTAGCCTCTGATTCAGACATCTAGACATGACAAAAGACTTGAAGTCTTTCCACCTCTTAGGTGAAACCGGAGCTGCATTTCAATATGTCAAGAACATATTGAGGGTGAAATAATACAGAGACTGCTATCACCGCTATCACTGTGGTTTTAGTTGTCATCTGTACATATTAAATTAAGTTTATTCAATAATAATGAATAAGCAACTTCACCACGAGGTCCATTTAGTGGCAGTTGTGGAGCTTTCAACCGTATCATATAATCTTCATTAGCAGATGGCGTTTGCCCTGTTGTCATGATGGTAGTCTCAGAGTCTCTGAGCTACACATCAGACCTGCATATATGTGTTTAACACACTGATATAATACAGTAGAAGATCAATAATCAAATAGATTTTAAAATTCAAAAGAGAGAATCAAACAATCTCATCACAAGCAAGGACGAGGTACTAAATGGATCTACTGGGCATCGACCCGGGGTCCCAGGATGACATGGTGGCCTGGACCAGAGTGTCTGTGAGTGAGTGGTAATATACCTTGTTTAAACTTTACAGAGCTTTGATGAGACACAAAAATGATGGCAAAGAGGAAAAAAGACCAAAATGCAAGTAAAAATGATTTTTTAAAAAATGACATGACATGTGTCATGTAGTCATTTCGTGTTTCTTCCAGTTTGTGGGTCCCACATAGGAGCTATGTGGGCACGATTACTTGTCTGTGCTTTTGGCTTAGTGCCACTAAGTGTGTTCATGTCCTCCTTTAACATGATCTCAGTTTCCATCACCTGGAGTTTCAGTCTGGGTGAGAAACATTTTATGTGCTGCAATGAGGAAAAATCCCAGACTCTGTGGTGGCTCACTAAAGGATGGCTATGCAACAATCTGATTCAGCTTGGAGTGTGACATTGATTTTATGTACAGTCTGAGCTACTCTGAAGAACTGGCGATGAGATTGATGTCTTAAGGTCGTGACTGAAAGGCCATCTGAAACCACCACAAGGCAGTTTGATACAGACATAGTACCAATAGTCCTATTACAGACAAACGCGCATTGACATCACACATTTAGCCAATTCCTCATCAGTCCAGCAGTAGAGTGATGGATATTATGCATCAGAGAAGCCCACTCACTCATATTACACCATATAGCCAATATTTTCTTGCTCACGTGATATTTTGCCATAAAGCAAAAGCAACTGACGTGTAGCTTTGTAGGTGATACAACAATTGTACAAGTCACCTAAACATTTAGTGACAAAGGTTTGGAACAACTGG
Organism: Anabas testudineus; assembly: GCF_900324465.2. Classification (NCBI taxonomy): domain Eukaryota; kingdom Metazoa; phylum Chordata; class Actinopteri; order Anabantiformes; family Anabantidae; genus Anabas; species Anabas testudineus. The sequence goes on from NC_046624.1 coordinate 9,198,692, forward strand.
GGCATTATTAGCTGTATGTTTTCATCTGGTCTATAGCGAGCCAGAGGATGTGACGCCTGACGTGATATTTAATTAAATCTGACTTCTCCCAGAGGGTAGAGACTGGCCCTCTGATGCAAGGACAAAAGTTTGAATCCCTAGATTGGCTGGGTGACTAAAGTACATAAGTGGCAATCTTGCTTCTATTAACCGCCACCATTAAGGCACCCTTGAGCAAAACACTCAACATTTGCAGGGTAGGCTGAATAAAAACAGCTCCTTAGCAGCCTTTATTTTAGCACGACTGACATCTTTTAAGGTTTTTTTTTTTCATATATTGTATCATGTTAGAGCTAAGATCTTATTTCATTCAACAAAGAAATAGACAACGTGTTTGCAAGATTGCAGCATGTGAGGTCGTACTTAGGCTTTCAGCTAAATGCTGTGACTGTTCTAACATGCAAACACGTTGAGCTTTAGCTAGTATAATATTTACCATGACAATCTTCAGCATTTTAGCACACTAATATTTCCTTACGTGCATTAAACACATAATGCTCGTAATGCAGTTTTCTTGCAGTAATTAGAACAATTAAGATGGGAAATGAGATTGAATGATGTTAATATAAATCCTGAGGGGAATTTGTACCAAATTTCATAAAAATCCATTAAATACTGTAGTTCATGGGTGATGCAAGAAAGAAACAGGTACTCGCCATTTGCATTGTATATTACAGCATCCGAGTATCATGAATGTCTGAACGAAATGTTTTGGGAAAGTAGTAGTTGTTCAGACCTTAAAACCTAAAACATCACCATTTATTTTCAACCTTTTTTCATTTTAAGAAAGTAAAAAAAAGGTCCACTTACCTTCCAACAGTCTCCATCAGTGAAAGCAGTTCTGGACATTGTCCACAGTCCTTCCTGTCAACTCAGGAGACGCACATGTGTAACCAACAGCATTAATGATGGGCCGTTTCCTTCCAGTCGCGTCGTAAACACGGCACTGGAACTGGAGCACCGAAGTGGAACTCTGGCGTCATTAATGTTATTAATTGCACCTGCAGAAACAAGTCACTGTAGAAGAGCTTTGTTATGTTCCTGCACATGCTTAGCACCATTTATGGAGACAAGTTTGGTAATTTGTTCTAATTTGATGAACCTTGCCAATGTTTTTAACACTCGTTTCCAGCGTGTGCACAGTGTAGTGCTTGTCAGAAAAAGAACTGTACCTGCTGCTTTAAATCTGTGTTCCTCTCCCTCTTTCTGTCTCTGCCTTCAGTGAAAAAACAGCCACGCACACACAGATAGAAAGATTTTTATCAACATTTCTGTTGGCACATGAGCGTAAATCATTTACTGACCATCAAGATGATTTGAACTATGTCCCATGTCTCTGTCAAAAGCTGCCTCTCCATTAAAACATTTCCAGAAGCTGTTTTGGAGCAGACCATTCTTCACCATATCAACAAATCATAAAATGACTTTTCTATCTGACAAATTTTCACCAGCAGTGTCCCTGGTGCCAGAATCTCTGAGTTAAGTTCTCTAATGGTCTGTTATTCTTGTCATTTTTTGATGAACTTCTTTTGCAAGTGAGGAGAACGCAACATTTTGTCCGGATACGCGTGATGCAAGTGTCCTTGTGGTGATGAATGTATTAATGTAGGTTGCAGTCTGCATGTCCAAGAGGTGTTGATGATGTAAGGAGGAGAAATGGAATTGTTACAGTCAAAATGAATAGCTTGTTATTTCCAAAACAGTTTTATAGCAAAAGTACTTCATCTGGCTGTTTAAGGTAGATTTTTAACCAGGTAAGAAGTTTGGCTTCATCAGCCTTAACTTAACTTAACTCAGTCAAACCACGCATGCCAAAAAAAGAAAACTTAAAATTTTAAATTTAGAAAACCTAATTTAGTATGGTATTTATTAATTGAGATAATATTATATATGTTTTTTTAATTATATTAAATAGTTGATAATGATTTGAATTGTGTGCTGTGTTTTCTTTCTTTTTTCACAGGAGGAAGAATTAAGGAAAAGCGGCGAGGCCAAGTACGCCCATCTGAGCAATGATCTTCACGTTTTAATTGAAGTCTTTGCTCCACCTGGAGAGGCCTACTCCCGCATGAGTCACGCCTTAGAGGAGATTAAAAAATTCTTAGTTCCAGTAAGTTTGATATTTTTTACATTATTTTTATCCTTCGGTTTTTCTTCCCATGTTGTGCACGAACATCCATCATCCCTGCCAAATTGAACACATCTCCGGCAGGCTTAAACAAACAGTAACCGGTATTCTGGAGAGTATCTGGGGTTTGTTTGTAGTGTTTGTACTGTGTAAGCGTGTTTGTCTCTGCATCGCAACCACTGCTCTACACTACATGCCCACGTACAAGTGAAAAATAATGTATTCAGCAATTACAGTGCAGTATGGAATAACTTGCAAATCTCCAGCATATAGCCCAGAGAACTAAGCAATAATTAATGTGCATGTTGTGTACTCTTGCTGAGTCTAAGCTGTAAATATTAATCAAGCTTTGCAAATGTGACAAGCCTAATAGAGGAGTTGTGCTGCATGAGTCTTCTTTATGGAGTTCATGAGTCTTCTTATTCCTGATGTTTCTGTGTGTTAACTTTCAGGAGGAATACTCACTGTTTACTGTTTACAAAAGTCTGAGAATGGAAACACTATCAGAGTCACTTCCACTTTCTCCCCTCTATCAAAAAATAGAATTAAAAAAGAAAATGAACTATAATGAAAAATATAGGTACATGCACTAAATTGTAAGAATGCTAACACTCAGCTCTCCCTTTGTTTTTGAATTATCTTGAGGATACATTTCCTTTCAAGAAGGAGCTCATATTTAATAATCACATGTGATTTAGGCTACATAACAAATGTGAGTGAACCAGCTGTGTAAGGACTGAACATCCTCACCCTGTGTTTGCCTGTTATGTTTCCATGGAAAACGTCGACACAACATGTGTGCATTCCCCGCTCTTCCCACACAAGGCCAACAGCACAAGCAACTCAAAATCCAACATAGCTTTGATTTTCCTTTTAGATATGAGCAGTGCCAGAACAACAAACAAAAGTGTGAACGCGACAACCGCAGCTTTGACTCCAACTAAAACGGAAAAGTGTGCTATGAATGCTCAATGTGTACTGTGACTCATTTACAAAGATTTATTTGAACAAAACTCAAAGTGTACGTATCTGCTAGTTGATGACAATTCTGAACTTTTCAGAACTCTCTAAAGCACTTTCAAGGATTTCAAACAACAAGGATAGTTGGGAGTTGAAGACACGCAGAGAGGGCAGGATGCTGCCAGCTGAGGTTTAAATAGATTGAGTCTACATGGTGCCGAATACTAGGTACAATGATACGTTTAATTTAAGTTACGCCTTGCTGCTTAATGAAATTGTATTTCAATTAGATTATCTTTCCTTCCCTACATAGTTTTTTCATTGTGAGAATAGACAACATCCCAGAATATTCAGTGCAAAAAGAAAAGGGGACAATAACACTGAACACCGAACAACAACACAAAAAAGTCACCATGTCATATTTCACAGCACATGTTCACTGCTTCAGGGATCTTACAAATGTGCAAATAAACAGCACATAATGTAACACAAAAGGCATCTGTCAGTATCAATAGTGACAGATGTTTTGTGCCTCTGGGGGAAGAGTGGCAGGTGCATGCTGCTGTTTACCTTTTTGTTAGTTCTTATTGCTGTGAGTGTGATTGTGGAGCTCAGTCTGGCTATAAATTGTCAACGTGGGTTTAACCAACTTGTTAATATTGGCAGCATGTCATTTTTGTATTTCCACTTTGTGTATAAGAGTCTGTTTGCTGGTCTTGTGTATCTGAAAAAAATAGTATAAAGCTTTTCCACAGGGAGCTGTGTGAGCTCTGATGAATTTCTCAACTGATGCTACTTGAGTCAGCGTTGGTTCAGACCACTTGAGCCTAGAAGCTAGAGCCAGCGTGCCACATTGAATCTCCAAAAACACTGTCAACGGACAGTTTGCATTGCTGGTGTTGGTGACAGATTTAGCAAGAAAATAATTAATGACCTAAGAAAGATTTGGATCCTTTCTGCTCTAGGTTGATCGTAGGTTAAAGAATGTAGTACTGCAAGGTTGGACTTAAGCTGGTAAAGCTCAATTTGCTTTCAGCTCCACAAGGTAGAATGAACCAGTGGCAAGTTGGTTTGGGACACGGTGATGCCGCTAGAAACATGCGTGTGTGGATCCAGCTGGTGTGTGGAACCACCAGTGCGCCAGTGGCCAATCCACCCCTGCAGATGTAAGATTACGCTTCAGAAACCAAACTTGACCCAAAGTAAAGCAGCAGATTGAATCACAGAGACATGCAGCTATCCCCCCACAATGTCACATCTGTAATTAAGTGGCTTACACTGCTGGTTGCAGCAGAAAATGTAAGTTAGAAACAGAGCAGCAACTTGTGCAGTGCTTATTTCTTCTGTTCACTTGTACTTCCTTCTGCTCTCATCTATCTTTGAACAAAACTTAAATGGGTTCTGTCGTCTGCCGACGTAAAATTCATTTTAATGCGGCGTATCCCCATGATGTCTGAAAATAAATGTCTTGCCCCCATAATTTAACAAAACCTTCTTCCCACGGAGCTCCTACTGAGCTCACATCTACAAAACAGGAAAAATAAACACGTTGCATCTCACATGAACTGTGTGTTTATCTCTGTTGTGAATCTCAAATATATCTATGGCCATTTCCAATGAGGGTTTAAGATGTATAATTGTAAAGTGTAAATTGTGCTCACTTAGTCCTAAACAGAAGCAGAACCACCAAGACTGGCAGTTTGTCTTTGGAGTTATCAGTCGTTGAAAGGACTGAGAAGAGAAAGAGGAAGCTTGTCTTAATGCAAGCCCTTAGATCTTCCATGAAGCAAAATCTGACTACAGGAAATGTGCTGTCAGTGCTGTCAGCTCAGAGTTATGCACACTATAAAGGAGAAAAATGCAACCTAAACAGTGGTTTGCGAGAGTGAGAAGCACTGGATGAGTGACTGGCCTGAGCTTATAGCTTTCATCTCCAATTAAACTGCAGAGAGGAGCGCTTTGGCAAACAGGGTGACACCGATGCTTGAACCAGATATGTGGCAATTTACATTATTCCATCCATATGATGCAAATGAAGAAGCCTGATACGGATTGGCTTGAGGTTGCAAAGATGAAGTTATCATAAGTCATTTGTAGATTAGCGTGTACTAACATCTTCAGTGTGGATCCAGACTATGCAGATGTTGTTAGCATCACAGGAAAAGGAGGGAGATGTCAGTTGGGTTAATTTGAACACTAGCAACAATGTGTGCTGAGGTTGCAGATGTCTTTATGTCTAATCTCAACCAAATCTCTTTGTCATAGTCTAGTCAGGTGAATTTAAGGAAGCAGTACTTTTTGAGGCACATTTTTTACCAAGCCTAACCATGTTCCCAGATGTCTTTGTGTCAATCCCAAACAAGTGGTTTTTGCTTGCATAATAGATGCCCAGTGTTTGGAGTTTAAAGTAAAAATAACCAGTCGCCATTTTGGTGCCATTGTATTTTCTGCATATTTATGCTCGTTTAACAGATGTAGAACTTTTTATTGGCAACTTTTAGACACAGTAATGAGCCTAGACATTCTCATGTCTTCTTCTGCAGACCAACGACATTATCATTACAACTTTCATTTCAAATTCACTAATTTGTCTCAATGCTCTTTTCAACTACAGATAAAATACTCCAAATCATTTGCAAATCATTTTTAACATTCACACAAATTTAGTTGCATTTGTGAGTGAAATACTTTCACTATTGAGCCCTGAATCAGTGAGGCACAGGGTCAACATAATAAAACAAAAAATGAGGCATTAAAAGGCTTTTGCATTAATGTGTTGACTTGAAAGAATTAACTTTGAAAGCCATAATACATATATGCAACATGACATACTGTAAGTTATGGTTCACATATGCTTTGTTGTATCAACACTTTGTTGTGTCTACAGTTCGAGTGTATGTCTCTGAAACGTCACTTCAAATTGCATGTTCATGTCGACCTGTGCGTCTGCAGTGAAAGTGAAAGCGAGCTGAATGTCTCTCACACACACACAAATTCTGCCCACTGAGCAGAGTTTGCCTGAGACGTGACAAAATTTAAACATTGTGAGAGCTTTTTCTGAAACATCGCGCTCAAATGATACGAGAGAACTGTGAGGTCGTGTCGATGGATGGGAAAGATACGAGTCCTTTGTGGCCGCTCATCTACGAGCTACATTCTGACACACATTTTGTTAGCTCTGCATTGTCATTATTCAGTCACTGAAAATTGAATATATAACCACTGAATTCATTGAGTTGTGTCCTGCAGAGAAACCAGAGCATCTTCTCCTGACATACTGGATGTACACCTGACAAGATATATGATAATACTTCGTAATGATAATAACTACAGTTTCGATCAGATAGATTTTTATTGACGTATTATTAATCGAACCAAAAGCACCAGAGATTTAATATTTTGCTTCTGTTGGATAAAGTTATTTATCCAGTAATTATATAACTTGATGCCTTAAGGTCCGAGCTGAAGTCTGGCTTGACAACACCTCTTTTAATTAAAGATTCAATTTGCTGAGATTGATTATACAAAAATGCTGACTTGTTTTTTTATTTTTATATGTATTGTTTGCCAGAAAGAATAATTATAGCAGAACTTCTTTCATTTTTGGTCCTGTAGTGATACATACTAATGAAGATAAACAAGATCCATGTATGCCCAAACAAACTGATATCGCTGTCTTAATGCGTAGATCTCTTAAACTCTACCTTTAGCTATAGTGATGTCAAGATCATGCATGGTCTGAATTAATCTCAGTGAGCACAGTCTGAACTGAGAAGCCCGAGCATGGGTTTTAAATCTGTACACTCATGTTGATGCCTGTGTCAACAGTCAAGTTTTACAAGCTCTGGCTGATTTGCTGTACTTTAAGGATAAGCTGCCAGCTTCCCAATTAAAAGCTCTGCCAGTCTCCTTTAAACCAACAGAACGCTGTAGGCCTTATTAGTTCATTAACAAGAGGAGTGCATATGTGCAGTGTGTCAAATGTCTCAGAAATCTACCGTGAGGATATTATTTTTTTCTTCCTCTTCCATGATGTGGGTGTCAAAATATTCTGTTTCGCATCATAGGGCCCCTAAATTAAAAGCTGTGACACTGTAACATCCTTTATATGTAAACCCCCCGCCCCCATTTTTCACTATACATTACAGCTGTATGGTGAGAAATTACACTAATGTTTATTATTACAAGATGTGCAGCTTCTTGGGAACATGTCATAATGTGAGAACCCTTCCACCCGTGCAGCAGAGGGTTTTAAAAACAGCCCTCAGTAATGTTGCTCTGCATTGTGTCAAACAGTAACTAAAAGCAAAACTAATACATTTTTGAGTGGTGGAGGACTTTGATCATTTGAGATATTGTGGTAAAGCTTGAAAATGGACAGCTCTCCTCAAACAAGAACCACACCAATAATATTGTGATGAGAAAAGGTCCTGAGGAAAAATATGAATTATTACACATAGTGTGTGATAGCAGTGTGGTAGTCTGATAATGAGTCTACAAGAGTTATTTTTCACACAGTTAGACAAACAAGTTTCATGATTTTAGGTGTTCGTGAGAATTTTTAATATATAATAATAGACTTTAGTTGAAGATTTGATTACATTCAGTGTCAAAACCATATGCAAATCATAGAGTGGGCAAGTACTCCACTGTGATATGACTAAGTGTGGTGTAGGTGGGTTTAGAAGTATAATATAATGGAAATACACATAGGAGAAAGAGAAGTGGGGTGTAAAGAAGAAAAGGTGACACTAATTCACCAGAATATTTGATTATACTGTATATGTGAGAACTTGAACACGCGATGACTCGATCTAGTCCTTCACTAATCAGTGGACTGTGGACAAAGTCATGTGTCGTGAATCAATGTGCAGTTAATTTACCGGTTGGATTATTGCTCGCACAAAAATGTCAGTGTCTCTATGGTCGTAAAGACTTAACAGTAATGATTAATGTCGACTAGAGGAATTGTTTTTAACTCATCTACTGCCTCACACACCTGGAAACGTCCAGTGTGATGAAAACTCAAAGTGCAAACGGCATCAAAGCTCATTTGAATTTTGTCTTTAATGACCTCTTCTTGTGTTCTAATTTATAATTAAATGTTGTTGTTGTTGTTTTTTTGTCTTCTTGCTCACTATTCATGACTCACAAGGTCAAAAAAGGAAAGAATCTACTGTACAAAACGTGGCTGTCAAAAACACTGACAGCCAAAGAAGCTGAGTTACTGCCTCCTTTTGCTTTCTTGTCATTACAAAAACATTTCCCACTTTGGTGTAAGCAGATCTGCTGGGCTTGGCTTAAGTGTTTCAGAGAAATAAGCCTGTTTATCTGTCAGCAATGACAAGATAATGAATACTGCTTTGTCCACTCCCTTATCTGCTGTGTAATGATCCGTATCATGTTTGATAATGGGTTGAGAAAAATGGTCGAGAATCACAAGATAACGATATTCCACACAAAGTTGTTGAAACTGTCAATTACATGGTGTGTGTGTGTGTGTATGTGTGTGTGTGTGTGTGTGTGTGCAAACAAAATAAGGGATGTTTTTTCGGTCGCTTTAAAGTGAGAAGAAGGGTTTCTGTTTAATTTAATTTCCTTTTTTTATTTCCCCCGTCCTCTCGACATAGCAGGCTTGTGAAAGGATTCAGAAATCTTGGCCTGATTTTGGCTTTTAGCCACTTGGGAAAGGCAATTTTCTGGCTTTTAATCAAACTAACTTACAGCTAACAATGAACTCTTTTGGGCTATTTATTGTGTTTACGTACATTACCAATCTCTCTCCTGCACTTTGTGTCCAAACAGTAACAAAGAAAGCATTCTTCATCGAGTTTTCAGCACTCAGTGATGCTGTGTGTGTTTCCAGTGCGTGTCGAGATCATTTTAATCCGATGACATTTGCCGCTGTTGCAAGCATCTGTTGCAGTCGGAAGACAAATGTCCTTGTTTTTCATTTATTTTTAATTTTTAATTTTTTTTTTTTTAAATTGTTAATGAGACATGCTGTATTTTGCTCCCGCAGGACTACAATGATGAGATCAGACAGGAGCAACTGAGAGAGCTGTCCCTGTTGAACGGCTCTGATGAGTCGAGCAGAGGGAGGAGTGCACAAGGGAGGAGTGCACGACCAGCAACTGCAATATCCACACGGTAAAATACTAATTACAGCAGATACATAGACATTCTGAACATTCGTTTTTACTGTAAAGGCCATGCTGAAACTGTGTTGGGTACATTGTCAGATTAAAAATAGTGTTTTTGTTTTCATTATATACAAATAGAGGTCGTGGACACATGTTGGGAACAAATGCAGCAAATTGATTTTAAAAGATTTGCAAAACCTTCTGCAGTAAGCTTTAAGGAACCCATCATGTGAACACATCATTTTCCAGAGCTGTAACCTTCCATGAATCTGCAGAAGCACAAAGTGCAAAGTCCTCTGAGCTATTGGCAAGGAAGAGAGACTAAATCACAGCCCCCATTAACTGAGAAACACAAGCTGAAGCAACAAGACAGGGATAAAAATATCTGACTTCTCAAAGGTTTATGGACTGATGACAAGGGAGTGACACTGGACTGATGAACGGGCCCGTGACACAGGGCACCGCTCGTCGGCAAAGTGGTGGATGGATAATGACGTGGGCTGTTATTGTCAATGAGGAACTTCAATGGCAGCTTCTGGAAGTAACTTTGTTGAAGGAATGATGTGAGAAGCTGTCAGCAGCATTCAAAAGGACCATTATATTTATGCAGGACAATGCTCTGTCACATTCCTCCAAGTACTACTAACCAGCAAAGGCTTCAGAGATGACCGAATGATGACTTGGCCCTCCAGTGCTCCTGAATTCAAGATAATACTCTTCCTGGTGATTAAAGTACGATGTCAGTAAAAACAGTGGAGTACCCCTTTAAATGTCCAACATAATCACCCAAAAGTACCCCAGAGCTTACAAACATTTGTTATTCATTGCAATATGATAACAGGTTTTAGGATTGGATGGGGGGGGCAGCTACAGCAGTGTAATATTACAGAGCATTTGATTGGCTTTGCCATGCACAGAGCCGCTCATGTGAAACGCCTGCCTCCTCCAGCCTCCTTTACAGTTCGTTTTTGGAGCAAATTGTCTGTAATCTACCTGAGCCGTGCCTGTCCCTCAGGAGTAAGCAGGTAGAGTTTGTCATGGCAGGCTTGGCCTAATTCAGGCAGCACATGTAGATGAGCTAAATCCAGCAGTAACATGGGACACTCCCAATTTAAAGTCACCACCACTTTCTACCCAGATTTGCTCCTTATGGCACCACGATAAGCGATTATTGTAAATCTCCATGAAAAATATGCACCAGTAATTCCCCTCTGAGTGCCTGTATTTTTGGATCACAATAGGCTCTTACCTAGTGAAGGATGTGCCAGAGGAAGAAAGGGTGTCCTAGTCCAGTTACATTATGCTGCTGTTAAAATATAAATTAGCAGACAACAGAAAGCTTTGCGATGCTAAATCCACTCTGCAGTCCCTGCGGTGTTCATGTGGTCCTGCTGCTGGACAGTTGCACCTTCATAAAAGAGCCAATTTATCTCACACCTGCTCAAGTCTGTTGACCTATAAAGTCCCTACCAGACAATGTTGTGTCTTTAGTCTTTTTTAAAATGACGCGTTTGGCTGCAACCTGCACGTATTGAGTCGATTCAGACAGATGGAGACGTGATTCTGTACGCAGGCATGAAACCGCTTTACCATGTTATTGAAAAAAAACGTGCTGCATCCCACAGGCATGTTTGCAGAGCAGAGAAAGACATAAAGTGACACTCTTCAGCCCTCTGATCATTACACAATCTACCACAGTGCCAGCAGAGGTTATACTAATCTTGTGTTTCACCCGAGCATAGAGTACGACAGCTACCAGCTGAGGCAGCCTGCACGTATGCGGCGATAAGAGGGATTTAACAGATTTCTTACAGTCTTAACTTCACTTTTTACTGAAATCAACACAGCCTTTTTACAGATGTGCTGGGGTAATATTCTTAGGGCAAATTGACGCTATGTTTGTCTGCCTGCCTGCTACCAGGGGTCACAGAGGCACAGGCAGGAGTGCAGCAGCACCTCGAGGGACATCTGCAATGACACACAGCAAACTTCCCACGACTGTTTCAACGAGGGAGGTACAAGCTCCAAGATCCAGGGGTGCAGCAGGGACTGCTGGATACAGGCCCCCGCTGTTAGCAGTCACACATGAATCGTATGACGACTATGTGAGTCCAATCGTCTTTGCACACACAGTAAAAAAAAAAGGAGATGATAGTAATTTTACTTGAAATGTGTGTAAATCAGACTTTGCTCAATCCACTGGGACCATTCAGAGACTGGTTTGAGAAAATTAGGGCAAGTAGGTTGATGATTACACCATATTTTTATGTAATTAATCCATCGCAGTGAAGTGGATGTGGATAGGGATTATTTCTGTTTTGCTCTGTCAGTAAATATTTTCTGACCTTTAATGTCTAATAGTGTATACTGTACGGTATGTGCCTTTGCAGATGTGCAGTTACAAGAAATATTGCTGCAAACCAAACAATGAATCACAATTTATTAGGATAATTGGTTCAGTTAATGTCCTCTTCAAAAGCTTTTAATTAGATTTTAGGTTTTCACGGAATAAAAAAAAAATATATATATATATATATGTAGATATACAGTATATATAAAACGCTGCATAGAGATGTTTGAGCTTGACTATCACCACTGATACTTAACATGAACTTTGCTTTACTGGTGTGAGTCTGTTGAAAACATAATAATAATTGTCTTTTTTTTGTGATGTGGTGAAACATGCTTGGGGCACTCTTAACCTGCCCTTGAGGCACCCCAGGGTGCTTTGAGAAACACTGTTAGACAGACTAGTCAAGAGCTGGGTGGCGGAAAGCACTGCCATTCTGACATGGGAAAGTGGGTAATTGACAAGCAAGAATGTTTTTGTATTTTGTGAATTTGAGGACTTGTGTATAACAAAAATATACCTGAACCAAATGTAGATGCCTGGGGCGGGGCATTTTAAATCAGCACCTAGTAATTTCAGTTTCTGCTGTGAAATCAATAGAAGCCAATGGCCACCTGAACAGCGGCAACAGCAGAAAAGTCAGTTAGTTAATTACAACACATGAAACACCAGTAGGCTCCTGGGCTAGAAATATATTAAATTACAAATATACTACATATATGTGTACTGTACAGTAGGTCGCCTTGAGGAAAAGTGCCAAATTGGTTAGAAATGTAAAGTAACTTTGCATGATGACATGTCACTAACCCGTGAAGCTCGACACAGTGAGTATAGCAGCTGCTCCATTAACATGCAAAAACAGAATCTCCCACTTGGAGCTGCCGCCAGTGTCTTGACCAGCGCTCTGTAAAACCTTTGTTCACTCGCTGGGATTCATATTAAAAAAAGAAATAAATATTCAAGGGCGCTAGTTAAAAGTACGCTTGTCCTCTGATCTTAGAAATTTTCTCAAGGTCATTTTGAAAAGACTACACAAGGTGAGCTCAAAGTTTCATCCAAATGAAAAAAGGCAACACTTTTACCAGCCGATTTCCTCAGAGCCTTCCTGCTAAGCAAAGCCCCCATGTGTGCTGGCAATTGAAGATTGGGCTGTCTGCATGGGGAAATGCACAAGCGCAGTCTCATTACCAAACCAAATTGAGTTCTGATGTAGAGCCTGTGTATTTCTGAGGAGTGAGAAAGCGAGGCATTTCTTCTCTTTGTAATTGGAGGTTGGAAAAGGAGGGTGGGAGCACAGAGACCAGGGGATTATGGAAAGATGAGTTTGTCCTGAACATTTTCTTTCCTCATATCTCACTTTGCTGGTTTTTTTTTTCTTCTACATTACACAGTTTTCTTTGAGCATGTTTCCAAGACCTCTTTACGTAGTCCAAGTACAAGTTTTTTTTTTTTTTTTTCCAGTTGCTGAGTATACAAGATGCAGTCAGATGCTTGCTGTTCTTCTTCGACAAAAGTCGCTGTCCAATCTAGTGGAACACTATAATAGATCAGCAGCAGCAGACATGTCTTTGTTCCTACATCCTGCGTTTGTCTTTGGGACGATATGTTCTGCAGTGTGTACTGTACGGGGATGGTGTTGATGTCTCCAGAGGCCGCTGATTGATGGACTCTGTCAAACTGTCATTTTGTCTCATAAAAGTGATACTGTGACAGTGTCCATAATTGTACCTAATCGACGGTGGTATTGATTTAAAACACCAGTGGAAGCTACTTATCATGTATCATAGTTTGTTCTATAATTTATGAACATAACATTTCCTCTTTATCTTTCTCCCACAAATTCACCTTGCTATATCCTTTATCCCAGCGCCGTGCATTTGTTTGTGTTTGTGTTTTTTCTTCCTCTCAGAGTGAGGCTCTTTGTACAATCACTCAAGTTAGCTTTTACCATTCAGGGGTGCAGCAAACTGTCCATCATGTCTGAAACCGTATTGACAGGGTTGTTTTGATGTAACTCTGTGAAGGAGTTCAAGGCCAAACTGACTAAAATCTCTCTTTTCTATCACATTTTTAAGGATGTTTAATGTATTATGATGTTTTATGTGATATTTTACATTTCTCTATAGCTAACCCTCAATGACTCACCTTCCTTTATTACAATGAACATGGGCATTGTGATTTATTTTAACTCGTTTTCACCACTTCTGTAAAAGCTTTATTAATTAATAGTCTCCAAACAATACAGTTCACTCCTGTTTGTGTAACACATGCTAACAAGTAGCTCACAAACTTGCTGAAATGTCAAGGAAAGGTTTAACATAATAAGGTACATGATGTGCTGTAGTGGCCAGCGTTGAAAACCAACCTATTAAATTGCAACCAGATTATCAGATAGGAGTTTGTTTTTTTTGTTTCTCTGTGGAACCTACATGTTCTCCTCATGTCTGAGTGAATCAATGCGAAGACATTAGCACAGAGATCTTTAACTCATTCACACGACTAAATCCTTGAAGCAGCCATTGTTTTGTTTCAAGCATTGTTGGTTTGCATATTCCCTAATGCTTTAATGCACAGACAACACAACAAGTTATTAACACTGTTATACAATCACCTGCCAGGAACCAATTTGCATAGGATTGCCTATTCATAAGCAGCATGTACTCTACACATATAGTTATGCATCTTGTAAATTGCAGTCATTGTGTTTAGTAAGTGACTGACAGACAATTGTTTCCTCCTCGGTTTGGGGTGAGGTTCCCCACTCGCATCTGCTGGGTGTCTGCTGTGGAACAGGTCATCATGTAACAGGGGTTTCTCCGGAGACTGTAATGATTAATGGATTCTGTCATGACAGTAAGTGTTGTAAAACTAATACGGTGACAGTGAACACTATAGTGCTTCTTAAAGGATAGCAGCAGTTTGTGGATTGCAGAGTTCGAAGGGGTTTTAATACTTGCAGTGGAAATTTAGGCATCATCTCCATAGAATGAGCTACAAATATTATTACAAGTTAAAGTCAAGAGTTCTTTGCTTAGTGTCATTGTTCTGGGCTGTCACTGATTTGTATCATACTATACTGTTAATTCTGTCATATAAAATCCTCCTAATCCAGTGACTGACCATTGTCAGGACTTTCAGTATTGAGGAAAGGTGTTAACGTATTTCAATAGTGTCACCTATGTGTGTCTGACAGATACTGTATCTCTCTCTCTGACGTGTAAAGTGATATGACCTTTTAACGATAAACAATCAGCTGATTATTAGGCCAGTTCAGTCAGTCTGGTCGTTTAACATGAAGTGCTCTTGAGCATGTGATCATTAAAATAACTAAAGCACATCATATATAACATGTGCAGGTACATGGTCAAGCATGAATGAAACATTTCAAACCTAAACCTTAACGAATGATGACATTATACGGTAGAAAATAAAGTTGATGCAGCAGTGCTGAAATGACTACTCAGTATATCCACGATGCAACTTTTCTACAAATGTTAATAAATGAACGCTACTAATCCCCTAGAAAGACCATCAGTAACAGCTCTTCACTGGGAAATGTGCAAAGGCAGAGCAGAGGAAGATTAAAGTTGTGACTGATGGTATTTTGTATAGACTGGGACCATGGCCTCAGTTTAATGTTAAAGATCAAATCCCATCTCGATCAAATCTTATCTCTTAATGTCAGAGATGATGATAGAAGGGAGGAATCTGAGAGTGATATGGGATTCTGTCCCCCACAGCAGACCATGAATTGTACAAATTGCTGGTAAGAATTGAAACGCATAGCTTGGTTTTTCAACCTGAGCCCTGCAACCATACCAAGGCTGTGCGGGAAATGCCATAATGTGATTAAACACAGAGCTTTTGGAGGCTTTGAAGAAAAAAAAGTCTAATCTGTCTACTGTGGAAAAAGGAAAAGGACACCCTATTGAAAAGGGGAAAAAATTCTCCCCATATCTATTTCACAAGCAGAAAAGATGCGTGAGATTTGTGTGGTTCTGTATATTTCTTAAAGGAGAGCAGTTTCTCGGGTCACTTTTAAGGACAGCATGCACATCTGCTGTAATTGCTTTGTAACAACGGGTTCAGATACAGTGTTTGAGTTCACATTTGTCAGATTAATTATGTAAATTCTTCACGCAGAACCCTCCTGTTTATTAAAACAGATGTATGACACGCGCTTCCACTCGATTATTTGATAGCAGTGAAAACCCAGGTAGAATGCACAATGTCCTCAGCTGTGCCATCAGGGACTCAAAGCACTGGTGAGAGAATAAGCAAACATACGTCCAATAATGAACTCTGTAAGAAATAATAATGTGATTACTGAGAAATTCTGATTACTCTTTATTTTGTTCTTCAGCTTCCCCAAACCCAAAATGGCAAACGTATTATTTAATGTCAAGTTTGTGTCATTAGCATTTCTTGCATGTGGTAAATTTGGCTTTTTTCTCACGACTACATGACACAAATGTAAGCACTGTGCAAAAGTAAACACTCTCAACTAAACCCCTATTTTAAGTGTACACATAAGAACACAAAGGGCGTGTGGTGACTGCATTTACGCAGGCACAATGCAGCGAAAAGCATCTATTCACTAAGACAAAAGGCTGTAAATCTAATTTTCCTGTGTGGAGAAGCATTCATAGGCAACTCCCTATGAAGATCAGTCACTGTCAGGGGACATACAGGTTGTCAATTGATAATGAAGCACAGTGCTAAGGGCCTTTAGGTTCTCGCTGTCCTAATTACACTGAGTGAGGACTCTTCCCCTCTTGTGTTAACATTTGATTTATTTCCTCTGCCTTGTTAAAAAGGACTGGTGTTAATTGTTTTTGCAGAAGAGTGTCACAATATACGAACCAAGCCTCGTTAATTTGTGGCCAGTCTATTTACATATACAGTAGAGCCCTGTCCAGTCTGAACATAGGCTATGTTGTGAGTTAGTCTTACAGTATATTAGCAGAGACATAAGCCGGTGTGATAAATGATGGATTGCACTTGTATATGTAACATATATAATAATTCATAGAATAAATAGAGTCAGAGTATATCAAAGCTATTTTTTGATAATACAGAGTAAATGTAATCAGGTTTCACTGTCTGGTTTGATCCAGACCTTTCAGGCACATCTCATTGTCTTCTTCAACACATCAACATGTTATGGATAGTTAGTAGTTTTAATTTTCCTAATTTCATCCATTTATTATCTGAACTGCTTAGGTGCCAACTCCAGCTGTAGCTGGGCTAAAGGCACGGTGCACCCTGGACAGGTTGCCAGTTTGTCGCAGGGCTGACATAAAGACACAGACAACCTCACCAATTAACCTGGTTAGTGTGAGCAAACACAAGGAGAACTCCACTACCCAGATTTGAACCAGGGACCCTCTGGCTTTGATCACTGGGCTGCCATTATAGTTTCATTACTTCTACATTAATTTATCAGTGGTTAGCAGTATTAATACTTCAACAGTCTTAATCATGCCCCATTCATTGGTATTATACTAAAGCTAACTTATGTTGTCGCTTTGGGTGGATTGTGAAACAATGTAAATGTAAAATGAGCCAAAAACAAGAAAAAATGCCCTCTATGACTCCAACATAGGACCCTCAGACTGAAAAAGCCTGAGACTGCCATGTTGTGTGTGGTCGTCATCTGTTTTTACCTATTTAGTATCATTTTGCATCTTATTTTGTAGTCTCATGTACGTGGTCATTTTGTGCCTTAACTGAGCTCCATGACATTCAAACAACAAATGTTGCTCATACAAAGACTCACAACATTAAACATGTACCGTATTACTTTGCTCTGACAGACGTTTACTTGGATGCAAGAACTTTCTACGTTTTCAAATCTTTAAATAAAACTTATCAGTAAGTGGTGACTCTACGCTTCAGCCTAGATAAGAAGTGGGAATAGCTTTTCTTGAGTAAAGTGCATTATGGAAAGCAGCGTAAGATCTTCTAGATTCAAACACATAAACCAGACAACTGCTGTGTTAGAAAAAGTAAATAGCAGCATGACTCAAAGATATCTGTCAATGCTTTAGCTTAACACACACACACACACACACACACACACACACACACATCGTTCCAGTAAACCAACACTTCCAGCACAGGGCAATGATGGGTTCAAATGACTTTGTCTCAATGCACTTACTGACATTTTTATATGTTTAAATGTTAATAAAGCTCGCCTCTCGACAAATGTGCTGTAAAACAGCTTCACATTACTTTGCTTCCCTGTCATTTTTTGTAATCATGACTGAAGGTTTATTTTTCTATTACATTATACTGAAATTAATCCCATGATTGCTCTGCAGTTATGGTCCAGTTGTGAAGCAGTTTGTCATATGGGATTGCTAACAAAATGGTCAATTACTGAGATACGCCGGTCTCTGACTCAGCTTTTGTGGGGAAAGACTCGTGCAAGAAAAGGAGAAGTATTGGATCCCCTGAACAACTTAATCCCTAGCATAATCCCGAAGTTTAATTTAGTCAAATTCACATTCACACAAATAAAGCCACACAGCAAACTGAGCTGCTTGAATCTGCATTACCCCGACAGGAGAGGGAGAGTGTGTCATAAATGTAATTTCTTTTGCAGCACTGTGCTTGATGTTCTTCACACTGATGTGTCTGCTTTTGTGTCGCACGGCATTATCAAAAGCAGCCTCACCTAATGCAAGATGATATTATTCTATTGTTACAGGCTAACGCGAGGAAATAATGCGCTGTTGAGACCACGCCTGACACAAACCAGCTTCCCCGAAGCTGTCAACACATTTTATTTTGCTCAGTGAACATGTACTGTACCTCTAAAAGGAATTGAACACACAACATGTATCATGGTAGAGCTCAATTTGAAACAGAAAGCTTGGGAAGGATTAGCAGCAATTAGATCACAGTGAAAATGAAACGTAGGCACTCTAAACTCCTCTAAACCTCTTTAAAGGAGCAAGGCCAAACCATTAGACAATAGCTAACTTTACTGTTCTGCACACACTTCTTCCATTCAACAGTTAAGCTGTTTACTGAAACCTTTGGCCCTTTAGTTGTTCCCTTTTGTTCCAGAAGTTGGGAAGTCAAAGTAGGAAATAACAGTTTAAGATGAAAATATTATGATGATAATTGTACCTCATTTTTAGTTCCCTAGATAAAAACCTAATATGTTAAATAATACTATTGTTTTTGTGCAAATCTACTGGTCTTCTAACATTAATCCCAAAGAGCAAGTAGACAATGGTAGCTTGAGTGCTGAAAGGCAAAACCCAGGGCAAAAAGGTCCACTAAGCACTCACTTATGCCCATAAAACGTAATTGCTATGAGTGCATATTTGAAAGCCACTCAGACGAGTGTATCAAGATTTTAACCAGCTTTCTCTTTGGCTCTCATGAGGGTTTGTGGCAGATGGCTGGTCAAAGCACACTGCTCTGAAATTGAAACTGTAAAACTTGAGATGAACAAAATCTTGCTAAGTGACGGGACTGTGTGTAGTCTACCTGCGCTGGCAATTGCACTCTTGAGTCGCACACAAGTAAATGCATGAAGAGACAGAAGCTCTTAGTTTTGCTCCATCTGATGCATAGTAAAGAACTAATGATCCTGAATTTATTATTTGGGCACAGGATGGTTTCTGCAGATGACACCACAATAAGAGGAAAGAAGTGAGATGTTTACATGCAGCATGTAATCCTTTGATATTAGAAACGTCTTAGGCAGCTCTTCTGTGGTTTCTTGTAACCAAGTTATAGTGTTTACTTGAATTGTTCCAAAACCAGGTTACTTGCATTGCTGGGTTGAGAACAGAGTTCTCTGTAGATGTAAACAGCCACTAACTGGATTTACAGAGGATAAAAAAAAACTCAAGTCAGACACAAGTGAGACACAACATAGACATTTACACTGCAGACATCGTTGTTCCTTTGCCAAGCAAAGCTGCATTTTGTCAGCTCATTGTCATTTTCATATATTATAACACATATTGTGACTGTAAAACACATAGTAAAGCAGTTTGACCTTTCCTCTGTGTTTCCTGTGTGCTGGAAGGCTTTAATATACAATATAAGTTCTCAAGCAAGGGTAGTATGAAGGTGTTTTCAAACACCAATACAGGAGGAAAAGACACTCTGCAAAGAGTCTATACAACTGTACATACATTTGGAAGGTGTGTACTGTGAGCATGCTGCTTAGTCATAGCCATTTATATTGTTATTGAACATGACTACATGCTCCCTTTCTATACTTGTTTCCTATGTTGTTACATACTTGTCAATAGCTGAGATCCATATTGCTGTTTGAGGCTCAGGAGGTGCCCATTAGGCTCCACTTGTGATACATGTTTTGCTGCAAACCTCAATCAATAATATCTGTTGCACATGAATTTTTCCTATTTCCTCTCCTATTATCACACAAAGTAATGGACTTTGCCCGTGGGAGGAAGTATTGATTGTTTTTATATTCATCTCTAACCAGTTAAATTGAATAGAGATGAGGAGACAAGTCATCTGTGATGCTTACAGCGTGTTTCCTCACAGGGCTACGACGATGGATACGGAGGAGAATATGATGACGAGAGTTATGAAGCCTATGAAGACAGCTACAACAACCAGTCAAAGAGGTAACTCTACAAACAAAAAAGCTTTTTTTAGTCGTTTATCGTTTATCTAACGCACACACCACCACGCTGCCAGCAATGCTCACTAAAGCATCAAATGTTTATTAGTCCACAGAGGTGAAGGAAATACTAAAGAGTTACAGGGTTTTTGTTTTTGTAGTTTATAAGAAAAACTGCCTTATCCTGAATATATATGTGAATATACATATATACTGTATATCTATTTGTTTTTTAGTTAAAGCATTTAAACAATCTTTCAAACAGCTAACAAAAACCAAAAATGTGAAGCTATGTGCCTTTGTTTTGTCTGTGATGTGTCCACTCTGTCTGATTTAGCATTTCAGAATATTACAATTACAGACACGGAACCAGTGATGAATCCTACAACAACTATGGTAAGAAGACCTTATTTTGTTTACTGTTATTTGCTAAACTTTAATCTGGTGAACTCTTTTCCATGGTTGCTCCTGTACATGTACATTGATGATCGAAGAACAATAATAATGTACATGTATTCAAATGTGTGGATGAAGTGTAGGGTTTAAAAATGTTTCTAAAAAACATCCTTTGACCTAATTTAAAAAGAAAACACTGGTCACACGATCCTGACTGTTGCTGCACCGATGTTTAAAAGATGTTTTACAGCAAAGAAATGAAGCCAAAACCTTGTGGTTCCAGTTCACTTCTAATCATCCTCACCCAGGGAGCCATTCCTGCATGCTTCACCCTTTCTACCATCCTGGCTACAAGCTGAATTTGACTAGAAGAGTAAATGTGCCAGTGAATGCTCAGGGGGCTAACTGATGCCCATTGTAAAGGTGGAGTGTTTTGCCTTTTGGAAGTGCGCCATTGTAGGCTTATCCCCGAGAGGCTGTTACTATCGGCTGAGTAACTTTCACTGTGAACACTGCTGTCAAACAATACTTCTACATAATACACAGTATCAGCTATAGCTCCAAAACACCAACTGCTCAGTAAGGTACACATAACCACAAACCGTCACTGGAAACATGTCGAGCTGGAAGGAGTTACAGGGGTGTCACATGACAGTGGCGATAAGCTGGTTGCCACTGCGTGTGTGCAGGATCGTTCATTTTCAGCACAATGAATTGTGCACCGGGGTGTTGAGGTCGAACTACACCGAAACCAAGGGGGCAATGATTTGATTTTCTGCTCCATAAACACTTTCTTATTTGGAAGCAGTGCAATGTGCCGTGCAGCAGAGGTGGCCATCTTTATGTAATTTGGCTCTAAGGAAGGAGCTGCTGACAGTCAGATCTTAGTATTGGTCCAACAGAGGGCAAAGTGCTTAGAAAATTAATTTTCTGTGGAGAGAGGCCTCAGTACTGCCTGGGATAGAATTTGTGCGCTTGAATTTTCTTGTCTTCGGTTAAACGGATTGTGAGAGCATAGTGTGTGACACCGGAGCTCACAGTTTGACTTTGTGACATGAACTTTAGCAGCACAGTGACTGCAGCAGCTTTCTCCGATGTGTTTTTTTTTTCTCCCCTGTTTTTGCAGAGGAGGAGTGGGTGACCACCCGTCCCGGTCTCAAAGCCCCTGTTTTACGGCTGACGAGAGGGGGCTACAGAAAACACCCCTATGATAGATACTGAAGGTGCTCCAGATATGTGACCTCCAATTTCAAACTATTTATAACTTTTTTTAAAATTCTTCATAACATGTTGTAACATTCATTTTATGTCTGTCTCCTTCAGAAATTGAAATAAAAATTAATCTCGTTAAATACGCAAATCCACAAAACCTAACCCTATCACAGCATTGTTTTCTTTAGTTTTACATATTTAAAAGTCATTTCTTTGAAAACTGCAGGTAAGAAATGAAGAGAGCAACTTAACAAGACTCATTCTTGTACAGAAAAGATTTGTCCTAAATTCAGCTGTTTGAATGACCTTCATCTCCCAAATATGTAATTATGTCAGATAAATGGAATTAAACTTCTTAGAAGTTATGTGTCAGGATTTGACAAATTCGTTTTCATTTATTGTCTTTAATGCAGAGATTAGCCAGGTCTACTGGCAAACTCGGAATGATTCACAAGACAGAGCAGTACAGTCTCATGACAGCGTGTTTGAAGCCCTGTTCCACCTGCCAGCACCACCATTCCTCTGTTGCTTCATCATATTTACAGTAATTTGTGCTCCTATGGATCAGTGTCACACGCAACACCCTGACACCTTGGAATTTGCCGGTGCACACTCTCGGGTCTGACAAACAAAATTTAGAATAATGCTGAGGTTGAGAAGTGGCTGATGACATACTGCTTCTGCTTCAGTGACGTGTAGTGAGTCCCTGGTGGTATGACACTAATTTCATACCATATGGTTCAGCAGTAACCGTTCTATGACTATTTACATAATTCACTTTACCTATATATGATGGCACTGTGCAAATTTGACATCCTGATACACTATAAAGCGGCTGGTTAGTGCAGTGGTAACATCACCACCTCACATATGCTCACCCTGCCTACCATTGTACTGATATATGTAAGTTGCTTTGGATAAAAGCGTCATATAAATGTACGTGTAGACGTCGTTAACGATCTGTTGACCACAGCAAAACAGAGAGCTGTAAATATGACAAAACAAAAGAGGGATGACGTTGGTGCAGTCAGGTGGAACAGTGAAGTCAAGTTGTCACAGACAGCACCATGACTGGACAGTGAACATCTGAAAAGGCAAACATAATGTGATGTCCTCTGTTTTGTCATATGTTACTGCTGAACCATTTTTAGGTGTCATCTGCTGTTAGGAATTGGTAAATAGCGAGTGGGGCACCACTTGGGAATTGCCACGGCCACTCGGGAAAAGTCACATGTCATGACTGCATGACCACATGCAACCATATGCCATTATTATTATAGTTTCTTTGGTAGTTTCAATCATTTGATTCAAAGATGATGAAAGATACTTAAATCTCCCTTAGCTTATTGTAGGTCACCCAAAGTTTCTTCTTTTTAGTGAATGATTGCTTAATCAGCCCAAACAGCAGAGCAAATGTAACACTGAGTTCAGAATGATTCTTTTTCAACCTCCAGCACTTGTCTTCACAGTTCACTGATAGGTCTGGCTATAGGCTCAGTCTGGTGTAAGTGGAACCTTTCCAGACTAACTTTGTGACATTAAGACTGGCTTCTTCTCCCCAAATGCATTTGATTTGCAAAAATCCTTATTACAGTAACAGACACACAGAGTTCATAATGCTCTGAATACAAATGATCCATTAACCTCCATTAAAGGCAACAGATGAAAACCAAACTTTTACCAGAATGTAATATTGCAATGCAAAGTAACTAAATCATCTAAACATGTCTTTTAAAAATGTTTCATGTTTAGGAATCTAAAACGTCTTGTCTAAGTTTCCCCGTAACTGACTTGCTATATGACCTGATTTGATCTGACAGCCTAAAGTTAGCCTAAGTTATATTGTGTTTTTAAATGGTATAAGGTGTGAGATTACAATCATGCGAAACATCTTTTCTGTTGGCACTGAAAGCAATCAGCCATGTACAGTGTGTCATTTATAATGCGTGCTTTGTTCTGTGTGTAACCTGTATTTGTACTTAAAGCATTTAATAAAAACAACATAATCCTCAACACGGTGTGTAAGACTTTCTAAATAGGTGGCTTTGTTTTTTTGTTTTTTTGTTTTTTAGTTTAACGTAAGTCCCTTTGAGTTTTTTGTTGCTAAAACTGTTTTAAAACATCTGCTTGCAGGTAACAGCTAGTGCGTCTCGTAAAGAAGGCCCAGCAACCTGTCCCAAAAGAATCGTTTGTTAAATTATCAATATTCCTATTTAATCATCCTTGAATCTTTGACCACTTTCTTATTTAGAAAGTAATAAATTTCTTTTCCTAATCCACTCTCTGAAGTTTTATATCATTAAACAGACACACTGATTGACTCTGAGAATGATACGGAGTTAAAAGAGGTAAGAAATCCTCACACTGTACCTTATCATAATAATGCCTTAAACGTTTGAAGCAGTCTCGTGAACAGTATAAGGGGCCATGCAGCGTGCACGTAGATATTGCTATTTATCATCTGATAGTATGTCATTGCTGAATGAAAACGCCACGCTCAGTGACTTTAATCTGCAGCTCCTCAGTGTTTCTGCTAACCTCTTGATGCATTTCTGTCATTCAGCCAGAGAAAGCTGTAATTTGTCCGTGCCTTAAACGTCAAAGCTGAAGTCCACTTAGCGATTTGAGTTGTCTTTTGTGATTAGTACACCTGAAGCTTGGCTCTCATTAAGAGTGTAGGTCACGGGGCTGAAAGGAAGACTAAACACTAAGCAGGTAAACCTAATAATAGCACTAATTAATGATAACTCCCACTTAAAAAAAAGTAAACCTGCCCTTATTACCACCAAAATAAAGCACTATTTAATTAAATCTCTACACATCTCTAACTAGACTCAGCTAAAGTGTGATAAATGAAATAATAAATTCTAACACAGCGTTAAAATAATGTTCGGCAAACTAACCATCACATCAGTGATAGAAATAAATTCCAAATATTTATAACTCCTCATAAATTTTAATGAGATTTATGAATTGGTTTACTTTTTTCACAGTGATGGAATGAAACAATGTTGAATGCATTACATACATACGGCACTGCATGAAGTATGTCAGTTTATACCTGTCGAATATTGGTGCTGGATAACGTTGACATATTTATCACAATCACTGTGCTGTTGTTACAGATGTGGAAACGTGCCACAGTGGAATCCGGTCACTGCAGAAAGGAGTGTAACAGGTGTGTTTCCTTACACTTATTGTGTGTGTGTGTGTGTGTGTGTGCACATGATTAATAGTCAGGCCTGTTGACATTATTAGACATCAGCAATGATTCACTTTCACTTTAAATTAGACACAGTGAATAGAAAATCTCTCAAACGTTTGTCTCATTTGGTTAATTTTGCAAACAGTTAGCAAAGACTTCATGCTTACTTTGACTCACAACAGTTTAAAACAGGCCATTTATGTTGTGTGATTAAGAGCAATATTTTCTTGGAGCTTCCTGCGTGCACGCTATTCATAAAGGATTGAAATGTAATTTCCATGTCGCTGCACATTCTCATGAATTCACCATTAAAGCTCATTTACATCAACTGGAAGCGATATGGTACACTAGTTTTTTTGTTTTTTTTTTTACTGTGACAGCTCATTAAAAACACAATAAAGCGTAGGCACGCAGTTACAGTAATAGTGACAAAAGAGGTGAAGGAAACAAAATTTTGCAGAAGAACTAAGCAATGTTATTAGAAATGATTATTTATGAGTGAACAGCGGAGTAGTAACTTCTCGGCTTGAATTATGTGCATGTAAAACTAAATTATACATATTTTATGTCAAGTTGTCAGGGAAGAGAAGTTTCACAAACAGAAACAAGAACTTTGATCACTTAGTGTTTACTGCATAGTTTATCTGTTAGCTTGTCTTTTTTATTTATGCACTAGTTACTTTTACATTTCCTTTCTGCTATTTTCTGCTAATCTCACTAGAATCAATAAGTGTATGTATATTTTCTAAACCAGATTTATAGCTGTGCAAATACAGCTACACTTAATCCCTGCAGACAGCTACCTGCTGACCTATTCATAATACATGCTCTTTAGTGACATTTTCCAAAGGTGCAGTTCTTTTTGAAAATGTATTCAGAAGCATAACACCTTAATTGCACATTTGTGCTGATAATGCAAAAGAAGAACAAAGCGACCCAGAAGTGCAAAATACAGCAACAATAAGTTGCTATGTTGGTACTAAATTGTAATAAGATAGCTCTGCCATCTTTGGATGCAATAATAAGTCATGATCAATTATAAAATTACAACACACTTAAAGACTGTCTAATCAATATTCCCTAAAATAAAATTTGTGAAATACATGAAGAATTACTTATAAAGGTAGCACTTTTGTTTTCCTGTTAGAGCTGGGTTTGCAGTACTTAATACTTGATTCTTTAAACTTTAAAAAAGTGTCAGCCACAGACGTTTGTTAACATTTTACAGTCAAAAGAGGAACTGTGTGCGAGCTTTGTAGTCGTTCTGAGCCTTTGAAACGAACAAGATGAATTTCTGTTAAAGAAACATCATAAACAAAGAAGCTGTCTTTTATCTAGCTGAAAATATGTATTTGTAAAACCTGGATAAAAACCTGACATGATTTGTCTAACATAAACTGGGCTGGTTTAATAGAATCCTTTTTCATATATTATTGTGTAATGATGGACCAGATGCCTGAACACGCAGTATATTTCTTTCTAAACAAAGTTATTGGCTTTAGCTTTATCTCACAGATGGTGGCCAAATCAATAGGGACATACAGTGGCTTTGAATGTTTCTATAATGACACGGAAAAAGAATTTGCTGAAGTTACACTGTGCTCTTCGGTTGCATTGCACAATTACAACAGTCTGATTCCAATGCATCCGTATTCTGCAGCAACGAGGGCACAGAAACCAGAGGACTGAAGATCGTACTCAGTCATCAGACGTGATCAGTAAAGTAGCGCGGTAGGTTTTTCAAGTCATTCTCCATAACACTTCTTACTATGAAGCTGTGATTAGTAGTTGACCACATGCAGGATTACTATGTCGAGCTAATGCCACCACGATTGTCAACCAGCAGTGAGCTCCAGCAATGTGCTGGTTCCTGATATATTTGCTGAAAAGGAGATTTCAGATAACATGGCAGTAAAGCTGTTCACGCCCCACTGATGGAGGGATATACTGTCATCCTTGGGCAACTGCCAGTCCCGTTCTGTGAAGAAGTGATGAAACTGGCAGGAATAAAATGATGACTATATTATGCAAAATAGAATTCCCTTTCCCATCCAGCGTTCGCTTTGCAACTTACTTTATAACCTTCTTAGAACTAACTCTTGTGTTTATTTGCACCTATGTGTTGGAAGTGATCACTGTTGCTGGATGCCAGTGACGCTCATGCAGCCTTTGCCAGAAGCCTTCTCAGATCCATTTTCATAACAAGTTGGCCGCCAGTTCAAAACCAGGCAAGAGCTGAAATCCCAAAGCCTGCTCCGGATGTTGATGCTTTTTTTTTTTTTTTAAGTGAATGCCACTGATTAAACTCCTCTCACATTCAGATTACAAAAAGGATTTTGTTACTTGTTGTGCTTTTTTTTTTCTTTTTATGCACAAAGAACAGCGCTTAAGGTGCTTAAAGACTTCGCAGCTGCCTTCACACCTCTTTGCTCTTAGTCCATGGATGCACAGTGATTCTTGTCCATTCGGCAGTCCTGGCCTGCAGCCTTGGGCACAGTTAAAAAAACAACAAAAAAACTGGCAGCTGTTTGTTTTGCAGGTTTGCCAAGTTTATCACCTTTGGCAACACTTTTTATGGAGCCACAACTCTCTAAATAGAATACACATTAGTCGATTTAGTGCATGCTCTCTGCTTATGCATCTGTTCCTGTGAAAAAGTAAAGATGACGTCTGTTGATATTAACCTGTCTTTATGTTACACACAGAGATATTTTTCGGACTATGAGACAAACAGTGGTGGAATTCAATGGAAAAGGCTGACGAATAACACACCGGTAAGGAGGCAATGGCATTTAAGACCTGTTACTTTTCACTATTTGATTAATAGATTAACTCTTGTATTTTAGTCTCTGTCTTACTGTTTTTTTGTGGATATAACTTGAGAGTTGTAATGAAAATACTTTTATCATCCAGTCTAATGAAGCCAAAGAAAGAAGGACGTGCTTTTTTTGAACCAAAGAAAACTTTCCTTTGCTTCATCTTGGGCCACATGAATACCTTAATAGTTACGTTTTACATCCCACTATACACAAAGCTGTTTTACTAAGCTTAAACCTGAAAGTAGCAGCTAGTGGGTGCAGTGATGGTGGAGATAACAGTGTTATAGGCTACTAACTGAGTTTAACAATGGGCAATGTATCAAAAACAAGACTTTACTTTGGAGGAATAGTTCATTAGGGAAATGTACATTTCTTTGCTTTCTTGCAGAGACACATAAAATGAGAAGAATTGTACTTTTATATATATAATAAATAATAGAAATATGGAGAAACTGCTAGACTTGCTATGTCTGAAGGATTTAATAGCTAAGAAATAGCACACCATCCCATAAAATCATAGTGTCATTTCTATGTGTTTTCAGTCTTTGTGCTAGGATAATGTCTGGTAGCTGGATAATTACCATTTGTCTACTTTATCTTATCTATTTCTTTCTCAAGAAAGACCTTTTAATACATTTTGTAGCGTCATCTTTTCCACCAGTGTCCACCAGCAGTAAGACAAGAAAAGTCGAACAATATGAATAAATATGTGTCACTGACAATGAAGGCTGCACAACTTCAGCTGATACCAACACATTCTGCAGTCATGTAACGATACCATCTGTTTGTTCAGACTGGGGAAAGAGAGAGAGAGAGAGAGAGAGAGAGAGAGACAGAGAGGCATCCACACATATGCAGCACAGTAATTTACTCAACGACTGTGTGAACAAATAAGTGATGGCTGCACACTCGCTCACACTGAAGCTCATGCTCACCGCCTTATTTTGTAAAAGAGTTTAACCTCTTTGTTCTTAACAAGCCAGGTTAAGCTTGCCTGAAAAGGTCGAGGTGAGAGTGAGGAGGTCTATCACCTACCATCTGAATCTCAAGGACGAGCTGATTGTCTCTGGCTAAAAGCTGCATCTCCATACCGAATGTCACCCTGGACGTCTGATAGGTGTTGACAGATTATAACTGGGGGGATCCATAAAGAGACAGCCAGTGGATTTAGGGGAATTACTGTACTATACTTGATGCACACACACAGACAAAAATGTCAGACCCAGGGCGCAAAAGCTCGCTGCATGTACAAACTACTGCACTCCAAGGACACAGTGTCATTTGTCACACATCCTCAGAATCAATTCAGCCAGATGTTGACATGTTGGTCATGTGAAAAGCTGTCCAATATTATTATAGGCTATACTGTAGACTGAAAGGATTAGTTAGACACTTGGGGGAAATACATTTACTGCACATTGTGCTGAGAGACAGATGACGATTGAAACCACTCTTGATAAAACTACAGTTAAGAAACAATCCATTTTATAGTCATTCATTTTTCCCCTTAATTGGGATTAAATAACTGAAGTATATGGTGTTAACTCATGAGCCTTTTTGGAATAGATCTGTACTTTTAATTGTTTTACCCTAGACAGAGCTATGCTGGCTGTTTCACCTATTTAAGTGCTAAGATAAGCATTCACACATCACTTTTAATATTTGCTGTTATTTTGTGCTTTTTTTTTTTTTTATAACTTTCAGTTTAAAGTGTCTTTCTCTTCTTTTTTTTGTGTTGCAGGTGTTGTGCGAAGACAACCACATGCCACATTCCCAGGGGACAATAAAACTTTTAATTTTTACTAAAGTATTGACATGTAAAAATGTCCTCAGATTGGAACATTTTCATTTGAGCCAACATCTACATGCAGACAGGGGCATGTTCTTATACTAGACATGTTTTTAGCCTTATGTCTGTTCTGTTAATTCATAATAAGTTTTTGTATTTTGACCAATATTATAGCCTAAAGTAAAAGCACTTAATTTTGGAAATGTATGAAAAAAAAAATCTCAGCATGGCTCCACCTTATTTTCTCTGTGTGGAGCGCCGTTGTCATCTGGCGGCTGCTGTCATTACCAACCCAATTGCACCCTGTGTCTGTTCCCTGCTCACTAATAAATGGTTCACTTATGTGCTGCCAACATGAACATGTTAGTTCATTAAGCAAGTCGAGCCCACTGCAGGCATTCTGGCCAAATGTCACAGCTACTTTACGAGACCAACCCGTGACTGCTGCCGGAATATACGACCGCAGTCGTTCACATCTCACACTTCATGTCATTTTCTGAACAGTAGTCATAACGAATGGTGCTGTCTGCAGCTCTGCATATGGTACAGTGATTAACACTTGAGATTGATTGAAGCAATACAGGCATCCCACTGTTTAAATAAATGCATTCTTTCTGAATTTGTTTGCTCATATTTGATTTACAGAACAATAAATCGATGGCCTCATAAACCAGCGCGGCTCCTGGCACTTGAACAGCTTGCAGAGCTAAAGAGTCTGATTTATTGCGCAAGATCATTCGTTTCTTATCTTTTTTGGGTGAAAAGCGATTTTGTGAATCTGCTCAATTGTAGAGCAGACTCATTTCAAAACATCCACCCTTGAGTCTGGCATTTGTTTAATTCATTTGCTCCATGATATAGCCTCCACACAGCCTGTCAGACAGGATGGCATTTATATTCCTTGATATCACTTGATCTAAATATTGGAAACACAAAGACACCAAAGTGGGTCAGGATCTAGGCGAGTACCCAGAAACGTTCAATGATGCAAAACAGTGCATGGTAATAACGCTAACACACAGCATTTCCCCCAGTCAGGGACGGGTACCTGAGCAAACTCAGCTCTGTTTAGACAGCTGCTTGATGAGCCAGAATAGAAAATGAGGGCTTATAATCACCCGAGTCTAAAAGGGCCTCTCCACCACCGTAGCACTTGTGATGAAATGGGGTGCCGAGTCAGAGTCCTTGACGTGTTTTGATGGTTTTCATGTTGTTTCCCTTGCGACAGCAGGCTGGGATCGAAGCCAGGTGACAGAAGGTGAGGATGTATAGTCGGAGCTGCACTTTTTAGGAAGTTGTTGTGCCACCATAGACAGTCTACTTTATCTGATCACAGCTTACTTAAGCACAAAAGCCTGCCCTCCAGCTCATTAGAGTTATTTTTGGAGAGATGATGAGTTTTGACATGTGTGGTGGAGTGCGTTTGGATAAACTAAGCAGCAAGTGAACTGTGCTAATTATGTTTTCTACTGATGAAGTCATCTACACAAAACATTGTCACAAAGAAATATTTTGGCTTATAATATTGTAGGAATGTAGCTTGTTATTTGTGTCACCTATAAAATATTTAACGTTAAAAAATAGATGTTATATTGACATAATTTGCAGCTGGATAATGTGGTGGTAAGATTGCCCCCCTCTATGTGGGAGACTGGGGTCCGAATCCTGGCTGTGGCCTACCTCCTGTAGGGGTCTTCCTAACGCTTACCCTGCCATAGCCTTGTATGTCGCTTTGGATAAAAGCATCTGCCAAATAACTAAATGTAAATTTCATATCTATTATGATTATTATGATTTGTGCTCAAAGTGTGAACCAATTATCTGGGAATGTCTTCAAACAAGCAGCAGAGAATATTCCCAACATGAGTATTTTCATGCATAATGCAGATATAAGCTGCTAAATACGTCTTCATATTCAGATTACAAATAGAGTTTTATGAATAAACATGATATTTCCTTGGTAACTGGGCTTCTTTAGACCACAAAAAGCAAAAGCAAACATTGTTTTGTTTTGTTTTTCACTAAATATTCTGACTAATGATGAGATGGCTCATGTATCTTCCACTAAATCTAAACAGGATTGGACTTCATTGATGTGCTATGTATAGCTCCTTTAGCCCTCAGTTGGTAACAAAGGTTATTTCTGTGATGCTGTTAATGGAGTGTAAAATATTTCTCTAAAACAGATTATGAGGATACTCAATACAATTTAGTTAACTAAGGACTTGAGTTAGTTTATTTTGGAGCAACATAAAGCAGCACTAACGGTGTGTGATGTATTGTGCAGCACACCTGCTCTGAAAATTTATGATACTATAATAAAAGATGCTCTTTTTTTAAGTTTTCATTCACTGCTGTTTATTAAGGCTTTGTACTTGCTATAACCTAAAGTTGAGCTATTATTTAAGACAAGCTGTATTAGTCATGGAAATCAGAAGGTGCATTCAGCCACAGTACATACACACGAGTTACAGCACAGGATGCTACGTTGGATAATGTATCAAACTGTGATGTAGCTGTCAAGATTTCTGTTTTTCCTAGTTTGTATTAACTTTCATATCAGAGGAAATAATACACAGTTGTTGGATTCGATCTGGATGACAAAAGTACCTACAGCAACTACTGCTCAGAGAGAAAGGTGATCCATCCAGCTCACACAGAAACAGTCAGCTATTGATTCCGCTTTTGACTGTCAGTCAAGGTCATGTTCGAGTCTTTTCGTCCCAGGGTACATCCATGAAAAGCACGCTGTATGACAGGAGTCTGCACTCTCTAAGGGGAATAGGCTATAAACAATAGCTAAACAAGTACAAAAATAATCAGATCCATCACTTCTGCAAAGTGCTTCTCACAATGACTCACAGTCAACAGCTAGTGGACACTCTGTGCTAACATACCACAAGCGATTTGTGACTGTTCAGTATTCACAGTGACCAAAAGACAGTCATTAATCTTTAGGTGATGCATGTTACATGTGCTACATTCAGTGTGACCACATCCGATGAGAAGAAGTTCTTCATACGGCTGGTTCCTCCTGGCTACATGTCGAGATCCTTGGACAAGACATCACAACGCCGTAGTAGTGCCATCATCTACAGTATGCACCTTTTCCAAAGTGCATCAATAAAGCATGTCCTTATTGTTATTAATATTATTCCATTAACGCACAGAGCTGCTCTTTTTACACTGCAGATCTCAGGGCATACCTCCACATGGTCTGTATTTCTGAATACTGCCTATATAGTAATCATGTGTGCCAGTTAATGCCCAGATTCACAGATGCCATAGTTCCGTCTTATTATCTTTATATTTGAGTGCATGTCTCTGTTGTGGGCTATAACCAAAATACGTTTTGAACTTATTGGGTCATTGTTGATATCAGATAAATGTGTGTCTCATAATGTCAAACAAAGTAAAACTAAAAACTTTGTTGGGTTTTCAACTAAAATGTTTTAACTATTAGAGGGACTTCTTATTAGTTTTGGGGCTGTGGCCATTCTACAGTATTTGGTATCGTCAACAAACAGTCCACAGTCACTGCTTAGATATTACTGAATTATACCTTCACAGCTGCTTTGTTTGCGTGGTAAAATGCCTGAAGGGCTGCTGCAGCAAGCCGTCGAAATTGATTATGAGCATACATTGACCTCACCTTATCAGTGTGGCAACCCGTGGTGCTGTATTAGCTCTTTGTCTCAGAAGACACATTATTTTCAGGACGGAATAAAACATCTTTGAAAAACAACTGCATACAGAGCTACACTGACATCACTTTTCTAAGTTCATGCTGTTCAAATAAGAAAGAAAATGTTAATAGGCATTTGAAAGAGAGTACTGTATATTGTGCTGTGAATATATTTACTCGAAATTTAAAAAGGAAAAAAAGGTTTGCAGGGTATTTGTTGAACTGATCTTTCTTCTTTTGCTAAGGCCAAAGCAGGTTGTATGGCTCCAGGGCAACCCTATATGAAACACAATTACAAAAAATATGGAGTCATCAGTCAGTGTGTGCACAACCTAAGCCCTGTGAGGTGTTGACAATATGCTGTGGGGTCACGCTGAAGTAATTCTGAAAACAAAAGCTTGCTCTGAAGTCACTGGCTCAAACATGCACATGCGTGGCCTACCGCGGCTAAGACATCAAACTACAGACAATTTGGGGCTTGGGAAAACTGCAGTTGTCGAGTCAGGGCTGCAGGAGACCCCGTGCAGATGAAAAATGCATGTCAGTAGTGAGAAATCCCAGCTCCCGTAGGGATGCTGAAGCTATGAACCATAAGAAAAAGATTAACCAATGCAGCTGCGTGAGAGAGGTGAGCTCCCTGTTCTCGTTCTGTTCTCCCACTCCAACAGATCATTTCTAAACTGATTTATTTTTTAATAAATGCTCAATGGCAGGTGTGATTTAATGGGGCAAATCATTTTTCTCAACTTGAAGGGCCCAAAGGCCCATTTGTTCTCACAATGATAAATCCAAGTACACAAACAGCGAAGTAGCTTATAAACCGATGCACTTAAAAACAAGCCATTTCATTTGATGGTGTTTCTTTTGTCACTAAGCATTTCTTATACTGTTATAAAGTTTAAAAGGCAGAGCATTACTTACCTGTTATTACATACCTCCGAATCTGAAGCATCTAGACTGGGTCTGCTTCTAATAGTAGCCAGGAGAGAGTTACATTTTTCATTATCTCCAAATTGAACAGTGTGAGGCAGGAAATGCTCTTTCACAACCTTTCGTCTGGCAACATTGTACCAAGATGTTCCTCTTTTTGGAAGGTATCATCCAAAAATAATTTTATATATGCATCAGTATACAGGAGGCAATATGGTAGAGTGCAGCTGTGAACTCTAGCTCATCAATCTATCAGTGTCAAAGTGGAAATCCAGGGGATTGCTCTTAAGTCTGGCTCCTCACGCTCTCATCCTTCCGATTCCTATCTCCCGTCTGTCCAGGCCGCTAACTCCTCGTCAGCTCATGAAGCATCAGCAAGCTTCTGTCTGCACCGACATCCCCAGTAGAGGGAAAAAAAGGACAGGCACTCAGCTGGTTGATTGTCACAGCCATTATGTCCCCTTCCAACATCCCATAGTCCTCACTTCCACAACTCTCCCCATTAACAAGGGGGTTTGCTTTCCACTTTCCCCTTGTGAATTCACATACTGATTTGTTTTTAATATGTGTGACAGAATCCATTTAACTGGCAGCGAGGAGATTTTTTTTTTTTTTTCTTGCGGAGCAATCATTCAGCATAGGCATTCAAATTCTAGTGTGTATTACGTTAAAGCACAATTAATTACAGTTGAATCATTGTCAAGTGACGAATCCGAAGAACAAACTCTGTTTCTCTAGCAGATAAAGTTTTTCTGACCGGGTAAATAAAAGATACCCCACCTCACTAATATCTGTCCAGCAGCCAGCAGCTGGGTAGTTCAGCTTAACACAGCAAGTGAAAATGTTAACCTGGCTCTGGGAAGCCTGAAGCTAAGCTAAAGGGCTACAGCATCCTTAACACCAACAACAGGTATGACATCATTTTTTTTGCACATCTCATTGATACAGTGTGAATGTCCATAAAATGGGTTTTGGTATTTAAATGTAGTTAAGCTCCTCTGTTACTACAGTCACAGGCAAACATTAATCCAGTCTCTTGATTAATAAGAGTATTGTAAGTGAGTATTGTAAACACAGATTTGAAAAATACATCCAAATTAAATGCAGGTCATTTTCAAGTCGAATTTGAATATAGAGAAACATGATCTCATTAAATTCTGTCTTCAAAGCTTTAATATCTCATAGGCAAAATAATTGCAGAGTGAGAGAGAGAGAGATGCAAATGTACGCCTCCTCCTCGGTCAGGCATACCACAGTGTTTGGGTCTCAAAAGGATGGTCATTGTTTACGAAGCAGTTTGATCCACAACAATGTGAATGCAGGTAAAACTAACTTGCAAGTGTGCCACAATGATTAAAACCCGTTTACTGAAGCAAGCTGCAGCGGGGGTTGTTTTTAGCAGCTCCTCTTTCACAGGTTCTGTTCAATAAAGTCTAACAGGAAGCGACGGCATGGCTGCAGGTGAAGCCCGGAAAGAGTGAAGACTTTGTGAGCAAAGTTAATCACAGGAGCAGCGGCTCACGCATCTGTCAGGTTAATGAGACAACGCCCAGGGGAATAATGATGAGTTTACATACAGCTGCAGGAAGTTTACCTCCCATTTTATAATCAGCTGGGATGTCACATCTCCTGGCTAATTTTAGGTTTGGGCGAGAGAAGTTGATGATGCCCGTATTGTTTGACAAGGACTTTTTTTTTTTTAATCACTGAGAGTCCAACATCACACTGTGCATGACAGCAAGAATTGCCAGGTTTCCCATGAATTGGACAAAATGCTGATGGGAGTGTAAGTGATGCTTCCATCTGGTGTTACGATCGATACCAAACAACATCATCAGGAGCCAGTATTGGACACTCCTGGATCTCCAGATTTAGACCAATGGAATGATGCCAACAGGTGCATCCTCACCGTGCTGTGAAAACCTTTGCAGGAAGGAAACAGGCTCAGATAGTGTCTCTGATAACACCTATTTGTACCGTCTGACTTTCTGGCTACATTCTTTATTTATATATACAGTATATTTAAACCAAAGGCAGCCACAGAAACAATGAAAAAACAAGTTTGCAACTCATCTGAGATCCAAGGACCACTAAAAAAAGAGCTGCAGGAATGCCTGGACACAGACAGTGCACTCCACCACCATGGCCTCCATGCACCACAGCCCCGTAAGAATTCTACATTGCAATAATACTTACTGCCATATTCGGTGCATATAAATAACCCAGATGAGATGAGTGGACCTTCAGGTCAAAGATCCAAAGGATGCTGCAAACTCTCAGCTGGTTCCAGAGAAGGAAAATGACCCAGACAGTCACCCGACTTGAACCCAACAGAATATTTGTAGAAGAGAACTGAGGATAAAAAAAAAAAAAAAAAAACACAAGATGAAGATGATCTGCTTAGAAGAATGGACCAAAATCCCCCGTGAACGCTGGGAGAGATTAGATTCTTTGTACAGGAAGTGTCTTGCAAACAAAGGCTTTTCTTACTGCCTGTTCAGTATTTCTTTCCCTGTCATTCCAATTTAATGCACATCACTTCTGTTAATTTATTGGAACAATGAGATTTCTTTAGCCGCGTTGCCATATTGAGTTTATATTAATGTCTGGGCATAATTTAATAGTTTCACTAATGGAAATCAGATGTTTGTGATTGGGGAAAATAGCATGTTGTAAGATAAATGACAGTCATAGTTCTTAATGTTTAGCTGTGGGACCCAGAGGTGTTTTCACAGTAAACCCATGACCAACATTTCAGTGAATCCCCCCCCCTTCAATACAAACATTTTAACAGTGGGACCCTTAAACCTAAAACAACAGAACTAAGCATCATGGGCACTCGAGTCGAGATTTAACCTCCAGCAGGCTTTACTTCAGATCTGTTCAAACGTTTAACTACCTTTATTCTATTCTTCCACGTGTGGCAGCGATGGCAGCGCAGCGCGGGGCAAAGTTTGCGACGGCAGTACAGCTAATTTGACAAGAATCCACTAAAGACCCGAAATAATCTGTTCCTTCCTCCCACAGAAAAGCTGATACTCCATCATGACTACACAACCTTTTATGAGATCTGAAAATGAGGAATGAGCAGTTACCAAATAAATTGAGCTCATTTTTATAAAGCTCCAGGGCGAGACGTACAAGTAGGCATTATGGGATGTTATCTATTCCTTAAAAATAAATAGAAAACAAAAAATTAAGCAGATCTGCTTCTGGTGCGGCATATTAAATAACAAATCAAACTGCTGCACATTTGATCCCCTGGGTGAAATTATATCAGGAAGCACGACTGCTGACAGTTTTATTTGCTTTGCTGCGTTTTTCACATCGCAAGGCAACAACTGAAAGCTTTATCTTAGGCATTTGCGCCTCTGTAACTTTCCTGTACTATCTCAAATGTTTATATTTGCCGTGATATTACTCGTTTATGGATGGAGCGCAAAATGATCTCTGAGGACATAATGTTTGCAGCGTTTACGAGCTCCAGATTGCAACACATTCACGGAGCTGCAACAAAAGCTTCACGGCACATCCATGCATACAGATTCGCCCTGCACCTCGGCTTCCATATGAGGCTCGTGAAACAAATGTGGCAGCCCCCAGAACACCTCTACTCCATGTAATGAGTACAGGAAAGGAACAAACTGTGCGATGAAAGCATGCAAGTTCATGACTAATGATTGTAAATCCATTTGGAGAAGATAAATGCAGTCCTAGTCAACTGCCTGCCCACAGTCTAAGAAAGTGCCAGCTTTGTCAAATGTAGTCATGCTCGGCGAAATATTAAACATCAAGGGTCTCTTGCTGACAGCAGCCCGGCTGCGCACTGTTATCCAGTTTCCTTATTATACCGAATAAATCCTCTCTATGTCAAGCACCATGCCTGGATTTTAAGCCCTAATTTAATTCCAGCGATGTGCAGCTCGGGTGCAGGCCATGTGTTTGTGCTCTGACATTACAAGAATGAGACGGTGATGAAGTGTGGTCTCAAAGTGTCAGAGAGTCTTGAAACACAGAAGCCGGCAGAGAACTGCGCCCTCTTTAAAAACGTGGGACACCCTCTGGGACATTAAATTGGATTTTAACTTACCAATCATTAAATTATAGGAAGGGGTTTCTCAGTCATTCAATATTTCCTATGGCCTCCTGGAAAGTGCATCTGTACTCATAACATTCAAAGCCAAGTCTTCATTGTCTATAATTTGATTTCAAACTAGTAATCATGTAAAATGCAAAGTAAGAGATATGCTGTAGGAGAAAACTGTACTGGAGATGCCACAGTAGCACAAAAGATTCTGGAAATTATTGAGCAGACAGAAGTTCAAGAGAAGAGAGGACATATCTCCTGACCACGTATGTTTTGAATAAATTGCATTGTGCACTATGGGGCAATATTCCAAGGCAGCATAATACAACTGTGGAAATTGTTTATTTTCATCCATCCTCCTGCCACCATTCATCCATTCTCTTGCCAGCAAATACAATGACATTGTTTCTAAGACAGCTGGGAAATGTTCTAGTCATCACCCCCAAAACCACGTCCCTGCCAAAACACTGTGCACTGAGACTGGGTATTCACCATCTGAGTTCAGCCCAGAGAGAAAACTAGGAAAGAAAACAAAAGAGAGGGACTGCTTTTAACACAAGGGTTCAACAGCAAAAAAATCATGATGCTGTGTCAGTGACACATTAACAAGGAATTATCTCCGGTGGAAAACTCAAGTTGGTGTCGTGCTGAGTTTTGAATGATGTCAGGTAAAGGTTAACACCAACTGTGCTGTGCTTAAAGTGAATGTAAAATCACTGAAACATTACAGACACTCAACTTTAATAATTAACATGTCGGATACAGTGAAAGTTGCAACTCAAGTCACAATGTGGACCACCGTCCAAATTTCAGCCCTTATATAAAAAGATATCAGACACTTTCTACACGTATAAAAGGGAGGAAAAAAGAAAATCAAGCGTCTTGAAAGAAAGAGTCCAGTTCCTCTGTCATCTCGACCAAATTCTGTGAAGCTGCTGCTTCTCGAGCTGCAGTGGATCCTCTGGCAGCAGAGTTTTCCTGTGACCTCTGTGGAGTGTCAATCTCTCGCTTTATGTCCTTGCCTCCGCCCAAAAGTTTCTGGCTCTCTATGAAGTACTGGTTGGGGTGATTGAGTGAGAAATTGGCATCCTCAACCTGCTCAAAAACATAAGAAACACACACACAAGAGCAAAATATCAAAAGAAAATAACAGTCTGAAGTTTTCACAGAAGTGGCCGTTTGGAATCATACCGACGGATTCAGTACTGAGCTGCTGATCATGTTTCTGTTTCACTGATGGACAAAATGGTTTTGTAGTAACAATAATGAGGATTTTTGCAGCCACATTAGTGCGTTAAATCACCAACTACCTACTCTATCAGAGCACGGTGAAGAGATGAAATGCCCTTTCAGGAAATAAAATGTCAAAATCACTCAGAATGAGTAAAAACCTATGAATCAATTACCATATGATGTTCCAGCTCTTTCTCTGACCTTTCCCATATTTTTAATTACGTAATGCGATTGATGTTTTCAAAGCCTTTCAAAGGAGTAAATTAATTACTCACAACAGTATTGCTGTTTTCCATGTGCCAAATTATTAGCAGTAAGGCAAAACCTTACTTTGCTATTTCTACATCCATCGCAACAGTAAAGAAAATTATTTAGTCCCATTTCTTTTAGGGCAATTATGTATGTTTTACTGCTTCCTGTATCTGCAGGCAGCTGAGAGGGTTGTTGATCAATACTCATTCATATTCAAATAAAATATGAACACACTTCACGCTTCAATTTTTGCTTTTATCTGCAAATAACTTCATTAGAATTTGAAAAATATATGAAGCAAATTAATTTATTTTACACATGACTGCAGATCTCAACATGTTTTTGATTAATTAGAATAGACTGAATGGATTTATATGTAACGACTGTAAGCCATTGTACACATGTACTCATGAGTACAAAAACATGACCCCAGCATGTTTCATTAAAGTCAATAACCATCCCCCAACCCACCAGGGTTACATATGTCGTATATTCCAAGAGAATATGCAGCTGTTTTTAATGCCCATATTTACATGCTAGAGGGTTTAACACAAGTCTATGTCATTTTAGAAAGAAGAAATACATATTGAACTGGTAAGAAGTACAATTTGATGCACCCAGGGACCTTTTTGTTACAATTCTATAGACGCATCTTTATCGAGATAAAAACTTAAGTATGAAATATAAAATCCAGCACACGGTACAGCATTTATATCATATGACATCTGTCTATGTAGCACAGTATGTAAATTACATGCTCAACACAAACACATTCAGGGATGTTAGAATCCAGCCACGGTCAGCTATTTTCTTTGCTTTTGCAAAAAACAAACGCCTGAATGTGATAAGCAGACATTTTAATAATGTGTCAAATAAAAAACAAGCTACTTTTAACCAGTTAGTTCTGAAACTAGTTAGTTATTGTAATTATTGGTCTATTGCAGACCATAACTGTGTCTTATTTGGTAAGAATTTAAAATAACTTCCCTATATCCAGTATCGGGAAACAGTATGCACCATATATGCAGTTAAAGAGAGTGAGTGAACGTGTTTAACTAATGATCTTGTCTGTCACACACAAATGTGAGTTTATGTTTTTCAGCCACTCTTCTGTAACTAGGACCTTGAGTGTGACTGAAAGGGATGATGATTCAAGCATCCGAACTTAAACAGATTAAATGAAATAAGTATCCACAGGGGACAAAATAGATCGGAATGCTATAATAAACCTATAAAAATTAAGTGGCCGTGACAGCCAGCTAATGATGGATGAGATTACAGTCACGAGTCTCTCCTGTGCCTGTGTTCATGAGAAATGAGGACAAAGTCTGCACCTCTGACACAGGTGGCCCCAGTTCCTCCCCGCTTCAAATTAAACCTGCACTTACATTGTGTGTCAGCTCAAAGTACTTCTGGCATGCCAGCTGATAGTGCATTCCTTTAACCAGCTCCAGGATCTGCAACAAAAGGTAGAAGATAGAAAAAGAGAAATTCCAAAGACCCACCTTAGACACCGACACACTGCATTTACACAAGATAGTGTCAACAACTGTGCGACTGTTGCAGCTCTGATAACTTCTGTCAACCACCCATAAAAACATCTCTCATAATTCACAGTGATGGCAGTGAACACATTATTGCTGTAATCTTTGTAAATCTAATAAAACAGACCACACCCTTATTAAGGCTAATTTAAAAGCAGAAAAGGGATGTTGTGAACAGCCAGTTTTGAGTCACAGAGGCACACTCACATTCTTGTACTAAAACCACTGCAGTGTTAGTGTGACTACAAACTTAGGGTGACTGACCTGCTGAAAAATAAACCTCAACTCCTCAGCACTTGCTCAGAGGGAGACTCTTCTAAGGAATCTGCCTGCACTTGGTGCCCTCATTATTCCCTATATTCCTGAAGGCTGCCTCCAGCGTGATACAGCCACCAGCTTCCTCAGCGCAAGGGCTGGTGTTAGATCACTGATGAGCTGTGCACTGCTTAAGCCATATATAACAGTTTTTATTATTCTGTTTAATGAATACCAAGAACATTTGAAAGATGCTCACAGAAGAATGGTAATACAAGAAAAACCTTAGCTCTGCTGTGAGTAATATTTATATTGTCTCTTGTGCAAAAAAGCAAGTATTACACTGACTGATTGATTCTAGCACTTCACCCTGTTTGTGAGCTTTAGGGAAATCGTGTCAAACACCCCTTGATCATACTGCACTATTACTGCCTTTACTGTTTTTACTTTTCAGGTCTTGTAAATCATTATTGTAGTACCATGTACAGTATATCATCCTGTGACAACAGTAAAAACAAATCATTATGGTTTTGAGACTTTCAGTCAATGACATAACATTTTGTGCATTACCTTCATGATCCTGACTTTCTATCTAGTATAAATAGAGATTCTGCCCAGCAGTGATTAGTGGTTAGTCTGTGCTGCAAATTGTGTTTTCTATACTGTTGGTGAAATGTTTTTAAAACTCAACTCAGAAAAAAAATGTGGACGTAGATCATGATGGCTAGAGTCTGAGGACCAGATGACACTCACCTGACTGATTCCACTGGGTGACACTTTGTAGAACTGAAGCTTCTGCTTCAGCAGCTCTGGGTCACTGTGACGGAACGGACATCCTACAAGCATAAAATGGCATAAATTATTAGTAATTTATTTTGTTGAGGACGATACCTACAGACACTTGTATCACTATTTCCAAACAAAGTACTCTAATTAAACAGCCTGATAATGAACGTTTAGAGGCTCGTCACATGGCTAATGATTCTTCCAATAGCAGTGAACTCACCATGATGGTCGCCTTGGCTGGGTGGGTTTGACAAAATCACCTTCATGCAACTGTAGGGGGTGTAGTCTGTTCGCTTGCCTTCTTTGCCAAACATGTGGCGGATGCTGTAGGCATATGCTTTGTCAAACTATGGAAAGAGAAAGAGGGGAGAGGTGAGGAGAAGGCATTAGTGAAGATGAGAGTGTAAGAGGGACAGGGTTGGGGTGAAAAGAGACATTGTCATACATCATGTCAGTTTTGACAGGGAGGCTTCCTTGATGAAATATAGAGCCATTAGAGAAAACCTGCTGTAGATGTGTCGCCACACTCAGGATAGCTGAATTACGAATACAGTAATATGACCATCTTTCCATCTCATTGCTTTTGCCCCTTGTCCTGTAGAGTACTTTGATACTGTATGTACTTAGGAAATACTGTGGTCTACAGTTATGACATATATAATTTAAATTACATTATTTAAGGATCTTTTCAGATTGATGAGCTTTAGATTGGGAACCACCCTTCTAAACTATACATAAAGTAGTAATAACTAACTCAGTGACACATTAGTACTAACAACATAACAATGTCATGTACTGTATAATACGTCATGCGTTTTCTGTATAACATTATTTTACTTAAATAAAAGATCTGTGCAAGTTGATGTTTGATTTTAGGCTGCTGTTGGTGTGTTCAGCAGTTGTCACTCTTTTCTCACATTTTACATGTTAAAATAAACAATGTGGAAAAAGATAAAACAAAAAAATCATTAGTTGCAACCCTAGATTTAAATAATATCTGTAGAGCAAAAAAAGAACAATATCATCATTATCATTATCATTATTATTAACAACAACAACAGACAAAACTAGACTATAACAAATTATGAAATGTATCAATGACCACACTGCATAATTTTGAGTTTACACAAACTATGTGAGTCCCTCATTTATTACCTGGAAAATCTTTATGTAGTCTCCCAAACAGCAAAACATCAAAGTCAAGGACACAAGTGAACTGTTTCAATAAACTTTAAAGTGCAAACATTTCTACCGTATTCTGTGCAGTTTGTTCTTGGCCAAGAAATGCTTGATACTTTCTGATTGGGGTCATGCTGCAGAATCTTCGCAGTGAACTCTTTTTATATGTACAGTATTTCTGTGCAGTCATTAAAATGAATTACAGGGCCCCTGCCTCCAAAAATCAAACAGTAAAATACACAGTGTGCTTTGACAGTTGCAGAACACAATCACCATGACTGCAGCCATCATAACACATTAATGTTGCCATAAAACCCTTAAAATTGCTAATGTGACAAACTGCAGTGGCAATTTAAAAACCCATAAAC
The DNA here is from genome assembly GCF_900324465.2 of Anabas testudineus. Lineage (NCBI taxonomy): Eukaryota > Metazoa > Chordata > Actinopteri > Anabantiformes > Anabantidae > Anabas > Anabas testudineus. The sequence goes on from NC_046624.1 coordinate 9,242,672, forward strand.
TCTTCTTTAAGTACAATAAATCAAATATTAATTATGTAGCGCTTTTAAGGATTCAAGAGCCCATTTCCAGATTTAAGACCCCCCTACTGTATTACAACGAATCTTGGAGCTCCACTGGCACTAAAGTGTGTTTAATATGGATTATGTGAAATAATTAGAACATAAAAATATTCTATGTGGTCAAAAAAAAAGTACTACAAAGACTGAGACATTAAACTTTCACTTCTTCTAGGTAAGTCTGAAGTTGTCTGAGATTTATGCTAAACAAATTGATTATGTGAAAGTGAAATACTACAAAATGAATATCATGTTTAGTAACAGATTAGATTAAATTAATTTTGACTTTCCTATTTTGCAGGACATTTGATTTCCCCTCAAAAACATTAATAAGAAGCTTGAAGCTTCCAACTTTCACAAATATATTCTCTGGGTTTCTCCTAATCACCAACTGTGCTCCTACACTTCAACCTACACTTTAGATAATCCTGGATATACTTTGATACAGCTGACCTCCAAAATGAGGGAATTTAGAAAATCAGAGCTGAAAGTCTAAACACCAGCACAAAAGATGCATTAAAAGGAGCCACAGCTCTTTTAGTGCACATCTTGGCTCATGGGGCTACATCCCTGTAACATCCCCCCACACTCTAGGACACATTCACAAAAACCTGCGGCAAATGGAGACAGAGAAATAGGACACAATCAAAGGGATTACGTATGCGTCTGTGTGTGTGTGTGTGTGTGCGCGCGTGTGTAAACTTGGCATGGCTTCTTAGGCTCAGTCCATAGTGACTGATGTGCCTGTAGCTCCTATCTCTCTTGTATGTAACACCATTAAAATACCATTTAATCTGCACCACACGCCTTTACACACCCCAAAAATAACAAAAGGTAAACCACTATAAAATACTGTGAGAAGAAATAGAGCACTTTTTAAAAAGGTCATTTCTGTACATTGCACAAGTAGAATTTTAAACTAAAAGGAAATGGAGACAAATTAGATCTGTACAGTCCCTGCAACACTGTGGAAAAGCTTGTTGCTTTTTCAAAAAGTTGCACTGTGTGATCGGGAAAAAAAGGAATTTAACGTCTTGATGATTTAGCTTTTTATTTTTACCTGCTAAATAATCACAAAAGCTCAATTTAAGTTTCATCTTGAATAAAAACACCTGTTTTCTCCATTTAGCTGCTTTAGTTTAATGGTCTTGGCCTTGTACATGTTGTCTTACTGTCAGGTCAAATCTCCGCTGTCAAAATGTCTATTTTAGAATTTTTAATGTCCCCAGGAAAAACACAGAGTGCTCTCTGATGCAGAGACTACATAATGTTAGCAATGTTTCTAAATTACCTCAGATGTTTTTGCTGCAGTTTCTCTATACATACAGCGATACTCATATACTGTATGTGTATTAAGTTATTATCTGCTGTGGATCCACCTGGTCTTAGTGTATTTCTCAGTGAATATAAATGCCATTTAGACAGCTCCTCAACTATTTCTGTCAGATAATGGCCGATATTTTGTTTAATGGTTGGACTTGTGTGTGTTGTGTAGTTGAAACGGTAGTGCTAGAGTGTGCAATTTATCATAGAAGATAAATGACACAAAGCCAGATTTTGATTTAATCGTACCAGTTTCATTGAATTCCTACATCCCAATGAAAGAATAACACTGCCATTGAATGTTCCTTTGTTGTACTTTAAGCATTTACTAAAAAGTAACAAAAAAAAAAGATTTTTAGTGAGGCAGACCTAAAAATGACTAAGATCCAGGATACATTTTTATACAGTGAAGCAGTGAAGGAGCTAGAGGCTACTTTCAAGTGCACTGAACAGACCAGTGATAAAAATAACATGGCGTACGTTTGTCACAGAACTTTTTACTTTTTAGTTAATATTAAGTGTCATCTAATGAATCTCTCCCATTGTTGGAAAAGTCCCCAGAGGAATCCAGTCCAATAACATGATAAATAGTGTCAGTTAGTGGAAATTAATTAACCTCACGTTAACATCTGTAAAACAAGCAGTTCAAAAGCAGCCCCACCCTAAGGCCATACAACACACTGGTGGAACGAATACACACTCCTCCAAATGAATAGGCTACCTTCCTAGGCAAGAAAAATGGATAGATTCAGTTGATTTCATCAATTTTGTCTCTCCCTCTAGTCTAATATTACATAGCCTCTTCCTCCAGGCCTCCCTTTCGGCATCACTGCCTCCCATCTTTTTCTCTGTGCCTGTCGCATACTAATGAGCAGGCTTTGTGCAGCCTGCCACAAAGTGCAGTTCCTGACACAACACATACATCACTGTGCGAGCTGCGATCTGGTCAGCACCATTCTGCTGTGGAACAAGAGCTGGGCTTTGTGCAGAGCTCATTGCACTTCATCTGGGAGCTTGTACATGGGAACCAAGCCACTTCAGAAATGGGGCACCAAAGTGGGATGTAACATGAATCCACTGTGCTGTAGTTGCCATGGGAGTCTTACTCGGAGCCAATAACGGATAGTAGTAACAGGACTCGGAGTAGAACATATAGGTGCTGCCTTATTAGTCCAATACCATGACTTAACGTGACGTGTCAGTGCCAGAGTGGCTGTTAAGCTACTGTGTTTATGGAACAACACAAAAGATAATGAGGAAAACTGGGGAACATACAAAAACTCAGTGACACATTCTGTAATGTAAGTGTGAAACTCAAAAAATAAACAGCCTCACCTAAAACATGGTGAGAAGAGCTACAGAAATTACTGATTCCTACTCATGGCTCAGCAAAAACATGTGAACATTAACATCAACATCTAAAATATTATATAATATTATCTGACTAAAATTATTTAATCAGTTTCCTCATTATTATGAAAACTGTGGCTCCAGCAGGAAACAGAGGCTTAAGAGTCTTCCCTCTACATGTCTGGACACTTTGGCTGATGCAACACCAGTCTTTGGACTGGAAAGAGTGTAGACTTCCTGGAGTGGCATGGTGGGGATGCCAACCATGTGATCTTCTAATACAAATCATTATTCAAAGACAACACGGCCCAGGGATGAAGGTCCAAGCACATGCACTGTTGTGCCAGAGTGCTGCACTGAGTGTCTATTCAACTCAGCACAATTAAATGGTTTCTTGGCACTCACACCCACCCTGTTAATACTGCATATTTTGATGAGCACTCATTTTATGATTAAGTTGTGTACTGGGTCACAGGTCTAGTCAGAAGGACAAAACTTTAAGCTTTCACTGCAAATATAATTTACAAAAACAGAGATTATTATAAAAACACGTCAAAACTATTTTTGGGATATAAACACTAGTGAACTGGGTAAGTAAGGCATCCACAAACAGATGCCTGCCAAAAACACTCAACTTTACCTTCAAGCTGGATTTTCTTTCTATTTTACCGTGGCAAAAAATTAATTAACTCACTGTTTATGAACCTGAAGGTTCATTTTGGAAACAGAAACCCTCAGTTGCAGAGCATTAAAAATGTGACATTTGAATCGTCCATATCTCACTGGTAAGATAGGCCAACTGTTTAGTCTTTAGTGTATCCCACACAGTCATTTCTGTGAAAGCAAACTGGTTCAATCCTAGAAATTACCTATATGAAAAATAAAAAACAACGTATCTGCAGCACGATGTACACCACAGTGACGTAACTGAGAAAACAAATCTTAATACTGTATCTGTTGGTATCGGAAATGCAAAAAACAAAACTGTGTCCGAACTGTTGTTGTAGTCTGAGCTGCTTAGAAATACATTTCTACTAGAAATATACAAGAAGTACAAGAATAAATACCATGGCTTGTTTCTCTCTACTTACTGGCACAGCAGGAAATTTCGGTTTCATCATTTTAAAGAGTTTCATCATGTGGGGTCTTTATCTTTAAAGCTTTATCACACATGCTAATCTTAAAGCACTCTGCCTAAGTAAATCTGATCTTTGATAAATGTGGACATACTTCTTTAAAAAAAACTGATAGATATTCAGACTCTTATCTCAAATGGAGACAGTAGATTTTAAAAGGTTTCTGTTGGAAAATCAACACTGAAAATGAAATACTTCATTTGCTTCATCACTGTAAACACTGTAAATAATGATTCTAGTCAACTTTCTTTTAATCATTGCATCTTTGATGAGGTCACTGTATCGCCAACAAACACTAACAGTCACCACCCATTCCAGTGTTAAATAAAGTTGCTCTCTTATAAAATTATGAAGTTTAGCAAAATTCTGAGAATTTAAACTATGTTTTATAATATAAGTCAACCTGGCTCCTGTAATTGTCGCATGCTATTTTATTATCTAAAATTTAGTTGACTATGATCTCACACATTGCTGGTTGGGTTCATAAAAGTGTAAAATGTTATTAGCATTAATATTGTCAACATTACCTTATCGGCATCCACTTTGCCCCTTATGAACTCTGACCTCCAGAACTGCAGCGCCTGCTCCAGAGAGAGGCCGATGCCTTTGAGGAAGAGGCCGTACTGCATACGGCCGCCGTGGCGGAGATGGTGGTTGTCTCTGAGAGCCTGGTGGAGCTGCCTCATGCACAGTGGGAAGGACTTTCCTGAAAGCTGGAGCCAGGCAACAAATAATTACTAACATGCAAAAATGGAGTACTACAGTTTATCTGTACCTATACACATAATGGCCCTAATGCAAGATCATTTTCATATTCTTGTGGTAGATATTATCTTTTTTCTGTGAGGCTTGTTTGCATGAGTGAGTATCACCGATCTCTCCCAACTGCACAAACTTGCATTGAAAATGACTCGTTTTAGGAAGACCATTACCTATTTATGAGGAAGAGTGCATTTGTGAGATCTGATCATTACCATAATCAATGCCTTTAAAACTCCAAGATAATTCACTTGTTTCTGGCAAAGTTGCATTCACACAAAATGTGATACAAGGGTAAAAAGGGATTTGACACTGCAATGCTTCAAGCCTGCTGTCTGAAATCAGCAAACAAAAACATAACATGTTTAATAGAGTCAGTCGTCACATCAGAGGAGCCAAAACAATTAGAAAATGTTAATAGCACATCTGTCATTGATGTGTCGTGAGAACAGTGTTGTACTGGGACACAAATAAGGAGGGAATGGTTCAGGCTGCATGAGGACAGATGCTAAAAACATCTTTCTAAAGCAAATCAGTCCATGACCAAAATGTGAGGTGCTTAAAGGGACAATCACTATGATATTAGTGTAGAGAATATTACAGTCTGCAGTAGGTGTAGTTACACTGTCCAACAGAGGATGATGCTGGATAGAAAGCCAAATATAGATGCAGAGCCAGTGATGTGTGAGTGTGAGAAAACTACTAAAATGTTTAAGCTGCCAATATTCCAGTAATTGTAATACTAGGATTAAAAAAAACACTTAAAACCTTGTATTTATTTATGTGCAACTTAAGGACAAAGCTGTTGCAACTCATTCTTGCATGTAGTCCTTAAACTGAAGAGCCACTCAATACACTTTCTGATTATTCCTGGCTTTGGACCACAACTACTATCCAAACCTCATTTAAAGACAAAATGACACCTCAAATTTGACATTTCAACAACAGATGATCAATGTAACTTACTGAATCAATTTGTTCCAGGGAGATTTTCCCAACATTTTTCTGGATGCTGTAATCCTGTCCTACATAGGCATGACTGAAATAAGAAGAAAACATGAAATTCATTTATGTGATAATGAAACCAAGACCTGACACTAAAGACGTGACATTAAAGAATAATCATAAAAATGAATATTATACAGCTTCTATGAGTTCTTGCCAAGCAAACTAAGCAGCTATCAGTCTATTTTTTACGTCAATTACTTTGAAAACCCATTTTAACCCATGTTGCAGTGTTTAACATCACATTGTATTCCCCCTACCACACAGATTAGTCCCCTGTCCACTAATCTCAACAACCTGCCCACTAATTCCCACCAACAATCAGACAACATTGCTTCTTCCACCCCCATTTTGATTTTCTTACTTTCATCTGAAGTACGTTTAAGACATTTACAGTCACCAAAGCCGCTTTCCTTTGCTACTGAATTTGAAATAATCATTTTCACTATTTAAGACAAAGAGTGCACATTTTAATTCCCAATAATTTTTCATGTTTAACAGTTTAACAGTAATGCATATGCAGTGTACGCATTTCTCTTCAAAAAAACAAACTAAAAAATGTTCCTACCCTTCTATTGTTCTATAAGCATGGTTTCCTCTAAGTACCATATTTATTGCCACATCACCATTCCTGGACTAAAAAACAATAAATAAAACAAAAAAACAATATTTTGATGTAGAGCTATAATACAGTGAATGAGGAATTGTAGGAGAAATGAAGCACATGTTGCACAGTCTTAATTACTCCAAGACCTAGAAACAACAGGAAAGGATGATGCTGCACACGCACTGAGGCACCATAAGTTCACTCGACATCTGGACTCGTCTACAGGGACAGATTGGGTTGACTCGGAACAGCCACAATTCGCCAACTCTCCTTGGTGCCAAAGATCCATTCTGCTAAATGTGTTTTTCAACAGAGTCCTGGCAACAAATGGCAACAAAGTTATTAATCCAGCTGCTTACCTGAGGTGGTTAAGGAGGGGTTGGAGTCGTTCATCAGAATGCACTGCTGGTAGTGAGCGGGCTGTCAACTGCAGAAGAGATGGGCATCACATGAATAATGGTAAGTAGTGCAGGTCAAAGGATTAGAACAGCCCATCAAAGCAGGTTAAGTACAAATATTAAGTACTACGTAGAACAATAAATACACAAGGCCACAGTTTCGTAATTTAAGCAGGCTAAACAAAACAGCATCTGAGTTCCTATGCAACCTCATTACACAATATCTTCATTAAGACTAAATGTGTTTTGAAACCACACCAAATCACATCAAGTTAACCAAGCTGGTGAATACATGTACACCATCCCTCCACAACAATCCCTTTACTATTCTAATTTACTTGTAAACCTAACTTCCCCTTTATCAAGGTTTGCCTTATACATACACCAAAACCTGTTTAATACACTACATATCTGTCTGTTAAAAAAAAACATGCAGTCATACAGAGAAGCAGCTTTCAAGTTCATGTCTTTTTAATGACCAGTGATTTCCCAGTTGAGGACAATAGCCATTATAGTAACACAGAAACAGTCACTATGGCACAGTTACAAGGAAAATAGTTTTAGGCCGTTATTTCAATCCAACAGTTAGTGGTCTGGATAATTATGAGGAAATGGGAAAATGGAAAAACTGGACCGAGTTGTCCTTTTTGTTTTTGTGATTTGGACGAAATGGTCCTGCCTGTCCCATGATAGAGGACATGTTCTCAAAGTGAACATTAAAGTGAATCAAATACATGCTTACCACTACTCCAATGGATTTTTGCCAGAGTATCTGTCCCAGAGTAGAGTGCTACAGGCATTCGTCACTTAACTTAAGCTCAACAATGATTTTTATTAATGTTGCCAAGAGGCCTTTTAGATCATTGGCTAAGCAGAGCTCATCCTTTTTCATGAACAAAGGCATTACCTCAAAAAGCACTGATTGAAGAGACTGCTCAGTTAATTACACAGTGTGGACAGACACCATAACACAACCACAGAACAAAAATGTGACACTGTTAACGCTGCCGAAGGATTTTCTCTGCACAAAGCAGTGAAGTGGGAGCTCTAAGGTAGGCTTAAACAGCTGCTTTGGAAAGGCAATGCATCTAGTGTATCTTTCAAATGCTTGCTTTTTAATACATAGCAGGTTAAATATAACCACACAAAATATACAATAGCTTACAACATAACTGAGTACACCCATGTGCAGTATTACAAAAATGTTAAATGGTTCAAAACTGTACTTTCTTACAATACACGTATTATTTTTAAGGTTAAAGTAAACAGCATGGTATTTGATGAGTATGTAAAAGACCTAGAAATCAGAATATATAGATTATCCTAATAAAGATGGCTATGATTACAAGAGTGTCAATCTACTTTGCATAGGCCAAAATACAGTTAAGGAAGTGGTTAGGGGACAAGAAAGAAAGAGCAATGCTACCAATAACAGAGGAAGAAGCGGCTGCTCTAGCAAAACAAAGATGACGCCACACACTTGGTTGTCTCCTTATGTGTATTATAAAAAAATAAAAAATGCCTCTGGTTCCCAAAACATCATGTTCCATGTCCTTCAGGGCATTCATTGCACTGCACGAGTGTGCCAGTGTTGTGCCTTCACAGGCCCACAGCGTTTAAAAAAAAATCATGCCTGTAGGGACAAGCACATTTATAGTAGCTGTCCCCAGTTTTCCCTCCAGACATTTTATGTCATGTGTACATACTTGTTCTTCTCATTTTGACCATGTTTTCCCAAGTTTCCCTCAGGGCTTTGAAGGGAAAACTCGCAGATTTAAATCTGATAACATGCCTTATGGAAGCAGGCTTACTATTTACACTAAATATTTTACATGAACTGCATGTACAGAGAGTGGTTAGACATAGAAATACTAAAATCAATGTGAAGTGAAGCTATGCTGACATGTGTCTGAAATGTGTTGAGTTTTAGGTCAGAATTGTATGAGATTGCATTATATTGCAACATACGTATAGTATTTAAAACCCCATGTCTGTCTACACTCAATATGACAAATCACAAATTTCTGTATTTGGGTAAGTAGCCTACATCACTGAGATGAACCGAAGATCGAGAAAACTGGAGGACTGTAGCTATCTGAAGCTTGAGAGCCCTTCATTTTACAAAATAAGTGTCAGTGATCTGTCGTGGCACGGGAATGTATGGGCACCTAAAAAAACACTTGTTAGAGTTATGGACAGACAAGGCTTCAAGAGTGCAGTAATGTTAAGACAGCAAGTTTATATTACACATTGTGAATAAGTCCAATAAAAAAAAGCAACAAAGCTGCACAACTACATAATTTAAAAAACATTTTATAGCGTAGCAAAGTACAAACCATTCTCACTCATACTGTAAAAGTTTCAAACCAGCTAAACTGTAGTAAGGCACCACATAACTTTGTGAAACTGCCATTGCTCCTGCAATACCTTTCACAGTTTTACATCTCTGTCTATGAGTATTACAAACCACTGTGTTGGGTTTTGGCATTTAATAATCTTTTTAAACATATAAATCCATAAATCCATTCCTCCATCTGGTCTTTCCAAATTATATTTCATCTTCTCCCTTGTTCATGAAACAACACTACAAACGCAGCCTTTTGTATTGTTTGACGATAAGGCAAATCTCTGTGTGAATACAGCCTTTCAACTTTTTTTTTTTTCCACACTTATTGGGTAGGTTTATCCCTATTCATCCGTGCAGAGCCTCTCAAGCTAAGAAAAGACTGGATGGGAAGCGTCTGTGAACTGCCATCTCCAGGTCTCTCCACAGGTGTTCTATGGAGTTTGAGGGTGAACTCTCGCCCCACTCTCAGGTCGGGCTGCAACTGCTGTAGAAATGGCATTGGCCAGGTGCTGTTTCATGATGCACCATCGGCAGGAGATCGGAATAGGCCATTTTTAAGCTTGATCAGCCATTACTGGTGATCAGTGTAATGCCAAGTTCTATTTGCATGCACCTGTACATGCCTCATGGTAGCATGGGTTTCATGTACCACCCATGTAGGGCAAAGTGGGTCCGGGTTAAGTTAAGTGCATGCAATTCTTAGTAAACATGCAGAGCTCGTCATAACACCTGCAGGTGTGCCTGAAATCTGATTCTGCCTAATTTTGTACATATGTTGGTTCACAGCTACCCTGCAGTTCAACATATGCATTACAGCTCCTACATGGTTGCCAGAACATATCGCTGCCAGTCAATGCTTGCGGCTCTCTGCACATCACAGGCAAACAACATGTTGTCGGTGTTTAAATTCTGTACAAAGAACACACAATGTGTCATATCTGTACACCTAAAAAAAGCCGTGAAGGAACAATGATAACATTTGGTGCCTTGTTGTTTTCCACCTGTACAAATACTGCACTTCATTTTGACATGGAGGTAGAAAAAAAAAAAAAGAAAGCCTGTCCTGAAGCACTTTTAATTTTAGATGTCTGAGTGAACAAAATATGAAAAATGCTAAATTATTTAATAGTATTTTTTAATAACACTTACATTTTTCATTAAAGAAAAGTTGCTTGTGTATCCTGCAAATTATACTGTAGTTCTTAAAAAGAAAGAAAATCAGAATTGGTCAAGAAAATTGCAACTTATGCATCTCTAGTACTGATGCCATTTGGCAAACTCCAAGCAGGCTGTCATATGCCTTTTACTCAGAGTGGCTTCAGTTTCACCACTCTACCATAAAGGCTAAAATAAGCTGTGCTCCTAAATGCATAAAAACCTCTAAAATGTGGTTTTCCTTTGTCATTACATTACTGACTGTAAATTGTTTGGTAAAAATGTCAAATTTATATATTTAAAATGTATTTTAAAAACACAAAGTCTGCAGAAAACGAAGAGCCTTGAATACTTTCTGAAGTGACTGTATGCTAAATCCCACATTCATTATTCATCTGTGCTAAAACAGGAAAAGTTGCACTTACTGCGAGAGCTTTAGAAAGCCTTGTGCGAAAATCATTGAGAACAATGGTGACAATGTCCTGGTGAGGTATGTACACGTAGCCAGCTTTGAGGTACACTTTCCTCATTCGCACTAGATCCAGAGCATCTTGAAATGGAACCTTTAAAAAACAAAACAAACATTGGAGAGAAATTAAATGTTTTAAATAAATAGTGCATTCATAGATTATATGTTAATATTCATGTTAGTTTTCATGCTCGGTGAGTGTCAGGATGTCAAGGCTAACTTGCACTTCATAATTTTGGCATCTTTAAAAATGATCCAGAGACTTAGTTGTCTCAATTAATAGTCAGCAGGTAAGCATAGAGTGTAACAAGTAACAAGCCATGACATCTTCACCTTCTTTTCATTTTGTAAATAGACAAACTGCAGACATAAATTCATTTGGCTGTGAAATGACAGTGATCTTGTAATTAGACAATTACTTTTCTGGCTAACACTTATTTAAGAGATTTCTCAGCTATGTGAACATTTAGTGACTGGAAAATATGTCATAACATTTCTAAAGAAGCAATGAAAGATCCTAACTTGCATTTGGGAAAACATGATGTCTCCAATAAGTTAATTAAAACTGCCTCAGGCAGGAACATTTGCTCAGTTTGTAACACAGTCTTTATGTTAAAAGAGAGTTGAAGTTTGGAGCTCTCACCCAGAGTTGTCTCCCCAAGCCCAGTGCTACTCCTTGTAACATTTAGTCATAACTTAACTAAACTGGAAGCGTGCCCCCTTTACCATCACAATGCCCAGCCTAAAATTGCTGTCCACGATTCTGGACATTATTTTATTTAAATAAGCATTAACACCTACAAATAACAAGAGATGACCCTTATATTCAACTCCTGAGGGGAACACTGGAGCTTATGATAGCGAGCTGAAGAATGTCTTTGAACATAATGACAGTGGTGAGGGTGATTTAGACATTTTATGGTTGTTAACAATGTTAAAACCGTCATTTCCTTGTTAACAGTAGTATGAACAGAAAGGTTTCTTTTGTAACTTTCATTTACCATGTGGAAACTATAGGAATATAAATGTGGGATAATAATGAGTTATATGACCTAAGCACTTAACATTCTTAGCGGTGTCATAGCAAAGAGATAAGTATCTCACTTTGTAGAAGTCCTGATCCTCCACAGTGATTCCACTGACAGCGTAACTGGAGTTGACAAGTTTATCCAGCAGAGTCTTCTTCTCCTCGACACCAATCTGAAAAGTTATTGATGAGGATAATGAATTTCAGTGAAGAGCTGCAGAGGCAGAACTGTGTCAGTGGGAATATATTGAAGGTTGAGACTGATGGAAACCAAACATCATTTATCAAACAAATGCATCAGTTTTCATCTCTGCTTGACACATTATGTGTTGATGAATTACTTAATAGTTTTTAAATCATGTTGTACTAGGTCTAAAGACATTTTAAAGTGAAACCAAAACTGAGTTATTGTTATACTTTTATTATTCATGTTATCAGGATTCATACAGCTGTTTAAATTAACCTCTGTGTAATATTACAATAAATAGTAATAATTCCACCTTCTAAAGCACCATACAAGGGAACCTTGAACATTAGGGGTTATGCTGCAGCGATTCAACAGCTCCATCTAGTGAAAATACAAATAAACACCACTTTGTTGTGAATGATGGCAGCTTGTTGGTTTCTAGTGTCACACTACACACTTGGGACTTGAGCTGGGAATGTATTGCACAATAATATACATTAAATTGCAGGTAAGGTGTCAGTTCAAATTTACGTTTGATAACTAGGCAGGAAAAAATCTCTGCTAACATAAAGGCTTACAGAAACTTACAGTGTCATATTGCAGATTATTCCTGTGCAGAAATTCAAGCTTTTGTTTAGGTTGCAGATCATTGAAGCGGTAGCGGAAAAGATCAACTTCCTGTTGTATGAACCAGCGCCTTAGATCCTCCCTTTAAGAAAAATATCCATTCAGTTGGATATGACCTACACCTGTAACTTTAATGTTTTTTTTACTGACAGCAATTATTCCAGCAAAATGACACTTACGTTTGGCAGTAGGCGAGTCTGAGGATGAAGTGAGAGATGTGGTCCTTTCTTCGTTTTTCATATTCACTTGGTCCACTTTGAGATTTTCTGTCATCCTTGATGGTTGAAAGGAGAGACAGTAGTTTTACCCTTAACACTTCTTCATAACCTTTGTTGTCTCATTGGGTATAATGTAATGTGAACTTGTTTTGTTGCTATAGATGTAGTGCTGTATTGTATGATATATAGATGTGTATAATGCACAATCTTAACCATTAATTTAGGATATGGGAATTTAAATATATTTCAGCAAAGTACAAAACCAACTTTAAGCCCACGTCTTCTTGTATTTTTACGGGTGCCACTTGCACCACAGACTCCTGTCATTTTCCCATTTTGCTATTTTGGTTGTCAGTTGACTGTCTGCTTGTGAAAAACTGATTCGGGGAGAAACCATGTGTTTAAATACACAGTGACCCCCAACAGCTAGGAAATGCTGCACTACTACATTTATTGTTGTGATGTATTGCATGCTTTAAATACTCACCATGTCTGACCTGTAAGGAAAGTTGAGCATCTTAGACTCACTTTCCAGTTTCTTTATGTACTGATCTGACTGCTTCACATAGCTCACACCCAAATTTTCAATGGTCTTCAACACTGCAGTGGCATTAAAAGAAGACAAAAAGATGATAATGAATAACATGTCCTTCTCGACACGTTACATTGGATTTTACAAATAAAATTTCATTTGAATGTCACAAACCCAGGTCTTACATTTCAGTCTGTCCACAGCAAATGTCTCAAATTCAGAGAGTGAGATGTTTTCAAGAGGAGGCTGCCCGTAGAACTGCAGTGCATGTCCATAGGCCTCTGTCTGAGAGTTGGTATTAAGCTTTCTCCTTCTGCTAAGAAACTCCATGGTGTCTGATGGGAAGGAGAAAAAAAAAAAAGGATGCTTAATGGACCACTAGACATTAATAGTGACCGTGCTGGCATACTTGGTGCAGCTACATTTTTAATTTTGAGCACACATCATGAAGTGCTGAGCAGCATGAGCTTCAGTAAGAATGAATGAAAATTAAATAAGGGGCCCAAACTACCATGTCTCATTTCTGTTCATAACAGCTTAATGTATCGTATCGCTCGTCTTAACAAGCTGTACTGTCCATTCAAGTATTGAAGGATTGTGTAAATGTTTTACAAAAGCAAAATAATAAGGTACCACTTTTTTCCTATAAAGAACCCTATCTAAATCTGTCATCAACTGCTTCATTGTTGGTTAGTACATTGTTTATTAATGCTTTAAGCAATTAATAACGTCAACTTTTGAGCTGTCTGATAAAGGAAAGTCGTAATTTGTCATCACAGGTCAAAGCTTTTCTAGCCTATGAAAGAAAGTATTTATTATTGGTATTATCTCTGTGGATCCCAGTAACCTAAACACAAATGACTTTATGATGATGAGACGCTAATGATTTGTTGTGTTATAACCTTTCCTCTTTCCAGATAATCAAGCGCAGTTGTCCCCATAACATTAGTTTCGTGCCCCGCTGGAGACTTAACTTAAAGGCATTAACAGCAGACCCTTCGTTTAACTATAGTGCATGTTTAGTACTAACTAGCTAGTCAACAACACACGAAACACGAGAAACACGAAACAACTACTTCTACGGACGTTATACAATAAGCTAGCTGACATGCAGTAAAGGCGATCAAACTCTGAACAACCACCACCTTATCATATGGGAAATGACATACACTGGAGCGAAATATCAACGATATTGTTGATAATTTACCGATTAGATGATTCTTCCTCTGTGCGGACTCCCGCCAAACAAAGTGGGCTGTTCAACAAACGCGGGTAAATGACGATGGTACGTCAACCAGGAAGAGACGCGATGTCGTAGATTGTGTGCGCTCGTTTAGTTGTTACACCAGACTACAAACTGGGTGGACCTTCATAAAAAGTAAAAGGAAAAACCTCCCGACTTTTATATCATAAATGCTATTAATGTGTATTTATCTCTTCAAATAGCCTATGTTTTTTTACACGGTATAATTTGTACGATTTTATTTTTGACGTTGATGTTGTCGTGCACCCGGAGCTGACGGGGAAATCCGTGCAACAAAACAAACGCACACAGAACCTGTTGGCTTAAAGGCAAATCTTTATTAGTAAATACCAATATTTACATAGACGAATAATAAAGTTAGCATAAGAATCTGTGTATAAAGTGTCATTAATTATTCATTAATCATACACATGAGGTTTAGATAAATATTACAATTATTTATTAACAATTATCTTTCCTTTGAAGTATGAAAAAATAGATATTGATTCGAAATAATTCATTGGTTGAGTCAGCAGCAGTCAAGTATGTATACTTACGCAAGTATACATTACCTACTCATTTTCCATATTTGTACTTTATATTATACTAGTTAAAATGTATTCTTCCACTTCAGAGGGAAATATATCCCACTAGATTTTCAATAAAAACAAAACTGAGCGTATAAAATACAGTGCACAGATACAGACCCACAGTAGACTCTATGAATTAACTACAACACTCTCATCTTGGACATTAAAATAACATAAAAATAAATGTACATACAAAAGGTAAGGCAGAATATAGTAAATTCCTCTGAATTTAAGACATCATTAAGCATAATTAACGACGTCATGACGACGACGATGACGTCGGTCTCAACAGCAACTGTGCATGACGTACACAGAGGTACGTTTACTTCTTAGCTACAATCTTGAGGTACTTTTTTTGGTATTTCAGTTTGTATTGCTTCGCAGGACCCCAATCATGAATATTCATAGGTACACACAAATAACATGTATAATAGTTGTAGAGAAAATATTAATATCGGGAAGAAGTCATTGTAGATATAATGACATGACAAGGACTTCAACATTGACAGTCGTGACCTTAGAACTACAAACGTTCCCAGGAGTCCTAGGTCCAGACGTGTGCTTCCTGTTAACTCTCTTGCGTCGTGCACTCTTTGGCTTTGCTGCTTAGCAACAGACGATAGCGAGCTAGCCCGTTGCCTGCTTCGTTTAGCTTCTCTCATGCGCAACGTTAGATGAAACGCAGACTCGCCGATAGATACGAATGCCTTTTTATCTTAAAGAAGGACACTCAGTTGTCGACCTTAATTAAACTTTATTTGTTCTTTTGAAGCGGGGCGGAGTGCGTCTGTGCAGTCAATAGCGAGATATCATTATTGGGTGGAGCATTGGGTTCTTTGCTGTGGGAAAAGTGGCTAACGTTAGCTTAGCAGCCTTAGCACCAGAGCCACTAGCGTCTCCTCCTGTCTAACAGCAGAGGGACATTGTAGATATGTGATTTGGGGTTATCTGACAAATCAGCTAATGTGATGTTGGCGGACACTGGCTGAGTTGTAACATCATTTTACAGGTAAGGAATTCTCACTCTGCTAGTTTTTCGTTATTTCAGTTGCTTCATCAAGCTTTGCTGGAACACATCAGCAGCTGCTCGGTACTTGAAGACCCTCCAGCCCAGCTGCTGTTCAACAGGTCATATCTTGGCCAAGGCAAGAGAGTCTGGCGTGTGTTAATAGAGCAGTATGGAAACCTAATGCCCACACAGAGCTTGGACATAATACGTTACCGAAGTTACAACAACGGTAACCATCAACAGAAAGGAGAAGTTACAACTCGTGGCATTATATTTTGTTCTCCCTGTGCTCTAAAATTATAGTTTTAACGATGCACGCCTGGAGGCCTGGGTACTGAAACAGTCTGTCCATGAAGATGACTCACTGTCTAGTAGGGGAGGTGTACCATCTTCTACTTTACTTACCATTATTCATTAAAAAGCACGTAGTATTGCACGGGAAACCCTGCTACCATGTTAACACACACAGGGCTATCTTCAAATTCTTTGCTACTGTATGTCTTTAAAGATATGTGTAGTATGGATGGATTCAAATTGTTGTTCAGACTGGTGCTGCCAGTCTTAGCTGGACACATTGTGCAGAACATTTGAAATATAACAAGTTTTCAAGCTGCTCTTTGAAACTTTTGTGCACTTTTTACTGCTTATTTTAACCTAATATTTTGATAAATACAAGAATGCAAAGCAAATGTTTCAAATGCTTTATATGGGGTGGAAATGACAATGATAGTATCAGTTTTAAAACATGATTACATGAATAGACTATGATTATTCATTGCTAACTGCTAAACCTAATTATTGATAGTAACAACATAATTGTTTGTTAGTGGAGGCTTGAAGACGAGTGGTCAGGTGTTCTCCAAATGCAAATTATGTTCTGTCACAACAGAACTACAACAGGAGCAACATCTAGACTTCAGAAATGATTACTGTCAAATATAAGAGAACTGTAAATGTGTCACTTGGCTCATTAGTTGACAAGTTCAAAGGAAGAAAGGAATCCTTAATCACAACTCAACAGATAACAGATAAGATGAGATCTAAAAAAAAAACAAAACATTTTATATAAACCCTTACATCAAACACACACATACTGTAAACAGTGGCAAGAAAAAGTATGGGCACCCTTTGGGATTACGTGGAGTTTTGCATGAATTGGTCATAAAATGAAGACCTACGATCAAGAATTGTTGACTTGCATGAAGCTGGAAAGGGTTACAAAAGTATCTCCAAAAGCCTTGATGTTCATGTGTCCACGGTAAGACAGACTGTCAACTAATGGAGAAAGTTCAGCACTGTTGCTACTCTCCCTAGGCGTGGTCGTCCTGTAAAGATGATTGCAAGAGCACAGCGCAGAATGCTGAATGAGGTAAAGAAGAATCCTAGAGTGTCAGCTAAAGACTTACAGAAATCTCTGGCACATGCTAACATTTTTGTTGACACATCTACAATAAGGAAAACATTAAACAAGAATGGAGTACATGGGAGGACACAACGGAGGAAGCCATTTCTGTCCAAAACAAATATTGCAGCACGTTTGAAGTTTGCAAAAGAGCACCTGGATGTTCCACAGATGAAACCGAAATTGAGTTGTTTGGAAAAAACACACAACACTATGTGTGGAGAAAAAAAAAGGCACAGCACACCAACATCAAAACCTCATCCCCACTGTAAAACATGGCGGAGGGAGCATCATGGTTTGGGGCCTCAGGGCCTGGACGGAATTTTTGACATTGATGGAAAAATGAATTCCAGAGTTTATCAAGACATTTCGCAGGAAAACGTAAGACCATCTGTCCGCGAACTGAAGCTCCACAGAGGATGGGTGATGCAACAGGACAATGATCCAAAGCAAAAAGGTGATTCAATAAAAGAATAGCTTCAACAAAACAAAATACACCTTCTGAAGTGGCCCAGTCAGAGTCTTGACCTCAACAGATTTTAATGCTGTGGCATGACCTTAAGAAAGCCATTCACACCAGACATCCCAAGAATATAGCTACACTGAAACAGTTTTGTGAAGAGGAGTGGTCCAAAATTACTCCAGCTTGTTGTGCAGGTCTGATCTGCAGCTACAGGAAACGTTTGGTTGAGTTATTGCTGCCAAAGAAGGGTCAACCAGTTATTAAGTCCAAAGGTTCAGATACTTTTTCCACCCTGTACTGTGAATGTTTACATGTTCAATAAAAACATGAAAACATATAATGTTTGTGTAGTATTATTTTCAGCAGACTCTGTTTTTGTATTGTTGTGAGCTAGATATATTGTGACTCAAATGCAGACAGTCTGTTGGCCACCATAGTCACACAGTAGGTTGCCAGTGTCCACTGGGAACAGCTTTTCCACAGTATGTTGTTTAGCATTGCACTCAGCAGCTACACACACAGAGCTCTTGAAGACCCATTTGCTGCGTGGAGTCTGCTGCTCTCAGTGATAATGGAAGAATAAACACACTGCACAGTCACTCCAAATGATTTACCTGAAAATTCTACAACAGCTAGTTCAATTTGAGTAAACAAAATCATTTAAGAATAAATACAGCCATTGTTTATTTAAAGGCATTTATGACATTGAAATTATATAATTATATACTTCTGGAGTTTTTATTAGTATTAACTAATAATTTCATTATGGCTCTGTGTAATTGTCATTGTTTTGTGTTCAGTTTTGTTGTGAGTTACAAACTGGCAAAAAGTGTTTTTTTTTTTCTTCTAGAAAAGGTCAGAAAGTTGATTCTAAACAAAACTTTACCAATATTGGCACAGTAAATGAACTCATGAAGCATAATGCAGTAACAGAGTTGATTTGGTAGAAGTACATTTGCATTTACAGTAAACCAGATCAGATTTCTGCTGGATGTAAGAAATCTTCAGTTTTTTCTGGTATCTAAAAATGTGTCACATTAATGGTTTGTTTATTTTACAATTTCAGGTGGTATATGTTTTTGTGTCGGATACCTGAAACTACCCAGGTGGAGTGAAACTGAGAAAACTGGACGTCAGCACCATGTTGGAGGAGGACATGGAAGTGGCCATCAAGGTGGTCGTGGTCGGCAATGGAGCTGTTGGCAAATCAAGTATGATCCAGCGTTACTGCAAAGGCATCTTCACTAAGGACTACAAAAAGACCATTGGAGTGGACTTTCTGGAAAGGCAGATACTGTAAGCAACTCGTCTTGCATACTGTAGACTTTTGTTCTGCTGTTAGTTATACACTAAAATACATTTATAGTTACTGCCATGCTCTGATGGAGGAAGAACCACAGTTTAGTCACTGTTTGTTTGTCTTTGTGTATAATAATGTTGATAATAAGCAATAACTGAGTCCACTTTTTATCCACAAGGCTTCTTTAGAACTGATGAAGGCTTCATTAGGCTTGATTAACGTAAATCAAGCCCAGTTGCCACTGAACAGCCTTTTTTGGGAGGATCCCATAATCAGCACATGAACTGTTGTTAATTATATTTTATGACTGATCAAGACAATTTCTGTTGGTTTAATACATTTATACATTATTCACCAAAACCACAAGAAAAATTTAAGACTTTGTTGTGAATTGTCAGTAAAAACATTATTTTATTAGAATTTGTTTTTAATTAGAAAACTGTAAGAAACAGGTCTTTCTAATGCAGGTTTGACATACATCTATGAATATTCCAGATATAAACTACTACACACTGTGCTGTGTAGGCTGTTGTTACACTAATGCTGTTATTCTGTGCTATTATTGCATAATGTTATCTCATTATCTCCTCATTGTTGTAGTGTAAATGATGAAGAGGTTCGACTTATGCTGTGGGACACTGCTGGGCAGGAGGAGTTTGATGCTATCACAAAGGCCTACTACCGTGGTAAGACCCTGCCACCGTGACAGATATAGCACTGCTGCTATGGGTCACTGACCCCCCTGACCGCTGAGGTCAAGTCTTTATTTGTCACAGACTTCACAGTTTACTGCAGCGCAGCATTCAATCAAAGCACATTCTTTAGCACACACAGCACTGCGAACATCTTTAAAATGTTAATGTCCACTTGGGTTGTTGTGAATTTGACACAGCGTTTTTACACATATGAGGGTGAATTATGTCTAATATTTATATTTACTTTTTATTTTAAACTGCTTAAACCTGAACTTTTGGTGTGTTGCTTTGCATTCCAGGCGCCCAAGCATGTGTGCTAGTCTTCTCAACCACAGATAGAGAATCGTTTCAGGCTATTGACAGCTGGAGGGAGAAGGTGGAGGCAGAGGTTGGAGATATTCCCACAGTTCTAGTGCAGAACAAAATTGACCTCTTAGAAGAGACCGTTATAAAAAAGTAAGTTTATTTTCTAGAACAGCACATTTTTCTGACAGTTTGTAATTGCACAATAATTACTGTAATTACAGCAGTATAATTTATTGTGAATTTAAAAAATGTGTTTTCTTTACTTGCAGCGAGGAGGCAGAATCATTGGCTAAACGGCTTAAGCTGAGATTTTACCGAGCTTCAGTAAAAGAGGACCTTAATGTCAACGAAGGTGAGAAAGTGGTGGAAAGTCTAATGTAAATTAAACAGTCTCATTTTGAATGATGCTGTTGTAACATTGCTTGCTCTCTCTTCTGTCTCTTAGTGTTTAAATATTTAGCTGAGAAGTACCTTCAGCGACTCAAACAGCAAACAGCAGAGGAGACGGAGGTAGTCCACACAACAAGCAATAAAATAGGTAAACAATCTTTCTTCACATCACTTATTATGTTACATTTTCTCTATAGTAGATTGACATTACTCTCATATTTTATTTTTCTAAGGTGTTTTTAATACCACAAGTAGTAATGTCTGCAACCAGAGCTCCAGCAACGGCAGAGAAGTCATCACTCTACGACCTAACAAACAAAGGACCAAGAAGAGTAAAAATCCTTTTGGAGGCTGCAGCCTACTCTAGATAGAATCATTTAATTTTAGTGACTGATTTGTTTCTAAAACTAGATTGATCATTAATATATTTTATGAAGGTAGCCACATTTAGAGACCAAAGCCCACAGAGACTGAGAATACTCTGTACTACTTTAAAACATTTGAATCTGTATCTCTACATCAATGGTTGAATTTACTTTGACTCAGCCTTGGATTTCCATCACTGATCTGCACACAAAATCGGTCAACATTTGTACACTCTTGGGTCTGCCTTGTGGTCTCTGCAAGTACCAGCAGCAGCTGCAGTTGTGTCATTAGTTTGATGATGCCCCCCTAAACAAGTTATGTCTGTGAGTGCTGGTTTCTTTTAAAAACCACTTGACGTGCAGTTCTCTCGTCACAATATGTAACAGCAGAGGTTGCACTTGCACTCTGTGTAAGCATTTCACCCATGTCTGTGTTTGACATTTTAACTGTGCAATATGTTGGCATGTATTGTAGAAGATACAGATTATTTTGTACCATATTTTTCTAACTGTTAACAGAATATGGTTCAAACTATACTGTTTGCTATGAACAAACACTGTCAAGTCACTATATGTATTTTTGTACAAATCACAACAGTGTTGATTGATATTTTCACTGAAGTGTTGACTTTGTGCCAAATGTCCTCTTCCTGAGCTGTAGTTACATGTTACCACTGCAGTGATTCTCCTGTGTGAACCAAATATCAGTTAACTATTGACACAAAATCCTTCTCTATACGTCAACCTGTACTTCATTTAATTTGATTTGTCAACCAAATTCTAAATTCTCTTACAAAGCCTCACATCATACACAGATATGTTACTCAGTTATCTTTTTGATTGTAGTTGTTAACATTTACACACTTTATATTTAACTGTGCTTTTTCTTTATCTCTGGTACGGCTTTGACTAACTCAGTTAACATCACAGTACATACGTTTCAGTACCTTTTTCTTCTATTTCACTAAAACAGTTTCTAACATTTAAAACACTAAAATGGTACAGGATTATTTGCTTTTCTTTTGTTTCGGCTTGGTTTCTGTATTTTATCAATTATTACTCTTTTGTGAATTCTGGTGAAGGGGTAAGAATACGAACTGAACAGACTAGATGCTCAGTGCTAAGCAGACTCTTTCCCCGTGGTATAATGTCTTGAGCAGAACGTAAAGTCTTGCACTGATGGTGTTACAAAATGCTGCTCTTGAAGTCCTCGTGTGTCTAAATATGCAAGACAATTTAGTTTCTTATCACTACAACACTGAGATCCCCAAAAACATTGCTCGGTCCTCAGTGTAGCTAGCTGTTACTGTGAACTACATGCTATTACCTTGTCCACATAAAGCCTTTTTTTTTTCTTGTCAAAAGTAATTATCTGAATGACACAGATTTCCAAGCACAAAGAAATATGTTTTGATGTGGAAAGCCTTATATTGATTCTTCTGAAGTCTGAAATGAACATTTCCTTATTAGCAATTAAAAGTGTTTTATGTGAGATTAGAGTACAGAGGACAGTGGGAAATACATGTATATGCATGTTTTTGTGTTTTAAAACATTTTGTAACTGATCTCATATTTTTGATTAGTTTTATTCCAGAGGAAAATCCAACAGATGTTCTCATTTCAAGTTTCACAGTGTGGTTGTACTGTATTTACCGATTCTTTCTTTCTTTCTTTTTTTTTTTTACACACACACACACACACACATATATTATATATATATATATATATATATATATAAAAAGATGTGACATGACTATAATGCATGCAAGCCTTTTTTCCACATAATTGAATGTTCAGCCATGTTTGCAAAGCCAAAATGCCTTGTTAACATTCATGTACAGCAAATCAGTATATAATTAGTTCTCAAGCTCTCTCCTGTTTGTAACATTGTGTTTACTTTGCCTTTTTGCTTCATGACTGAATGGATTTAGTGCACTTTATCATGAAGATGGAATATGAACTGAAAGAACCACACAAACTAACCCTACTTATGTGCTGTCACTCAGGTGTCGTAACAGTCTGTAATAATATTTTCATAAACCTCACGTGTAGTCAAACAAACTCATGTATGCTTACACTCTGACAAAAACAACATGCATTGTTGGGTTTTTTAACAGTTATTAAAGGTACCATAAAACTCTGAACCTGGTGAAGGTTGGTGGTAACCTGACATAAATAAAACTTTACTTTTTTTTTCTTGGGCAGCTGGTGTGTAATTTCCAACGACAATACTCTGGCCAGTAGTTGTTTAACCAGAACTTTGCTGAGGTGCTGTTGGACAGAGCAAACCACACAAACAGAGGCAAGATGGTGTTCACCTTCACATAAATGTATCAGACAAATGCTTTTATTTACCTTTTGTTTTTTTAACACAATGTGAATTTTGTGAAAATAGGAACTGTTTCAAAATCAACTAACGTGATTTGTGCTTCC
The DNA here is from genome assembly GCF_900324465.2 of Anabas testudineus. Taxonomy (NCBI): domain Eukaryota; kingdom Metazoa; phylum Chordata; class Actinopteri; order Anabantiformes; family Anabantidae; genus Anabas; species Anabas testudineus. Next base: position 9,266,065 of record NC_046624.1, read on the forward strand.
TTCACATAAAGAGGTAGTGTGCGCACAGCCACAATCCTTAACAAGTGCCTCATTTACAGTAAAAAAAAGGGAGACAGGAAAACATGCTTTGAAATTAGATTCACGGGTTGTGATACTGGATAAATCAATTTCATGCATATTCTTTGTTGTATTTTCTAATTCAGTGCTGATGTTGAGTCCAGATGTTTAATAAGTCATTTTCCCAGCCGCAGTAACTTCAACCTAGTAAACAAGCATTTTTTTTTCTATACACTGCTGTACTACCTAACACTTGGTTGACCATCTACTGACACATCACAGTCACTTCATTAAGATCATGAGCACTGGGTTTTACAGACATTTAACAAACTGAACAAACCTCATAGTGCATATGTGAACACACGTCGTGTACTGAGCGTAGCCAATAAACAATCCATATTAAACTGATCAACATAAATTTCAAACTTCGAAGGTAAAAATGAATCATGGTCAGAAAACACCAATATCCCTTCAGCAGGTATGAACGTGTCTGTTATGCCTGACTGCATTTTTGGCCCAACATTACAGCATTGCATCAATTTCCTCCCACACGTCCCTTCTTCAGTTAGTGCAGGATTACAACCGTTCTTGGCGAGGTTAGTGACATCGAAGGCACATTTTACGTTTTGGTGACAGGTCTCATTGGCTGCCGTTCGCTTTAGGTTCCTCTAGCTTTTGATGATCCATAATCTTGATGTTTTTTTCAGCATTTTCTATGTTCCTCAACAGCGTCTCCAGCCTCCGCTTGATATTCTTCTGGTCCTCCAGAGCACAGCTGATGACGATCACCTGGAACTTCTGATTGATGGGGACGGGCGGTGCCTCAGTCACGCAGGCGGCATGCAGGGCCATCAGCTGGTTTCGGGAACCATCCATATCATCCAGTAACTTTTTCACTATTTCATCTATTATGGATGTGGCCTTGCGCAGAGCCTCTTCCTGCTGAGAGTTCCTGATCGTACCAACAGAGATCTCCACAGACAGTGTCCGGCCCATTAGACGGTTTGCAGTCAAGTTTAACTCTTCCCTCTCACCTAGAAGATGCAAAGCAAGGAAATCAGCGCCGTCTTTAAAGAAACATGACACTGGGGTGAAGAGAATAACAGAAACACCTATGCAAACTGCTCTGAGAAATAAGTTTAAACCTGTCTAAGTATTGCCTCATAGCATAAAAGATCTGGTTTCAAATCCTGGCACATATCCTTATTAGAGTAGTTTCTACATTCACCATGTTAGTACCTAACTCACCTCCCACTGTCCACAGACATACAGCTCTGATGAATTTCATTCTACTAATGCATGAGGGATCCAACACAAACATTGTAATGCAATGCATGTTATGTAACCCAACTGGAATTTTTTCCAGTATCAGAAAGGTGTTTATTCAGTTATGAACAGTTAGTGGTTTGGAGACTTTAGTGTTACTGTATATTGTAGTTTCTGTTCCAGCAGGTGGAAATTACAGAGCAGACGCCCTACAATATATTGCTGGAAACAAATACAATAACACTTCAGGAGGCACTATTTTAATACACAGTACAGCACATTGTAGAAATCATAAGGGTATTCATTATATGTAGTATATGTTACAGTACAGGTACAAGGTGCTCATGTAATTTCCAACCCCATGTGTATAACCTGCAGGATCATTAATACACGCTACGTGGTAATTGAATGTAGACGCCCTTTGTGTATAAGCAACAAAATCAAATCCAGGTTGTAGAAAGAAACAACCTTTGGGTGGGGTGCAAAAAGACATCACGTGTTAGCCTGTTACTTTGTAAATCCCCATGGTGATTCTTGAACACCACCACCCAAATCCAAAACATAACCTCATTGGATCCAAATGTTACAGAGAAAAACAGAATGTCTTTAAAGGCACAGTGACTATGGGTCTACACAGTGGCAAGAAAAAGTATGTGAACCCTTTGGAATGTCATAGTTTTCTGCGTTAATGTGTGATAAAATGTGATCTGATCTTCACCTGAGTCAAGAGTATTAACAAATATAATGTGCCATTAGTAATCATGTCTTTATTAAGAACAACCATAAAAAGATCATAGTGCTAGTGGAAAAAGTATGTGAAGCCTTGGAATTAATAACAGACACTCTGCTTTTTCAATGTTTCACCTACTGAATGAACACAGATGTTAGTCAGTTCCAATGATGCCTTCAAATCTTTGGCTGTTTCTTTACCTCCTTGATGAGTGTTTGTTGTGCTCTTGGGGTCATTTTGACTGGTCGCCCACTCCTTGGTAGAGTGGCCACAGTATCAAAGTGTCTCCATTTATAGTTTGTTTGTCTAACTGTACACTGGTGAATTTCTAAAGTCTTTGACATCACTTTCTAACCCTTCCCAGCTTTATGTAAATCAACTATTCTTAATTGTAGATCCTCTGAAAGCTTCTTTTGATGAGACATGGCTCACATAAGCGTATTCTTCTTGTGCACAGCAAACTCAAAAGGTCTGAGTGGTTTTTAGTAGCTCTCGTCCACACCCTCAAATTATTTTCTTCTACGTATTCTAATACCTGACTCCAATTATCTTTTTGGAAGTCATTATTCCAACTTTTAACTTACTTTTTCACAGTGGCACTATGGGTTTTATGGTTGTGGTCTTTTGTTGTGTATTACTCTTGACTTAGATAGAGATCAGTTCACATTTGATGACAAACTAATGCAGAAAACCATGAAATTCTAAAAGGTTCGCACACTTTTTCCACTTCTATGTGTTGTGTATGTTTTCCCTTCCTGTTCAGCTCCTCACCGGGACAGATGTTACGGATTTCTTGACTGTTCTGTATGGATTGAATCATTTCCAGGATGCACTCCCTTTCCTGCTCCATGGCCGATGCTGCTTCGCGTAAAGCCTCCACCCTGACGCACACAGAAACAAGTCGTGACCCCTCACATCCATTCAAAACCACACACACACACACACACACACACCATTTCTCAGCCAATGTTATGATAAAGCGATGAATCACATGTTGTATTACGTTTTGACTTTTCAAGAAGTGATCTGCTGTATTTGATTCATCTTAGGACCCCAGTAATAAAACCAAGAGCCAGGTTCACCGCTGTTACAAAACACGGACACCAAGTGCGCTGAACATTACGCACATGGTCCCCAGGCCTGTGGCTCTACCTTATTTCCAGCTGATCCAAACTTTCCAGGAGGCGTCCGGAGCGGTCCGCCATGGACAGCGTCCTGCTGAACTTGCCGTGCGGAGCCTCGTTCATCTTCGCCTGGATTTTCGCTTGCGCCATGATGGTGAGAGGTTTTGTCGATCCGTGCCGGAGACTCGAGTCCTGCGTCCGATCCACAGCGGTGTGTGCAGCTGAGTGGAGCTTCAGCGGCGCCCCTGGGAGAACATTTCCTAACATGGGCCGTCGCTTCCCTCCCTCCCTCACTCCTCACAGAAGCTTCCCGAGGAGCCCAGAGCTGCGGCTTCTAAGATGAGGTCCGAGGACCCCCTAGAGAACCTCAAGGAGCTCCAGCAGGTCCCAAGAAACATTTCAGATTTATCGCACTCTTCTTTTAACTAAGGTGGAGCTATAATCTAATTCAATTATTTAAATTAAAAGAATCAAACCAAATCAACACAATAATAAGATACAGTTCATATAAACAATATAAAGGAAGCAACATAACATAGATGTGTGTGCACAGATGGTGTAAAAGCAATTTGCAATGTGAATCTGCTTTGAAAAGAAATGCGTCAGTCCTCCCTGTTTTTGAATATGAGCAAATTAAGAGAAGCCACAGAAGCTGGTGCCAGAATCGCAGCTTGCAGGGCCTCCGCTGGGAAAGTGTTTGTGTTCAAGCCAGCGCACAAGAGTGATTTGGAACAAGCACAAAACAAACCCCTGGTTGTACAAGTTTCTATTCATCCAGATGGGTATTAGGATGTGACTCCAGTGTACCGTGCACCATCTTCTCCACATTATGTTCCATTATGTTTATGTAGTAGAAAACTATTCTGCCTTTTTGAGTGGAGCCGACAGCTGAGCTGAAAGTGTTATTTTCATTTTAGATTAATATCATAACACATAAACCTGGAACTTGAAATCACTACAGGACACTGGACACTGGACTTCAAGTCGCCAATGAAAACAGCAGGAAATTGGAGACACACTAAACGCTGTGGTCACAAGCTCAGCTGGGGCATCTTGCAGTGTCATCGTTACCATGTATAGCTCAAGTGTCGACACACTTAAGTGTTGAGTCTTTGCAACAGTGGACTGTGCACAAATCAACAGCGAGAAGCCAACTTTTCCAAAACGTGGAATCTGGCAACCAGAGCATGAACTGGGAGAGACGAATTCTAAACCGTACCAATCTCATAGAAAAAAAAGGAGATAACAGTTAACATTTATTTATATATTCTGAACACAATTACCTTATACAAAAGATTTCAGTATAATGTTTGAATAGTTTCTCACACACACTAGCACAGTTCTTAGAATTCCAGAAGACTTCTTTTAAGAGCTTCTTCCAACTCTGAAATAAAAAAAAAAAAAAAAAAAAAAAAAAAGAAAAATATAAGTGTTAAACAAACTGCATCAGCATTGTGACAGCAGCCAGGAAATCATGTGTTCCTGATTGTGAGACCTCCCATTTAAATTGTATTGCTTTGGATCTATCCCATAATACAATTTATGCCGTACCTGCTGATTCTTTTGCTTCCTCTGCACTCAAAGACAGCACGTGCTTCATCTCTTCATCGGAATCATCTGTAACAGCATAAATAAAGAGTAAGCACCTGATTCATTCAGGAGTTTCATAACTTTCAACTTTCTTATTCTCGGGGGTTATTTCTTTTTTCTACACGTTTATTGCCTACTTTCATCTGCTTCACCCTCTCGGTTGGACTGATCCACGTTCAAAACCTTGGCCAGCATTTCGTCTTCAACCTCTGCAAATGAAAACAGAATTATGTGTTGTTTGCATATTTTGCATGTCGGCAAATGAATTTATTTGATTTACCATGGATGCCTGGTTTGATCTCCACAGCATTGAGTATTTTTTCAGTGGTGGGTTCTGCTTCTTTGTCTTTCGTGCAGGTCCTGGAGTTATTGCATGGCTCCAGTGTACAGTGATGGGAGTGATAGTGTTTATGGAAACTTGGAACATCCATAAAACTTTCCTGGCACACTTTGCATTCTACGCTGAAGGTCTTGTCCAGGTTCATGGCAGCGTGTTTTGTGTGGACGTGAGTCTTTATCTGTGCATATGAAGGCACAGACACGCTACATGGAGCACACAAGTACTGACATTTTTCTTCAGTTGCCAGATTCCTCATGCATTGTGTATATATAGCTTTCATTTCCTCTTTGGTCTTTTCTGAACCCATGCATGGGCAGGTGAGCTGACTGTTGCTGGCAGCATCAACAGGCGGAACAACTTCAACAACATCATCCATGCAGTAGTAGTCCTTACTGTGAAGACTCTTGTAATGCTCCAGGAACTCGCCTTCAGATTCAAACTGCATGCTCTCGCAGAGGCCGCAGAAGTGGGAGCTCTTTATCTGCCCGTTGTGCTCATTCATACAGTGTCTCCGCACGGTGGACTCTTTGAAGAACTTCTGAGGGCAGTGTCCACAGATGTATCTCTGAAAGCTGTGACTGCTCACATCCTTGCAGTGTTTGTGGACAGCCCCCTCAGAGTCAAAGATGTCCTCGCACATCCTGCACATCCAAGTCTGCTCCGTTTTTGATGTAGACGGCTCTCCTGAGTTCTGCTGGACTGTGGACGACGAATGCGCCACAACTTTGCTGCTGGTGCACGGCTTAGCATCAGTGATTGTGACAAGCTCTTCAGGCACTTCTTGCTCAGTGAAGAAGGTGTGTCCACTGTGCACTTCTGATACATGCAGCAAGATGTCTTCATATCTAGGCATTTCAACTTTGCATTTGCGGCAGTAGAAAAGGAAATTGGAGAGATGAGCTCCCCCATGAAAGCGACTCATATGCAGGCGGGTAATGGAAGACTCTCCCATGTGTTTTCCACACACGCCACACTGGTGGAAAATCTGGTTCACAGCTAAGAGGTGGTTACTGGCTGTAGCCTCCTCGGAAAACTGCAGGCCACACTCGCAGTACCATGCTGTTGCTGAGGGGCCGCTAGTTCTACCGTTTATGTTCAGGCTTAATCTTTTTCTTTTAGCTGGAAAGTCTTCACAATCACTCCTCTTCTTGGTTCTTTTTTGAAAAGGTGTTGCGAAGCCAAAGGTCTGTCCTTTCTCCTGCATTTCTTTGGCCCCTTGGGTGTCTTGAATTTCACTAAACCTGCAGTGCTGCAGAAGAGCTTTCCCCATTGTTTCATTGACCTCCACATCATGCTGGGTTGATTCTTTGTGTTTCTCAATTTCAGCTTGGCTGAGGAAGATTTTGCAGCAGAGGGAGCACTGCCCTCGCACTTGGAGCCGTTTCACTACCTGCACTATCGTTTTATCAGCTTTGGCCACAGCGCAGCCCTGTCTGCAGTGAACACTAAAGCAGAAACACACGGAAAAACCCAGAAGAATTATTTCAACAGAATCAATGTAAATGTACAGAAAAAATGAGGCTCTGCTACATGGGAATGTGACACTGTTCAATATAATATATGCATGTTAGAATAATAGAAACAAAACTTACTTAAAGTGAGCTTGAGCTGCCTGATGTGAGGCTAGTACTTTATGACATAAAGAGCATTGGACATTGAACGTTGCCTCCTTGCACAATGTGATGAGTCGATTCTTAACATATTGTGGGACAGGAATTGGCAGTGTTCTTCCTATGGGCCCTTTAACAAGAGAAAGGCTTAAGCACTTTTATTTACAATTTATTTGGGCATTAATAATGTCATTTATATAAATCACATATAAACAAACTTTATTTTATAAGAAGAACACACATCTATCAATGACGACAACAATCATATTAAATCGTCATTCTCATAAATAAACCTTACCATTCATGGGGAGGGACTCTGTAAAGTGATTTTTGGCTGACATATGTTGAAGACACTCATCTCGGAGGTTGAAAAGGAGGTAGCAGGCGGGACAGGCAAAACACACAATCCGCTGATAGGTTTGAGTGACGCTGTGGCCATCAGCAGTAGAAGAGGACACCTAATGATCCAAACACAGTGGTTCTAAATAATTTTTATTTAATTTTGAAATTTCAAAACATTCACAGAAAGGCAAAAGGCGTGTAAACCTTAGTCTCAAGATGTTTTCGCCATGCTTCTTTGGTCTGAAAATGTTGACCACAGGCAACACAGCCAAAGAGCTCAGATGGACTCCCTCTAAGATTGATGGTTGGATCACAAGGAGAGTGATCAAACCTGCACACCAAATATGTTGATTCAAAATATGCCAATGTATCCTCAAGAAAATGGTCCAAAGCATCATACAGACAATTAAAACTACCTTTTTAAGTGCCCATCAAGTAGAGATGCATTATCGTAAACTCTGCCACAGTTGATCACGGGACAGGTGTGTCTAGTGCAACTGTTTCTAGGGAAAGAAGCAGATCTATGCCTTCTCCCAGAACCAGCACTGATCACTCCTGGTTGAAGACCTAAGTAAACAGAAAGTATACAGTATAATCAGGTTCATAGACTCACTTGACTGAAAACTGGGTGGGTTACTATAACAGCACAAAAGTATAAAGCTTTTGTACTGAATCCACTCAAATCAATTTGAAAAAAATATGCGAGTAATAATGTCACAGATTTCTGATCACACCTGGCATCTTTAGCCACATGTCCACACAGCGCTTTGCTTCCTGGTTTATTGCGTTTGTAGAACTAAAAGCCAACTCCTGCTGCCCATGAGCTTTTTGTAAGATTTGCTTCTCCTGAAAGAGAGATAAAGAAAATGATAACAGAATGTTTCCTGCCATCCTTTTTTAAACATAAATATAATAGACTTCTATATGTCAGTGGACACAGACAACATCCCATTCTGACCACTGTGTGGCGCTGCTGCTGCTGCTGCTGCTACAACCGGCCTTAACTGACCCCATTTACTAACAACTCAGTAAAAAAAAAATGCTTCTCTGCATTTTAAGCTACATTTAATCATCTTTAGATGACATAATACAAATAACAGCAGTTTATAGAGTTGATAATGAGATTGTTGTCAGCACGGTAGCTACAGACCGGACTGGACTAAGGCTATGAATCAATTTTTAGACAGTAGCTAAAAATATGGCACCATTGTTTAATCTATTCTAGCATTTTAGAGCATTTGCATCAAGACCATGATGTGTACACCTTTGGTAGTAGTTGATTTACAGCATAAACAGCAACAAATAATAGTACTTCATTCTATGGTACGAAAAAGAAATAAATAACAACCTTACCTTGAAAGCTCTACATTTATCTGCTCGTTCCTTTTTCTCTTGAGCCACCTGATGTGCCAGTCTGTCCAGTGTAGATGTGACATGCGCTTTATGTCGCGTGATTTTATCTTCAAGCTGCAACAGAAACATCAAACAATCTGAGACAGACACAGACATACATTAACAGCATCTAATAAAAAGGTAATCTTCTCGGTCACTTACTGTGCCTGGCAGAAATGAACAGCCTTCATCATCACTATCAGTCAGCAGATCAATGCACTCCAGTACTGGTCTGAGGGGACCCTCCTCAAGCAAGTACAGAACACCAAAGTCATTGAATGTCATAGTGCACACCTACAGTTAGTAGTACATTAACACTTGAATGAGTCTGCTAAACCTGTGTAAGAAGGAAATTTAATATAGTTATAACAAATGGCAAGTCTGTCAGATTATCAAGTTAAACGGTTAATCCGATTAATGTCAAGGACAGAAATTAGACTTACATATATATATATACACACATTAATCTATCCATGTATTAATAGATTGAAATATACATATGACTCACTGATACAAACTCCACTTCTTCCACCTCATCTCCGTCTGCTTGAGATTGAGACATTGATCTAAAGGAAAAACAAACTAATGAAACGTTTGAAGCTGCAGTCCTGATTCAGCACAGGGTATTTACTAGTTTAGGTATAAACTAGACAAGCACCTTCACAGTAATGTATACGTCTAATATTTTGCCTTTAGGCCTGCTTATTCGAGATCAGTCCAAATCAGGACATGATCCCTAACCGGTTATGACTTGTTAACATTTTTAAAGAACCGTAAACAACAGCGAAATAGTCTTTTTTAATTAATTAGCTACTTAGAGAAACAGACGTAAGAGCTTTGTTAGAAAACAAATGACAGGGTCTGCTGGCTAACCATGTACAGTTCTTACATTAGCCACCCTCTTCTATTATTAGCAGCCCAGGTCTTTGCCTACATGACGACTGTAGAAATGTCTTTATACTCAGCGACCACTCTGGGGACTTCACGTCCGCATCAGGCTTTTGTGAAGTAATAAAAACACGACTGGCTCCAGCGTACTGTAAGCTAGCTGTTAGTTACACATGGGTCTATAACTATTTACACACTTACCTAAACCGACTCACTTTCGTGCGGTCGGTGATGGGTGGAAGCTAAACTGCAAGCTTAAGATCTTAAACCCCTGTGTGTTTGCAATATATATATATATATATATGCACTACTTTGCCTCCATTTGCCTCGAACCGATGAGGGAAGAAGACGTTATAGGCGGGCAGCACTAAGATGAGCTAGCTAACTAAAGTTGCAAAGCGTTTAGCGGCACTGAAACGTTTTAACTCATACTTTTGTTACACACACGGCGTCAGCGACCATTAACCTGAACTGTTGTTGCGAAGTTGATCTGAATTCTGATGAATGTATCTGTATTATCTGTCTGTAACTATATTGTTGTGATGGGTGCTTTTATTCTGACAGCAGTCCTGGACGGTCAGTAACAGGTGAGCTAACGTTAGCTTGCTGGCGAATGCGGGTGCAACGGTTTTACTCAACTTAACTAAGGTAAACACATTAAAGTTGGACTTGCCTTTGTGTTAATCACCTACGGTTGAAATCAACAGATAAATGAAGCTGAGCATCACATTACCTATTGTTTATCCTATGAATTCCGCTGTTGACAGAGTGGTAGCTAGCTGCAGCACCTGAAATCAAAGCAAACGCAGCTAACGTTAGCGTCGTCGGCGACGTCATGCGTAAGAAGCGCTCCTTTTCTACGCGTCATCTGCCGCACGGGCGGAGTTAGCAGGCAGATGGATACGTAGAATAAACGAGTTTTTAATATTAATAAATACAATTTTTTGGTATGAAATTATGTAGGACACTAAGGTTGGTACGCTTAGGTCAATTATTCCTCTGTGACGATGGCATTTTCTGACTGAACTATTTTAGTGGATGTTTAGTGATTTTACAGGTGTAGTATTATAATATTATACACAATATAAATTAAAATGTGGTCAGGCAAACACTATTATGTACCACATAAACTTTAATTAACGCTATTATATAGGAATAAAATACAATAACTGTACTTCATGATGGCAGCTTCTATATGAATATGGCTAAATACTGTATAAACCTGCCCATAAGTTTATATTATGCACTTTAACATGTATTAAGGTTTTGTTTCACCATTAAAAAAAAAATATATATTAACAAATGTAAAGCTGGTGGTTTGATGAAGAGTACTCAGTTACACCAAAAATTACATAACCACTGTTGGATTACTGTTAGATTTGGTTTCTGCTTTCTCCCTAATCCTGCAAGTATCTTTACAAAGCACCCATCTCATTTAAGGGGCCTGTCTGCAGACTGCATTTTACAGGGATGCTAAGCCAATGCAAAAATATAGTAATAAGAAAGACAAGCAGAAACTGTCTGCATGAAACAGTTTGTATTGTATGCCAATCATAATATACAATATACAATACAAGGGGCATTAAAAGTATAGGGGAAAAGTGTAATCATGTTTCTTCTAAACTATTTCTAGACTATTACAGTTTCCCAGACACATATAGGTTTATGTAAGTCCACATATTGTTGTTACTTGGAGCCTATTACATCACTCGGGAGCCGAGGCTGCAGCAGATTACTGCGATGCTCAGGCGAATCTGCTGACTCTCCCTGCTCATGGTGGAAGAAATAAATAAATAAAAGTGGCGTCCCTGCTGAGTCATGCATTGGCACCTCATAACAATGATATCCATACACTGGGCTTTCTGCTTTGAACCTGCACGGTTTCGCACGACTTGCTGTGCGGTGCTTCACCTATGTCGGTCGCTGTCTTTCTCCTCATCTTGAGCTGTCGGCGATATAACGATATAACGTCGGGAGCGGAGCCAGCTGTCTGATGCTGCGGGATCTGTCCTACATCTCGCCTTATGATGATCGCTGCGGCGTTTTTGGTCCTGTTAAGGCCGTACAGTATTCAATGCGTGCTGCTGTTATTGTTGCTTTTGCTCGGGACTATTGCGACTATTCTCTTTTTCTGCTGCTGGCATCGCAGGCTTCATAATGGGAAGCATCCTATAAAATCTGTGCTCTCCGGTCGCCCCAAGAGCCGCGGTGAGTAGCGCAAGGCCAGACGCATCTCCCCACTCACCCTGTCTGCTCATTTCTTATTATTTTTTATTATATTTATTGTAATTTATCTTTATATTTGTTCCAGTTGTGGCTGGTAGCCATTAGTCACCTGCATCTTGGGCTGAGAGATAAAACAGCCACATGACTGTTAGGAAGGTGCTAATGTCTATGAAGACAGTTCCGATTTTAGTTCAACTAACCTGACACATGTCAAAGTTGTCGATTTTTTTTATTGCTGCCTGCTGTGTTGTCATGCTGAATGTGAAATGTTGTATTGTAACATCGTCGTAACATCTGTTATCTGTCCTGTAGTTGGCCTACGGACGCATCATTTTCGATCAGAGGTAGGAGGAACTTTTCTCATTATGGGGTTGAGTTGTGCTCATTAATGTATGTGAGGAAATTATGTTTTAAATCTGTTAAAGTCATATGCAGGCTACATAGGCTTTTAAAATGACAATATAACGACCGCTTCACCCAAAAGTCTGTGGACCGCAAGACTATTTTAGGGAGATGATGTGCGCAATGCGCATGTGTTGCCAACAAATAGTGTTGGTGAGTTTGCAGTTTCATTCATTAAGGTGGGCTGAAACTCTTTATATTGTGATATCGGAAACAAATAGATTATAATTGGGCTGTGAATGAGACCGAAATGTCCATTTTCTCATCTCTAACATACATTTTCTATAATGTCTGAGTTTCTCTGAATGCGTCCAGTGGAGCTTCAGTCGGCCTATTTCCGGTTTAAGCACTTTGCTTTCAAAATAAAACTACAGATTCAACCCATGTCAAAATGCAGAGAAACGGCTTAAAACATCTGACACCATCCGATTAGTATTTTAAAATAACGAGGCTGTATTATGTTCAAAGATTTAAGAGGTTCCAGTGATTCAGTAATTTAATTGATCTTCTTAATATGGTCTGGCCTATTTAAAGATTTGTCCATAACTGTATTAACTAAAGATGGTACTAAAAGTAATTGTTGCACCTTTTAGTGTTATTTCTATAAATTACATTTAATACACTGATGCCTTGACATAACGCTCTTTGTGTCTTTTCCTTTGATTGGTTTTGAAGCTACAAAGCAAACACTCCAAAGGCTCGACTTCCTCTGCAGCTTATGTTACCATAGGACAGGACACTGAATCCCTAATGGCTCAGTGCTGTAGCTGGTAGGCATATAATACCATGTTCAAGGACAGTCATCTAACAGCTCCTAAAGAAAATCTGACAGGGATAGAAGTAATTAGTAAAGTTATTAGTAATATTGTAGCTGTGTTGTCCTGATTCAAATATAAGCAACTACTACATTTTGATACATTATCATGGATGAAGCCACTTGGCAGCACAGTGTTGATGTTTTTCATTTCTTCTCCTAAACTGCACAAAGCAAAATCTGTTATCAGTTTAACATTTGTCCGTGTTTCCCAGGGCTTCAGGCACAGTCCACGTCACGTCAAAAGGAGTGTATGTGCTCGAGTGACTGAGGAAAAGCCCAATCTGGTCGAAGTTCCTGAGAGCGAACCTGATTCGTCGTCAACTCTGAGAAAACGCAAAGTAAAGAAGAGAGTTCTCCCTGAATTTTACCAGTCTGTACAAGTCACACCAACACGCAAACCTGTAGGTACCCCCCTTAACTGTAGTAGTTATGAAGTGATCCTGTTTTTATTGCTTGTTCCCCTCCACAGTGACATTAGTATGTGGTAAAGATTCAGTAACTTGTTTAAAGATAGAGGGCCTGCACTTGAATGATGGCCACTTGTTATTGTGTTTTTATTGTGTATCCCTATAGATGTTGTTCAATTCTTGATGATAAGATGATGAATATGGATAAAAAAAACAATTTTCAGGGGAACTTTTCGTCAATTTCTTCAAACATATGGAAGCTGCAGATTTAACAAAAGAAGAGGTTGATGTTTCATGTTTGTATGGAAGTACAGTACATTACTGTGTGTTATTCCTCAACTAGTCAAGCATAGGTTCAACACTCCTCAAAACATTTTCCCAGTAGCACCATGGTGTCACGATGCTCTTCTGGTAAAACAATGGTCAACAGGGATGTTCACTAGCACAGTGTCATAGTTCAGCACCCACAATCATCTCCATTTATAATCAGTTTGCTTAACTGTGGACTCATGAATATCTGAACTCTTTCAGATTACTTAGTAAGCCTTTTCCTCTTTATGCAAATTGCCAATTGTTGCTGCCTTGTGTGTCCTTGTATATGACATGCTGTTTTCAAGGAGAACATAAATGAGCGGGAACAACCACACCAGCCTCTTCAGATTTGTTGGGCTTTCTGTATATAAACCTCTCTAATCAGTGACTATTTTATGTTGTGTCAGAGGAAAGAAAATGTAAACAAATACAAAGTTCCTAATATTTTTGTATGTATCTGATGCCTTAATACTTTAATACTGATTTATTCTATCAGGAATTTTAAATATGTTCCCCAAACTTTAGCTCTGCTACAAACGTCTTACATCCACATAAAATTCAAAGTTCAAAGGAACCTATTGATCTATTGACCTGTGCAAACCTGTTGTAACATTTTGTTTTGTATAACCATAAAGTAACAAACACCACCTCAATATGACCTTAGCCATATGTTCTGCATGAGCTATATCAATGTGTTGGTCCCACATGTGACAAATCTGAACCAAACATTTTGTTGCCCTGGGAATCAAAACGTCAAAGTGCTTTAAATTCTATTGACACAGTGTTTGCTGAACAGCTTAAATGTTTAATGCCAGAATGAGCAAAAGACAATCCTGTGTTTGGTAATATTGTTGCAGTACAAAAGACTTCCAGAAATGACTGCTACCACAACAGGAAATAGCAATTTGGAGATGTATGGACTCAGGAGAGTTCCAACATGTGCTGTGAGTAGACTTCAGTATGTAGTATGTCATCATAACCCATCATTCTTGACATATAGTATTTGCATGTGTAGCCTACACCCATGTGCAAACTGAATAATCTAGAATAGCTGTCCTGCCCTGTGTGTTTTTAAAAGATCATCTATTCCAGTGATCCAGTAATTTAACAAGTCTCCTTCTTCATACAGCAACTGAAAGTATTCTGTCAAGGCTTGATCAAAGTAAAGATGACTGATGGATCCCCTATAGCCACTGTGTTTGACCTGATGTAATGTCCTTACACCCTTGAAACCTTGACTTTAATTATTACATTTTTAATTATTATTATTATTTTATTATTTGATCTTGTCATGTCCACTTTTAACAGTAGCGTCTCTGAGCAAAGAATATAACATATTAACCATGAATAAAGAATCGTACTGATTCCCTAACCTACAGCACAAATCTTATATTAGGTGATGGACACAGCTCCCAATCTGCACAATTTACTCCTTTAAGTACATGAAAGAAACTGGGAGAGCGTTTGACAGTCTAAATATTTAGGAATGATCATATTAAATTCACTGTCCTTCATTTGTTTCCCTTCTTAGTAGGAAGAATCCTGAATAAGCAGAAATCCGATAAATCCAACAACACTATGTTTCCTTTCCAGCACTGAATTTTATCCTGATGAAAGGTGACGCAATGACGAAAAAGCTGCTAATATTAACTGTGTTGCTTGTATCAGCTCTTCAGACTCACACTGAGATCAGATGCCCTCTACTACTGCCAACTAGGATTTATTTTTAAGTTCTCAGAAGCTTTACTTTTTTTTTTTAACATCAAGACACTGTTGTCTCATTCCTTCATCCAGTCAGTGTGATTTTACAAACTGTTTTGTTAATAAACAAATGAAGTGTAGCCACACATGTATTCTGCACCCCACCCTGCTCCTTCTTCTTCTGGTTTGTATTTACCTGTTCTGTTGCTTAATCTCAGGTGTGTCAGGGAGCAGCAGGAAATTGCAACATCAAGTCCTGTTTATCATTTTCTCTGTTATTTGCAGTTCTAGTTATTTTATTCATTGAAGGTTGTCTGTAAAATGTGGGGATTAGAATTAGTCAAACACAATCTTGGAAATGTTTAATGTCGTTATTCTCTTTTTAATTACTTGCCTGTTTATCTGAAAGCCAATTTAAGCCTAGTGCAGTCTTCTGTTTTGTAAGAAAAGGGAATGATTTCATTTTACCCTGTGCGGTTAACACCCCATACAGTGTCAGGGCAGTTATGTAATTGTGTCCAAAGTCTTCTCAGCAGTATAGCTCCAGATGGCTTATAGTGCTGTGAAGTCCCTGTTGTGACTGTGGGGGCCCGTGCCCTCTCGTTACCCCGCCTGTTATCGGGCTGTATGCACCTTTGTGCGCGGGGATGGCGCTCTAACACCACCGTCTGTGTTGGGAGCTGCTGCTGTTTGGCTGCCGAGGATGACGCGCAGACACATGCAGTCTGCTCCATCACGGTCCAGCTCTGCCTCGACAGCACACAGCGTACCATCCCTTCAGCCCTCTGGAGATCTGACATCATCTCACAACCCTTAATGCTCAGATAAAGGACGAGCTCGTTGGCCGGAGCATCCCTCAAAGGGCGTGGCACCGTGTGGAATTGACGCACGAAATATGTGACTAAAGGGTGGAAGCTAATAACATTGGATTGTGTGTTTTTTTTCCTCAGCCGACAGGTCTCCATGTATACTGTGGTAAGTCTTATTGTTGACCTGGCGGGGGAGCCAGATACTGTTCATTTCACACTGGCTTTATTTGGCTCTATCTTTTATTGTTATGGATCTTTGCGAGGTCTTGTCACGGAGCGTCCTTACTGTAACATGCGCTCACATTACGCACTTTGACCTCTGATGGTGTGAAATAATCTGATTTGTGCGCGTCATCCCCGTGTTATTCTCACATTCATCGGGAGTGTGAGTGAAATCAAGACAAGCATTGTTGTTTTTTGTTTTTTTTTCATTCCCGTTTTCTTTTGTCTCTCAGAGCTCCAGTTCGGGGAACCCTTCCCTGCACTGCTCCATGTCTTCCTCGGCGGATTTCTCAGACGAGGATGATTACAGTGTTAAATCTGGGTCGGCATCACCTGCTCCCGGGGACACTTTACCCTGGAACCTGCCCAGGCACGAGCGGTCCAAGAGGAAAATCCAGGGACGATCGGTGCTGGATCCGGCGGAGAGAGCCGTGCTCAGGATCGCAGGTGAGTGGCAGCCTCCTCTTCCTGTCATCAGCAGTAGTAACGCGCTGTTATGAGAGAAACTGGAGAATATGCTGCTACATATGGGCAGTATGTGAGCTCACGGAGGATCGCTACGATGGTTTTCCTGGTGCCCACAGGTTGGGTGATGAGGGGTTTGTGTAACGTGTGTTGGTATTTTGATCTGGTCTTATTTTGGATTTCTGGAGTGTCTTTTTTTTTTTTTTTAAAGCATCAGCATTTTCTTTTAAGCCAACCTCTGCGTTACAAAGCCGGAAGCCCAAAGGCCAGTTTGGGTATAATTTTATTTCCCATTACAACTGTTTGCTGGATCTATTTTACGAGCCTCCAAAGTCATGTTGGTAGATAAGAAAATAATAATAATAAATAGCATGAATCCTTTGACAGGAACTCTTAATTGTTTCACATTTTATCAAATGTTTGGACGTGCACAGTTTTACAGCACATAATGTCTTTATAATGATACTTTGACACTATTTGACGTTGTAAAATCCAGTGTGTGTGCTGCTGTGGGTGGTGAAGCTGTCAATGAAAGCCGACAGCTCACCTGAAGCTGTGGGGGAACAGGTGGGGGCAGCAACGAGTCACACACAGTTTAAAGCACTAAAATCTGGCAAAGTGGCTTGAAGTCTTTGGCTGGTGGACAAAAAAAAAAGGAGCGTGGGTTCGTGTTATGAGCCGGTACAGACACCGCCTGACAGGGCAAATCGTTTGTTATGACACTGGAAAGAGCGAACAGGTCATCTGGGCTGATTTACGCACGTCCATATTACTTATTGATGCGAAATCACGCCAGTGAAGCTGTGCACGGTTAGTTATGTCCCCTTGTAGTGAGATTATAGTTGCTGATTTCATTTCACACCAGTGAAAGGGCTGCTGGGCTTCTGTGGATGCCCACTTTCCTCGCAGCGCACCACGTCCGTCGGCTCTCCCCTATCAGTCCCGTGGACGCAGGAGAGGAAGTGCCGCTCATTGGACAAACCGCAGACAAGGGAGGGATGTAGGGCGTTTCCCTCTGAAGTGCAACAACAGCGCCGATCGCTCCGGCTCACACACACATGAACACAAACACACATGCGCACACACACACACACACACACACACACACGCCGCGTCCCCTGGTCCGCCGCTGGTTGAATGTCCAGTTTGTGAAGCCCGTTCAAAATGTACGCACCGCAGGCGTATGCGCTCTCCGACGAACAGGAATACCTCCAAGCGTACGAGGATGTTTTGGAGAAATACAAAGGTAGGATCCGTGCTGATTGGATGCTGTTTGGGCTTTTGGGACGATGAAGAAATAGCCTCCTTGCTGCTTGACAGTTCAGTAATGGTCAGCCTGCCCCCTCTCTGTCTGGTGACTGGCTGGTCCTAGTGTCTTTATCGGTGCAGTGGAAAAGTGGGACTATTTCCTGCATGACATCACATTAAGGCAGAATTTGCTGTAAGGCAAACACAAAGGCTTTATTTGGAAGTGTCAGATTAGTGTTTTTTATTTATCTGTGATATAAATAAATATTCCAGTGAGGTCAGATGATGACTGGTATCTATGCTGCTGATCATCACACTGAAAGGTGCAGAGTTTGAGTTTGAGTACATTTTCTCAGTGGACATATCCGGTCTGTTTATCTTTGTGTGATCACCTCAAATTCAATCAGCATTATCACTGACCATCACTGATTGCATACTGCCTATGTGACCTGTGTGGTGTCCTGAGGCAGACAGGACAATGACATAGCAGCAAGAGGCGTTAGCTCACGTCAGCAGCTCGTGTCACTTCACGTCATCGCTGCTCCTTTTTGGATTTATGTCATTAATTAGAGCAAATCCATCACACGGAGGAGGTCCGCGTTATCCAGCGTCTCTGTGACAGCTAGAGCTCGTTGCACTGTGAGGCCCGGGCCTGAGGAGGTATCCCAGCGGAGCTGAATTGTGACCGACAGCAGCAGTTTTAACCCCTGTGTGTCCTCTTGGTTTCAGCAAACAAAGTAAAACAACAGAACAATAAATGGCACATGCGTGTGGACCCTTGCTCGCTGTGAACGTGTTCCCTCAGCTGTTGAGCACTGCAGCCGGCGGGGCCAGTCAGCTGTGGTAGAAGGCTTAAATGCCCTGACTGGGCTCTAATGGGATCATATGATGTGGCATCATTAGGCATCTGTAGCTGTTGTCTTGAGGCAGAGGAGCTGTGACACACAATGAGCCTGCCTATTTTGTTGATCATTTTATCACTGACTTCCATTCTGTGATCAGACTTCACATGCAGCGCATTGATTTTGGGAGGATATTCAGCTCCCCACCAGTTGCTGCACGAACAATGAACTTATCAAGGAGGGGTAAGGGAATCATTTGTATGTTCTAGTTTGCAGGATTGTTGTTGCCTCATAAAATCAATAATGTTCTTTTGATGTTCTGTAGTTTTCAAGTTGACCAAGATCTTTTGACTTATCAGCATTATTCTGCACATAATCCTCTGACACCACACTGATTGTTGTAGAACCTTGAAATCTGCAGGTTGGTCAATTGTTACATCCAGCAAACTCACCTACAACCCTTCTTCCAACACTTTGGTTTATATCTGGCTCTCCATAGCATAAAAAAAGTAGAAATTATTTATTGGCATTTATTTAATGGGGACCAGAGAAGAGAGGAAGCCGACAATAACAGGGTTTATTTTCAAAGTTGTGGACTTTTCCTGTGGGAAAGTATATTTTTATATGAGAAGGAATCTTTAGAAAGAGAGGTCTTTGTTATTGTTGGTGGAATCTTAATGTATAGAATATCATATAGTGTTGTATTTGTATGCATTGTTATGGATTTAAACGCCTGTTATTTTTGTTACTTTCGTTTTATTTATACTTGGCTGGATCACCCAGAAGCCACAAGCTTCAGTCCATGTGATGCGTAAAGTATCTAAGGGCCACATTTTTCATAGCCACCTTATCAATAGTAACCAAACAAACCAGTAAATAGCCCGTGGGTCGGTTATGAAGAACTAAACAGGAATGTCTTTGTTTCCTCGAGTCTATTTAAGATTGGATCAGTGGTATATTTACCTGTGGAGGTTTGGGCAAACATCTGAAGTGTAACATCATTATCGGCACTTTTGAGTTCATGTTTTTCTAGGTGTTTCTAACATAATCTAAGATAATCTAAGATAATTATAATACAATACGGTAATTATAGCTGTAAGTTGCAGACAAGAGATGACAACTGGAGAAAAAAAAATGTACAGACTTCAGTGGAATGAAGTTGAGGACCAGGTGGCATTTTTTGTCAGGTGTCACTTGCAGTGTGACCTTTATAAACCTTTTATTAAATAAAAAACAATATCAAGCTCTGAACTGTGAGATTTTGGTGACCGAGCAGAACAGTCTCCACTGACGAAACACATGCCTGCAGATCTTGTTGCTCCAACTGTACAAATGCTGCACTAATTAGGTATTAGACTTAATAATACACTTAACAGAGGAATTCCTTTGGCTCACACAGAAATTCAATAGAGGCTTTACAAAAGACTCTAAACTTGAGGAATGAGTTAAAGACATGCTTCCCTAGACACAGACAACTGTTAATACTGCTGGGTACTGGCTCTATAGGATCATGCTGTTCTAGCAAAGCCTGCTCGGTAAGCTGTCAGCATGAAGGGGAAAGTAGAGTTTCCCAACATTTGATCATCCTCTGACATCAGGAAAGATTTAATGGATTAGACATTTGGTGCTTGAGTCAGTTCTTGGCGTTAAATGTGTTTTTAAGGTGCCGTTCGGTGTAGAAGGTTTCACTAGATTGGTAGAGATTACAGTCCTGAGGCTGAGCACAAATAAAGATGTCTGGTATATTGAGAGAGCTGAAAGTCTTGCAAAAGTGAAATAAAAGACAGAAATACAGTATTACGTTTTTTGTTTTCCATGCTGGTGACCTGCCTTTGGTTGCTTATATACAGAATTCTCTTTGAGGTCAATAACATTTTAGTCCATTTAAGAGTCTTAGTAAATATTGCTAGGACTAAAATTATGAATTTTCATTAAATCAGTTATTGTTTGACATTTTTTTCTGTGATTGGATCAGATCACAGACAGATTTCATTCCTTTAAGATTAATCTAAACCCACATATACAACACGCACCCAGTCTTTAAGATAACTGCTCTGCTCTGTAAGTTGTGTTACAGGCGGGTGTGGCCTCTCACTGTCAGTTCAGTCTGTGAATCACTCCAGTCTGCATTAGAATTTAATCTCTGTAATCTCTCACGTGTAGGTTTTCTGTAGATACATTTAGCAGTACCTTATAATTATGAAAATCTCTCTTGTATACTTTATTAACCTCATATTATCTTATATTATCAACCACAGCAGTGGGCGAGGGAGCACAGTGTGTTTTTTGCACAGTCACTGCCTTTGTCCATCCTCCTGGGCCTAGCCCAGCCCAACCCCTCTGCTCTATGTCGACAGCCCACTCATCACATTCAAACAGCCTAGTGGCCCACTCATGCAGCAGGCTGCCTCTGTGGAGACTGTCTGCTACCGTACAAAAGACACTTTGTTTTTATGCAAGCAGCATCCAAGTTCCTCGGACTTGTTCATGTGTCAAGCTGATGGTGACGACTCTCCTTTTTTGGCTTTTTATTGAGATCATGGAGCCACACTTTGAAGGTGGTCTCTAACCATCCAATTCAGCACACAGATTCAGTACCGAGTATTGTGCATACATAGCCAGCCACTAATTCATGAACATATTATTTAAAGATATGGTTGACATTAGTTTTTCATATTAGATTGGTTAATGGCAGACAAGAGGATGTATAAACATAACCGATCACTTTCCAGTGAGATGAAACCATTTCCCCTCCAAAGGAAGTGGGATTTTATTTCACTTTTATTTTTTTTTTCATTGAAGGAGCTTATCAGTGACATGTAGCTGAAACTGGTATGAAGCATTCATCACAGCTGCTTGTGGTTTCATTTTACGGGTTTCACCTAGATCAGATTCATTCACAAACACAGTATCTGTTCGTTTGCTTGTTTGCTCTGTTTGTTTTGCAAGTTTCTGTTCGATTTCTGTCTTCCACATTTTTACGTGAGAAAATAAAACAGTCAACTATAAATAAAAATACTGTACACTTTATGTACAGTACTAATGCTAACACGTACTGTCCATTGTTCTTGTTGCCAGGCTCTTCCTTAATCGAATCAATAGACGTCATTTAAAATGGACAGTGTAATTCAAACCAGCAGAGCTCTCAGAAAGCGTTCTTACCGTTTCATCAGGTTTTACTCACAGAAATAAGTCTGTTTTATTTAGTAATCACACATTATTTATACATTATACAGTTAGAGATGCACATGCAAAGTTATATGGAAAATGTCCCCAACGCACTCTCATGCCGTAGCATTATCTGTGCCTGAGTGCGATGTCTGTTTACTGTTATATTTCTGAATGTTGTATTTATATGCTGTCATGGTGATGGCAAGACCAGCATGACTGAACCTCATTCCACAGCTTTGCTCAGCTTCTCTCACATGAGATCATCTTGTGAGTCTCTGTCCCGCCCCTGACTCATGCTCTGAAGCCTTTCCTCTCCCACTCCTGCAGCACCACCCATCTCTCCTGAATGCAGCAGATGCTGGGAAGCAAACCCATACTAGCAGTAGGAAACACATTTCCTTTGTGCGAAGACGGAAAATAAATGAGCAGCTCCATCTGTTTTTGTGTTAAATTGTGAAATTAAATCAATTGTAACACTCTCACAAATTAAATTAGGAGTAACTTGAAAATAACAAAATCACTGTCAGAGTAAAAATTGTTTGATTGACAGAAATTACTGCAAATCAAATGTATGTTACTAATGTAACTGTCATTAATGGTAGCCCCTATTACTAGTTAGTTAACTTATTAGAGTATTAGCATGTGGAACTACTCCAAAACTATTATTGGCATTACTGAAAAGTGCAAACACTTTATCTAGGATGACAATGAGAAGTAAACACAGGCACGTGTATTTGTGAGTTATGTATTCTGCAGTGCCACACAATGCCTGTCGGCATCACAGTTGTGATACCAGCCACTGGTAAAAGAAGCTGAACTAAGAATCCACACAGGAAGTTGTACGTCTTCATTAGGATTGTCCATAATGTCAGTGAGAGTCTGGGAAGGAAAACACATTTCCTCATGTGCAAATATTCACTAAAATGTAGCAGCTGTTGGCTCATATGCGTGTTAAAACTAGAGCAACTGTGTGTGTGTGTGTGTGTCTGCACACATTTTGGTACAGCAAGTGTGTATGCAATGCTTCCTTCTTTTTCCATCATTACTGAGTATTATATGTCAACAGACTGAAACGTAGTGATATAAAATTTAAAACAATTGTTAAAGTGGCCATATTATGCCTAATTTGTGGTTTATAGTTGATTCTGACTCCTGTGATACAACATTATTTGAATTTCAAACTGAAAGTGTAAATACATGATATGATGCCTGTTTATGCAACAGCTCCTTGCATATTGCCTTGAGGCTATAAAGGCTGAGCTCCTGTTTCTTTAAGGTCCCCGTACATCCATCCCACTCTGTTCCGATTGGCCAGCTTGTGGAAGTCTTATTTAGTATAATTACAGAATTATGATCTTTCTAATATGCCACTATTACGTTATGTACATAATGTATGTATAAAAGTAATTGATTGGAAGTTGAAAATGATACCTTATCTTTTCAATGCATGCACGATACTGCCAGCTTCCTGCAACAATAGCTCTTTTCAGGAAGGTGACTCAGACAAGATAATAAAAATCTCTGCACAAATGCGCAGACATCGCAGCTCTTTTTCCTTGGTTTCTTCTTTACTTAGGTCTCCAGAAGTAATACAAAACAGAGGCACACAGGAAGCACTGATTTGAAGGCTTGAGGGCTTGGCAACCTGTTTGAGTCACTGAGTTGTTTCAGTCACATATCTCAGACACTACCCTGCCCGCTGTCAGTAGTACTCTAGTCTCACTTACAAAGAATGACAAAAATGCTTCCACCAGCATATCCCCCTCATT
Organism: Anabas testudineus; assembly: GCF_900324465.2. Taxonomy (NCBI): domain Eukaryota; kingdom Metazoa; phylum Chordata; class Actinopteri; order Anabantiformes; family Anabantidae; genus Anabas; species Anabas testudineus. The sequence continues at coordinate 9,289,756 of NC_046624.1, forward strand.
GTCTCACTTGTTATTTTGTTTTCCACAGTACTAAGGTTGATATTAAAATGTGATGGCAGATACCATCTTGTGCTGAGTCACAGATCTGGACTGACATGTTCCTACTATTGGATTGATTGTGGTTGAATTTCTGTACATACAATAGAACCATAGTCTCCAGCGGATGAGTTCTACTGATTTTTGCGATCAGCCTGACGTTTTAACAGTGACAAAGTCATGTGTTTCAAAATCTTCTACCGCTGGGCGACCCCAGGCTTGCACGTAACAAAGCTCTTGTGCCCAGGCCTTTGCTCACTGATCTGGTTGTGACATGAGAGGTGTGAAATGAGAGCCGTTTAGCAGGGTTGTTTAGCAAGTCCTTGTCACAGGCTGAGAGGTCGACTTCTTTTCGGTTTTGTCTTTATGTCTGTTTTGATTTCATGCGCATACAAGGTCAAGAGGATTACACAGGCTGGATTTTGATTGCTAGGACTTTTTGACACCGCTTTTCTCAGAATGTGAGGGTATTTTAGGCGTCCTGACGTAACAAGATGCCAGAGGGTGTCACCGAACTCATGTGCCAGACATTCTACTTAAACAAGAAAATGAAGCAATGGGAATAGTGAAGTGCTGTAGACTGTCCTGCTGCTGGACGCATTTCCAAAAGCCACATATTGTTAGGAGCAGTTTAGTATTTATTATCCATGCAAACACAACCAGTGTCACTGCTGAATCTCAGTCAGGACTGGTCAAACAAGTCCTAACCTCTAACAAAAGCTCCTTTTGGGGCAAAGAAATCACATTTACAGGGATTTAACTCATGTCATGTTTGTTTTATGTAAGGAAACGAAGGGCATCACTTAATGGGCACAGATTATGTGGCCTGCAGTTGCAGGGGCAGCATGGTTTAGGGTTGTAGCTATTTATAGTCATGCACATGTGCTTTGCTGAGGTCTACAAATAAGTGTCTCAGGAGCTCTATAGCTGTCCGTATGAATGCTGTGGTGGACTCTGGGTTAGAGCTGGGCTGACTATAGACAGGGAACACAGGCCACAACATGTTACGCACATCTTACTGTACTGTATATAAAACCTTACTTGCCAACAGTTTAACTTCCTGTGATGGTTAAAATTTGCACTTCTACAGAAGGTTTGAACGACAAAATGTTTTGTCAAGGTTTCAAATGTCAAGAAGTTTAAATGTAACATGTGAGAGAGTTAGTCAGGCTTCGAAAGTGATCCTTTAAATATCAACCAGTCGTCAGCAGCCACAAGCTGTTGGTTAACATATTTCTAAGATGTTCCCAGACTTCTGGTGACTGTGAATCATCTAACTACCTTAATTTAAGTGAGTCTATTAAAACAAATATTTAAACTATTCATAAAGATTTTAGCTGCTGCTGTTGTTAGTTATCATGATTTGGCGCCTTTTTTTTAATCAGATGTGGAAAACATAATGAAATAAACATCATATGTTTAGTGTCATCAAATGTAAGGTGATGATTTCACAAAACCTTTTCCTTGAGAGTCCCATGTTTGTCATTCATTTACTCTTGGTCCTGTACCTCAGCAGTTATAAGAACAACTCCTGTATTAGCTTCAGGCTTTTGCTGAGGCGACTGTAGGTAAACAGAGCAAACACACACAAAGAAAGTTACATATTTTTATTTTGAAAACAGTCAGTAATGAAAAAAGTGCATGTCTACGTATTGAGCTTTATATTGCACTGTTGCAGTTTACATAGTCACATCAGAATGGAGGTGTAATAGAGGTGTAAAAGTCCACCTATTTAATCACAATTTATTTGATGTGAAAAGTTGAATTGGGGATTGATTTGCCTAAACTGAAAGTGTTTATTGGGTGAGTCTGATTTCTAATATGTGATCTATTGTGATCATTAGTACTGCTTTCAATTTATGACCAAATACTACAATAGAGAAGTACACCCTTAATTTTTAATTCTCGAAAGATCCTCAAGATGGCACTATATTATTAAACTAACCATGTTTGTGAAAGCTCAGGTATCAGAAATAACTCAAATCCAATATATATATTAGATATATATATTCATACTTGGTCTCTGCTAGTATTAAAGCACTTTAACGTGCAGGGCAGAAATAATGGACTGGCTGTCACATCATCTGACTTTGTTAATGATGAGTCCATTAGGTTTGTCTGTTATCAGTAATCTCTGCATTATGTGCACTGCAGTAGCCTATTGCTGACCAGGTCTAACAGCTAGTTGATGATACACTCACTCTCTACTGTCTCTCTGAACTAGAGCTGGAATACTTCCAAGGAAATATAAATGCTGGGTTTCTCAGGAGAAGCATTTATATTACGCAGCACAGAGCTTGACATGTGCATTACAAACCAAAGTGGCGTCTTGCTGTAGGATACAGTGCATTACATCCCAGTGATTCAGCTTTGCTGTAGAGTAGCAGGGACGGTTATATCAGCAATGACACAGCAGAACTGCTGGGAAAGATTTCTCACTGCATCACTCTCAGTATAAAGATAGATCGCTTTCTTTATTTCTTTGCGTTCTGTCATTGATCAGTGTCTTTTCTTTGATGGTTTAGCTTCATGCTGTGCATTGATCTAAACGTGAAGAGCATCATGTAAAATCATTGTCACATCAACCCACTTTCCAGTTCTCATCAGATTTTACACATGCACTATTTTTAGATGAACTAAATGTATGAATCTACAGAGAGTACAGTCACAGGACTCTTAATGTAGCCCTGTTATTGTGGAAATGCATGTTTCTCAGTTTTTTTGTTTTAGGGTAAACTCCTCTACCTTTTTACCCCACTTACAAATGAAGAAGAGCTGCAAACCATCTTATGTTATTTATACAGGTTGCAGCTGATTCTCTATTCTTTTTGAGAGAGTCCTCCAAAAAATATTGTTTTTATATTTTGGAAGAAAGCAAAAGCAAATATTATGATAAGTGGTGATTATTATTTGCCTTAATGTTTCTCAGATGTTTCTGCAAATGTAAAAATAATGATGAGTCTTGGCAGCTGCACAATAGAAGGATGATTACAGTAACATTTGCACCCTTGTTATGTTATGTCTATTGTTGATTATGTTTGGTATTGCTGAAGATATGCAGTGCTGGATAAGATATTTGCAGTAAAAAATGATGCATGCTGTCATCAGAAATATGGTACATTGCTCTTAAATAACAGCTTAAATGAACCGGCCCTATCCTGCCATAGTGAGTTGGAAACACTCCAAAGCATGGTAACACGGAGCTTTTCTTCCCTTTTACTTTCTTTTTACTTTCTTTTTAAAAATAGAAAACACTTATTTCTTCAGTAGTTTTGGGCGCTGCTGCTAAATAAACATTACAACTGCTTGGAAACGCAAAATAGTGAGTAGCCATGGAAAACCTGACAGGACTCGTTTTGGATGCTTGATGAGGAAGGGAGTCGCAGCTGCCCTAGAGGCTGGAAGGCAGTCAGGCAAGAAGAAGGAGACTGTTACTCTTTCCTCAGTCGCTCATCCACATGGCATCTGTCTACCTGAACCGCGATCCTTTCGACAGCCCTCAAGAGTTATTGTGGAGGATGAAGCAAATGTTTAAGACTGACAAGGAGCATAGGGCTCACTTGGTAACTCTAATGTGCTGCATGGGTCAGTATTGGTCTTATCTCTTCTTGATGTTTTCTTGAATGATGAGTCACGTCTGTGCTTGCTAATTAAAAAGTAATAGGTGAGATATCCTCGAGGTCATCATGTAATTTGCACTGAAGACTATTAAAAGCAGGATACGATCTATGCTGTTGTGGTCAAAGTTCAGGAGAATAGTTATTATAATCAGCGATGTAGCAGGCAGGGGAAACGAACAGCAGTATGTGACTTAGTCAGCAAATTGTTGTTAATGGCATCGATTGTCTGTGTCAGGTTTTTTTTTTTGGGTGTTCACTGAGAAAAATTTGGAGGAGCTGTCTGACAGAATGGGAGACGTGGAAGAAGAGAAATGAGTCACGGTTGTGGTGGCTGGCATGAATCCTGCTGTTATGACATCGGATAGAGGAAAAATACACAGATAAAAAAAATAATGATTTAAAGTTATACTGACAAGAAAGCATAATAACGCAAAGATGTTCTTTACACTAATACAGCTACTAGGAAAAAGTTGTCATGTGGAAAATATAATAACACATAAGGGCCGGTTTAATTGCATCCATATGCAGACTAGCATCCTGGTTTCATATACTGTACTGTGGACCACTGTGTGTTCCTGGCTACAGGAGGTTCATTTGCCATGGGGGTGGGAAAAAATGTGAGATTGAGAATGAAGGAGCGAGTGATGTCATATAATGTTGTTGGTTTTCTAAATCACTTTCATAGAAAGTGTAAATTCAACAACATGAACACTAATGTTGTCATTAATTACTGGTTCATCAGGAACACTGCTGTTTTCTCAGCACTGAAAACAGAGCAGAATTACCGCAGGCTTAACTAATAACAGCTTTCTTTAAAAGAGATTTGTTTTGGTTATACAGCTCTATTGTAATTGCTTTAAAATGTGAACAAAATTATAGGGTGTCCTTTCCTTTTTTTTCTTTTTACAGATGAAAGAGACAGAGTGCAGAAGAAGACGTTTACAAAATGGATAAATCAGCACTTGCTGAAGGTATGAACTCATTTCTGATGCTTTTACATTTTCTGTTGTCATCTTAAAACTAGAATTTCTGTATGTGGAAACAGGTTTTCTAAATCTCATCTGTCTGTGCCCCACCTGCTCATGTAGACGCTCTGTAAAACACGGAGCGATCTGGCACCGGCAGTGATAACAATTATAACTTTCCACGTTTGGTCCTAACATGCTGAAAAATTCCCAGATATCATTAAAGCTGGTTAAAAGTCATTTAGCATGATAATGTGCAGCTGCAGCAACTGGTTGTCTTTTGTTGACTTACCGTGGAGTTTGATCTGTCTGAAGAAATTAATGAAACACTTCAGCAGCCGGACGAGCACCAACATGTTACTTATAAATTGGCTTTGGATAAATGAATCACTACCTGGAAATCGCATGCTGTTATAATTTGTAAGGTCTGTGCATTGGTGAAACACTAATCACTGCTGTCACTGTAAATCACATGCATTCATCCATGTAAGACATAAACTAGTGGTGCAGTGACACATTAATTAAGAAGAATTCATTCAACCAATCACTTCCCTGTTATGGAAGCGCATAAAACTACTTGATGGTAGTGATGTGAATTAGTGAACCACTGCTTATAGAGAAACCATACTCAACAAGGACCATTTTCAGATATTGAGAGCCAGATTTGAGCCTCTTTAGTTCATTTTTATGTGAGCTTCAGGAGACCTCACTCATCCATGATCTGTGAGGTGCTGAGCAATAGTTGAGGATCTGCTTGGCTAAACTAATAACATAAGGACTCAGGTCTATTTTGGCTCTACAGCTGTGGCTCCTATCTGGGATTACAGCGCTGAGAGCCCTGTGTGAAAGCAGGTCAGTGGGCAGCAGAGTGATTTCAGAGGCGCGGTATTTAGGACAGGAACGAGCCATGGGCCCGCTGGAAGGAGTAAGCCCCCCGCTCTAGAGTTGTGAAGTGCATCTGTCAAGTGCTTAAATCAGGTGTCACAATAATATGCTGCTCGAGCTATTGTTTAGTGTCACATACATCTGAGCGTAGAGAGAACTGTGAGGGGATTGTTTGAAGTAGAAATGTAAACCAAAACCAGGTTGGAACTAAAACTAAACACCGAGTTGATTGACTGTTTAAAAACACAAATTATCAATACATATTTCTCTTCTTTGTTTTGTGACTGTAGGTTCGAAAGCACATAAATGATCTGTATGAAGATTTACGAGATGGACATAACCTGATCTCACTGCTGGAGGTTTTGTCTGGAGACACATTGGTGAGTTGACGATTTACAATTACCTTCATTTTCACGTTCAGTCTTTCCTAAAGAGATGAGAACCCAAATAAACAAACACATGCATGGTCAGATTGAAGGAAAGTGAGAGAACTCGTCCTCTTCCTGTACCGTCTAATGCACCTGCCCTTCTTATACTCATATTATTATACTCATATATATTATACAAGTGAGAGGGGAGACTGGGGGGGGGATTCTGGGATCCCAATGCTGCATGATCATAGTGTGTATTTAAAAACACCACCAATATATCAGTTCGTATAGAGAAGAAGAATTTTCTGGACACCTTCCTGTGCTTGTTTCCACTTGAGGAATATGTTTAAACACCACAAGTGCGAATGCAGTTATTCAAACGTCTGTGTGTTGTCAAAACTCCCGTGGAAGACACAAGGCCTCATATTCTCTTGAGTGGATGTACAGTAGTGCTGCAGAGTGATTGGAGCCTTTGCCTGAGACAGACGCCACTGAAGTCAACTGTTTCGTGTTATCCAGCAGTTTTCAGTATCAGTGTATTTCATCTGTATGTTGAGACAGTTGTTACATGCTGTTATCATGCTGTGATGTCCCTTACTGTATATTTAAACTGCATGTAACTCCGCGCAGTGAGCCTCAGCAGTTACTCCCTCTCCAGTGTGACTAACTTTCATCCTCTCAGTGGCTCTCTATTTTCTTTATACATCCTACTTCCCTCCTTTTCTGTTCTTCACTCTTTGATTGTTTTCTGTCCTTTGTCTAACTTCCTTTGATTTTTGCCACTGTGTGTGTGTGTGCGTGTGTGTGTTTGTGTATGTGTGTGTGTGTGTCCATGTCCTCCTTTCTTCCTCATGTGTTGCCTTTTCGGTGATAAGCCAAGGGAGCGTGATTTTCTGAAGACATTGCGGTTGGTGAGTGGGACAGAAGCATGTGCGGTTGAGCAGCATGGAGACACGGTGGATGATGATAAGGGGGTACGTGTGGTTCACCTCCCCACCCCACCCCACCCCCCTTTAACAAACTAATTCAGTGCGTGCTGTGGATCGTTAACAGGATTGTAGAAGCAAACCCGCTGATTGATTTGTCTTTGTGTAGTCTCAAATAATAGCTTCAGAAAATATTGTAGCTCTTCTGAGTATTTTTCCCTTTTCCAAATTTATGATTGATAATGTCACCTCTGCTGATCAGAAAACAAAATCACAATCTTTGTTTAAATAGATGAATGTGCACTTGATCCAAAAACCCAGGCGGCTTCTTTTTAACATATATATATATATTTACTGTGTGTGTGTATATATATATATATATATATATATATATATATATATATATATATATATATATATATATATATATATATATATATATATATATATATATATATATATATACATTTGCTATATATACATTAGCAAAAAAAAAGACAGATTTGGCACTTTGGCATTGCAAAGACATTAAAAAGTCTATAAGTAAGAAATTATCAAGGAACGTGTTTGTGAAGCTTGGGTCTTTCTATCTTTTTCACTGGCTTTGTGCATCATGAAGTCATACAATCAAAGCTCTCTGAATATAAATGCGACTATCAGGACATTTTTCATCTGCTGCTTTTGAGTATTGAGTGAAGTCACAAGAAAACTTCATATGTGAATGAAATTTGTTAAACGAACGCCGTTGGTTCATTACATGTTGCTGCTCGGCCATTGAGATGACCGGGATTCTTTAGCGTCTTCAGAGTAGAGACGTGCGGCTGCATCCTGGCCTGAAAGCATTTTCCATTTCATTACCTCATGCCGTGCCCCCCTGACTGTCCAAATGCATTTGTTAAAAAGGATTATTTAGGAGGACAAAAGTGTATGAAGTCAGTGTATTTGAATTGCACTTTTGGCTGTTGGCTGGTGAAAAATGTTCTAGTTTGGTATCTTATAAGAACAGTATGCACATAGTGTGAGTGGGGCAATGGATGCTCTTGTAGAACACAGCTGTTTATGTGTTCTTTTAAATCAAGATCAGTGAGTAAGAACTTGGAAGCATGTCCTGTGTCCTCCATGCTACTAATCATGTTTAAATGTGTCCTCTAATATTAAGAAAAACCTAATTGCCATGCATACAACCTCATTTCGCTTTATGTCCGCAGCCTCGGGAGAGAGGGAGGATGCGCTTCCACAGGCTCCAGAATGTACAGATAGCACTGGATTATTTAAAGCGGCGGCAGGTAAGAACCACTTTCAATTCCCATTCTCAAAACCCTGAGAGCTGGACAGAGTTTGAGCCTACACTGTCATAAACCTTTCATAGATAGAGTGCCAGATTAAGCTCCTGGAAATCAGCCCACGATCGGAGTGGAGGCAAAATTCATTCACTCATTTGCCAGAAACTTTTTAGCATTCGAGGAGCGCCGTCTACAAATCCCATCAGCGGGGTTTCAAAGAGCCCTGATTGCCTTCCCCTCCCCCCGCATCTCCCCACACAGATGCGATGAAGAGCCACAGCCTGGCTGAGCAGTAGCCAGATGTGACGTAAGGCTTTCAGACAAAGGATTCATAGATGGTGGCAAATGTGTTGTCCTGATGTTCTAGCTACAGCACATAGCAAATATAACCTAACAGATCTAAATGTTCCCCTCAGTGCTGGAGGAACGAGTTCATTATCTCAATTTCAACCCAAGACTGTGTTTGTTTTCTGTTTGAGTTTCATGTTTTGTGTGAGGTTCATCACACGTTGTTGTTCTCCTCTCAGATATGTGGTATATAAAACACTCCAGATTTATAGCATTTAATTAGTAGCAAACCCTCATGGTTTCTCAATCACTTCAGTCCCAGCTGTGATTGCTTAACAGGGCTCCTACACAAAACTAAATGGCTGGTGTGCCCCCTTGTGGTGTTTGTTATACAACAGGCATGACTGTTACATATTTATTAACTGATAAATATGGATTTATTATTATGCTTGTATTGAACATGTATTTCCTGTCATCAGGTTAAACTTGTAAATATCAGGAATGACGACATCACAGACGGCAACCCAAAACTGACCCTGGGATTAATCTGGACCATCATTCTGCACTTTCAGGTCAGTGTTGTCATTTTATGCTTTGGCTTTTACACTTTTAGCCATGTAATTAAGAATATTTATCATCCACATAACAGATTATTACTTACTTTCAATTCCTTGAGTTAAAGGAGAATTAATGAGTTCACACTGATACGGGCTGTTGATTTTAATTTAATTTAATTCTATGGTTCATCTTATACTGTGCTGATCTGCCTCACAGTTATTTGAACTGCCTTTGTCTCTGAGGAGTTTCAAGATATTTCAGTGCTATAGAATAGCTTGTTTGTTTTGTGGGTGAGTTAAACAACAGAGTGTCAAATTCCTTCAGACTAATGCTTATAAAATGAATCCACACCCCTTAAACAGGGTGTTTCCATGTTTGACCACAAGGTGTCAAAGCTGTACAGCACACACTGAGACATGGAACAAATCGTTGATGGGAAAACCCATAAAACATAAATTCCCAGTGTACTTTGTTATTTCCAATGTTCTACCTGGTTGTTTTTTAGTAGAGGACAGAAGAGCAGTAGCGTTACCTCGTGTACATCTGTGCACAAATCATCACGATAAAGCATTAGTGTGCAGTCAAACTTACACATCATAGCCTGCAGACTGGTTTTCAGGATTTTGTGTGCTTCAGGCTAGGTTTATATTTCTCTCCTGAATGTTCTCAGAAATATTCTCCTAACGCGTTTCATTCCAGCAGTGGCACAAATCATGTCAAGTGGGATAGTCTGTGTGTGCATGCCTGTAGTATCCAGGTGTCCTGCAAAGTATTTAGTATGTAGAACACTTCCAATAGCGTGGACACGTTTCATACTTGTTTGTTAGAAACAGGAATATCGTAATAGTTCGTACAGCTCTGTGAATAAACATGCACCTCGCTGATCAATGTTCTCCGTGAAATAATGGGGGGCGAAAGAAGCTAATTTAATTTTGCACGGACTCAAACATGCTGACAGGTAGCGTCGGTGGTGATGCCAGCACCTGCAGTCTCACGCAAGCCCTTGAGCAGTTGATCCAGCAGCTGGGCCTGTTTCTTCTTGATTTAAAAGGATTGCAAGGCACTACAGGGGAAAACGTTGAGCTTCAGTCACAGCATACACCTATGGCTGTATTATACGTGCTCGTCTGACGTGAGATTGACGTGTTTGAGCTGGTCCCTGATTGGATTTTGCATGCCGCCTAAAATATTCTGGATCAGTTTCTGTCTAATGGACAGGCATTGTTTTTGAGCACATGCTGTAGTGCTTTTCTTATTGCCGCAGGCTAATGTTTTTAATATTAACTTATATAAACTGACAGCACTGACAGGGCGTGTGCTGCAGTGTTTGAACTTGAACCCTCTACCTCATAGCCGGATTACCTCACAGTCAGTGTCAGACACTGTCGGACTAACCCCGTTCCTTACATAGAGCTATTTAACTTGTGTTCTTTATACCTTGGACCACACTGTGGTCACCTACAGTGCAACGTTTATTTTAGCATCTCCCACGAGAGCGCACCGCTGTGAAAATGCACTGCTGTCAGATGTTTCTATGCTTGTTTGTCATGTCTGTTTGTTTTGCCCTGATTCATTGTCACTGTTCTTGTGTGACTATTGTTCAGTCACACATATCATGATTCACTCACGTCATTCATCCAGTTCTGTTGTAACATTGTTATTGGAAAGAAACTGTAGCAACGAAGTCTATAAATCATAGTGAATGATAAAATGTCTGTGTCAAACTATAATATATAATAATATACTATACTATATAATATACCTACAAGTAGGCTTTAAAATGTCCTTAAGATGTCTATAAGTAGCAGCAGGAGTAATCAGTACCTTGTAGTTTGAACTGTTCTAACTGTCAGGTGACTTTGACCTTCGGGCAAACTTCATTGCCTTCAGATACTGCAGACTCACAGTGAGTTATTTTTAGTTGAGCTGAGTGGTTGCATTATATATACTCTTTCATCATGTAGTCTTTCGCAGGCTACTTTTTAAAATATAAGTATTGATATAATACACCTTCTAATTGTTCAATTGGATCTATATATTAAATCACTTCCTGATCAGGGCCTTTGCCCCCTTCTGAACTGCAGTGGTGGGGATCTATTCAGATAATAGTGTTTGTTTAGACCATTGAACTTAAGCCCCACCTCTGCAGCAGTTTTGCCGTTGGACACCGCTTGATTAACAGAAGTGAAAGCTCTCTGTTGTGTAGCTTGGATTTGTGTCTGCTCCTGCTGCTCTCATTGACCTACGCTGCTCTGTTTGTCAAAGCCCTTCTGACTGGCGGGGACTGATGTCTCGCTCATGGACCCAAACTTGCTGAGACAAAATTTCTCACAGCATAATAGATGACTATCAGCTGGCATCCTCCTGCATGTTCAAATCTTGTCCTCCCTTCACCCCTCATCACAGACACTAATATTAAGAGATCTTATATCTAGCTGTGACGTGTATATGTTTACCATGTTGATAAAGCGGATCAGCCAGTCCAAAACAGGTCTGTCCACAAGGCGTTCTCATTCTTGCTCAGCTGAGAGCTACGAGCCAGTGCGTCACGTCCCTGTGTGCATTTATGGTGTTTGTGCTGGATTAGCAAAGCCTGAGAAATGTATCAAAGGTCAGAATGGATTCCAGTGTCAGAGGAGAGACCAAATAGAGATCGAGCCAGCGGGAAATGCAGTGAGAGAGAGAGAGACAGAGAGAGAGACAGAGAGAGGCAGAGAGAGACTGACCAGTTCTCAGCTGTGAGTGTCTGAGAATCAACCAAAGGAAACAATTCAACTCAGAGTTTCGTGAGCTTTACTCTATGACTGGCTGCTGGGCTGCCTGCCATTGTTTATGATGTGCTATTTGCACAGCATGAGGATACCAGTAAGGGATAATGGCTCCTCAGAACAAGCGTGGCTTACTGAGCATTTTGCCTGAACACAGCTTTGATACTGTTGATGGGGAAGAGACTGACTGACTGTCAGCCATGGGAAACATCTGTGGCTGTGTCCGGAGTCCTAAAGAGGAATGCTATGTTGACCCAAAGAAAGCCCCGCTTAACCCTGAATCTAAGGAGCTCAAAGGTCGCCGCTATTTTCAGAGGAAGAAGAGGAAATCGGAGGATTTTCAGCGTGTTGGATCTTTTAAGAGCCCTGGAAATGAGGACTTTACAAGTGGGGCCACCTGTGGTAGTGCAGAGCTTCAGGACGGCCCAGACAGGAGAAGAGAGGAGAACCAAGCAGAGCTGGATAAACCATCACAGGTGGAGAAGCATGTATCCAGACAAGACAGCATCAGCAAAGGTGTCTATGTTGGCGAGGTACCAGTTTTGATCCTCAGAGGCGCCTGTAATCAACCTCTCGGCAAGAGGTTTGCATGCAGGTTGGGACGGTTTTCCACAGAGGAGGCAGACAGTGATAGAAGCAGGTCCAGTGTTGAAGGAACACTTCGTTGTATTAGAACAACTTCCAGAGGTGTCTCAGCCAAGGAGGGTCTGCTTGTGAAGAAGCTGCTGCAACGCCAGTTAAGGAGAGCTGTTAGCTTTGGAGCAGTGGAGCACACGCTGCAGACTCTGAGGGGTAATGACAGACCTGGGAGTGAGGTAACGTTTGCCAAGATTATATGGGGCTCTCAAGCACACAGGAAGAGGAGACGGAGGGCCTACACCTGCTCTGGTTACGTAGGACGTCTTCCAGCTCCTGCCAAGTGTATTTCTACCGAAGATGAGGTAAACCAAGAATGTGTTATTTATATCCATCATAAGTGGGATTCAAGCTGGATTAATAAGGCTTTGATCAGGGTACGGTGTAATGTACAGTATATTGAACAGTACAAATGAAAATTGATACTGAAATAAAGCAATTCTTTTAAACAACGTCCTTTTTTTATTGTCTCGTTACATACGTTCATATTCCCTCAGCAGTCTATGGATTGTAGAGCATAAAAGACTCAACAATCAGAGTGTCCAGTAAAATTACTGGAACAAGTCGGACTCAGCTCTGTGATATCTATAATCAGGAGGTTATCAGATCATCCCTTGTTTTAAAGTATCGTCAAAGTAAACATTTTAGGACGATCATGATTTCACAGTGGACTATAGAAATGTTTCGGGCCTTCATGTTTACACAGCGTCACTCGTTATTTTGCTCAAGTCACATTGTTTGGTGACAGTATAAGGTGACTGATTGATTAGCTGATTAAGAGGTTGGTTGATTGCTTGATTGACTCAGTGGTTGATTGATTGAAGGCAGTCTTGTGAAAGATACTCTGTGGTTATTGGTTGTTTTTTGTTCGAACCATACTGTGAAGTAAAATGTACTGTGACATGGAAAATAGAAACAAACGTCTGGTGCATACTATGTGCATTTAAACGAACTTATTTCATAAACACATATTGTATTTCCATACGTCTTCTGGTGTGAATGTTATATTTGTTATATATATGATATATATATTTGTTAAATATGGCGTCACCTGTAGATAGAAACTCTTGTTCAGATGTCAAAAATGTGCTGCTGTGCCAACAATACTGTGGAACTTCCTCTGTGGGATTTTTTGCTTCTTGCAGAACACAAATATGTTGTTGTGATTTCTGTATCATGTAGAGTTTTCAAATATGCAATTACACCATTTTGCACAACATACACTGTATGAAAGGTCCATAGTTTGTCCTCGTTTGCACCCAACAATATAACTCATATGCCCTAAGACGGCTGATGAGGACCTAAGACGTCCTCAATGGACACAGTTAAAAAGCTAGACTCAGTGAGGGTATGTGGGTGCATTGGTGCACGTGGCATAAGTAACTTTCACATTTGTGAAGGCACCATTAATGCTGAGGGATATTTGCCAGTGTTGGAGCAAAATATTTGGTCTTTTTCCATGCCAACCACTTTCTGTATGTATTAAAACAGCATGACTCGGAAGTTAAACAGGCCATGTGCTAAACTGTCCTCCAGGCCTGTAGGTGTCACAGATAGATTTTTCTTTGTCTCTGACCCAGGCTTTCTTACCTTAACATCGATGAATCATATATCAAATCTTTTTCTCTTCGGGACAGATCTCAGAGATTCACGTGACAGGGGAGTCTGAAGACATGACAGCCAAGGAGAGGCTGCTGCTCTGGTCCAAGCAGATAACAGATGGCTATGTAGGAGTACGATGTGAAAACTTCACAACCTCCTGGAGAGATGGGAGGCTATTTAACGCCATCATTCATAAATACAGGTACTACAACACAGAAGAACGTCCGGGGTTTTTGCAGATCATTACAGTGTTGTTGTTTAAAGAGTAAAAGTGTTGTAATTTCTTTAACTCTAATTCCTTGTTGTGTATCTTTTCAGTATTCTCTGACTTGATCAGTGTTGCACTTGCCTTACTAGTTTCTCTCTCTGTCTGTCTTGCAGGCCAGACCTGGTTGACATGAGCCGTGTGTCAACACAGACCAACAGATCGAATTTAGAGCATGCGTTTTGCGTAGGTGAACAGCTGGGGGTGGCCAGATTGCTGGACCCCGAGGGTGAGATTCATATACTGTCACTGCCATGTTTTCTTTTGGCTTTACTTTCTAAGTCTTGATGCTATAAATCGTGTGGAGTGAAGTTTGCATTCTGGCTCAGTATATACAGTAGCTCATTTCTCATGTGTTGCATTCGTGACTGTTGAATTTTCCTTTATCAGATGTGGATGTTCAGTCTCCTGATGAGAAATCCGTCATCACATACGTCTCAACACTGTATGACGCCTTCCCCAAAGTACCTGATGGTGTTGATGGAATCAGTCCTAATGTAAGTCAAATCGATCTGTCATTACCTCCACTCAACCTAAGTGAGAGTGCTGAACAGTGTTTTATTGACGATGATCCTTGTGTTCTGAACAGGATGTGGATATCAAATGGGTGGAGTACCAGAACATGATCAAATACCTCAGCCAGTGGATCAAACACAATGTGGCCATAATGTCGGATAGATCATTCCCCAACAACCCTGTGGAACTCAAGGTGTGACACTACGCCCAATAAGCCTTTTTTTATTTTAAATGAATCATTATTATTATATTTTTTTTGTTGTGCAAGTTGAACGTCTTAGTGCTTATAATGTCTGAAAGGTTGTCTGCTGTAACTGAGACTTAAAGTGTTATTGATGGATATGAGGAAGCAGCAGCATCTGTCTGCACAAGAGAGGAAGTCAGTAGCTTCTAACAGCGAACGGCCTTTTATCCAAGCCAAGATGGAGGCGTGGACAAATGCTTAGAGAGCTTTCTGCTGTTTAATATCTGTTCTATTTCTTTTTGTTTTTGTACAAGAGCAAAAACAAATTTTTATTTGAATGTCTGGTTTGTTTTTACAGGCACTTTATACGCAGTATCTGCAGTTTAAAGAACATGAAATCCCATCGAAAGAAAACGAGAAGACAAAAATCAAAAATCTCTACAAAATGCTTGAGGTATACAAATGCAAATCAGTG
Source organism: Anabas testudineus (assembly GCF_900324465.2). NCBI lineage: Eukaryota > Metazoa > Chordata > Actinopteri > Anabantiformes > Anabantidae > Anabas > Anabas testudineus. The sequence goes on from NC_046624.1 coordinate 9,305,134, forward strand.
GAGTGTGTTGCTTTGATCCCACTCTGCATTACTTGTATTCTTACATGTTTGTGGTGTATCTGACAGATGTGGATCGAGTTTGGACGTATTCAGCTGCCCCCGGGTCATCACCCGAACGATGTGGAGAAGGAATGGGGTAAATTAATTGTTGCCATGTTGGAGAGAGAGAAGAGCCTGAGGCCCGAGGTGGAAAGGTATGCAGAGGCACTCACAGAGCAATAATACTCTCTCTGGCCTGGCCCATCATAATGTGATTGAAAGTCTAATCTTTTACCCTAATGTATGTGTTACCTGTCTGTCTAAAAGTTACTATTTAACTCGTACTAGACACGTAGCAAGGTTGGAATGTGAATGCTTGAGGCTCCACACATGGATCCAAATCAATATGTGGTTAATGTTACACTGTGTAAGTTACTTAAAATGCCTTTTAACTTTTACTCAGAAACGTGCTCCAAAACATATTTTAATGTGGAGACGTGTTGTCGAAGCCTTGCTGAACACTTTCTACCAGCAGCGCAGACATATTTGCTTCTAAAATATTGTATATTGGATCAATTAAAAGCTTTTCACACAGTAAACGAGCAAAGATGCTGCGTTAGTCAGCAAAATGTTTTCTAAGGTTGATGTAGGTGGCGTGCTGTAGTGTTATGTTGCAAGCCCACTAATGTCTCTACTGAAACCAAACACTGAGGGTTAGCGTTGTATGCCAGAGTGTGATTGTCTTACTAAAGCAGAAATCCCCTAACTGACCCATTCCAACCCATGATATGGGTATTTCTGTATGTGATTACCTGCCGCCAGCATGCACGCTTCCACTTTCACAGGTGGTCATGTTATTTGCAAAACTCTCAGGAGCAAATCTAGATTTGAGTAACTTTCCTAAGACACATATTTACAAATGTTAACAACCCAAATAGCTGGATTATAAATAAGAACATAGCTGATCTGATGTTTTAAAGAGTGTCCGTCATGTTTTTGAGCTCTGTCTTTTGCATCTTATCTGCAGTGCAGATCTTATTAGTGTGGAAACTCACGTGTCGTGTTTTGGATTTGGAAGTTCTCAGTTAACAGCAGTTGGAAGTTTACATCTCCACTCCTGCCTTTATGGTGTATAAAGAGATCATATTTATGGAATAATGTTAGGTGTGGTGAAAACAGCAAACAGCAATTACAGAAGTTTGGCAGTGCTTCGTACAGTCTCAGTTGTTAGGAGGGTGGACTGTCTCAACCTGCTTTTTAATTTTTATCCCCTTAGGGCAGCATATTATTACAGGGTGGGATTCGTTTTACATGCTCCTCACCTGGCTGTGACACTATAAATAGGAGCTCGTTGAAAGCCGTTCCATCAGTCAGTTCTGCGTATGCTCGCAGGCGAACTCTACAGGTCACATCGAGGCTGGGATCCCTACACGCGGATGGTTAGGATGAGAAACAGTGATCGTTTGACTGGCTGGGAATAGCAGAGGTTGTTCACTGTGTAAAGAAACATGGCCTATTTTAGTGGGATCTCGTCTGTTAGCAACAGTAGCTTCACCAGCTTGGGCTCCAATGACACCATCATCACTGAGCCTTTACAAATTAACAGCTCCATCTTTCTCAACAACAACATTGCTTACGGATCCCGGTGAGATTACAGCGTGTTGACTGGACATTTGTGAAGCGTTTTTGAAGTGCTAATAACTTCCATGTCATCTTATCGTTTCGTTTGGTTTCTTGTAGGCTTGAGATGTTGCAGCAGATTGCCAACAGGGTCCAGCGGGACTGTGTTACTGGCGAGGACAAACTGGCTCTGGCAAGGACAGCCCTACAGTCTGTAAGTTTTGCGCAAGCTCTGTTTGACTTCATGTAAGTTACGACCAAATAGAACTGAAACAAACATTCTTGGTCTCAAATTTTGAGTCTCTCTTTTTGTTTGTTTTCCTCTGCTAAGGATGCAAAACGTCTTGAGTCTGGCATTCAGTTCCTCAATGAAGCTGAGATTGCTGGATACCTGTTAGAATGTGAGAATATCCTCAGACAACAAGTAGTGGACATCCAAATTCTCCTGGATGGAAAATTCCCCTTTGCAGATCAGCTTGTTCAAAGGTACGAAGTCAATTCAGGAGTAAATAGATTGAGTAAACAGATTTTTTACATTAGTTGATATTGTTGTTGCTTTCTTTAACACAGGGTGTCAAAGCTCCGGGATGACCTTTTAGTCTTGAGAGCTGAGTGTTCTTCTGTGTACAGCAAAGGTCGCACCCTGACAACAGAACAAACCAAAATGATGATCTCAGGCATCACACAAAGTCTGAACTCTGGCTTCTCCCAGAACATCAACACAAACCTGACACCAGCTCTCACTCCTGCACTCACACCAGGGGGGTTAGGAACCCCTGGCTCCACATTCACCTCTAGCCTTACACCGTGTCTGACCCCATCTTTGACCCCTGCCTTGACTCCCGGTCTGCAGCCAACTTCAGTCCAGAGCTACACGGGGAGCGGTGGTGGTGGCGGCATGGACCCAGTCAGCCTCAGGCAATTGAAACACATGCAAATCCGCAAGCCCTTACTGAAATCCTCCCTGGCAGATCCCAACATGACGGAAGAGGAGGTCAACATGAAATACGTTCAGGACCTCCTAAACTGGGTGGAAGAGATGCAGGTGAGCAGTTACGGTCGGTTTGTTAATAAATCATTGTACCTTCAATTACGTGCACTTAAAATAAGATACTGAATATCAGCTTTTTTGTTATGTTTTAAAGTTGCAGCTGGATCGTTCCGAGTGGGGATCAGATTTGCCAAGCGTGGAAATGCATTTAGAGAATCACAAAAGTGTACATAGAGCCATTGAAGAATTTCAGCTGAGTCTTAAAGATGCCAAACTGAGTGAAGTAAGTGTTGTGGAGTTTCTCTGTTGTAGTTGGCACATCAACAATAACTGTCACTCACAAACTTAAAATAAATGTAATAAATGAAAAGAAACCAAAACATGTTTATTTTCTCAGATTCAGATGACCATACCCCTGAAGTTAAATTATTCAGATAAACTGAACAAACTAGAAAGGCAGTATGAAAGACTATTGGTAAGTGATATACTGAGTTCAACAGTTACAGTCTGAAATCTGTGCTGCTGCAAATGTTATAAATCATTTCTGTGACTTTTCCCATTTCCTTTCAGAGCTGTTCAAGGGAGCGACAAAGCCACCTGGAAAGCCTGCATGACTTTGTGTCACAGGCAACTCAGGAGCTCATCTGGCTGAATGAGAAGGAGGAAGAGGAGGTTGCATTTGACTGGAGCGATCGCAACAGCAGCATCTCCAAGAAAAGAGACTACCATGCTGTACGTCATTTAAAGTTTTTTGTTTTGATTTGTTTAAACAGTCTTTGGCTGTGTTACAACTCTGTTAATCTAAGAAACCATCATCTTAGTGGAGGTATTTGTCCATGTATTTTGGCCTGAACGATTGAATGAGAGGATGGAGTGACTGCCTGCTTGTCAAAGATACTCACCTTAATGTTTTTATACAGGACCTGATGAGGGAACTGGATGAAAAGGAGGAAGTTGTCAAGTCTGTGCAGGATAAGGCAGAACGCCTTATGTTCAAGAACCACCCAGCCAAGCTAACTATTGAAGTAAGCCCTATTTTCCTCTCAGCTTTGTGGTCAGAATGACATTTGGTCTTTTAAATTGTGAGCTTGCAGTCTGGTCTCCACCCTGCATTCAGCTGATACAATAAATAAAAGATTGTGAAGTCCTGTTTCAGCTTGAAATGTTCTCACTGTTACAACTGGATGTTTGATTTGTGTGTGTTTCTCCTCCAGGCATACAGAGCTGCCATGCAGACACAGTGGAGCTGGATCTTACAGCTTTGCTCATGTGTAGAACAGCATCTCAAGGAAAATGCTGTTTATTTTGAGGTGACTTTGTTTTTAAATCAACACAGCAAAGTGCATTTAATGTTCTACAGCTAATGTTTTATATTGTTTTTTTTTTTTCTGAGCAGTTTTTCAGTGATGCCAAAGAGTCCATAGATTACCTTAAGGGCTTGCAAGATGCCATTCAAAGAAAATACAGCTGTGATAGAACCAGCAGCCTACACAGACTGGAGGATCTCATTCAGGAGTCCATGGTAAACTTCTAAAGATACGCAGGGTGTGTGAACAAGCTAATAACCAAACAAGCACAAGCACATGCCATTGTTGTTGTGTGTCCCCAGGATGAGAAGGAGCAGCTTCTTCAGTACCGCAGCACTGTAGCTGGTTTAGTGGGCAGGGCCAAGAATATTGTGCAGCTGAGACCCAGGAACCCCGAAAGCCCTGTGCGGTCCTCCATCCCTGTGAAAGCCATATGTGATTATCGTCAGATAGAGGTAGTGTTTTTTTATGCCAGATCACACCGCGTTTCATTTTAAAGTTCTATAGTAAAACTGTGCAAAATGTCTAAAGTACATCACAACTCTTTCAGATTACTATTTATAAAGATGATGAGTGCCTATTGGCCAATAACTCTCATCGGGCCAAGTGGAAAGTCATCAATCCAGCAGGAAATGAGGCCATGGTGCCCTCTGTTTGCTTCACTGTACCTCCACCCAACAAAGAGGCCGTTGATATGGCCACAAGGTAAAATGCTATTATTGATTTTGTGTCTTGAGTTTCTTGCTCTGTACTAAAGATAACGTTAATTCCTGATATTCAAATACCCTTGAACATGTTCTATTGTCATATTAAGAGCTCTTGTTTTCCCTGCAGAACTGAGCAGTTATATCAGAATGTCTTGGCCCTCTGGCACCACTCCCATATCAACATGAAGAGCGTGGCATCCTGGCATTATTTAATGGCTGATATACGAGCAGTGCGCAACTGGAATGTGGCCTCAGTACGTTTGTTTTCTTTTGTTTTCCTCTTTTAGGTTATTTTATCTGTTCAGATGATCAAAGGAAAAATGCAAAGTATGTTTGTCTTATTTCCACTTTTATTTCTCTGATCTAGATAAAGACTATGCTACCAGGTGAGCATCAGCAGGTCTTGAGCAACCTCCAGTCGCACTTTGAAGAGTTCCTGGAAGACAGTGAGGAGTCCGAGGTATTCACGGTGTCAGACTGCGCCCAGTTAGAGAGAGATGTTGCTGCCTGCAAGGAATACTACCAAGAACTGCTCAGATCTGCAGAAAGAGGCAAGGCTCAGATTTCCTTCCTTCCCAGCAAGGTGTAGCTGGTGCACATTGAACATAACTGCAAAGGAAATCCACAGCTCTTTAAGCCCTTTAAGTCTCAAGTTAATGCCTTTTGGAATTGTGCTGTTTTTCTTGGATCAAGAAGAGGGGGCTGGCTGTGCTGTGAATGTAAAGCAAATATATTTATATGTGTGGTTTTACATAGAGTGGAATACCTGGACATAGACACATGTAGAAGAAATGTACATAAACACCTCTCTTTTATCAAAATACGTGATTAAAACCATATTTGTATGACTTCAACTTCAGCATAAAGTGCCACCCACCTGCAACAGGTCTTATGGTACTTTGGCTTATGATACCACCTAGAGGTGATCTAGGTGAAGTTACTGCTAGTTACTGTGTAACTCTGTAAGTTTAACATTTTACCATGTGATTTTGCCACATAAGCTTTGGCTAACTGTCTGCTCTTATATTAGTACTCTTTCTAATTCAATTTCTCTGGTGAACAGAGGAACACGAGGAGTCAGTCAACAATCATTACATCTCAGAAATACGCAACATCCGCATGCATTTGGAGGCCCACGAAGAACACCTGATCAGACAAATCCGAACACCGCTGGAGCGAGACGACCTGGAGCAGAGTCTCCAGCGCATCACAGAACATGAGGTACACAGCGGCACATCAAACAATAATCAACAACTAATAATTTAACAGTAAGAACTTTCTAATGCTGTCATTTCAATCTTGAATTTTCACACGTACTTTGCAGAGGAAGACGGCAGAGCTGAACAAACTGAAGGAAGATCTTGATGCCATGAAGGAGAAGTGTGAGCTGTTCCTCAGACAAGCTGCAGGTTCTCCATCTGTACCAACACTTTCTTCTGAGCTCACTATCCTTGTTCAGAGCATGAGCCAAGTGTACTCCATGTCTTCCATTTATATGGACAAGTAAGACATTCCCTTTATCGTCCAAATGTAATTAAAGTGTTTTTAATAGCTGAATCAATGACAAATTGACTTTTCTGTGTAGACTTAAAACAGTGAGCTTAGTGGTGAAGCACAGCCAGACCGCAGAGGCACTAGTTAAAGCCTACGAATCTAAACTCTATGAGGAAGATGCCATGAACTCTGACGTCAAGTCCATTGAGACTGTCATTTCAACACTTAAGGTAAAACACTATTTGGAAAACATTTAGTACTGGAAGCGTTTGTAGTTCAGGTTGAGTACTCATTCTTCTTTCTGGTTATAGCAATGGCGGACAGAGGTTGATGAGAAGCAGGAGGTTTTCCACGACATGGAGGATGAGCTGCAGAAAGCACGAGTCATCAGTGACCGCATGTTCAAGGCCCATAATGAGCGGGATTTTGATCTTGACTGGCACAAGGAGAAGGCTGATCAGCTGAGTGAGCGATGGCAGAACATTCATGTCCAGATTGACAGCAGGTTAGAAAGGAACCTTTGCACCATTATTACATTATGAGGCCATGTTGAAACATTTTAAATGTTTCTAAGAACAGTTCTTGAGGTTATCTGTTCATTTTCAGACTTCGGGACCTGGATGGTATCAGCAAATCTCTGAAACACTATAAAGACTCTTACAGTACTCTTGATGAATGGGTCAGAGAAATGGAAGCAGCACAGCTAAAAGCTCAGGAAAACAAGCCTGAAGATAGCAAGGCACTGGCTGAGCTGCTAAACAAACAGAAGGTAGGATACGCATTAACATCTTGATACTCATCTTCATAGTAAAAAGATACTACAGTCGAATCAATATATTTTTTTAATGTCTGTGTTTTTCAGTTCCTTGTTGCTGAAATTGAACAAAAACAGAGCAGAATCGACGAGTGTCAGAAGTACTCTGAACAGTACTCATCTGCTGTTAAGGTAAATCTATTAATTTCACTTTGATTCAACCTGTTATCTAAATATATACCAAGCCCCCACTTTATAAACAAGATGCATCTGTGTGTGTTTATACACACACTCACATTGATCTATTTTTCTAGGATTATGAACTTCAGCTGATGACCTTCAGAGCGATGGTTGACTCTCAACACAAATCTCCGCTCAAGAAACGGAAGATGCAGAGCTCATCTGATGCCGTTCAGCAGGAGGTAAAACTATGGTTTAACTGTGGCAGAAATCTTGGTTGTTTTATGTACAATAAATGCTCAGTGACGCACTGTTGTTGTTGTGTTTTTTTTTTTGTTTTTTTTATTTCCAACAGTTCATGGATCTCCGAACTCGCTACACTGCTCTTGTGACTCTGATGACACAGTATGTGAAGTTTGCCAGTGAAACGCTGAAAAGAACTGAAGATGAGGAGGTAAGAGGTCCAGTTTTAACGCTGATATCTTTCTGCTTTTACAGTTGGTAATGCCTGCATAGATTTACATTCTTATCTTTGCGTGCTTTGCATCAGCATGTTTTACTGCCTAAGAAGTTGTAAAATTGTAAAATAATGTAAGCGACACCTACATTATTTTTTTTCTCCTCAAACTGTACGACTTCTTCGCTCCCTTTGAAGGTGAACTCTGAATATGTATGGTCTCCTCATCATGAGTGAAGATAATTTGCTTCATTGCACAAAAGAAGCAAAGGGAACATGGTAAACTGGTGCATGTGTGAATGTACAACTCTTTTTATCGCTGGTGATGGTGACTACCTGAGCGCAGAAAGCTCGTTCTTTGACTGAACATCTTTCTTTCATCGTTTCTGTGGGAAACTAAAGCCTCTCCAGGACTTTGGTATTTTATCATTATTAATAATTTAACAACATCGTGTTGTTGAATTTGGTTTGATCCTTTCACAATAGTCTTGCAATTGCAGAATTCTGGAGAGGTTGCTTTATGTTGCTGCAGCACTCTCATACCAAGTAAAATATTCATGCAGTTTATTCCATGAAAGAGTGGATGACTTATTTTTTTGTATTATAGAACAGAAAAGCTTTTCAAAGAGCAGAGAATGCAAAAAGGATGGAGAGCATGGAGCTCCAAAAAACTGCAGGGGAGGTAGAGATTAGTCAACTTAAGCGACTGGTCCATGAACAGGAAGCTTTGCTGGCTCAAAGACAAACACAGCTGGAAAAGTTGGAAGAAGAAGTCGTAACACAACAGAAAATGATTGATGACCTAAACTTTCAGAAATCCCAGCTTGAGCTTGACATTCATCAGTATCGCAACAAATTAGACGTAGTGGTTAAAGACAAAGCTGCCAGTGAGCTGGAGTTAATTCACACAAAAAAAATAATAGAGCAGTCAGAGGCGAAATGGTCTTTGGCTCAGAAAAAACTAAACATTAAAGAAAGCACTGAGGAAGAGATGCAAAGTCAAATCCAGGCTAAAGCTAACAATTTGGCTCAGTTGACTGTCGAGAATGAACCGAAGTCATCTGTAGATAACGAAAATGACAGCATGGCGGCAGGTGTTCTGAAGCAGGAACTAAAGGAACTAATCCTGTTCCAGAAAAGAGCTGAAATGGCTGAGGAGAAAGCACAAATGTACAAAAAGCTGTTGGATGACAGCAATAACCGAGTGAAGAAACTTCAGATGGACATGGAAACTGAAAGAATCAATACAAGCCAGAAATCAGATCAGATCCAGCAGGAAACGCTGAACTTGAAGAAATCCATCAGTGAACTTCAAGAGGAAATTAGATCTCTGCAAAGAGTAAAGTCCTCATTAGAGCAAAACAATTATTTCCAAACCACTGAAGTTGACGGCCTTAAAGAGCAGTTGAAGATCGCCCAAGGAGAACTGCATAAGAAGAGCTCCACAGAGCAGGAAAACAGTTACAAGATTAACAACTTAGAAGAAGAAATAGCTTCAAAGCAGGCGCTGATAGATCAGCTGAAATTCAAATGCAACGAGCTGACGAGGATCAATGTCTCATCCGACAGTGACGTCCGAGGTCTTCAGATCCAGATGGAGTCACTGGAGAAAGAGAGGGCGTTTTCTGAGCAAAAGATTAAGTCTTTAAAGAGTGAAATAGAGAGCTCGAAGCAACAGGTTCAATCAGCTAAAGAGGAATGTGCCCTAATGAAGAGATCCGATCAGGCTCTTCAACTCAAATGTAAAAACCTTGAAGCAGAACTTCAGAATAGTGAGTTACTTGTGTCTCAGTTACAGAAGAAGGTTCATGAGTTAAAAATGACAAATATGGAGATGGAAAATAATCTCAAGAAAGCGAGAACCAAACTTGAACAGGTGATGATGGAAATTGACAGCAAGGATCAGCAAATTAAGATCTATAAGTCACAGGCGGAGGGAAGCAGATCACAGCTCCGAATAATCGAGGAGGAACTAAATAAAAAATCCCAGAGCTCCCACGATCTTCAAATCAAACTACAGGACTACAGTGACGAGGTAAAGAAGATTACTGAACTCCAGCAGAAAATCCAAGCACTCAATTCAAATATTGCCAATTATGAGAAAGAAGTAACAAAACTGAAGTCAGAGTTGAAGTCAGTGAATGCTGAGAAGAATTTAGCAAATCAGAATGTCCACATGCAAAGTGCTGAAATTAATGATTTAAACCTGATTCTCAAGAAAAAGAACAAAACGCTCGAAGAGGAATCTGCTGAGAGGCAAAAATATCTCAATAAAATCAAGACATTAGAAGACGAGCTTTTCAAACATAAGCTCAGTATTAAAACTGCTCAGTCTAGCTCTGACAAATCTCAGTCTAATCTACAGCATGAGAATCTGGTTCTTAAGCGTGAGAAAGCTGAGGCATTACAGAAAAACATCTCACTGGGATCCGAAGTCAAAACACTAAAAGAAAAGCTGCAATACACCCAAACAGAAAAAGAGAAAAAGGAAAAAGAAAACTCTGTCCTTCAGCTAAGAGCTCAGGAGATGGAAGAACAACTGGGCAAGTGCAAGAAAATGCTAGAGGAGTTAAAGGCTAAACTAGAACTTCAGAAAGAGGCCTATGAGAGGCAGCTGCTGTTAGTGCAGACTGAGATAGAGAAAAAACTCATTTTACTACAGTCTGAAAATGACAAGTCAAACAAACATAGTGCAGAATTAGGAGAAATGCTCAATAAATATTTCAAACAAAGTACGACACAAATAAAAACCACGCATCAGGTCACATTGGAAACAAAGCAACAAATGGAGCAACAAATGCAACTGCAAATCAAAATGGACAAACTGCAACAAGACAAAGCAATGCTCAGCCAAGACCTGTCGAAGGCAAAATCCCAAATTACACAACTGGAGGAAGAGAGGCTTAAACTCAACTTAAAAATCAGCGCTTTGCAAAGCCTCTGCAATGAACAGTCAAAGGAGTCAGCTAAGATTAAAGAGATGTTGACAGACAGTGAGTGGAAACTTACACTGAAGGAAACCGAGGAGAGAGCTCTTCGAGAACAAATGGAGTCATACGTCAAAGAGATTAAAAACCTGCAGGAAAAGCTGTTAGTGCCGGCTGTAGGGATGAAGCTTGACAACTTGAGGAAGAATAAACAGGATGTCAGTGAAGCCAGTGATCAGTATGTGAAAGACAACATGGCTGCTTCATTGAAGACAGATTTGTCAATGATGCAAAAGGTGGCACCCTCATATGAAAGCACAAAATGCAAGATGGAGGAAGATATTCTCAAAAAGAAAGTGTCCTCAGAGGTATGGATGAAGTCAGTTTAAACACTATTGTATTTAGTAATCAAATCTATTACATTTTATCAATGTACAGTTTTTTAAATATTTATCAAAGTTCTTATTTAGGAGTTGTGAATGTGTCATTTATGACCTAAAGGTTCTTCCAATATTACATCTACAGATCACAGCAATGGAGAAAGAAAAGATTCTTGAAGGACTGAAACAAGTCAAACAAGACAAAACTGAAGTCATCCTGAGCCAAAGCCTCCATGACTCACTAACCAAGAACACTTTGAGTAGCCCTACTGCTTCTCTCCTACAAAAAGACGTGCAAAACACGACCTATAAGATTGCGACAATGCATGGATACATGGCCCTGTGTGGACTAGCGGAGCAAAAGTCGAATGAAAGTCAAAGCATCACCAAAACAAAAACCTATCAGATTAGGGAAACGTGTGAATCTGTAACTATGTCAGAGAAGAGTTTGACAGACAGTGCAAAGCTGAGTGTGACATATTCAACTTCCCAAAAGCTGCCAGAACTCAAAGGAAGCACAACTATTCAACGCTTGATCAAACTTAAACTCTTGGAGGAAGAGGTTTTGCGTAAGCTGGAGATGGGTCTTGTTACAGCAGAAGAGTTGCAAGCAGCACTTGCTCCGTACACTGGCAAACCAACTACAATTGCTGGAGTTTACGTGGACTCAAGTAAGAAGAAGATTTCCTTCCTAGAAGCTGCTGAGAAAGGCTTCTTAGCAAAGACTTATGCACTTGAGTTTCTCGTGGCTCAAGCTGCAACAGGAAGTCTTACAGATGTGGCCACAGGAAAAACATACACAGTTCAAGAGGCTCTGGAGAAAGGTATTGTAGAGACAAGCCTGAAAGACAAACTGATAGAGGCAGAAAAAGCTGTTAGCGGCTACCTCCATGCTGGCAAAAAGCTGTGTGTGTTTGAAGCAATGGAGGAAAGGATTCTCGATAGGTACTCAGGCAAGAAGATCCTTGAGATACAGGTTTCCACTGGAGGAGTGATGATCCCAGAGACTGGTGTCCGGGTGCCGGCTAGCATCGCTGTTGATCAAGGTCTTTTGAACAAGGAGATTCTACAGAGTCTCTATGATCCCATAAGTAACCCTAAAGGTTTCCACAACCCTGATACAGGACAGAAAGCATACTACTCTGAAATACTTAAGAGTTGCCTTTATGACATCGATGGCTGCATGTTTCTCTTTCCATTCGGTGAGAGACACCTAACAAATGTCTCTCCCGCCAGTTCTCACAGAGTGTCTGTTATCAGCAGCAGTTGTGGTATTGAAATGTCAACATATGAAGCGTTCAAGGGGAAACTCATTGACAAGAGGACGTATCTGTTTCTGTCACAGCAGGAAAGTGAGTGGCAGGAAAAGTCCATAGTTGGCAGCAGTGGAAACCCACTTCACATCATTGTTGATGTCAGAAGTGGTCGACAACTTTGTTTAGAGTCTGCCTTAAGTCAGAGGTTTCTTGAAACAGCTGAACTTGAAAGCTACCGCAGCGGTCTTCTTAGTATCTATGAGATTGTGGACATCATATTTTCAAGAATGGTTGTTGTGGAGGACGTTAACAGCCCCATTGCTGGTCTCTGGGATCTCACTCGGGGGAAAAGGCTGTCAGTTTTTCAGGGTTTTCTAGAGGGTTTCATCGATAGAGCTACTGCCTTAAGGCTGTTAGAGGCCCAGGCCTGTACTGGAGGTATTTGTGACCCCTCTTCAGGGGAGAAGGTCACTCTCTCCGAGGCTCTTAAAAGAGGTCTTTCAGATGATGCTTTGAATCAGCAGCTTCAAAAGTTTGTGCAGGCATTTAATGGCATTGTTCACCCGAAGACTGGAAAGGCGTTGTCTATTTCCCAGGCCGTTCAGGAAAATCTCTTCCCAAAGGATGCTGGTTTTCGCTGCATTGAGTCCCAGCTCCTAACTGGAGGACTGATAAGCCCTGACACTCATGATAGAGTCTCACTTGAGGAAGTCATTCAGAGTGGCCTTGTTGACAAAAGTACTGCCTCTGTACTCAAAGATGAGAAGTTCGACACCAAAAGCCTCACCTGTCCAAAGACCAAGAGAAGAATCACCTTCAGAGAGGCACTCGAAAGAAGTGTGTACGACTGCCACACTGGGTTAAGGTTACTCGAGGCCACAAAAGCTTTTGGTTTTGGAGCCAAATCAACATTTCATTATGTCTGGGCATTTATGCAATAAAGTACATATATGATGGTTCATAACATAAAAACAAAACAGGATTCACTTTGGTTGTGTTGATTGTAAAGTTCCCTTGATGTCGCTGATATCACATATTTACACACAGCTAATAGTGGTTGACCTTTGGTGTATTCAGTCTGATTAGAAATGTGTTTGGCATTCGCTCTACAGTGTTTTCTTTCTTTCTTTTTTTATTGTAACAAAGTTAACCATGGTGTCAAAAATGCATCTGTTCTGATTGTAGAGATCTGTTGATGAGGAGAAGCGAGAGCACGGTGATAAAGTTAGCAAACTATTGCACTGGATGTCCAATGTGAAACAGAAGCTGAACAATGATGGCAATGTTCTGAAAGATAGCAATGCCAACACAGACGCTCCTAATAGTCCCCAGGTAAATTATATGAATTGTTTTGGGTGCTTTGCTGTTTTATTATGCTGCCACATATTTGTTATGCTTTGGTTTTCTGGTGAAAAATATTTTTCTAATCAAAATGATATCAGAGCCTTTTGATGTGACAGTGTATGGTTTCTAATAAAACATGCTATCTACTATATGATGCATTTAATCCACATATTTCACCCTATGGGCAATGGTTGTAATTAGCCATAACAGATCTGCTGTTTACTCAGCTTTCAAAAGAACAGTTCCCCTTATAGATTTTGTGATGTTTTTGATTATTTCAGTCATATCCAACTGATCTAATGATACTAAATGTACTAAAAGTTGCACAAGCACTTGTATTTTAACACAAATTGAATGACTAATAAGTTCCATCAGCCTCACAGTTCACTGAAACATAAAAAAACAGACAAAAAAAAAAAACAAACTAAAAAAAAAACAAAAACAGAAAAATTCTCATTATCTTTGCAGTGTATCATAATAGAAGTGAAACTGTGACAGAATAATACAGAGAACCAACTTGGTGATCTTGAAGAAATTAGTTGTCGATTTAATAGAAACTCATTCAGTAGCACTGGATAACTTTAGACCATTACACATTTATAGTTGTCAAACGTTTAGCATTAGAGTGTTGACTTATTTTATATAATTCTATTTACACCAATGAGCTGTAACATTAAAACAAACCACCTTGTGGTTTTAATGTTACAGCAATGTTAATGTTCAATCATGCAAAAAATTGAATGCTGGCTGTGATCAGCAGGTGTCAGAACATACAGTGCATCGCAGCTTGCTACGTATGGGACTGTATAGCTGCAGACTCGTTAGAGCACCTATCTCTGTGGACAGTAGATTGACCTAAATTATATAAGCAACAAGTTTCCCTCTGTCTGTAAATTAGTGCAATAAACAAAATCTGTGGACCAGGAAACCTGGGCACTGACACTTTATTTTATTTTTGTCACAAATATTGCAACCACAGTTAACTTAAGATGTAAACTCAAAACAAAAGTGTGAAAAAGAGGGAAAAAATAATAGGTTGATCATTAAGTTCGAACAAGTCCCCTTTCATACACAACACTGGACATTTAAAATTAGCTAAGTTTAATTTAAGAGCTCTTCTATTGGATTGCATCATTGTATGTTGGGGTTTTTATTTTATCTTATTATTATATTTTTTATTTTATAAAAATATAAAGGTAGTATGTCTTTGTAATTAACTGATATCATATTTTGATATTTTATATAAATAAGTATATCACAAAAAGTAATTCATATTTACAAACTGTGCGTCTCTGCTTTGCATAAAAAATATTACTGTTTGATATTCCAGGTGTCAGTCGAGGAAATGCTCACTAAGAAGGAACAAATTGCAGAAGCAGTGAGAGCCACAAAACTAATGCTGAACAAACACAGTGACAAGTAAGCAAAGTTTTTTTGAGCAACATTCAAAAGACTTGATTCACTGTGAAAACCTCCATCTTCATTAGTTGTATTTTGTTTTACAGAATGACAGAAGAAGAGAGGCAGAAGGCCGAGGAGCAGCTGAAGGAACTCAACCAGGCGTACAATGAACTCTCCCAACAGTGTTCAGATCAGACAACCTCTGCAGAAGAGGTTGGACATCAGGCTCTTTGTTGATTGAGTGGATTGAGTTAATGTCTTATATGGTCTTTAATGTTTGACAGCAGTGCTGCCTTATGTTTAGTTGCATGACTAACTTTTTTTCCCTTCTCTTAGTACGGTTGGATCAGTTGTTTGCATTGCACACTTTATTCTCTTACACCAGATAATCAGGTGTAGATTTGTACAGTTCAAACACAGAAAATCAGAGTATGCTGTAAACATGCTTAGTAGCGCCTGGCTTTGGTCTGACATTTCACCATTTTTAATGTGCTCGAGTTTCCTTACAGCTCCACAGGATAACCAGTATGATGCAAAACCTTTTTACCTACAGTATGTGGTGACTAACAAGATGCTGCATTCCCACATGCATGATAGCTTTAAATGTATATTTGTCACTCTCCTGTTGCAACCCTGATACCGTCTTGCACTTATGCACATGGCGTTTTAACATTCCCATGTTTGTGTGGTGGTAAGTATAGATTCTGTTTTGTTTTGGAAATTTTACATAAATAATACAGATTTTGTTGTTGTTGAAACTGTTGAGTAATTGTTAAATTGTCATTCTGTGCAGGATTTACCATCCAGTGTTGGGATTGCTGGGCTTGGGACTGAAATCATGAGTGGCCCAATTGATGAGATGGCTTGGGTCACTCTCCCAAATTCCCAAATCGCGACCTCTGACCTCTCTTGGTCTGAGCCGCATATCTGTCTGGACTCAGATGAAGCACTTAAAAAAGATCCCCTTTACGACGCCCCTTGCCAGAGCAGAATAATGCAAAATGATGCAAGCAAGTGCACACTGACTACACATGTCTCTTCTGTGTCCCTGTCTGAAGTAGCCACAGCTAGGGAGGGGTCCAATTATGAACACCTGGTTATGAAGATGATAGAGGTCGAAGTAGTGAGCGATGGAGTGAATGTGCGCTACACAGGTGACACAAGGACCTTAGAGAAGGTGTTTCAGTGTGGTTTAATCCCTGCTTCTGTCTATGTAAACATTCTTCAGAGACAAAAGAGCTGTCAGGATATGATTCATCACAGCACTGCTGAAAATGTGCCACTCTTCACGCCTGAGCAGACTGAGCCCTGCGAGGTCAATAGACTGATACTAAACTGCCTTCGTAGAAATGAATCACTGACATCAGGGAGGAACATCACCACTCTGAGCTCTGTCTGTGATGGTTTAAGCGATCATAAGACCATGTCAAGGTCGTTAGGTCAAACTGCAACTGCTGAGGCGTCTGAGGATATTGGCGGCTTCCAAGGTGGTGACAGGCTAAAAGTGGACGCATGTGTTCAGTGCGATTTGATGAGCTCTAGCAGCACGCTCGTTGTGCTTGGAAATCAGTGTCAGTTTATGGGACTTGTGTTGCCTCATTCTGGAGAATTCCACACTGTGTCCTCTTCATACAGGTGTGATGAACAAATCACCAGTGATGAGTTTACGAGCAGACTGTTCAGTGATCGGCAAAAAATAGCAGCTTTGTTCATTCCAGAAAATTCGGAGGTGGTTGACATGGACTCCGCCACACAGAATGGTTTTATTGACCGTTACACAGCAGAGTTTTTAAAGTCTATAGAAATCCCTGATATGTTTCCTGATGTTGATGCTCTTAAGGAAAAGTTTTCATCATGGCTTATGTATAAAAAACTCACAGTGGATGGTTGCTATCATGCTGCAGATTGCATAAATGTTGAAAATGCCCTAGTTCCCTCAGAGGAAAGACATTTATTCATCTCCTACCTAAAGATGAACAGTTACATTGATCCAAAGTCAGGACAGAGGGTCCTTATACTTGATAAGCAGCTGACTAAAATGGTTAAACTTTTTCTCAAAGATTTGATGTCTTGTGAAAACACTGAGAAAAACGTAGCCTCTCTGACTTTCAGTATCTGTGATCTTTCAGAACAGGTTGATTTAGAGATACCTTTGCACACAACAGAGGAAACAGAGGAGTTCACACAACACACATTTCATTCTCATGATTTTCTATCCTCCGTCAATTCAATGAACTTTGATGAAAACGCACAGCTCACGGTTGATCATCATTCCTTTGTTTCCTCTGGAAATGGGAGAATTTCCCTTCATGAAAATACATATGCAGTTGACAAGAATCTAAAAGAAGATGCTGTTGAGGACTTTACTGATAATTCAGAGTCTAATGTGTCACAAATAAGCACATTTCAAAACACCATCTACACAAAGTCAGATGAATTTGCAGAGAGCATTTGCAGAAATACCGATTCAGCACATACTGAAAGTGAAGCTCTTTATATTGCTACTTCTCTAGAAATGTCAGTCTCTCCTGCATTATGTTCTGCAAAACACACAAACGTTGACTCACCATCTACGACGTGTGACTCAGAGCCTTCAGTGAAAGCTTGCTGTCAAACACTGCCACACTATGATGCTGAGTCACTGTGCAGTGAGTCAAGAAATATCTATATTAACCCAGCTAAGACTTTATGCTTTAGGGGCTCAGTAGAAAGTGAAAATGAGCGAGTCCACGCTATTCATCTTCTGAAAGCACAGTTGGAGGAAGGAGGTATTTTAGATGTCACATCTGGGAGGCGTTATGACCTGGAGGACGCTCTTAAAAAGGGGCTAGTTGATGAGACAACAGTACTGAGGCTGCTTGACTTACACTCAGATGATAAAGGAGATTTTAAAGGAGAGGAGGAGGGCCCATTGTCTATTTTAAAACGCACACTGTCAGATGGATCCATATCCTCAAATATCGCTCTTTCCATTATGGAACAGCAGAGCTTTTTAAGGTCTGATTGCACCGATAGTATCAATGAGTCTTTGCAGTCTGGATTAATGACCGCTGCTGATAACAACCTTAATATATGTTCCAAAGTGAGCATTTACCCAGAGGGAAGCTGCAGCCACTCCATCTCTGTTGATCATAATCTGCACTTAATAAATATGAATGAAGCCGGAAACATCCAGCAGCCCACTGACAGTGAGGTTACTGTCACTGTGCTAGATCTGACCAATGAGGAGGAAGATGGGAAAAGAGAATTAGAAAGCAGAGGTGCATCAGACCTTGAGACAAGAGAAAATGTACAAGAGACGAGTCATTTTCTACATCAGTCCACTTCCTCAGGCTGTAGCTATGAGCCTCTGATGAGCTCACCCTCCTCACGGAGTCAGGTTACTGCACAGTATATTCATCACACTGATACATCACTTTTACCGGCAGAAGACGATGACTCACAGGAGTTAATGGACAGCTTGCGGACACATGGAGCTGCTATATCCCATATTGTAACAGAAAATGCTGTCCAGTCAGATCCATCTAGTCTGAACGACAGAATCAGTGTCAGTGATCCAGAAACACAAACTCAGTATATCTCTACTTCTTTTCACTCTTGTAATTCTGACTCACCTATTGATAATGACATCACCGGATACAATTATGGAAAAGAGGGAAATGAGACTGTTTGGGACAGTGAATTAGACGTGTCATCACCACATTGTAATGTGTGGTTTGAGGAGTGTAGCATGGGGAATGACACAATTGCTGTTCCCCCACCTTTGGACAGTGAGCTAGCTCAGAGCATAGATTACTCATCGCCCGGGGATTTGGTTGAAAGTGGATTTGTGTCAGGTTCCAGGGCTGATTGGGGCTATGACGAAAACAATACAGTAGATGGCAGCAGAATAGCATTACCTCAGCAAGCAGAGCTTTGTTCAGGAAGTGATGTTACTGTTGAATTTGAGCCCAGCTGTTCTCAAAATGGTCAGAGACAGTTAAACAACTCTCCTCAGTTACCTGTTGTTTCCAGTGAAAACAAGACCTCAACAGATGCTTTCAATGATACGTGCTGTGGCAAGGAAAACTCAAACAATAGTGTTTCTCTTGAAGCGGTGCCAGCTAATAAAGACTTGTTAGACTCAGAGCACAGTGATGTTACTGAAGGACACTTAAAGTGGATTTCCCCAGAGAGGCAACATATGGGTGATTTCAGTGATAATGAGCAGATGTTTGTGTCAAGAGATGAGAAAGAGCATCAAAATGTTAATGGCGATGTCGCCTCTTTAAATCCATCCTCTGTGTCATCCGACGGCAACTCAGCACAGTTTGAAACTATGAGAGAAAAGTTCGGATCTGATAACCTGTCAGACAGAAAACAGCCAGATGTGCATGTTTGTGAAAATACCCAGGGAATTACTGATTTCCAGTCAGAGAGTGGCATTACGTCTGATGTTGCCTCTTCAGCTTTTTCTGGTGTAGATGATCAGGTGGGGATGATTTCAAAGGAGACTAATGTCAGTGATTTGCAAAAGACACAAACTGAAGACGCAGAAAGCACTATCACCCTAGATCAGACTCCACAACCTTTAGAAAAAGATGCTTTTCATGAGAGAGACACAACTCGTGAACATGTAGAGAGCAGTCACCCAGATCTACACGTGGATTCACTGACACCAAACACCCTCAGTTTGAACAGCAAAGAACCAGAAAATCCAGAATTGATACTGCAAGAAGAAAGGCAGTCTGAGTCTCCACATATCCAGCTGCAGCTGCTACAGGTTCTTAAGACAGTTTCCTCAAGTCAAGACCTTTCAATGCTACAGGAAGTAATGGACACTCTTAACAGTGCTCTGGGGGGTGACTCTCAAGAGGAGCAGTGGCACACACTAGAGAGCATCAAGGAGGAGAGCTCGGAGGGAGAGGATGAGGGATCAGCAGAGGACAACTCGGGTCCCTGTCACATTGCTGCAGAGAGTCAGCGACTGTCCCCTCAGTCGTCTGCCAAAGCAGTTGCTTGCAGAGTTGAGGAGGTCAAAAAAAAGGTACATTGAATGCTGTTTCAGTCCGAACTAACCCCACCCATTCTTTTTCATTCAACATCTGCTCCACTTTATTATGTTCAGACTTTATTTTTGTCTTTCCCCGCAGCTGTTCTCCATCCAGGATTTCTTGGCATGCGTTGGGAGACTGCAGGATCACGGTGATGTTTTAGATGATGTCAGAAAGGACCTTTCAGTCCAGGCTCCAATAGGCGCCAACATGGAAGAACTGCAGATCCAAATAGAAGAATGTCAGGTTAGAAACTAAACAATGACATTTGTCCTGTGATATTAAATAATTAAACATTTGGATCGGTTCCTGAGTAAATGTCCTCTTGCATGCAGTCACTGGAATCCCAGGTTTCTAGACTGGCTGGTGCTCTGAAAGTAGACATGGAAAAAGCCAAACTGCTCTTAAGCTCTGCTGATGAGGACGTTCCCATACAAATTCACCAGGATTTGGCGTCAACATATTTGGAGTTAGAGACAAATTTGACTGATGTGACCCAAATTTGTACAGCAAGAAGTCACTCTGTAATTAAAGCAATGGAAACAGAAAAGGTCAGTGTGCATCAGCATCCCATCTGTGGTTAAAATACAGTGATGTACTGTAAGATGTGAGTTTTGCATCAACCGTTCACACCTATATATGTGATTTTAGGCACATTTGGAATCAACGTACCAGAAGCATCTTTGTGATCTTGATGAACTAGCGGGCCTCATCCAAAAACACTCTGATACATGGGGGGTGGATTTAAATACATGTGACGTGGACACACTGAAAGGTTTGATTCAGCAGAACGAGGTACTGTTGACTTCCTGTGTAAAATATCCAGCGTTTACAGCAACTATAGACACATGCTCAGGATAATGCCATGTTTTCTTCCAGGACATGCAGAACAATCTGTTAAAGGACACAAGGCTCAGGTTAGACGATGTCACCTTTGAGGTCCAGTGCTTTATTTCTGAACACACTCAGTTCCTGAGTCCAGCTCAGAGCAGCTACATCCTCAAGTTCCTCAGCACCACTCAGCGAGCTTTCAGGGACCTCACAGAGAGACTTATTACACACAGGAGCACTATAGATGACCTACTGGAGACGAGGGAGAGGGAAACCAAGGAGAAGGTGTGCCTGCAATGTGAAGTGCATGTAAATGGCCACACGTTACTCATTAGATCCACTCAAACAGTCCGAGTGCAGCTTTAAGACTCATTCAATTTAGTTAGATATTGAACCTCTACAATGAATTTTGTTTTCTGAAATAAAGAGAGAAATAACAGCATTGCATGCTCAAGTGCTTGGTAACTTCTGCAGACTAACCTATGTGCTAGTTGTGTTTTACAGGACTCAAGACACCAGCGAGCATTTAGCAGCGGACAAAATGCTCCTTCACCCACAACAAGCCCACTAACATACATAATACTGTATCCTCTTGTGCTTATTACCATCACAAGACCAAAGTGGTGAACGGCAAAATAGCATGTTTACAGCATACAGAGATTGTTGCTTTATTATAATAAATGAACATGTACTCAGCAGATTTTGCATGTTACCCATTCTTGCTTGGATAGTGATGTTTTGTTCCCAAATGTTGTTGAGCTGTTTAGACTTTAACAAGCATAAATACTGTTGAACAGTGTTTGGGTTTGCTACATGTGAACTTTATTGAGTTTGAGTCTCGTTGAGGACGTTAATGTGTCTAAATGACAGGCCTATGATTGATGGGTTTGATATTAACTTGTATTTTCCTTGTTTTGTTTTGTTTTTCTTGTTTGTTTTTTGCTCAGTCTTTATTGGAAAGACACAAGGAGTTTACAGAGAAACTGGATGAAGTGTGTGACAATCTCACATTGACAGAGAACCGCCTAATCGGTCATCAGCAACAGGCTGACAATGCTGAGAGTGTCACAGATCTGCAGCAGTATCAACAGGAGCATCGGGTTAGACCAATATTCTTTTTCTTTTTAAGAAGTACAGTATGTGTCCAAGTAGGTTTTCGTCAATTAAAAGCTGCTTTATTCCTTCCCTCTGCTATTCCTCCCAACTCTGTGCCTGTCTGATCACAAGGATTTGCAAAACGACGTACTGAGGAACGCCAGCGACTTGAATGAGGTCATAACCAGCACTAAAAGATTTCTGGAGGAAAACCGGAGCAAGCTGATGCCAGATCAAATTGCCGTCATTGAGAGCAAGTTGAAAGAGGCCAAAAGCAAAGCCAAGCTCATCAACCAGCGGGCTGAGGAGTCCAGGAAAGATTTGGAGAAGGTTGTAACCACAGCCATAAAACAGGAGAGTGAAAAGGTCTGAATTCAGATTACCTCCATATGTGTTCAACTGCATTTAAATGATTAGTTACATAGTAATTAACATACTACGAAATGAATGTCAACACATTACGCTGAATTTGTGCACACTATTTTGTTGCTATCTAATATGGATGTTGTTTCAGGCAGCTGCTGTTGAGCGTCTTGAAGAAAGTAAGAACAAAATTGAAGGCCTCCTCGATTGGATATCCAACATAGGCAATGAAAACAAGAGCAATGTGGATGAAACTGACCATATAAGTAAAGAGAATGGAAACTTGACAGAGGAAACCTCAGCCAAGGGACTGATGGGAGAGAATGACGATGCCAATGGAAACGCTTTGCAGATCACTGAAAAAGATTTTGGCAGAGAGAGCAGTGGCAAGAACGACGCCTCCCTGGACCTCGACAAGCAGTATGCGAGGGTCAAGGTATAGTTGTTCTATTGCAAAAATGTCAGTTCCTGCTTCATAGTACGTGTTTGCAAGCACTTGACTTTTCCAGTGCACCAGTTAATTCCCAGGCAAAATAAAAACTGAAAGACAAGTAGCAATGAAACTCAGGAAGTTGGTAAATCGTAACGTAATGTAAATGACAATAATAATAAAAAAAAGTACTATTAGAGACTATAAAATGTAATTTTATAGTAAGTTAAGAAGCTACATCTTTTTCTGAAGAAAGTTCTATTTAAAATTTGACAGTCGCCATTAGATACATACAAATAAATTAATTACACTGTATATGTAAATAAAATGTTTTGTTTTTTTTATTGGTTCAGCTGTATGTATTGACATTGTGTCCTAAGGTTCTATTCTTTCTTTCTTTCTTTCTTTCTTTCCTCAGGCTCGACATCAGGAGATTCTGTCCCAGCAGCAGGATTTGATCATGGCCACCCAGTCAGCTCAGGTTCTGCTCGACAAGCAAGCCAATGTTCTGTCCCCAGAGGAGAAGGAAAAGCTGCAGAAGAACATCCAGGAGCTGAAAGGGCGCTATGAGACCTCTCTGACGCAGGCTGAGCAGCAGATGAAGCAGGTGCAGTGTGTCCAGGAGGAGCTGAAGAAGTTCCAGGATGACTACGAGGAGTTTGAAAGCTGGCTGGACCAAGCTGAGGGGGCGATAGAGGAGCTCGGCTCGCCCGCAGGCTCCCTCAATATACTCAGTGATAAACTCCAGCAACAGAAGAGCTACTCCGAAGACGTGATTTCTCACAAAGGGGACCTTCGCTTCATCACTATTTCAGGACAGAAAGTTCTGGATGTGGCTAAAGCCTGTGGATTGTCTGACCCTGCGAATAAGAATGCTCTGCTGCACGTGGATACTTCAGGAACCTGTTCTGCTGTCAAGGATAAGCTGGACTCAGCAGCAAATCGATATAAAACACTACATTCACAGGTATTTTCACAGCCCACACTTCATCAGATGAATTTTACGAGGTTGCAACAGCTTATTCTTGCCACTGGGTGGCAGTATTAGTCTTTTTAGACAGTTTAACAAATACCTAAAATAATCTGAGCATTTGTAGATAAACAACGGTACTTAACATGTTGTTTATGAATATCCTATATCATATACAGTTTCATGTCATTTTCTTTGTTTCAGTGCTGTCGGCTGGGCAACAACCTCAAAGACGTGGTTGACAAATATAAGAAGTATGACGACTCGAGCGCTGGCCTTTTGAAGTGGCTCAACAGCTCAGAGGAGGAGGCGAGAAAGCAGCAGTCAGAGGCCATAGCAGCTGATCCACAAACACTGCAGAAGCAGCTAGAGGAGACCAAGGCAAGAAACACTGCGTGCCAGGGCTCCATAGCTTAGGCCGAACGTTGTTGTCAAGCCTAACCACAGAATTCTGCGGTGAAAAGTTCAGATTTTTCTCAGATTGTGGTCTTTTTTTAAATCTTGGTGTAAGTTTTACTTATTTCTATGAGGCTTTTCCAATTCTTGAAGTCAGCACAGGGGTCAAATGGAAAAAAGGCCTCGACAACTCAGCTTCAAAAAGGCTTGTATTTGATTTGTCCTTTCTCTGGCTTTATGTTGTCAAGAAATAAAGAATAGCTTTATTTAGAAGCAACGTGCAGAACTTGGATCACAAACTGGGTTATAAGTTCATAGCACAACAGACCCTTCTTACCATATACAGTGTTTCCACTGCCTTAAGAACAACAAAGCTATTTTTAGCTGTGTTCAAATTGAAACCCACATGTGAATATAACTTTTGATTTATTTCTAGCTTACATACTCCTACGAGAGGATAAGAAAACCAGGCTGTTAGAGCTGTCTCTGTCAAAGCTGTTGGCTATAGTTAGATCGAACATTTCTCTGTAGGGAGGTAGTGACTTACAGCATAGATATGCCAAGATAAGAGGTGCCTGTGAGCCAACCAAGGATCACTCTGTTTTTGGCCCTTGGATCCTTACAAAAAACCTACATCTCTCCACACGTGTGAAAATCAAAGCATTACACCATATTCTACTGATATAGTCCAGACATCCTTACACATTATTGTTGTGTTTCTTTTTTCAATCTACCACACTGGTGAAATGCATAATCTATAAACGTGGACAGAGGTCAGGTAACTATGTGAATACGATTATATTTGTTTGACATCTTCATTCTTATTGATTCACAGGCCCTGCAAGGTCAGATGATGGGCCATCAGACCGCTGTTGACACACTACGTAAAAATGCTGAGTCTTTAATCAAATCTGAAGGAGATCTGTTGAGCCACCCAGATGAGATCCAGGAGTCAGTAGGTAAGGGAAAATCTATGGGAAAAACTAATTTGGACCATTTTAATGATTCTTCTGATACTTAAATAATGGGATTAGGATTAAAGTTTAAGTTAAAAGTCACAAAGCCTTTCAAAACCCCAGAAAGTCAAGTGTTATAAGGAGCAGCGTGAAGTACTGAACCTTATAATGCTTCAAATTGTTTGTCATGGAATAGGGAGCTCATAAAGGCAGCAGAATGTGTCTTTTGGTGTGTTTGAGTCCGTTTCCCAAAGTCACTTGAAAATCATTTAGCTTTACCAAAACTTTATAACTCTAATCCTTTTTCAAAATGATGCACTTGACAAACTCATAAAATGCCAAATTAGTTTCTGCTGTGCTTTGAAATGCTTATCTCACCATGTGGCCAATAGAGGGAGAAATTGTTCAGCATTAAACACAACCCGATTTGTTTCCATGCGTCGCAGACGACATAGTGGAGCGCTATGACAACCTGTCCAAGTCCGTAAGTGATCGAAATGAGAAGCTGCAGATCACTCTGACTCGCTCCATGAGTGTCCAGGATGGTTTGGATGACATGATGGGATGGATGGAGGGAGTGGAGGCCAGTGTGAAAGAGAAAGGAAAAATTCCCTTAGACTCTGCGTCTATTGGAGACATCCTCAGCAAAGAAGCCGTGTGTATTCTTGTCATAATAACAATCCAGTGTTACTGTTTTATGATTTTAATGGTTCATTTTGTTTTACCAGCCTTTATTTATCTATTAAACATTTGCTTTTGTCCATCCTGTATTTTGAAGGCACTGGAGCAGGACATAGCAAGTCGACAGAGCAGCATCTCAGCTATGAAAGCCAAGGTGAAGAAGTTTGTGGAGACAGCAGATCCATCTGCTGCTGCGCTTCTGCAGTCAAAGATGGATGCTCTGTCCCAGCGCTTCTCTGATGCTTGTGACAAGCACAAGCAAAAAGTTGTCCAACTGGAGCAGCTGAAAGAGAAGGTAGAACAGTTTGAGACAGTCTCTGATAAAGTCCAGCAGTTTGTCATGAAGCGTTCGCAAGATCTGCATGACACAGACGGACCAGGGAAAACCTTCAGTGAACTCTCTCAGTTAATGCAGGTAAGTTTACTACTGACAGTGTTTTTGACCACAGGTTGATGCGTGTGTTGTCTTTAAAAAAATGAATTATTTATACTCTTGACTGTTACATTTTCACTGTAGAATACTAAAGCTGAGCTGGCTGAACATGCCAGTGACTTGGAGAAGCTGCAGACTCTTTCCAGAGAGCTGTCTGAACTAAGCCCTGATGGAAACAAAGCCCAGATCCAGAGCAAAGTGGACAATCTTTCAAATATTTTCAGCACCTTCAAAGACACTGTCAAAGAAAAGTAAGTTACGTGGTGCATGGGAGAGAAAAAAAGGTCTTTGTATGTCAACTTATAACAATTAGTCATACATCCGTACACATGACTTTCTTTAACATTAGTGTTTATTGAGCCGGTTGATACATGATATTGACTGACTGATAACATTTCTTTCAGGGAAGAAGAGGTGTCATCCTGTCAAGATCAGCTGGGAGAGTTCAAGTCTGCAGCCAATGCTCTCACCAAGTGGCTGGAGGAGACCTATGAGAAAGTACCAGCAGTTCAGCCAAGCAGCAGTGAGAAATGTCTGGAGAAGGACCTCCAGATAGTCACTGTGAGTCAAGAGATAAATTAACCGTGTGCAACAGACATAAATGTTTTATCAAACTGCACTTAAATGCTGGAACACAGTTCACAGATTTGATACTTTACATCTCTGCACAGTATGTGTTTTGCAATTAATAGCTGTAGTGTGTTTGAATAAATCATAGTCCTATCCTCCCGTAACTCCCTGCTATCCCAGCCTTCTGCCTCTGCCAACTAATGACGGATGGATGTTCATATGTTTTTACTCAGAGCACATCTGGGAGTGAAACACCTTGTTGTCCATCAGAGATACTATTCTCTTCCCATGATGATAGAGAAACAAATCACAAAAGTAGATGTTGAATCTAACATAAAATGGAGAAAATGCACACACATCTTAAAGTAAAGTTTTTAGGCATCATTGTGCGTGTGTGTATGTGTTTGTGTTTTGAATGCCAGCTCATGTCCATGCTCCTTATGTATTTGATCACTTCCATCAGGGATTATTAGATGAATGGATATCCAAAGACCCTGCTGTCAAAGACTTGAACAGTAAAGGATCATCACTTTGCAGTCTCATCACCTTCCTCACGTCCCCTGCCAAGACAAAGGTCCCGAATAAGTCAGGTAAACGCATTCAGCGGAGCCGGACGCATGGCTTGTGGGTGCACTTCTGACTACTATGTACTCACTAACCACTAGTGGTCTTGGGAGGATCTTTTGCCAACTATCTTTTACACATGCTTTGTCTTATGTCTTTGCATCAGCTCTTACTAAAGGTGGTGGTCCAGCGAGCCATTCCTTCCTAACAAATAAAGGTAATGGACAGTGGATGTGGGTGCTGTAGTGGTACTGTTGTGGTTTCCAAGACATTGCTATGGCTGTGGTGGCTTGATGTGAAACAAATACCTACTTTGATCAGCAACAGTATGTTCTGAATATGAGTATTAGAGTTACAGGAACAGACTTTATTGTTGTTGTTCTTCTTATGTTTAGTTATTGTTTATTTTTACGTGTTAACCAAAGGTTCACAGAGGTTAAGATTTAATTATAGTCTTCTCAAGCCTCATTAAGCTGGTAGATGCCAAATGGTTCTTGAAGAAGCCCAATGTCTTTTCTCATTGAATTTGTCATTGCCTGTTATAATTTATTGTAAGTTTGTGGTTACATTAGTGATTTCCACAGATGCTTGTATTCCATTGGCAAGGAATCAGTCATACTTTCCTCATTGATATTCTAAACATACTAAAGGCTAATAAAATATATTAACATTGTTATTGTTTTTGACACTCTATGACTATGAACACCTCGCACGGAAACTTAATATAATTATTTTGGATGTCCTCAGAGCTGATGGTGATTCAGCAGAACATGTCATTCGTCAATGAGCAATACACAAGCCTTGGGGAAACACTGAAGAGTCGAGCGGCAGAGCTGAGTAGTTCAGTACGGGAGGTGAAAGAGGCCCAGAAGGAGACAGAGGATCTGATGACATGGCTGAAGGACATGAAAAAGACCGCAGAGTCGTGGAACAATACAGCCACAGAGAAAGATTCAGTGAAAACGCAGCTCGAACAGCAGAAGGTACAGAAGTGTTTCTGACCAAAGTCTAAAGTCTAAAACGTTACAGACTTTATTCGGCTGCTCATGAGACTTATGCTTGGATGCAGTGGTCAGCATTCAGATTTGTTTTTTCTCTTAGGCGTTTGAAGATGGCATGAAGCAAAAGCAGGAGCACCTCCAGAGTCTCAGAGAGAAGCTTCTCAACTTGATTAAGGCTCATCCAAACTCCCCCGAGGCTGCAAAATGGAAGCAGATGCTAGCAGACATAGGTATGCTCCAGGGTATTGTGTCCAGATGGCCCCTGGGTAATTTATGTAGTATATTGAGTCCCACTGAAAATGTATCTCATTGTGTCACTGACGTCTGAGTTAAGGATTTTATAGAGTTACATAGATTATATCAGCTGCATTCCTACATTTTGTTATCTACCCATCACATACATGCATATTATCAGAAGGTGAGCGTGACTCTGTACCTGCTCTCTGCCACACCAGTTAAAGTAACACATTCTTAGTGCCAAATCTCGCATGGTGGGAGGTTTTGCTACAAGAACAGTGGGACAGAGGCTAGAAAGGTGCTGTTGTGCTGACTAATGGAGACTGGTGTGATTGTTGCGTCCTCCTGCTCAGATGCTGCTTGGGACAGTATCAACGGCCTGGTGGAGGAAAGGAAGCAGAGTTTGGAGCAGTCCAACAAGAATCTGGACATATTCCAAACAACTGAGTTGCAGCTTGGTCAGTGGCTTTCAGAGAAGGAGCTGATGATGAGTGTCCTTGGACCCCTTTCAATAGATCCGAACATGCTTAAAATGCAGAAGCAGCAAGTTCAAGTAAGCATGGTGCAAGTTGGGAGCAATTTAAACCTGCTTATAAAAACAGTATGTCCTGTGTTTTGTGATGTAACATATGTTTTTTTCCCCTGTAGATTCTCCAGAATGAATTTAAGAGCCGTAAACCTCAATATGAGCAACTTGAGGAAGCTGCCTTAGCCATACTAAGCTCATCAGGCAACCAGGACCCAACAAATGGGAAGCTAGTGAGGGAGCAGCTCACTGCCATCACCCAGAAGTGGCAAGGCCTCACAGAACAACTGGATCAACGTGACAGCATTATTGACCGCGCTGTGGTGAAGACAGGGCAGTTTCAGGAGTTACTGAGGAGTCTCAGCCAGACGGCCACTGAGCTGGAGAATCAGCTCACGAACCATCAGGGCCACAGCACCCAGCCCGACGCGGTGAAGAAGCAGTTGGAGGATGTCCATAACATCTCAGCTCAGCTGAGAGAGGAGAGGAAGAAACTGAAGGAAGCTGAGACCGTCAACTCAGAGCTTACAGCGATGGTAACCGAGGACTATCTGAAAGCAGACTTAGCCAGGCAGCTGGAGAGTGTCAGCAAGCCTTTCAGACAGCTGGAAGAGAGAGCAGGTTGGCCTTTTTTTTCTCAATCTAATAATGTAGCATTGTAATGTTTTGAAAGAAATACCCATACAATTTGTGTTGAGTTTCTTCCATATATGTTTAGTAATCACACTTACTCTAGCTCTAGTGTAGTAGATTTAGATTTAGACTAAATTACTGTGCATCAGTAATAAATAATGATTTAGCAAAGCCAACAATATTCACCTTTTGATTGAACCTTTTGCATAAACGTTACAGCATTTAGCTCATTAATTGCCACATTTCTTTGTTTGTAGCAAAACGGATCGAGCTGTTGAACTCAACCTTCGCAAGCTCTCAGCAGTTCCATCAGACCTCCAAAGACTTCCAGTCGTGGCTGGGAGAGAAGGTCCAGGAACAGTGTAAACCCCAGCCTGTCTCTGCAAAAGTGGATGTCCTGAAACAAGCCCTGGAGGAGCACAGCAAACTCCAGAAGGCTGTCGGTGAACGTGAAGAGGTTTATAATACAGTCCTAGGTGAAGGGGAGATGCTTCTGCAAAACACTGATGGTGCAGAAAAGTTAGCACTACAAGGGCAGCTCACCACCCTGTCCTCCAACTGGGAGGAGGTGAAGAAAGGCTTTGCGGAGCAGGCTGATAAACTCCAGACTGCTCTGCAGAGATCTCTGAAGTATCAGGAGCATGCCGAGAAGCTCAGCAGCTGGATTCAGGAGTGTGAAGCTAGCGAGGGCCGAGTGAAACTGACTGTTGATCCTATTGCTGCAGAGAGCTCAATTTCTCAGATGAAGGCTCTCCAGAAGGATGTTGACAAGCACAGAGGGATGGTGGAGCAGCTCAACACAGCTGCAGATAGCCTTCTTGAAGTGGCCAACACAGACACTGAATCTATAAAAGAGGAGAAGGATAGCATTGGGAGAAGAGTGGACAATGTAGTGGAGGCTCTGCAGAGCAAGAGGGAGACGCTGGAAAAGATTTCACACAGAGTTAAAGAATTCAATGATGCTTACAAAGAGGCAAAGGGACAGCTTGAGGGAGCTAAGAAACAGGTTGAGGTCTATGAAGCACAGGGAGCACAGGGACACAGCAATAAGAACCTGACCAACATGAAAGCCCAACATAAGAGTTTAGAGGGAGCGCAGAACCAAGTAGAGCACCTGAAGAACTTGGCCAAGGACCTTGTAGTAGCTGTCCCTGATGCTGATGGAGTGACAGACCTTTTACTGCAGGCTGACAGCATAGAAAAAGACCACAGCACCCTTAGTAAGAAACTAGAGGAGACATGCCAAGCGCTGGAGGGTAAATTACAAGGTATTGGACAGTTCCAAAACAGCATTCGCGAGATGTTCTCTTGTTTCACAGACCTGGATGATGAGCTGGACAGCATGGCTGCTGTGGCTCTTGACTTAACCACTCTTAAAGACCAGCATGACAGCATCCAGCGCTTTGTGGCGAAGCTGCAGGAGCTGATGGCCAACACAGCCAATGCTGGGGACAGCTGTAAGAAGATGCTAGAGACTGAGTCCTCACCTGACCTACTGGGCCTGAAGAGAGACCTGGATACCCTGAGTAAGCAGTGTGGTAAACTGCTAGACAGAGCAAAGGGCAGAGAGGTGCAGGTGCAGAGTAATCTCACCACGCTAGAGGAGCTGTACGATAAACTCCACCAAGTGGAAGATAAACTTTGCAGAGCTGTGGATAAGGAGGCATCCCAGGAGGCCGTCGGGATGGAGACAGACATCATCAAGCAACAGCTCGAGACCTTTAAGGTAATGTGTCTCCAGTTTGACATTCATCTTGTTGAATGGACCTAAATTCACAATTTCAGATTGCTTCAATTTCATTTCTCTGTTTTAAAACGTGAATGAGTTGCATGATTGAATGCATGTGAAATTACAGCAGCCTATAAAGTACAGTGTGGTAGTTAGTTGCTAAGAGCTTGCACCACATTAAATTAGCACCTGTTTGTTTTGTGCTCTCAAGGAATCAGTATGAGTTGCCACAGTATTGAACTGATTACATAATTATTCTAGTGGGACTTTGAGTCCTGTCGGGTTAGTTTCACACTTCAAAGTTGCAATCACGATGTGCGCTGTTCCTGGTGTCCTCAAATCTTATCTCCCACATCAGTTTCTTACAATTAATGTAAGAACAAAAATGTGAATACAAATAATATTTTAGATACTTAGATATATCCAAAAAAAACCTTGCATTTGATTAGATTAGAAGCAGCCTCTCCACCAACCACACACTTGCTACTTACGTGGCAATCCTCAGGGGACTGCTGGTTCATTCAGGGCATCTGTTGTTAACAAAAGAGCCACAGTGGCCCATATGCAGTGATGGTGTCAGGAGGGGTGGGCCGTCGCGGCCAGGTGGTCGCCAGCGGGACATCACTTGATTCAGTAATGAAGCTAGGCCTGCATCCTGATCTCTTAACAATGATGTTGTTATTTTACTTCTAAAACTGTCACTCTTATTATATATAATTATTATAATTAATAAACTAGTTGCAAAGTAATTCTACCTTTATATGTATCTGCATTTGTGAAAAATACTGACCCAGCATTATAAAACACAGGGCTACAGACAAACCTCTCAGCTTTCCTAATCATCCTAATGGTCTGTTTTCAATTCCCGACTCCATATTTTTGTCTATAAAATCATCGGGGCCTTTATTGGTGCAGTATCAGTGGGATAATACAACAGAGCCATTAGCACGATTTACAGATAGATGCTAAATATTTTTGAAAGCCTGTAAATTCCTGTGGACTTCCAAATGGGGATTAACCTATATTTAGGAGTGAAATTATGAAACACTTCTTCATTCGTAGTATTAGATAGCATTACAGTAAAACAATGTAAACAGCTGTGTATAGGCTGAGTGACACAGATCTGTCCTAAGATGTAGGTCAAGGGATTTTTTTTTTCCAATTAGGGATGTGCTGCTCTTACGTTGTAGGGCTACATCCTAACCTCCAGTTGAGTTACACAGATTAAAATATCAGTGGGGTGGGGGTGAGGGTGAGGGGGTGTCATTTTGCTGCGTGGAGTGTAGTTTAAAGGCCTTGTAGGGAAACTATTAAAGAAGTGATTGATTCAAATAGTTGCTGAGCGGCGTTGTCATGGTGCTTGTTTTCACCCCCTCTTTGTTCTGTCTCACTTCAGAGGGCATATACACCCTCAGCCGTCCGGTGGAAAATCCTGTTTGTGCTTATTTGTGCCAAGATTTAAAAAATCAAGAGGAGAGTTGTCAAATATAGCAAAGCAGCGAGCGTCGCAGTACGAAAACACCACACGATTGTGTCATATTCACTTTTTAAAGGCAGCGGATTAGGCTCGTGTTGGTGTAGGTAAGTGGGCTTCATTGGCAGCTAGTGAGAAAGCAATAAACAGAGAAAGACGGCACTTGGATTCGTCTCTTTCTCTGCGCAGTTACCATTTTAGGTCAAGTTTTGAAAGAGACACGCGTGACTTCATGTGTTTACTCTTGTTTTTTACACGAGGTTTAAAGGAGCAAGCCTGAGAAAGTGGCGTATGTATATCTTTATGTACCTTGAAGGCAGCTGTGGTGACTCAACACTACTGGGGGTTTGGTGTGGGTGTCTTTCTCCCACTCTTCAGACATTACATCAGTGTGTCTTTCAGTCCGAAAAGGAATTTCTACATTATGAATCACGCTGTAGCACGTTGATTGAGAGATTGTCATTGTGACCTTACAGTGTTGCTCACTCACTTCCACTCACAATAGACATGAACGTGTCTCCCTAAAGTGAAACAAGAAACTAGATAGCAAGTGTTCTCGCTGGATATCACCAATATGATAATTTAATGATCATTAAACAACTCTTAAAGCACCAAAATTGTTGGTTCTAGATGTGCAAGTGCGGATAATCACTGGTTTTGTTTGCTCTCCTTGTAATATGAAACTCTCTTTTGTTTTTGTATGACTCAAATTCAGTTGCTTAGTTGCTGTCTTGCTGTTGTACCAAACTCCTCTATGCCTGATTGTTTGGAAACACTAGTAAGTGATGAAGTGAGAAGCGATTTTCTTTTTCTCCAGTTGTTTGTGCGAAATAAAATAGGATGTCAGGAAAATGACCACAAGAATGATTTGTATTCATACGTCCAAAAGCCTGAATAGTTAAAAAGTCCTTTTTTAAAATGTCACCAGGTCTGAGCAGCTGATTATCTTTGTCAGTTTTCTTGTTCCGTCTCTTGTCATGCATTCACAACTGGACAAAGAAGTCCAGATTGTTCAGCTCCTTATTAAGCTAAGGCGGCGTAGACAATCCAGGAAACAAACATAAATTAAACATGAATTCCTATGATTATCGCCTCTATCCTTCTCGCTTTCCTACCCTGGTCACTGGACATAAAAAGCCCCTTCACGCACTTGGCAGAGCCGTCAGTGTTAAATTACCTGGGACCTGTGCCTCCCTCAGCATTCCACAGTAATTAAGAATATCTGCAGGGTCCACAGCAACCATCGACGAGAAGAAAACAGAGAGCAAAGGGTGAAAAAAGGAAAACGTGTATCTATTTCAGCATAGTGTGATGTCATCAGAGTGGGAGCTGCTGTTGCCTGCTGGTCTAGGGTTAGGGTTTTTTTTTTTTTTTTTTTGTGTGTGTGAAGTAGAAAAGCTGGTGCGCACCGCCTGCCCTCCCCATTCCTCCAGTGACTGAAAGAAAAGAAGAAAAGTGAGTGAATGTGTCAGGATGCAGGAGATGGCTTGGAAATGAAGTCATATGGGCCATGCAGACATAAGGGAAAATCAGAAAGGAGAAAAAAAAAAAAAAGGGCTCCTGTGTCCACCAATCAACATGTGCCGGAGCGGCTCTGAGCACAAATGGAGTTGTGGCAGATGTTGTCTGTATAATGAGCGGGGGCGGGGCATGAAACCTTCTGCCAGGAGGGTGTCTGTCATTGCGAGGGCAGCGATGAGAGAGAAAGGGCAGGCTTTTTTGTTTATCCAGGAGTACTAGGTCTCTCATAAGTGCGTACAGTTTCTGGTTGAGCCTCCTGGATTTGTCTGTGGATATTTTCATTTTGCACTGAAGATTTTCCTGAGCCTGCACGGATGCTGCGAGGATTTCGGGAGGAAAAAAAAGCACTTTGGTTCAGAGGACTAGTGATTAAGTTTTGGCAACGCATGGAGAAGAGCCTAGAGGAGTATTTTTGGGATACGTATCTGTATTAAAGGACTGGATTTTCATTTCTAACAGAGAGTATGAAGCTGCTATAATGTCCTGAGATTTTTTTTATATTGTTTGACACTTCTGTATTTATGAACCTTTTTATTTTTTAAAATCTAGATCTATTTGCGTACTTACTTAAAAGAAAATTCCTATGAGTAACTGTTGATTTTATTTTGAATAACAAGTGGAGATGTTTAGTATTTATTTGTTAACTTCTCATATAAGAGAGAAAAGACATATTTGGCACACAGTTGCTTCTCGTGTCTACTGGCCTCCTTATGCTCCCTTTTAAATTACTCAGTGTGCACTAAAACAACATATACCTCATAGTTCTTCACTACGTCCTTAACCTTTGCTTTTTAGGGAGTAGTGACAATTTTAGCATGGGCAAACCACTGAGCAGACCAGATTGCCTCAGACAAAACCCTTCCTGTGTGGGTAAGGGGGAGGAGGAGGACCTGAACATTGATGACTGCTATGTGCCCCAGAGATCCATTTATGACACCGTCCGGCTGAATGAGCAGATAGACTCAGGCTCTAAAGGCAGCCTTTCTTCACGCCACTTCACAGGCACCCTACCCTACACACACCGCACACTAGACCTCAGCAGCCTGTGTGGAAATGGAGTTCTCTCTGCTTCTAGTTCGTTTGAGCTCCGGACCCGAAAGCCTGCCATGCTCGACGAGCGTGTGGTTTATGACGGACTTAAACTCAACGGGAACATGATCAGGGCAACTGATACTGTTCTGCCCAAGTCACGACTCCAGGGAGGAGAGAAGAAGGACCATCCTCATCATCGAAGATCATGGCGGACTTTTGCTCCCACTAATTTGGGCGAGTATGCCAGCCGCAGTGGAACATTGTGCTCTGGGAGTGTGACGAGGCCGGGGTTGATGAATGGTAAGAGAGGCCAGAGTATGACCAGCTCACTGACCTCTGAAGAGGACTCTGGTCTTTACAGTCCTACTGTGGACAGAGAGCGACATGCTCATCGATCCCATAAAAGAACAGGACCCAGTACAAGGAGTCTGTCGTCGTCAGAAGCTATGCATATGTCTGGGGACCTTAAAACTTTGCGATCGCTCAGCTCAGGACAGGAGGAGTTTCCTTTTTCTCCCATGAGGGACAGCCGCTCTCTTTATCATAGTAGTAGTTTGGTCCAAGGGCCACGGACGGTAGAATCTGGTAGGGATGAGCTCAATCAAAATGATTCCCTGAGCAATGGAGAATACAAATACTCCACAGGGAGGTTATCTTCAGGATCAGCTTCCCGAGCTCATAACGACAGCTCTGGATGGCGTTCAAGGACTTTAACAGACTACGATGAGCTATCCACTGCTGAGCTTTTAGAGGATGTGTCACCTCAGGATGACTGCGAGTTGGTTAGTGTGGTGGTGACACAGCCTGAGACTTACGGAAACTCTGTAACTTCACCTGTGGAGAGTCACCAGCAAACAAAACCATGTACTGTGCAAGGAGGAGCGACCACATACAGCATGGAGGAGCTGGAGGAGTTCCTGCAGTCAGTGGAGGCCTGTCTGCCTAAAAGTTTACATGCGTTCCAGCAGGCAGGAGAGCACGAGATACAGGCCATACTGAACGCCATCGCTATGTGTCCTGAAACAGGACATGTGGCTCATTTCTCCCCACAGGTGCCCAAAAATAGCTGCCTTCTTCATTTCTGCATTTTGCTCATTAGTAGGTTTCACGTGTGCTTGCTTGGTGTTTTTTTAACTGATCACATGGTGGGTGAATAACGCTTCGCTCACTAGCTTAGCCTGGATGTGTGTTTGCGCAATTGTGCACAGGTTTGCTTTAACTTTTAGTCATGCCCTCCCCTTGTAGAAGCTCAGAGAGAGAGAGAGAGATGTTTATGTCAGCAGGATTTTAACACAAACCTGAAGTTATGTTGTGACAATCACGTCTCATGAAGTGGGCATTTCCTGGAAAAGTTTCTAGGGAATACTTTGTTTTATTAAATCAAAATCACCCAATTATATTGCCATTGTTGCATTTCAACTTGTAATTGGTCTTTAAACAACTGGACGAGTAATAATGATTTGTTCCATTTGTCTTTAGGCTTTCCAGAAAGAGGAGATTGATCCATTGCAGGCACAACTTCAGGACATCATCTCCCTCGGCCAGGGCCTGATCCAAAATGCTGCCAAAGGCACAAGCACTAAGAAGCTCGAGGACGACCTGGAGGGTGTTAACACAAAGTGGAATACTCTCAATAAAAAGGTTATTTGTAGTGCTCTATCAGTGTGACAAGTTGATGTTTGCTTTTTAACAACTGTCATTAATATTAGTATAGTGACTCATTCATTCTTGCTATTTGTCGTAGTCTTATCCTTTGATTACTCAGTTACTCAGGAGCTGTTTAAGTTGTTCTTAAAACAGGTGACATCTATATTTACTATGTGGTCTGCAGATTGCCGAGCGCTCGGCCCAGCTGCACGAAGCCCTACTGCATTGTGGGAAGTTCCAGGATGCTTTGGAGTCGCTGCTCAGCTGGTTGACTGACACAGAGGAGCTCGTGACCAATCAGAAACCTCCCTCGGCAGAGTTCAAAGTAGTCAAGGCCCAAATACAAGAGCAGAAAGTAAGACATGTGGTGCAAACTTTATTGGAGTCTTTACATGTCAACACTAGAAAATCTACAAAACATTATGACTTTGCCATTCATCTTATTCAGTTGACATCCACTGTTAAACATTAATGTGATGCACAAAGCTTTTAGTTAAATGGACACGTAATTTGTGACTGTTAGATTTACTGTTTTTCACCACGAGGCTGTTCTTGTGGTCAGAGCGTGTTAAAGGCGCCTAATAACTCTCCTGCTTTGTTTGCCTTTGACAGCTCTTACAGAGACTGCTAGATGACCGAAAACCGACAGTGGAGCTGATAAAAAAAGAGGGAGGGAAGGTTGCGGAGCTGGCAGAGGCTGTGGATAAGGAGAAGGTTTCAAAAGAGATTGAGTGCCTGGGGCAGAGGTGGGACGCTTTGCTCAAGAAGGCTGAAAACAGGTTTGTATGAACACCTGACATGTAAACACGGTTACAAATGAAGCGCCGCACAATGAGATTGTGATTGAATATATGTTTTTTGCCTATATTTGAATCTGGGAAAATGTGAAACAAACATTTATAAATAACATTTACTGATGAGAGTAGTTGACTACCTGGACAGTTTGACTTTTTCTTATCCAATAGATTTTGCAGAAACTTGCCAATAACAGACGTTTATTAATAGGTTTGGCAATAATGAACTTATACTGTTAGTTTGTCCATTTTAATGAAAAGACTATACTTTCTAATCCACCAATGTTGTTTTTCTCACCTGTTAGGCACAAGCAGCTAGAGAGCATCCTAGTGGTCACTCAGCAGTTTCACGAGACTGTGGAGCCGCTGAGCGAGTGGCTCGCTGCCACAGAGAAACACCTGGCCAACTCTGAGCCGATCGGCACTGAGACGTCTAAACTGGAAGATCAGATTTCCCAGCACAAGGTAATATCCATCATTTTACATCATTACCATATGTTTTTTTTTTTTATGATACAATCAGCTGTGTTCATTTGCCTTGTTGTGCTTTTCATTATTTCCCATTCCATTTTTCATTAAATTTCAGTTTAATATTTTTTTGCTTTTGTTTGTTTCATATTTCCTTGGTTTTCCATCCCTGCGGTCAGGCCTTAGAGGAGGAGATTATAAATCACAGTAAAGACCTG
This sequence comes from Anabas testudineus, assembly GCF_900324465.2. Lineage (NCBI taxonomy): Eukaryota > Metazoa > Chordata > Actinopteri > Anabantiformes > Anabantidae > Anabas > Anabas testudineus. Next base: position 9,343,533 of record NC_046624.1, read on the forward strand.
TTTCAGGCTGTCAGTCTGGGTCAGATGCTCAAAACAATGAGCTCAGTGGACGATAAGGAGTTCGTTCAGTCCAAACTGGACACCACCCAGGGCAGTTACATAGAGCTTCAGGAGCGAGGCAGGAGAAAGGCCGAGATGCTGCAGCAAGCTCTAGCAAACGCCCAGTTGTTCGGAGAAGATGAAGTGGCCCTCATGAACTGGCTGAACGAGGTGCACACGAGGCTGAGTGAAGTGTCTGTGGAGCACTACAAAATAGATGTTCTTGAAAAGCAGCTGGCAGAACAGCGGGTATACACTCCTCCTCAGGCTAAGCATTTTGTTATCCTTTGATTTCATTTGCATCAATCAATTTATTTCATTCATGTCTGTCATTTGCTGTGGAAAGTTTCGTGTCACTGTCAGTGCTGCATTATGTTTTGTTTTTTTCTTCAGGCACTACAAAGTGATATTGAGCTGAAAAAGAAGAACGTTGACCAAGCTATTTCTAATGGGATGGAGCTGCTGAAACAAACAACAGGCACGTCTGACTTCACTTATTTAGCTGCTTTCAACATCCTTTCTTCATTAGTTGGAGTAATAATCTCAATCCTCAACCTTTCTTTTTATAGGTGATGAGGTGGTTGTTATCCAAGGCAAACTGGATGGTATAAAGGCCAAATATGCTGAGATCAACACTATGAGTGACAACGTTTTGAAGACACTGGAGCGTGTTTTAAGTCTCTCTTCTAAGCTGCAACATACTCATGAAGACCTGAGCTCCTGGCTAGAGAAAGCAGAGGCTGAGATCAGTGTATTTGCTGATCAGGAACCAGTAGGGGAGCAACTTATTCATGCACAGAGTAGGCAGAGGGTAAGTCTTACTACAACAAAGTTGGGTATATTTGCTCATCTCTAACATCATATACTGCCGCTCACAGTTTGAAAAACGCATGTCCAGTCATTATTATACATGGTGTTTTAAACTGGGGGATTATGTGCGTCATACATTTTTGTCAAGGCCTTGTTGAAAGAGACCAAAGACCAAAAAGCGGCGATGGACAAGCTGAATGAGTTGAGCAGTTCTCTCCTGGATCTGATTCCCTGGCACACTCGTGAGAGTCTGGACAAGCTGGTGACTGAGGATAATGAGCGGTACAGAGCCGTCTCTGATACCGTCACCCAACAAGTCGACCAGATCAATGCTGACATGCTCAAGTCACAGCAGGTAAACCAGAGATATCAGGAAACAGCTTTTTTCCTAGTTTTAGTAGAAAAAGAACTAAATATATCGGGAAACAATAGACATTGAGGATATTTGTGGGGTTCCAGTTTGAACAAGCTGCAGACTCTGAACTCTCCTGGCTGACTGAGGCAGAGAGGAAGTTGCTGTCGATGGGTGAGATCAGGCTGGAGCAAGACCAAACCACAGCTCAACTCCAAGCACAGAAGGTTGGTTAGCCCTTCCTACTCTGTGTGTGTGTGTGTGTGCGTGGATGGACACAAGCCTCAATTTAAGCAAAGTACAGTAAACGCAGAGGTTTGTTTTGTGACGTCGAGCCAAACTCACTTTGCTGGTTTTCCAGATTTTCTCCATGGACATCATGAGGCACAAAGATGCCGTGGATGAGATTGTGAAAACTGGGAAGGCTATTGTGAACAGTAAAAACCCAGAGGAGAAAGAAATCTTGAAGGTGAAAGGAATTTATTTTAAATTTGAAACATGCAATTATTCACTGCAAGTGAGCACAAGTTCAAGTGTTTTTTTGGTTTTTTAATCAGGCCAAGACTCAGACTCTCCTGGAGAAGTATAGCATCGTCAGTCAGCTGAACTCAGAGCGCTGTCTGCACCTGGAGCGAGCTCAGTCTCTGGCCGGTCAGTTCTGGGAGACATATGAAGAGATGTGGCCATGGCTTCAGGAGACCTTGAGCACCTTCAGCCAGCTGGCCCCACCCTCCATCGAATATGAAATGCTCAGACAGCAGCAAGAGGAGCTGAGGGTAAGAAGCTTCATTTAGATACTAATTAAATTCATATAATAAAAATCCATACTGAATATTTGAAATCTTCTTCAGCAAATGAGAGAGCTGATTGCAGAGCACAAGCCACACATTGACAAGATGAATAAAACGGGGCCTCAGCTACTTGAACTGAGCCCAGTGGAGGGTTTGCCCATTAGAGAGAAGTACACAACTACTGACCAGCTTTACACCCAACTCAAGGCTGATGTGAAGCAGAGAGCTGCCACTCTAGATGAGGCCATCTCCAAATCCACCCAGGTGAGCAGCATTTATTAACTCACAGTGTTTCTAAATACAAGTTTTATGGGGGTAAAAATATATCAAGAGCTTCTACAAATGCATATAAAACACAAATCAAGTAAAATCAAGTAACTTTTATTTTTAAACGTGTTAAAATGAGTTTGGTCAGTTCTTTAAAATGCCACTTTTCCTGCTGTATTTATTGATATTACTATACAAGGTACACATACAAATAGAGGTGTCTCCTTTTCCCGTTTTCTCCCAGTTCCATGACAAAATTGACCCCATGCTGGAATCACTGGAGCGGATCGCTGAACGCCTGCGTCAGCCTCCGTCCATCTCAGTGGAGGTGGACAAGATCAAGGAGCAGATTACTGAGAATAAGGCCGTCTCTGTGGATTTGGAGAAACTACAGCCTTCTTATGAGACACTGAAGCAGCGAGGCGAGGAGATGATTGCACGGTCTGAAGGCGCAGACAGGGACATATCTGCCAAAGGTACGTAACATATTATCTTATATTATTTCTGTTCTTTATTGTATTTTTCTTTTCTTTGTTCCAGCTAATTTTTCTATAATAAAACATGACAGTCCAACAGGATTTACTGTGATTTTCTATAATAAAAGGTCAACAATAGCAGAATATCAAGGTTTTATTATAAACACAGTTACCAGATGAAACCACTTTTCTTGGCTCAAGAATTTAAGTTTCACTTTAATATTTTCATACACTGGACTGAGTAACCATTCATCCATGTGTAGCTTTTATGGGGAGAAAGACCAAATGTTTTCCCATTAAACGTGTGAATGTGTGAGACGTGTGTTTGATTTATTTTGTATTCATCCTAATAGTCACTTGTGTCTTTCCCACAAGCTGTACAAGACAAACTGGACCAGATGGTCTTCCTGTGGAACGACATCCAGGCCTTATTGGAGGAGCGGGAGGCAAAGCTGCTGGATGTGATGGACCTGGCAGACAAGTTCTGGTGCGACCACTGTGCTCTCATCGTCACCATCAAAGACAGCCAGGACCTGCTGCGAGAGCTTGAGGAGCCCGGAGTCGATCCTTCAGTTGTCAAACAGCAGCAGGAGTTTGTTGAGGTAGGCAGATGCACGAAGTAGTAAATCAATCTGTGGGTACTGAAGAGTGATGGAGCATTTCTTTGTTTTAAAACATGCTTTTTACGTCCGCAGGGGTTTAAGGAGGAGATTGATGGGCTGCAGGAAGAGCTTGATGTGGTTCGAAGTCAGGGTGCAGAGCTTTTAACTGCCTGTGGGGAACCTGATAAACCTGTAATAAAGAAGAGTCTCGATGAGGTAATAGATTACATTCAAACCCATCTTTACAAAGGCATTGTTTCTCCTTATTTACTGTACTTGCTGATACGTTAAAGTGCTCATGCAGTAAGAATTCAGCACCCACATGTGGATCACGATGAAGAGGTCATGTTATATTTCCAGGTGAATTCAGCTTGGGAGAATCTCAATAAGACGTGGAAGGAGAGAGTGGAGAGATTGGAAGAAGCCATGCAGGCTGCAGTGCAGTTTCAAGACGGCCTGCAGGTACTGTGATCAACATCAAACACAGCTTTTCTTTATTTGCCTCAAACTTTTTATTGTTGGAAAGCGTTCTTTTACACAGCTGCTTTGATTTTAGCTAACGTTCAAGATAAATTTCACATGTCATGTAAGATTTTAGTAATTAGGATCAGGGTTTGTTCGCTTGTCTATTTTCCTTACTAAAGAAACACTGGGAGATTCATTGCATAACATGATAAGTGTGAAACATGACTCCCTGTACCTTAGCTTTGTTTTCTCTCACTAACAATAGTTGTCCTCTTTTCACATAGGGTATGTTTGACTGGGTGGACATTCTGGAGAACAAACTGGATTCAATGTCACCTGTAGGCACAGACCTGGAAACTGTGAAGCAGCAGATTGTGGAGCTCAAGGTACAGTCTTGTCTTTCTGTGTAAGATTTAACAGCATGACTCTTATATGCTGAACAAATAAATCATTCCTGCAGCTGTTTGTTACTTGTTTTCACTGCTAGTGCCGCTCTGTCATGCACCAGCTGTGTATGTTGAGCGTTTGATTCATTCATTCACTCCCTAGTTTGGCCTGTTTTGCACAGGTACAAAGGCTCCATAAAAATAGCTTCACAAAGTAGTCACATTTTCTTTGATGTACAGTAAGACAGTTGTATGCAGTAAATGCAGTAAATGGTATTGTCAGTAGGACTTTGTACTTCTGTTGACTGATGGCTGTACCACTGTATGTGCTGGTTTTGTTAGGAGTACAAAGGAGAGGCGTACCAGCTGCAGATAGAGATGGAGCGCCTGAATCACCAAGCGGGCCTCCTGCTGAAGAAGGTGACAGACGAGGCGGATCGATGCGCCATCCAGGAGCCGATGTCTGAGCTCAAAATGCTGTGGAGCAACCTGGACGAGAAGATCATCAGCCGACAGGTCGGAAATGGAAAATGAGTTGTTTCAAATTCATTTAAAAACGTATCTTCAAATAAATGTAGCTGTGTTTATTGCTTTTTAAAGTCTCTCTCTCTACTGTTTCTTAAAGCCTTCAAAACAGATGTCAGGCAAAAGCTGTGGAATGTGTTGCATGCATGTCAAGCGCTGTCACTCGATCCAGTGTCTAATGGTTTAATCTGTCTTTAATCCAGCACAAACTGGAGGGAGGCCTTCTGGCTCTGGGCCAATTCCAGCATGCACTGGACGAGCTGCTGGCCTGGATGAGCCACACAGAGGAGTTACTCAATGAACAGAGGAAGACTGGAGGAGACCCCAAAGCCATCGAGATAGAGCTCGCCAAGCACCACGTACATTAGCTCGTCTTGTTTTGTTTTGTTTTTTCCTTTCATGCAAATTCAAATAAACAGTTTCATTAAGCAGTTTACAATTCATTTAAGCCATTGAAGTTTAACAGTGTGACATTATTTCTTACTGCACTAGATTCTAATCAAAGTGTCAACTTAAAACTGGTAGAAGTCCCATTTGTTTCACTGTGTTTGCAGAACATCCATGCAGATTGATCAGTCCCAAAAATCCTGCTTTGTCGCTACAGGTTCTCCAGATTGATGTGTTGGCTCATAAAGCGACGGTCGAGACCGTGAACAAAGCCGGTAACGATCTGGTGGAGTCAAGTGCTGGAGAGGAAGCCTCTGGTCTGCAGAGTAAACTGGAGAACCTGGGCCAGAGGTGGAAAACCATCCTGGAGAAGACGGAGCAGAGGAAGCAGCAGCTGGAGAGTGCCCTGCTTCAGGTATAAAAATAGCCTGGGCCTCATTAATTATTATTTATTAGTTATTAAGCTGTGGTTGATTCTTTCCTTCCAGGGGAACATGTAAAGGTCATAAAGTTGTTTAAAGGAGAATGACTACTGTCTCCTCTTCCCCCTCATTTCTTTTGCCTTCTGTGGAGTTTTGATTTTCAACTTTTCTCAACAAATTTACAGGTGGATGCTTTATAAATAAATAAATATATATATATATATATATATATATATATATATATATATATATATATATATATATTAAAAGCTCTTGTTGTTTGTCTTTAAGAGAAAGAGAAAGATTTTCAAAGAGTTGGGAGCGTTTATTGGAAAAATTATTTGTTAAACAACACTTTTTATTATTATTCTTGACCAAAAGCTTTATTTAATTACATTTCAGCTGTTTTAATGTATACTTCTGAACAATATAGCCTTTTGGTAGCGTAATGAATACAAGGATGTCTGAATAACTCAGACATCCTCCTCTCTGAGCCATAGGCTGCTAACAATGAGTGTGTGTGACACTTTTTGTCCTGACTCAGGTTGTATTGTGTTGTAGGCCCAGGGTTTCCATGGTGAGATAGAAGATATGCAGCAATGGCTAAAAGACACAGAACGTCAGCTGTTGGCATCAAAGGCTGTGGGAGGCTTACCAGACACGGCCCGGGAGCAGCTTAACGCCCATCTGGTATGTGTTTTACAATATGAAAGGCCGCATACAGATGGCAGGCTCGTAAGGAGACGACTGGGTGTTTCTGTGTTTTATGTGAAGTGTGAAAATTAAATGACACTGCAAAATACACTACTTTACTCCCCCTGTAGAAGATGAGAAAAAAGCCACCGAAGTGTTTCAAATTGATTCAGCCGTAGTCTGACTATAATGAATTTAGGAATGTTTTGCTTCTTTGTTTTCCTTTCCTCTAATAAAGAAACCCAAGACACGTTCACAACGAATTCTAAAAGAAGCACCAGCGTTGACATTTTATGGAACCGAGAAGAAAGAGATTACTTGAAAGCAATAACTTTTATCAAATTAGTAACATCATACTGTTGAAATGTCTGCTCTAATGTACCTCTTAGAGTCTCTGTGTGGATCACTGTGCTTCATTCTTTCACCATTTTTGGACTCGATTTGGACTAACCCCTGACAAATTCATTGCATACACTCTGAACGCTGAAAGTAGAGCAGCCTTTGACTGTAATTTAGTCTGTTTGATGAAAGCGTCTCCTCATGCCATTGTGTGTGTTTTCTTGCAGGAGTTGTGTTCTGCCCTGGAGGCAAAAGAGGAGCTGTATCAGGAGCTGTTGAACAAGGGTCACCAGCTGCCCATGATGACGCCCGAGGGTCCAGACAGCAACACAGAGCAGGACCTCACCAACCTGAAGGAGAAGTGGGAATCGGTGCAGGGGAAGGTTGCTGAAAGAAAGGTATGGAGTCTGTGATTTCTCTGAGCCTAATGATTCACAACTTGAGGTTTAGGTCCCTGCAGTCGACCATCACTAATCCCAGTTCTGATAATGAACGCTGCGAAGACAGAGCGCTGGCAAGAACACACACAGGATGCAGTCACGCTGTAGATCACATTTGGCGAGTTGCTGTCTGAGTCAGTGTGTGGAATAACAGCGGTCGTGTCTCATGTTGCCATAGTGAAAAGTTGTGCATTAAATAAATAATAGAGACAAGAGTTTATTTGGAGCCAAAACAGACTCATCAGTCACTGTTGTTCTTTTGTAAATATAATTATTTATATGTTCATTCATTAGAACAATGTTGTCTCACTTTTGTTGCTGCAATAAATAAACATCACCACTTTACATGACACAAAGATAAATCACCCGTCCCTGAATTTGCTCACTCCAGATATGGGGCGCCTCGTTTTTGGCTGCTCGAACACTTTTTGCTTTTGCTTCCTATTTACTTTGGTCCTGTTCCCAGAAACGTAAAGTCTGGTCAATTCTGAGCTACATGAAGTCTGAGCTGTTGGCAAAACTCTCCGCAGTCAATGTGACTCTTCTCTGGTTTAATGCATCAAACGCAATCTCACAAACATACAAACTGTAAAACACCTACAACAGTTCCGTTTTTGGCAACGTTCTCCGCATGGCTCATAATATAAAGTATGAGACATTATTACTAGTATCTCTCATCAGGCCTCTAATGTCATTAGCGCAGCGTTTACTGCCATCTGATGAGCCTGTGCCAGTGGGCCCAGCTAGAGCAAACGGATGTTTTTCAGCAGTGGAGTCTCTCATTCAATTAAAAGCTAATCACTCCATCTCTGCTTCACCATCAGCCTCTCCAGAGATGCTCGCTTCCTCTGGTTTAGTAGCAGCCATGTTTGTCATAATTGAAGTGTTTTTTTTTCTTCACCTCATTATTTAGTGCTGTAGCAACCAACCAGTTTGTTTACAGCGTTGTATAGAGTGATATAGAAATGTTAAGTGATTTCCATTTCTGTACATGGGCCCTGATTATGTGTCGTGTCCACAGGTGAAACTAGAAGAAGCCTTGACAGTGGCCACAGATTTCCACAACTCTCTGCAGGACTTCATCAACTGGCTAACCCAAGCAGAGCAGACACTCAACATGGTTTCTCCCGCCTCCCTCATACTGGAGACCATCTTATTTCAGATTGATGAACATAAGGTAATGTTTATTAACAGACATTAAAATTTCCTTATACTGGAAATTTGAAGCATTTTTGTCAGTAAAAATTTTAATTCTGCTTTGCCGTCAAACCAACAACGACTTGATGACTCTCTGTTCTCTCAACCGTTTTGTCACTTAGAACAAAGCTCATTAGCACATTAATCATATGAGTTGCATCATCTCCACACTGGAATCCTTCGCGATGTTACCTAAACCTCTCCAATGTCTGCCTTGTACTGTTTTTGGACAGATGTTTGTGACCGAGGTGAACTCCCACAGAGAACACATCATTGAACTGGACAAGACAGGAACCCATTTGAAGTATTTCAGCCAGAAACAGGACGTGGTCCTGATCAAGAATCTGCTGATCAGTGTGCAAGGTCGCTGGGAGAAGCTGGTGCAGAGATCTGTTGAACGAGGCCGTCTGCTGGATGATGCCAGGAAGAGAGCCAAACAGGTACGGCTCGGTGCACATTTTTACTGTACTGGGTTTGAAATTGGCACAGTTTCACTGCTCTTAGGAGTTTTTATTATCTCTGGAAAGCTCTGGAAATAGTATATTAAGCCTGTTTCCTATTCTGTCTGCAGCTTATTATAGCATTTTCATTAATGCTGGCCTCTTACATTCCTTGAGCTTGAAAATCTAATCATGTCAACATTAAACAGGACTCAGCAATAAATCAAGTGAAATCATACCCTGTTCCAAGCGCTTTACACTGTTGATTTCTTCTTGCTTCATTAGTTCCATGAAACTTGGAATAAACTGATGGAGTGGCTGGATGAATCTGAGAAGACTCTGGACTCAGAGGTGGAAATTGCCAACGATCCGGACAAAATTAAGATGCAGCTGACACAACACAAGGTGACTGAGCGTGGTCTTATAATGATTTACTGGGAAAAGGATGAAAGTTCAAGCAGACATGGACCATTGACAGCTGAGTTTCATTCAATTAACAGAAACATCTGCATCAAGTCAGAATAATGGTACAGCTGTTTAACAAAGCATATTTGTGCCTTTAGGTGATATGAGAGTTGGAGGCGGATACAGTAACTCCAACAGTAAAAGCTATTTTACAGAAAGAAGCGTTAGTCGTGCATTTGTTTGTGTTACAAACAACACGGTTCCCTCCTGTTGTCTTTACAGTGTTATGTAGGGAGATTGCCATAATCCTGGGATGGGCCAAATGTATTAGGGGTGACCTTGCTTTTGGATACTTTTAATCTCTGCACAGCAGTGGCCTCTTACGTTTTGACCCCTTTTTTGTTTCCCTCACTCTCATCTTAATGACAAAACACACACACACACACACACACACACGCACACAGATTAGGATACTATCTGACATGCCAGCAGTAGTAACAAGAAAATCCCTTGAGAAGGTTCACTGTAACCCAGTGCGTCTAAAGATATATACTTATCAGCTAGCGTGTTTATTTTATAAATACAATCAAATTTCTTTACTGATCTGAGGAGTTGGTTTGAATTCATCTGATGACGTTTTTCTCATACGTGTACAGGAGTTCCAGAAAGCTCTGGGCAGCAAACACTCAGTGTACGATACCACCACTCGGACAGGACGGGCCCTGAAAGACAAGACCTCCCTGCAGGATGATAATCAAAAGCTGGACGACATGCTGAGCGAGCTGAGGGACAAATGGGACACTGTGTGTGGCAAATCAGTAGAAAGGTAGGAGTATATATTCCCACACCTGTATTTCTATATTTTGTCTCATCATCCATTACAACATAGTCAGACTAGTAGTGCTGAGGGTTCTCTTTTCACTGTGAGTACTTTGTTCTCCCGTGCAGACAAAACAAACTGGAAGAGGCCCTGCTGTTCTCTGGACAGTTCACAGACGCTCTTCAGGCGCTCATTGACTGGCTGTACAGAGTGGAGCCTCAGCTGGCTGACGACCAGCCTGTACATGGAGACATAGACCTGGTTCTCAACTTGATAGACAACCACAAGGTAGAAAACTTCATCAGACCGAGAGTACAGAACGTTCCACTCTTCTTGATCAGTGATCTTCTAGTGGCACTATTAGTTCCTGCAATTTCATATTGTCTGACTTTGTTCTTCACTCACTGTGCTTTGCAGGTTTTCCAGAAGGAGTTGGGAAAGAGGACAGTGAGCGTTCAGGCCCTCAAACGTTCGGCCAGGGAGCTGATCGACAGCAGTCACGATGACTCGTCCTGGGTCAAAGTCCAGATGCAGGAGCTGAGCACTCGCTGGGAGACGGTGTGCAACCTCTCTGTGTCCAAGCAGGCCAGGCTGGAGCAGGCCCTGTGTCAGGTACTGTGGAGCTGCAGTTGTTAGACAGAGGGTAAACCGGGGCTGTGAGCCTCATGCAGTGTGTGTTTTTGTTCCGCAGGCGGAGGAGTTTCACTCCACTGTTCATATACTGCTGGAGTGGCTGGCTGAGGCAGAGCAGAGTTTACGTTTCCATGGCAGCCTGCCTGATGATGAGGAGGCTCTGCGGGCACTCATTGAACAACACAAGGCAAGCTACGCACATACTTATCTTTAAGTTTCTATTTGGATTTTATTTTTTGACAGCTGTTTGTTGTTGTTTTAATAAAGAAATGAAACATGTTGGCATTCTTTGGTGAATAGGTCTTACTTGAGTGGACCGTTGAGACTTTGATTCTGTAATTGCAGCATGTGTTCAATTAGACACCATGTCATCTTCCATGCCAAAAGCACATTATCAAGGATGTTTTTCTATGATTTCATCATACCGAAAAAGATTTACCTCACTCCAATATTAAAACGACCTCATGAGCAATGCTTTATTTTTATGTTTCTAAGTATAATCAATTTGCAAAATTAAACTATTTCCTGTTTGTGGCTTTTTTTAAGGAGTTCATGAAGAAACTGGAAGAAAAGCGAGTGGCTTTAAATAAAGCAACCAGTATGGGGGAGGCCATTCTGAGCATCTGCCATCCAGACTCTATCACAACCATCAAACACTGGAACACCATCATTAAAGCTCGGTTTGAAGAGGTCAGTTTGCAGCTGCGTGTCCACAGAGATGCCTTTCAACATAGCATTTCCACACATTTGTGATGTCCTTCGCATGCCTCATCATACCAAAGGAATTAATTTTATTTAGCATATACTTAGTATGTGTAATGTGTTACAGGTGCAGGCTTGGGCCAGGCAGCACCAGCAGCGACTGGCTACGGCTCTCACAGAGCTGTTAGCGACTCAGGAGCTGCTGGAGAATCTGCTGACCTGGCTACAGTGGGCTGAGGCCAACCTCAATGATAAGGACAAGGAGTCGCTGCCGCAGGAGATCGAGGAAGTCAAAAGCCTCATAGCAGAACATCAGGTAAAGTAAAGTTACAGATGAAAAGAATTCATAATTTCTTTTTTAGTAGTTCAAACTGTTTTTTGGGGGGGTAATAACATTTGCCCTCAACGATCATGAAGCATGTCTGTTGTTGTTCCCTGCAGGCATTTATGGAGGAAATGACCAGGAAGCAACCAGATGTTGACAAAATCACTAAGACACACAAGAGGAAGCCTGCTGCAGAGCCCCAAATCCAGTCTCAGATCCCCGTCCTTGACAAAGGAAGAGCTGGAAGTATGTATACCACAAATACTCCTAGCAGAGCATGACCTGAGCCATCTGGCCATGTGGTGACTCACTGTAGGCTGAGGTGTCATTTTCACACCTGCAATGATGTCATGGCATGTTTTGATTACAAGGCACTATGAAGACCTTTGTCTTTCACTTGCAGGAAAACGCTCTCCCACACAAACAATGTATGCGTCAGCAACACAGGCTCCCATTGAAACCAAAAACCCTCGGGTCAACCTGCTGGTCACTAAGTGGCAGCATGTGTGGCTTCTGGCTTTGGACAGAAGGAGGAAACTCAACGATGCCTTGGACAGACTGGAGGAGGTAAAACATTTATTCATTTGGCAGACGCTCGGTTTTATTGCACTTTTTCTGCAAATGTGTGTTTCTGGTTGTTCACTTCACCCTTTATTTTTGCTGTGCAGTTGAAGGAATTTGCCAACTTTGACTTTGATGTGTGGCGGAAGCGCTACATGCGCTGGATGAACCATAAAAAGTCCCGTGTCATGGACTTCTTCCGCCGCATCGACAAAGATCAGGATGGGAAGGTGACCCGACAGGAGTTCATAGAGGGCATTTTGTCCTCCAGTAAGTGTGCACTTTACAAACTCACAACTGAACATCATGCACCCTAGCCAGCAAAATGTTCACTTTGTAACATTGAATGTCTCTTCATTAGAATTTCCTACCAGTCGTCTGGAGATGAGCGCTGTGGCAGACATATTTGACAGAGACGGTGATGGCTACATTGACTACTACGAGTTTGTGGCAGCGCTTCATCCCAACAAGGACGCTTACAAACCACTAACAGATGCAGACAAAATTGAAGATGAGGTAATCCAAACTCTTGTGGCATACGTTTTCAGCCTTGCTTGGGTTTGTCGGGTCATGCTTGAATAAAATACTCTCTGTGCGTAGGTTACACGTCAAGTGGCAAAATGCAAATGTCCAAAACGATTCCAAGTGGAGCAAATTGGTGCCAACAAATACCGGGTAAGCAAGTTTCTTTGACTGATGGAAGATTATATTTTATACTGTATTCTGCGTATAAAATGTGTTAGATATAAAGTCATTCATTTAAATTTACTGGACACGGGAAGATCTTAGTAAAGGAAAGTGTTGAATGTGCTGAAAACAGTGTCAACACTCTAACCTTTCTATGTTTTTATTGTTCTTCAGTTCTACCTTGGAAACCAGGTACTTATCAATGTCCTCTTCTGTCCCTCTGTTCCTTATCAAGCCTTACACACTTTTTCATTTACCATGTTCGCTTTCCAGTTATTTGTCTCTGCCCATATTTCTGGCTGATGGTTTACAGACTGGAACTCAGAAGTAGAAATAAAGGTCTGTGGTCAGCTGATTTAATCCACATGGAAGGCTGGCCTAAGATGTGATTTTCAGTCTGGCAACTTATGGTCGCTGATGATCAGAACATAAAATATGATTTAAAATGCCTGAATGAAAGAAACATTATAGGTATTAAAGTTTGGTTTTAATGAAAGATAGCGAAACCCAGGTGAACAGTAGTGTAGTGAATATTCATATATCTGCTTTTGAGTTTCAGAGAAGATATAATACTAATAATATTAATGTGGCAAAACCATTTCAGCCTGTAATTTCTTATTGGTCTATGGGCATAAATTCATCTGCTGGGAAGTTTGGAAAATAATGCTCTCTCTATGTGTGCTTGCCTTTGGCGCTTCAGTATCGTTGGCTGACACACTTTTGTGTAACTGACACTTTTTATTGTATTATTTCATAGTTGGGCAAGCTTGATTTTAATGAAGACCTTTCTTTTCATTTTTACCTACTGAGTTTATTTGCCTTGACAAATTGCATGTTGCAATGTAAAATTCATGATATGGGTTCATATGCCACCTGCTTTCTGAAGCTTGTTGGATTAAGATTAATGGTGGGAGGTGTTAGTCAGAGGGGATAGGGGCATTAGGGGTCGTTTATGATCTAGTTTGTATTGATGTATCACACCAATAATTCTTTTGACAGTTTGGTCTGGTTCACTGCTTACATGACTCCTTAATCGGCGATGAGACAATAGCAAACAGGGAAAATCAAAATCTTACCCCCCACCTACACGTTGCAGTTTTGGAAAGCTGTATTCTGGTAAATGGTTATTCTTAAGATGTTTCTTGTGCCTCTTTTTCCTCCAGATCATCATCACCTTTAATGTATTTGCGTAGTAAAATCACCAGTGGCATTAAATCATTCTGAAAATCATACAAGTGCAAGATTTATTTTTTATTTTTTGTTTTACCAGTTAGAGTCAGAGATATCATAAGATAATAGGCACTTAATGGAGGTGTCATCAGTGTTTGGTCTTTGTCTTCGTGTGACACTGTGGTGGATTAGACAGAAGTGATATGAACCATTCCTCATGTTGTTCTCGGTGTGTCATTGGACCCAGCTGCATTGGATCTGCATCAGTGTCAGTGCATCCTGAGTATCTGAGTCGTAGTCGTAGAAAAAGTGAAACAAAGTGCTGAATTGCAGGAGATTGCTGTTTGCCCGCTTGACCATTGTGTGACATTGTTTTGACTGAAAGCATGCGGCTGTGATTGTCGTGTCTCAGTGATATTTTTGTGCTAACATTCAAGGTCGTATCCAACTGGCTGACTTCTGTTTCATATTACCTCGTAAAGCTTGAAGCCTTCATATCCATAACATGCTGTTCTTATGCTTGAAATGTGGAGCTCAGCGAACAAAGGCCCACTGTTATACACCAGTGCCTCCTGCTGGTATAGTGATGTGCCTTCTGTTCTGTTAATGGATTTTTTTTTCACAGGCTCAACCTATTGTAATAGAAACAAACTGAAGCCAGACATTACAACTTGACAACACAAATGGAATAAAATCACATAAATTAAAAATTGCAATCAGTCACGTTTGTAAAGTTACATGTGCTCTGCATATTTATAATAAAATACAGGAGCTCAATATCAATGTAGAGCCTGACTGAAGTCAAGACTGATTCTATTATTATAGAGAAATCTCAACCTATTGTCTAGAGCAAAATGTCAAAAGTAAGTCTAAACCAATATTAATGAATATTAAATCACTCAGGCTCAACATTACATTATTGTGCATTTCTGATTATTTATGAAAAAATAATCTAATTTGACAACTAATTTGTTGTTAAATAACTGATATAGTTTAGCACACACTAATAGAAGAAAACCAGTTGGATGGATCTTTGTGTAATTTGTGTCTTTGAGAATGAAAACGGAAAGTTGATGTGGTGTCTAAATCCTGTTTGTGTAAATCAGTGCTGAATAGAATATGTTAATTTCTGCTACTTCATGTGACTCTCTTATTTGAAGCTGTCTAATCTGACTCAAAATAACAATAAATGATTTCACTGGAATAAGTTTGATTCTCCACACCGCACAGCTTCTCAGTGAGAGAGTTTTCAGATGCGTCAGTGTTTTCACGCACCTCCACTCTGTTTTCCTCGCCTGTAGTTTGGAGACTCTCAGCAGCTTCGCCTGGTGCGGATTCTACGCAGCACTGTGATGGTGCGGGTGGGAGGAGGCTGGATGGCTCTGGATGAGTTCCTGGTGAAGAACGACCCCTGTCGAGGTGAGTTCAGAAGTTCTCCACAAAAAGTCACGGTAAAGCACTCCTCGAGCATAAGGAGTTAAGTATTAGTATTTTCTCCATCAAAGGTTTTGGAGAGCTTAAGGAAATAATTCCCAGTTTAGATATACATATTAATAACCATTGTGACCGTCTTTTCTGGTTGTTTTTGATAAACTGTGGTACTGACTTATACTAAATGCTGGGAAAAACTGAGTCAAATGACACAGCAAATGAAGTCTTAGAAAGAAAATATATAGAATTTGTTTGCAGAGTTAGGAGGCAGTGATGCTGAGAGTAAGAACCAGCAGCATCAGTTTGTCACCTACTGTACATACGTAGCGTCCGATCTGTGACACATCCAGTACAAAACCTTTTTGTGTTGTTTCCTCTGTCTTTGTATGTATTAATTATCAGTTTCTTTTCTTCCTGCTGAACCTTCCTCCTGCTGAACATGCTATCATTTCTTCTAGTTCATCACCACGGAAGCAAAATGTTGCGCTCGGAATCAAACTCTTCAATTACTCAGTCTCCTATAGGTTGGCAAATCTCACACATTCTCTCCTTGCTCCATGAACCCACCACCAGTGGTATGTGTGCCTGCACATCTGAGTGTGTGCTGCTTGTGTTGGTCCTGCCGTGTACAGTACATCCGTAGCTGTGTGCGAGCGCTCATCGTGAATGAATGGGATTTCTCATAGACCAGCTCCACTCACAATCAGCTGTCATTCAGCGCCGGTGGTTTTCATGCATGCAGTTGTTTGTGTGAGACACATCACCTGCTGTCACATTCACTCGGACCTGATCCACCAAATTAGGTCTTTTTTTTTCCTCAGCATGTGGCTAGCAGTTCAGATCTGAGCTTCTTTTGCAGCTTTCAGCTTCACTTGACAATCAAATGGATTACATTTAAAAATCCTTAAAAAAGGTTCAACTGACATTATTGTCTATAAATATTAAACTGTCCAACATCATTACTACAGAAAATAATCAAGTAGCCTTTACATGACACTAAAGCTGCATGTTTTAACATTTTTTGCTTTTTTGCTTTGTTATGTAAAGTTTATGTGTTTTTAACTTTGTAATTCTTCTGATTTGGGCAGTTTTAGTCTCTCATTTATGTAAATATTTCACCATTTTTTAAGCAGCCCAATCAACTTATGGGCAGTATTGATAAGATATGAAACTGCATGACTCACTTGTGGATTTAATATTCATGTTTTTTAATATTTGGTTTACACCTGGACAGTTACACCTGACAGTCACCTCATCATAGCACTTTATTTTACCAATGACTTGGTGCTAGTTCCTAATGTAACTTACTAAAACCTCTGTTGCTAAAATGGCAAAACGGCAAATTTCTGTACAGCCAAGACCATATACCATTCAATCTTTAAGAAATGTTTCTAATATTAAAAAATAATTCATATTAAAACAAAGAAAAATTGTTCTTTTAACAAAACAATCACTTTACCTACAATTACTATCAGTGTTTACAGGAAAGGGGAAAATAAAGTGTTAATTCACATCATCACCATCATCCTCGTCGTCAACATATCAGCGTCATTATCATCATGTATTTATGCCACATGGCTCACCTGGAGTGTCATTTTGTAGCTAAAGGCAGGACCAATTTGGAGCTGCGCGAGAAGTTCATCCTCCCAGAAGGCACCACCCAGGTGATGGCGAGCTTCCGCTACAGAGGCCGGAGATCTCGGCCGTCATCCAGAGGTGCCTCACCAAACAGATCCACCTCTAGTCAAAGCTGTCCGGTCCCAGCAAACCCAGCAGTGACCAGTACACCCAAGGTGAGAGGCTCCACCCTGTCACGTTATAGATTGATCGTTCTCCACCATGATTTTTCTCTTTGTTTTTCTGTTTTACATTATTTGATTACTTTGTTTTTTGTTTCTTCCATCTAGTGTTTCTTATAGTTTTCAATTTGTGAATCCATGTCTGTTTTTTGATTTGCCATTGTTCCTCAGACTCCCCAACATTTAACCCGCAATTATGATAAACCCTGGCTTACAAACAGCAAACCCTCCACTCCTCTTAAATCATCAGACTCCTTTGGGAGCCAAGGTTCATCCTCTGAGGTACAGTCACATGTAGGATGTGGATCACTACAGATTTATGACCCAGGTGAAATCTGTTGCATATTGATAAAAGGCAAGCTGTAGCCATTAAGATTAGGTGGAGCTGCTAGTTTGCAAAATGAGTATTTGTTGATGTTCTACATATCAGATTTAGCTCATTTTATTCAGTGCAGTGAAAAAAGTGACAAAGATGTTGATTTTATGTAATCCAGATTTCAGTTGGGTCTATAAACTTCACCTTTATTGATTACTAATGGGCTGAATATGCATTTGTGTCTGACAGAATGTCTGCTTCATTTTAATGCCTTTATATGAACAACTCCATGTCATCTATGCATGTGTCTTATACAGTATTATTAATATTATTATAATTATCCATACATGTGCAATTGCTTAATGACTTTTATAAATGCTTCAAAACAACATGTAATTCCTAAAGTGTAAAACTAACCCAATAATACTGCATCGCTTTCTAGTACATATCACGCTATTGTTTCCACATGAAAATAACGCCTGTCTTTTGCAGAGTACACCAGTTCAAGGCAGCAAATTACGCCTTCCCGGGTACTTGTCAGGCAAAGGATTCCAGTCTAGTGAAGAGGGAACGTTGATCAGTGCTGCTGTACTGAAAGCTCGAACACAAACACTAGGTGGTGAGTAAAGAGCAACTCCAGTACTGCTAATCTTACACTGAGAAGAACATTACATATGTTACCAAGTTGGTGAAGTTAACATTTCCAGGATGCCTGATGCAGCTACTAAGGGACAAAACAACACTGAAGTATTTGCTGATTAATTTGTGTCTTTTATTTCATCTCCGCAGACTCAAGAAAAATTTTCAGCCGACCTGGAAGTAAAGCCGGAAGCAGAGGGAGCAGTCGCAGAGGAAGCGACGCCTCGGACTTCGACATCTCAGACATCCAGTCTGTGTGTTCGGATGTGTCCGAGACAGTTGGCGACTCAGCTCGAGGGACGCCGCGCTCTGCATCTCGCCAACATGGAGGAAAACCCTCGAAGATCCCTACTCCTCAGCGAAGAACCACCCCCACAAGCAAACTGGCCAAGGGATCCAAGCGATAGTCAGCAACCTTGAAAACAGACAAACCAGGAGCTAGTTGCACCCTAAACGGACACTGGATAGATCTAATTTAAGAGACTGCAAATGTGTTGAGTGTTATTTAAATCGTTGCAAAGATGTAAAATATTCTGTTGAGGCAATATGGTTTAATATTAAGTGAGAATGGAATGTCGATGGCCTTGTGTATTTGTTTTTAATGTATTTTATTTTTTGTGAAAATGTCAAATTGTTTTATTGTATTTTATTTTATTGATGCAAAACCTGTAGAGGTTTGATGAACACTAGAAAACGTCAGAATGCCTGTGTTGTACGGTTAACTAACATTTCTACACACTAATGAAGGGCAACATGCAGCGTAGCACTCTGAGAGTTACTGAATGTACTGTAATTTATGTATGCTGATGTTTGGACTAGATGGTGGATTGTGGTACCATTTGAGACACAGCAATTATTTATTTAAGTGCTATAATATACTGCCAACAAGCATTTAAAGGGCAATGCTATATTCTACAATAAACCCCCACGAGCAATGCAGAATCCTTTGAGAAACACTATTTAAGACAAGTAGCAGAAACCTCATAATGATGAAGCTTTCAAGTCCTGTGTGTTTGTCAGCAGCGGCAGTCCCTGTTTTGTTCAATCACCCCGCAACAGTGTGTGCATTGACCTTGAAAAGGTGCCACTTTATGTAGACATTCTCTCGTGCATCCATGTCAATGTATGGTTAATTTCGGTAGAGCTGAAATTGTTACTGTAATATTACTTTGTAATAAACCTGCTTGCAGAAATCCAACGTAGACTGGTGTGGACCACAGAATCATCTCCTCTTTGCTTTTTTGCTCATTTCAACCTCTCTATAGACTCTCGAAACTTTGTTAGACAGCTGCATGTTTTCTCTAGCACCACCACAGTATGACACGCTACATTAGCAGGGTTTAGTGAAATATCTATATACATGTTTTGAATTGTTTACCATGCAATTTGTTTTAAAATGCATGGTGTTGTTTCATCCAACTGAACTAAAATCATTTAATGGGCATTAAAAATCAGAAACAGACAGCAGACAGTTGCTGGGTAATTGGTCAATCACAGCTCTTATCTCTTACAACATTTGCCCAATTCACTTATTAAACACAAATACATTTACACTCTATCTGTATTAATATATCTAAGCAGCTGGTTGTATGTTTGTAGTTAGTGTGGTGGTTTTGATTGAAGGAGTGGTTTACGCTCGGTGGAATGTTTGCGGAGCATCTTGTGTTTACCTGTGACATATTACATGTCTCTCTTAGTGAGACTCTCTCAGCTGGTAAAACACTGCCTTGAATGAGCATATATTGAAACTATGTGATGTTAAAATGAATGTTTAAATGAAATTATTAACTTATTATTAACTGAAATAAGTTTCCAAAATTGTCACGCAAAAATTTTTTTTTTTTTCTAAAAGTCCACATGCACAAAGAAACAAAAGCTCTGCACAGTTAAATATGTGATTTTCAGAGCTAAGATTTTATTGAGGTTTATTCTTCACCAGCTGAGATTCTTTTTCATTTCAGTACTTTAACATGAAGGAGCCCCGGTATGTTCACCTACATTCCCTTGACATGATGACTGATATGAGGTTAGTGGACTGTATTACCTGTAGGTGTAACAGACCTATGACAATACACAGATCCTCTGGGGACCAAAGGTGGAGTGGAGCTCAGGAGTCAGGCTCCTGCGAGACCCAGAGCTTTTAGTGTGAATAGGTTTCCTGTTCAGCTCAAACACAGGCCCAGGGATGGCACTTTAGAGTGGGATATATCCTCACACCGGGAACTGGAAAAGATCCATCTGCAGGAGCCCTGGGACTTTGTTTCTCAAGAATATGTGAGTAATCCTGACACTCTCTCTAATTTTTCTTTATTTGTAAAATGAATAAGTAAATGGGAAATAACATAATTTGGAGTTGTCTGTGATCAGTTTGTTATACAATCATGACATTGCAGTGATCAAGTGATCTAGTGATTGGTTTGTGTCCTCTAATTTAAGAATAAATGAGGATAATTGAATGGCTGAATCATTTTATATGATATATAGAGATTTTCAGCAGTTTTGAATTGATCATCTAGTAGGTCATGCCAAGAAAATGCACATTGCATCTTGGAGTAGAAATATACATTTAAGTGAATGTCTTCTGTTTACCTTCTGTTTACCTGTCGTACCATCCTATATCAGTGACTGGTTTGCTGAAAGACTGATTTGTTCATTTGATGTCCTGCAGGCACTTATAACCCTGGACATTAAACATTGGAAAATGCCAGTTTGCAAAGTTATGCTGGCGTTTGTTGCGCTTTTTGTCCTCTTGGAATTGGGCCAGTGTCAAAAGTTGCCAAGTAAGTTTTTTTTATATATTTCTTTGATGACTACAGTGTATTTTCCAAAGCGTAATATGACCATTAACAATGGATCGTCAAACACACTCACTCTAATTGGGTCTGTATAGTTATCCACAGATAAACATATTGTGGCTACATTTGCTGCAACACTCCTAATGAAGAGGTTTCTAATCTCAGCTAGGTGTGTTCTTGTTCAATAACTATAACTTTTTATTATTTACTTTAATCACATGTATCATTTTAATAATCTGAATTATCGTAAGTTGAAAACTGTATAACTACACCGTGACCAGCAGGTGTCATTGTATGCATGTTCACAGTCCATTTCTTAGTTTTATAGCACCACAACAGTCAACCCAGTTTCATATTCTCCAGTCTTAGTGCCTATGTGGACATTTTGACATCAAGAGGTCATAGTAAAGTTAAGCTGTGTACACTGCTGTCAAGCTGTTGAAGGCCTGCAACAAAATCTCCCTGTTGCCATAAATAGCACAGTGTTTATTCTCTACCTATGGTGTCCTGGGCACACATGAAACTGTCTGAGGTAGCATAACAATGTGTAGACATGCTGATCTCATTTAAACTGTCGCACAAATCGTCTAGTGTTTGGAATTCAGGAGCTGTGACCGATCATAACGAGCTTATTCATGTTAATGGGTTTGATCAATTACCTCATTGCATCACTGATAACAATGAACAATGCACTTATTTAGAAAATAAGTGCTCAGGGTTGAAGTAAGATTTTGCAATAGTCCAACACTTTTAATGCTAAATCTCTTTTGACACCAAACTAAACTCTGTGTTTGTGGTGTGAGGTTTTGATCTCCTGGAGGAGTTTCGTGTGCCTCAGTCGAGAGGAGTGCGGAGGGTGGATGGCTCTCAACCAGAGGCAGTGGCTTACCGCATCAACCCCTCTATTCATCTGAAGAGGACCATGAGGTACAGTCCTAGACTCGATGAACTCACCTAAATTTGTGAAATTAAAAAGTACTGTATAATCTGAAAATCTTCCCACCTTTGATGACTTCTTCCTGGCTGCAATTATGTGCAAATATAAGCTTGTTAGTACCCAGTGACATCATTATTATTAGGTATTATTAGGTATTATTATTAGGTATTATTATTAGGTGTGGTTCCAGGTGCAATTATATATACCTCTAACAACACCTGAATGCATCCATCTGTTATGCTGTGGTCTGAGGTGAGACAGGCTTAAACTTTCCACCTCTCAATGCAGGTGTAAAATTACCCTTTAAAGGTTAACTTGACACCAGACTGAAAAGCAGTTTTGAACCAGTAGCGCCAACAAACAATGATGTCACAGGTTGCTGGAGTACACCTGTATGTCACTGGTGGGAAGGTAAAGCCATGCAGGTCAGCAAGGGGTGTCAAGTTCATTCATTTGAGTTTTTAGTTAAGCCTGTTAACGTAGTAAACAATTACACCAACTAAGCATCAGCATTTGAACGCTGTGATTAGGAGATGGTTAGCACTGCTGATGTCAGCATTTAGCTCAAAGCACCACTGAACTTAAATACAGCCTCACAGCAATGTTGTAGGTCAATTAGTCTTAATTGTACCAGTAAAGCTTCCTTTGAACTTTATTTTGCCTGACAATGAATGAAATGTTTCTTATCGAGGTTTTGTGCTTTGTGCACATTAGGAAATCACAGAATGAGATTTGGTTAAGAGGTGCATTTTAATAAAGAGTTAAATACAAATGTGTATTGAAACTGTTGGTCCAACTGATCTGCTGAAGTTAAGTTAAGTATAAAATTCCTCTCTGTTGTGATACAGCGATGTGTATCCAGATGGACTTCCCTCCAACTACTCCGTCATTGCGACATTTAAGGTGACCAAGGACACTGCCAAAGAGTCCTGGAAACTGTGGCAGGTCAGTGACCCCGAAGGACGAGAGCAAGTCGGCCTACGTTTCCATGGTGATGCACGCTCTTTAGACTTCTTCTACACCAGCCCCCATGGGAGCCAGATGCTGAGGACCTTCCATGGTGTGGAAAAGCTGTTTGATGGAGAGTGGCACAAGTTGGCGCTGAGTGTAAAAGGAAGCCAGGTGAAGCTGCTGATAGACTGCCAAGAGGTCAGTGTGGCGTCCATTGACGAGCCAAGGCCAGTCATTCACAGAGGGTACACCTCCATCGTGAAGCGGGCGGCACGAGATCGCGCTGTGTCTGTATGTTGATACCTTTATACATTTAAATATATATTTTTTTAACTACTTCAACTGCCTCCAATTTGTATTACAACTTAAATTTCACCTGTTATGTCCTCTCTTCTTTCCAGTTGGACCTCCAGCAGATGGAGGTGTCATGTGACCCAGAGCAGGCTTATTCTGAAGGCTGCTGTGAGCTCTCCAGTGTGGTGAGTCACCGTGCTACAACACTCTTATGCTCCCTCTGTTAGAAACGAGCGTGAAGTTACTTGTCTGTCTGTCCATTGCAGTGTGGAGGATATGCAGAGATTGGCTTAACAGCTGGAGGAGCGCCTTGCAAATGTGTGCATGGACAACCTGGCATTCAGGGACCTCCAGGGCCAAAGGTGAACAAACAGTGAACCATACAGTGAAAGTTGGCTCAACATACTGATATAACAAGCTCAGTCCATACTGACATTTTTTTTATACATCTGCAGGGTCACAGTGGTCTTCCAGGTGAACCCGGAGACTCAGGAAGACAAGGAAACTGGGTAAATACATGTATAATTTAAATTAACATGCTCTGCTTAGTGAATTCTTGATGTGACCAGCATTTCCTTTTTTTCCTGCTGGACCATAAAGAGTTAAACTGGATTATAACATTGTAAAACTTTCATTTGTGAGACAGCAGCGAAGCTGTGGAAAATGGCAACAGAAGCACAACTGAGGCGAAACAGATCTGGAAGCAGAAGCACTTAGTGATAGTAAACACAGGGACTCCTTTCATAGTTTGAAAACTCATCGGCTTTGGAAAAGATTTAGGAAGAATCCAAGATAAACAAGCAGCATGACAGATCTGAAAATAAATTTGTTTTGGTAGCTCTGAAATAGCCAATTGTGTCTTAAAACACAAAACCCTGTTGGTTTAGAATATAGACTGAAACTCAAATTGGAGAAAGATCACAGGATTTGTAATGGTTTCTTTTCCATTTTGAAGAAACTGAGCCAAACATAATGAATCCCACGCACACAGGAAAACCAGGCAGTTGAGCAGTAACCATGCCCTCCATGTGTCTGGTAATAAGTGGCATTAATCTGCTTAACTATTGTGTGAAATTTGTCAGATGTTTAGTTTCCATAAGGCTTTTATTTTTTTTTATTTTGTGGATAAGGCTAATTAATTTACCACAGGAAGACCAAACTGTAAAAAGGTTTGGAAGAATGATAACGAGCAAAGCGTTGTGCTGCAGGAGCCAATTAAAGATGCATCAGTGAATGAATAAATACACTCACATTTGCATCCTTCGAGGAGCTGCAGACGTGATTATTTCCACTTTAAAATGATGACTTTGATGCTTAGCAGTCAGTGCTACCTTGGATCACGCCAGAGAGCCCAGAGAACGTGTTTGAAGTAGAGCATAAGTTTGTGTTGGTTTGGCATTTAATATGCCCTCCGCACTCAAGGAAATCCCCCATGCTGCCTACACAAAGACATGCATGTAGACCAGCGTGCACTCAGAACACATTTCCAGAGCTGTTCATGCTGCATAATCGTGTCCTGAAATGCAGCTGTAGCTCATCTGGGAGTAAACATCTGTCTTGTGTAACTGTGTTAGAGTTTTGACCTTCTGCCAGTTTGTGAATCACAGAGCCCCAACATGTTTATCTCCTTCCCTGCTGGCATCCGAGGAGGGCATTTCCTGGCAGAGATATATGAACCATCCGTCCCCGGATGGTGGGTGGTCTATAGCAATACCGCCTTAGAGACGTCGTAAAGTTCACGGTCATGCCTCTCACTGAACTGTTGGCCATCTCTGAGGTTAGCCTCTGCCCAGCTGACGCCGCTTAAAATCAGTGTTAGGTGAGATGGTTAAATAAACTGACAACACAAAGGCATCGTGGTCTTGTTTAATCTGTTTGTTGACTCAGTGAAATACAGCCAATTGGAAAACACTTTTTCCTCCTCTACTGAGGAAGTCAGCATCTGTGCAAACAATACTGGTACATGTTGTTGAATTCGAGACAAATGGTTCCTAAATTCTGCTCAACAGGTTACAATATATTTTCCCTAATGTGAATAATGAGTGTCACTAAAGTTTATAGCAAGTTCACATAAACGCAATTATTGTCTATTTAATAATATTTATTGCTTGAAAGTATGGGTATACACTTACTCATGTTCTTGCTAAGCGTTAAAGCCAGGAGACAGTAATGTGGTACTAAGAAGACTAAAGCTCACTAACCCGCGTTTAACAACTATGTACAAACCATAAATTATTGTTTTTGCACTTGAGTTTTTAACAAAGTGAACAAACAAAAAATATGTGGTCTGCAAGATGGATTTAAAAAAATCACAGCCAGCTGTTTTTCCCTGTGTCCAATCTACATGTTCTAGGCAAACTCTGACTCTAGCTCAGTATTTATAGGAATAATGTGATGTGATGTAAACAAAGTACATTGACTCTGATAGTGAGGTCATTAACCAGCAGCTCAACATGTTATAGTATCTACTTTGTTTATTTTAGTAGCGTACTGTGAAAACATTTATATTTTATGGGAGGTTATGTCCTGGACTATTTCTTGCACTGGCACAGTGGCATCCTGCATCAGGATGTTTATTTTTTAACTTTTGTATTTATGGGCATGAACTGTAACGGACAAAAAAGCTAATATGTGTATTTCCAAAAATAAATAAACTGACATTTCTTTCAGATTTTTCTCTTTTTCTCAGTCTTGCTATGGTGACAGCTAATTAGCTACATTCTGACTGTTATATTAAGGAGCAAATGCTGTCATGCCTGAGGCGCTTCTCTGTCTGGAGCCTCAAAAGTTTAATTTCCCTGAAGTTATTAGTGATTTTCTCTGTGTTGCTAACACAACACGACATTTCATGCTCTCTTTTCTTAAGATGATTGTTTCACAAACCATTAGTCTTGCTTGGGAATAAGTGCAACTTGTCTTACAGGGCATAAGGGGCCAAACGGGAGACTATGGCAACATTGGTGAGACAGGCCCAAAGGTAAAATCTGGTTCTCTCAGCTTCCACTGTATCACTTTAGTTGGCCTTGTTCTCGAAATGCATCAATGAAATGTCACACACATCCTCAGGGTGAAAAAGGAATCAAAGGCGAGAAAGGACCGAGAGGACTCTGGGGTCAAGAGGTAATTTTTGACTCACGTACAAAATAATTTTCTATACTGTGAGGTGTTATAGATGTATATTAATGGGATGCTGCGTTTACAGGGAGTCAGAGGTGCTAAGGGGCTGAAAGGATTAAAAGGCGCATCAGGTTTTAAGGTAAACTCCTCTACTGAATTCAAATGGAGCTTTTTTAATTAGGCTGCCAGTTAATTAAGTTGCAAACTTTTCATTGGATTTCTTTGCAATAAAGTTAATAAATAAAGTTAACTTTACAACTGGCAACATTTTGACTGTAATTAAAGGGAGTTCGTGGACCACCTGGAGACATCGGAGAGACTGGGAAACCAGGAGAAGTTGTAAGTTAGCCTTTGTGACACAGCGGTAATGCATTGTGCAAGTGATTATGTAATTACTGTATAATTAACATTTTGGCCTCCTCAAAGGGCGCTAAAGGCGAAAGAGGATATGAAGGGATTCCCGGATTTCAAGGAGTTAAGGTATTCCTATGTCCTCCTTGCTCTGTCTACTTTTTATTGGGAAAATGTACTTTAATACCATCAATCTTTTATTTTTAGGGTGAAAAGGGGGCCACTGGTGCAGCTGGACGCGCTGGGCCAAGGGGAAAGCAGGTGGGTTCTTGTGGGATTCTCTGTTCCATAATCTATAAGGCACTTAATTCTGTGTCCACTATCTAAAGTCGCCTCATGTGACTGTTCAGAGCCAGTAAATCATTGTAAAACGTTGGGATAGAGCTATGTTTGTTTTGTCTATGTTCTGTATCCATAAACAGTGTAAGTTCACGTGGCTGGATTTTGGCTGAGATCTGACAGGCTGAACTCTATCAACATAAGCGAGTCACTGAAAGAAGACGCTCGACAATAATTCTATGTGAATAAAGGCTGAATCAGCTGTGCTGCATGTACTGTAAAATCTTAACTTAACCTTCTGATGCTCACTTGACAGGGTAATGTTGGAGATCCTGGAGACAGGGGAACTTCTGGAGAAAAGGGGAAGCCCGTACGTATCAGATAAATCACAAATACGTGAACAGTGGCAAATATATATCTTTATAAATGAAATTGTGATTAATGTTTTTTGTCTAAATGTGTAAAACTTAGGGAATCCAAGGACCTGTGGGGAGAACTGGCACCATTGGACCAAAGGTAATTGCTGACAGACCTCCAGCATCACCAGAGAGCTTCTTACACTTCTGTAATAATTGTCTGCTTCATATTAATGATCCCTAGGGCATTCTTGGAGATCCGGGCCTACCTGGCAGAGATGGTGATCCAGGAGTAGAGGTATTATGTTCTGCTAATAATGATGTCTTTACGTTAAAATATAGATGCAATTTAATAAAAGTGTCACCTTTGTGTCTCAGGCATATCAAGGACCCCAAGGTCTTAGTGGAAAACTTGGACGAAATGGAGTAAAGGCAAGTCACTGATGTAGCTTTGTAAATAAATGTAAAATGTAGCTGTTTTTGGCTTTGGATGAATTCTTTGCCATTCGTGTCTTTTACAGGGGGAAAAAGGCGCCATAGGGCCAGCAGGAGAAATGGGTCCCCAAGGCCAAACTGTAAGTCACTTCATTTCAGTCGAGCACATAATATATTGTGTGAAGCAGTTTGCCATCTTAAAGGAAAACAACAAGGAATAAAGCTTTCTCTTAGGTCGGTCTAATGAATGTTTTATTCTCGAGGGCCCAAGAGGTTACAAGGGTTCTGCAGGGAAACCAGGAAGACCTGGATTTATTGGTCCACCAGGACCTGTTGTAAGTGCTCCAGATGGATTTTCGAAACTCTTCCAAACACTAGTTGATTTTCTTCGAGCCATTAAATCCTGTCATCTCTTTACAGGGACATGTGGGTGTGCCTGGAAAACCAGGGCCCAAGGTAATACATCATCATCCATTACCTGTTAGACATATAAAATGAAAATTACTATTTAATGCTGCAATTAGTGCAGTTCTTCAGGGATTATTGACTGGATTGTTGAGCCACACAGAATTCAGGACTTGCAGATGTGTTGTCTTTCCAAACCAGGTTTTAACATTTTATTTTTAAAAAGGTTTCTTCAGGTAACAGTTAATGGCCAAATGAAATGCTATTCAGCTTTATTTAAATCACAAGTGAGTCTGTGAGTTCTGGTCACAAACAACCTATTGTCATTCAGCTTTATCTGTCTGGAAACCCATAATAAGCCACAACGACAGAAGAAGCAGAGTAAACATTTCCACAGGTCAGTTCAGAGGTTGCCCTTGAGGGCACATTGGCTCAGTGTGTCCTGTTTTCCTCATCTAGACAGAAGGTCATAACGAGTGCTAAGCGCCACCTTATGACCCATTCTTGGTGTTTACTGAGTCCCACACCAATTAAAAACATAAATATTCCTGCAGAGTTTTGCTGTTTATGTTTTTGTACCATGCTGTAAAGAAAAACAAGTTTTAGAAAAATTGCAGTTGAAGATTGACACTGGTCTACCTCAAAGTGAATTTTAATAATGGGTGAGAATAATACACCACATCTTGAACTAAAATTGATATTAAACATTAAAGTACATGACTCAAAAAGACAAAAGAGTTTCCACCTGCTGTAGTGGTGGCTCTGAAAATGCTGTAAAGGAGTTCAGTGAAGAATCAGCTGGAATTTATGGGGATTACGGTGGATTCCACCATTAATCTCAAGTATAAAGTATAAAATGTCACACACCTGCTGGATGATTTACTTAAAATGAATAGATACAACATAATAAGATGTGCAATGCTAAACTGTACTTCAAGCATCACTGCGTTCCCTTGACAATGAATGAAAAGTCTGCTCATAGCACAGCATGTGTTTTAAATGCTATTACACATTCATCTCGCAGGGCGACACTGGAAGCCCAGGAATACAAGGAGTTAAAGGTGCACAGGTACTGCATTCAGTTCATTTCAAATATGAAATATTCTCTGCCTGTAAATTCATATTATTCATGTACTTTTCCTCTGAATGTTCTTATTCTTTATTTAAGGGAGAAGATGGAGTTAAGGGCCCAAAAGGAAAGGTGAGTTAGGATTTGTTGGTATTGTATTTTGTGGTGGTGCACCTCACAGTAATAATTATAACAAATACAACGTCTATTTACTTCATGTCACAAATTAGTTGTAAAAATAGTTTTACATTTTAATATCAACCATGTACCACAAACAGAAAGATGTGTCTTTTTTACATCTCACTTGTCCGCTGTGCTAAGTTGGTTAATTGTTTGCAAACTGAAAAGTCTGAAAAATCTAATATCACATTCCAGACATATTTTAAGCATCTGTAAATGTGATAAGAGCAACGACACCCACATCTGTACCAAAATAATCCTTGCACAATTCTCAGATGTTCCCTACCTATGCTTCCATTGCAGTGTTGGTGGATTTTAGCTTTCTATACGAGTAGGCGCCTCCTCTAGTAGCTGTGTTTATCACTGTTCGTGACATCATATAGATGTCAATCTGTTACTGCTTAAGATTGTGTCCATGCAGAGCAGATTTCTTTTAGTATCTGGATACACTGACTCTGTCTTGAATCCAGTTCTGCTAATGTTGTTAACCTGTTCTGTAGGTTGGGGACAGGGGGGTGCAGGGTCCTCAGGGAGGACGGGGGAAGCGTGGCCCGGCAGGCCCACCTGGACGTTCTGGTGCCGTTGGAGTCAAGGGGGTTCGAGGTGAGGGAGGACCAGATGGTTTCCAAGGGCCCCCAGGTCCACCAGTAAGTATAACGCAAGCATCTGAATCTTTTTTGGCTTATACTTCACGTATTACAGTGCTAACGTATAGAGCAGTACTTGGTCTGATCGTGATGAGAGGCGGTGCTCTCCAGTCTCTACGACAACTGACATTTCATTCATCTGTGAACAATGGCAGAGAAACAGCAGAGTAATCCTTTGCAATAATGTTCAGTCACAATTCTAACGTCAAGAACACATTTAAAGAGTTCCTCATTTGCCTGTAGTTAGCAGTGACTCACAGCAAGGGTTTCATTTAGTGTGGCTATAAATCCATAATGACTGTCAGGAAACACTGTTAGTTTCATTTGTTCACTGCATTTCCTCTATGAGACATCTGTTGCTTCAGCATTCCCTGTTCTGTTATATTCCATATTACATGTTGCACAGTTGAGCCACTTCCAGTGATGCATGTGGTGTGTGCAATGATTTGTTACACAGGGACCAACCCTCTCTGCTCAACACGTGATCGAGGTTTGTCAGAAAGTGGTCCTGGAGCAGATGTCCACCTTTGCCAACTCAGTGAAGAGAACATGTGCTGCAGTTTGTCCTCTCTATGGGGATGTGCCCATGGGTGCCCCTGGTCCCCCGGGACAGAAAGGACCCCCCGGACTTCCTGTAAGTTTTTACACTTTGGGTTTTCTTTGTTGAAGCTGAATCAGTGTAAATGCACAGTCTAGGGGACATATCTCTAACCAAAGTATCGCTCCAGGTGTCGTGCTCACCTCCTTTAGACCGTTAGCTGAGACACGTTACCACACAGCACATTCTCCATACATTGTTCGTTGTGGTCTGCCTGGCTGAGTAAAATGCAAACACGTTGCTTGCAAGGGTCTGGACTGGACTTAGAGAGCTGAAGTATTTGGCAGAAAAGCTTGGAATGAAAACATTACAATTTTCCACGTCTCCATGAGGACAAATAAGGAGTCGTAGACTAGACACTTGGTCTGTGTTGAATGGTTTTTGGAGACTATCAAGGCTGTCCTTGGATTGGAAAGCCTTTTCCACATTATTATACAGAGCAGAATCAATTCATGCTCCACAACTTCTTTAATCACAACGACTCTCAGGCTGGTAAAGGCTCTCAAAGCCTTGACTGTATTCAAATATTCCACTATATTTGGTTATGCCCAGTGAGCCTTATGTTGTGGCATTTAATGCCAAACCATGAATAGTATATATCACTACTTTATGATGTTTCCCCAACACAGTATTGAGTAATCAGTCAAATAAATCCTCTTTTTTTCACAATACTAGTCAACAGTACCTTAATTCATGACTTTCAAAAGTTTTGCAAAGTTTAAACAGAAAACACAAAAGATTAATGAAACTTTTTCCTATTGATGATGTTGTCAGGGTGACCCTGGTAATGATGGCGTTGATGGAGAAGTGGGCCCACAGGGATTCTACGGAGAAGCTGGAGATCCGGGCCGAAAAGGAGAAAGAGGTGTGAAGATCAAATCTGACAGAATATATTAACGAATATGATGCAAGTCCAGAGAGTGTGAAACACCAGTGGTAGGAAAAGAACTCAGATCCTTTACTTTAACTTGCTTTAATTGATTGTTTTAGCTACTTTGACACATGACAACAAGGAATAAATACATATAAAGACACACTAACATATTATCCTCTATAGTAGACATCTGCTTATTCACACACCTTGCAGGCACGAAGCAGCATCCGTGGGAATTTAGTGTTTTTTTCAAAAGAAAACAAGATCTGCGACGTCTAAGTCTTCTTTTATGAAGAAGAAACACAAAGTGGATTGGATTTGTTGACAATAACGATATGTTTTATTGGCAAAATCCATCAAAGCACATGCATAATGGACCCTTAAGTGTGATATTATCTTATATTCATTGGTTTTAATTTTCTGTTTAACTAGTCACTAGTATTAGAAATATATACAATACTGTATTTAAGATATAGTACCACATGAAAGAACATGCTGATTGTATGTAAAGATTTTTAAAAATTAATTTAAAAGTTAATGCTCTAACTTATGGTTAGTTGTCCGAGAACGATGTCACACTCATGCAACTTTCTTGTGCCAAGACAATGAAATTGAACAATATTTACAAGGTGTTTTTAAACATCTCTTTAACAGTGGTCTTTGGGACATATGGTCCTTTATCAGCATAAGTGTCGTGTTCTTGAATGCAGGGAATAGCATAAGGCCCTGTCTGCTGTAATTCCTGCTAAGACACCAGTGTATATGTGTGTGTCTTTGTACATGTGTATGTCTGGCTTTCAGGTGACAGAGGGGAGCAAGGTGATAAAGGAGCCAAGGGATATGGCATTCCTGGATACACAGGAGACCAGGGACCAAAGGGTAACAAAGTTTAATGTTGTTTGATGATTCTGTGTATTCAGCTGAGGCTGCGCTTCCGAGGAAAGTGGGAGTGGTGTGTTCTTTGCCAAAAAAGTTATGATTTAGTTCTGTAAATTCACAGTTGTTGAAATGATTTTTCTCTGTAAATGCTCTGTTCTTGGAATGCATCAGAACGTAGTCTTAGTCAGCTAAGTGGGCAGACAGGATGTCTGAAGACTAAACAGCATTTCTGACTCAATCACAGGTCAGCGTGGACGTCCTGGCAGAGCCTTTAACGGGCAGCCAGGGAAGCAGGGGGAGCGGGGACATGTAGGCCGTCCTGGACTCAGGGGCCACCCAGGTCTCAGAGGACCTCCGGGTGTCTGTGTCACCTCTGGATGTGCTCAGCTCAACTCCACCAGCGGGACACCTCCACCAGCAACAAGGAGGTTGAGGAATCGCCCGTAGAGGGAAAAAGAAAAAGTCTCTGTGGACAGTGAATCAAATATTGAACTTAAAGGAGAAAACTATGTTAGCTAGTTTTTTTTGTTAATATGTGTTCATTCAAATAAAGTGAATATTCATGTAAATATGCAAGTGAAACCTGAACTAAAGGTCAGGGAACCAAGGTTTACCAACAGCAACACCTGTGTGAGTCGAAGTGGCAACAAAATATATGTGTATAAAAACACCATCTTCATATGATTCTTTTATTTAAACTGATTTCACAAGTCAGACTTGTCTTTAAACATCTGTACTTTATAATAAAAATCCCAAAATGACAATGATGGTATTTGCACTATTGTATGAAAACCTGGTTTAGGTTCATTTTGACATGGAACTCATTAATAGTGCGAATGCAGCCGTAATGTTTGAAGTAGTAGAAAATATTTTACATCATACATTATTTACTGGTATAAAGAGTTTCTGTGCAACATGTTCTTGTGTTGAGTGGAAGAAAGATTGTCTGATGGTGGAGTGCAGATGAGAGGCATCGTCCTTTATTTTTCTATAAGCAAAGAGCCGGAAAATGAATCTTTACTTTTTACATAGTAAAGAAGCTGTCTGTAATATTGATGTCAATGAACTGGGCGCCTTCACGTTTTCCTTAAACATTCATGTTTCTCATTAGTTACTGTAGTATTGTAACTGCACTACAATACTGGCACGGTATCCCTGAATTTTAAGAATGGGGGAACAATTTTGTGTTGTAATGTAATCAAGGACTCGAGTACACTGCACTCAACAACTCTAAAGTCAACTGGAAGATTTAGAAATTACTTCTGATGACGATTTAGGCAATACTACATGGTAACTGAATATCATACTAATTATAAGTTGTTGGGGTCCCATTGATTAAATATGAGTTGAGCTGTCGTCAGAAAATTTAATGACCCACAACCTGTGGCTTTCTCTTTAGAAGCTGTTGTAGAGATGAGAGCAAACGTTGACACAAACAGCAAAGTTTTCCACACAGTGACTCAGTAGATATGTTGTAACACTGTTGTTTCACAGCGGACTGAGCTGATTCCATTCCTGACCTGGGCGGACGTTCCAGCTAAAAAACCTGAAGATTAAGTGGAATGGAGTCTGCAAATTGCTCGAGGGTATGAGCGGCTGGGCCTGTCTATGTGCATCTGTCGTATAATTAGCCTTGCCCATGCCATTTCTCTGCTTTAGGATCAATGTGTGCTGGGGAAGGCCCTAGCAATCCTGCAGACCAGAAATTACTTAATGTCTTCAAAAAAAAATAGTGATTATTTTCCACAGCTCTAATCAAATGGAGAAACACTTCTAAAAGGGGAAACACACTGGGAGCTCAGCATGTGGCTCTTCTCAGTGTCTTTCCTGGCTCACATTAGTTTCCTCTGAAAAGCCCATCGACTGTGGATCATCATCCACCGCCCCCTCCGTGACTACAGCATCATGTGTACTGTACCATGCTGCTCTTTTTTCTTCCATCGTAGGATCCTATGGCCACCTCCACCATGGAAACTATGACTACTCCACGGTTATCCTCTGAATTTTCTTTCTAGGCTCAACCCTTTGCTTCAGACATGCTCACTATTTATCACTGTGGCAAACCAGACAAGTGATCACAGTAAATAAGGCTTGATTCGTGTGAGCTGATTAAAACGACCCAGTCCAGTCGAGCTTCAAAGTGATGGCACAGAATCAGAGGTTATTAGACAGAGAGGCTTTATGCCGTCCTCAGGCACTTATTTAAAAAAGTTTCAGAATGCCTGCCAGACACTGTAAATGTTAGTTGATGTAAGTAATAAGCCAAATGTGTTAGAGTGCTTTGTAGAAATGAAAGCGAGCAGAGTGCTGATGCAGTTAGATCTGACACTAATTTCACTGACTTTGCCCGCGCAACTTTTTACCACATTCACACGTCTGTACATACTGGCAAGATGACACAAACCTCTGCTGGGTAATTTTCTTCCTTCTTACTTGTATGAACAATTTTGTCATGTGTGCAAACCAAGAGAATATTTGCAAAAAGTAATGAAACATGTATTTTATTTAAAGATTTCACACTGATGCTATCCTGCTGTAAAAAGGACGAGACACACATAATTGGCAAATGCATTGTCAAATGGAAGTTAGACACACACACACGCACTTTTTTCTCAATCCTCCGCTTTTCTTTCACACATTAAATAGTACTCACGCCTTGTTACAGTTTGACTCCACAGGATCATTAGATCTGTCTTGTTTTGCTTAAGCACTGCTTTCATTACTCCGGATTTATGCGAGCAAATTATTTCGGATAATGAATAATAGAAGTAAAATAATATAATAAGTCAGGCTTTCCCTACTTACAGAACACTTTCATTTGATTGATCTTAGTGTGGAAAGGTCTTTTAACTGTATCAATTTGCTGCTGTTCTCATGGATCCCCTATAACATCTGTTAATAAGAAATAATGTGTGCTGCTACTAGGTATAATCTAGTCAAACATTATTTATTGATTATCTGGTAAAAGTTACACAATCTTGAACACAGGTTGCTGCCAAATGCAATCAGACGTGACCACACCATCAGTTATACTGATCAATGTATAGACCACAGAAGACAAGTGTGGTTAAAAAAAAAAAAGTGCACTTCCAGTTGGTCACAAATTGAACACCAGTCTGTAGAGACAGATGATTACTCAGCATTGGAAAGTGTGGTCTCACCAGCAGGTTGGCCCCTCCCAAGCGCCAAACAGCAACTCAGTATTTTCCTGTTGGATCCACCAGAGTGTGCTGAGTCTCAGGGTCAACCAGGCCATCAGCCGGAAACCACTGCTGCTTAATCTCAGCACAAGACCAGGTCTAATATTTAGCACATGACATTCATATTATAATAACAAGATTGTTTTTTTTTTGTTTTGTTTTTGTTCTTGGTTTACTCTGTACACAAGACGAGTCAGATATAGGGAGTAGTGGGAAAGGATAGTAGACTTTCTTTTTCAGAAATAAACAGTATCTGCAGTAGAACTTTTATAAACGACATTAATCAAAATTAAGAAAACAGGTAAACAAACTAAATCTTCTAGAAAAGCAGCTGTAATAAGAGTTAGATCCTAGTTTTTAAAGGCTAATTATTAATTGGTGATATTATACTTACTATAACACTGATTACATTTATTGGTGATCCATAATTTTGACGTTCGTTTATGCCAGATGGTTTTACAAGATTACAAATCTCATACTTATTTGTATTTAGCCTTTAAATCACAACATGCTACATCGGCACTCATGCAACATATCATTTTGTACAGCATAGGGTGCAATGAATTATTGTGCTGCTCAAAATCTTTAACAGCACCTGAAATCTCCAAGTTGTTGTAGGTTGATGCAGAGCAGGCTGCCAGTGACCACAAACATGATCAAACTTGTTAGAGTGGATCAATCCGAGGTATGTCTGCGCTACACACAGCAGATGCAGTTCTCCATTTCCATTTCTAATGACTTGCAGCTGTTTTTTTGCAGACCAGGCACTGCAGTAGCTTTTCACACCTTGTTCGTTGCAGACTTGTAGAACATAATCTGCTGTCCAGTTGTAGGATGAAGTGGAATGATGGGGAGTGATCAGCAATGCAATGCACTGCTGATCACTTCAGGTGTATACTGTATGCTGTATGTATCACATTGTGCTAAATCTTATAGCCTGGATGCTTATCCTGCATCCAGAAAACTTCATGTTCTGTGGTTATGCCCCTAACAACACACATATGATTCAAACCCTTTACACTTGGAAGGAGCCTGCGCTCATGACAATTATTTTCCTTCTGGACTGTCAGAGATGGGCTGTCTGCTTCACTACTTCATGCTCCCCTTATCTGCTTCTCTTTCCACCCATGGTAATTGAAGGTGGCTGTAGGCCAGTAAAAGTCCAGAGTGAGCGAGCAGGGGTGGTGGAGAGGGAGAAAGACAGAGAAGACAGAAGGAGCTGCTGGATAGGGCAGGCTTTCATTCAGCAAAGAAACATGTGCACTTCTTTGCAACTTCAATTTCTGTCTAACGAAGCCTGTGAACAGAATTGATCATTGGCTTTCAATGAGAGGATTAACAGGAATTCACACAAGGGATTCGACACTTGCTGGTAACCTTTTGCATACTTTGTCAACATTTATCTCAGATCTCTTTGCTGTTTTGCAGTTTGGGGTTTGTTCGTGCATACAGATACAGCTGTCATATGCTGTTAACTATACTCACTAACTCTGGTGAGTGGCTGATTTGAGATTACAAATCTCAAGGGAGATTTTGCTGGTTCGTTAGGGTGAACCTGTTGGGCTGATCTTGGTGTTTTCAATTCATTTTTTTAGTATGCAATGTGTTAGCACATGGTAAAATTGCTAACTCAATTCAGATCGGTAACAAATGAACTCTGTGTCAACGTTCACTTTAGTGTGCAAGACTCTGCATATGTGCTGCATATTGAAGGTGTCAGGCTCAGCGATCAGTCCCTTATTTGTGCTACTGTCCTGCAAAGAATGAATGGAATCATCTCGGGATTTTCCTGGCCATTTCTCTGCTCATAAAAGGAGTTTGCTTACATAAGTGCCCCACAGTGTTGCAAGGACTGAACAGATTTTACACATATGAAAATTGAATGTAGATGAAGAAATTGTCAGCACAGTGGACATGTTAGCAGAAAAGTGATACATGTAAGACCCCTTTGAGCGAACATTTTACAAGCTATTATTAAACAGTTTGGAATATTTTTTTTCTTCTGAGAACAACTGAGAGGGCTTAGCTTTTCCTTGTTGCTTGAAGAATCTGGCAGCAATAAATCCCCCTGGTCTTGGCAACTGTTGTTCACGCCGAACACCAGTTGTTGTTTCTGGAATGGAATAACTTCCTTTTGCCAAATTTATAGCAGATAACTATAACTTAAACAGTTTGGATGGAGTTAAAACTGCAGTTACACAAGATAAACTACAAAAAACAAATAGAAAAAAACACAGTTTGTGACATGTTGTTTTAAGGTTTAATCTCAAACTCTGTGGTCTGATCCTGTGGTTAAAATCTGTCTGATGACTCAATGTCGAGTGAAATGTTATCTAGTGAAATGTGAGAAATCATTTGTTCAGCAGCTTCCTGAACAGCATATCCAGCTGGAACTATCCAGCTGCTACTAAAATATGTCTCACATAAATCTTACTAAGATTACAAAATATCGCAGCAAACAATATGCTAAACCCAGAATTCATGTTATGTGGTGGATATATCCACAGTTTGGCTTCGCTTGGTATTCAACACACAGTACCAGCTATCGAGTTCTGGTAGTTTATCGCCACAATTGAAACCTGGAGCTACAGTACTAAGTTT
Source organism: Anabas testudineus (assembly GCF_900324465.2). Lineage (NCBI taxonomy): Eukaryota > Metazoa > Chordata > Actinopteri > Anabantiformes > Anabantidae > Anabas > Anabas testudineus. The sequence continues at coordinate 9,381,620 of NC_046624.1, forward strand.
CAGAACTGCTCCAGTAACATCAGAGATCACTTGAGCCCGGTGCAAACCTGCAACACACGTGCACCTGTTAATTCTGCTACAATTCAAACTGTAAGCAGAATAGCACAGCACATGTAATGTTGCAATTTTATTCCTGGATGAAGGTGGGCTCCCTTCATCATGACTACATGTGTTTGGTCACTGTCCACAGCTGGAATTTCACTGTCTGATGGTGTAAATGAAGACCATGTGGCTCGAGAAAAGGTGTAGAAAAACTCAGTACGGGGAAAGTCAGTTGAGAGGAAAGTCATTCTGGCTGGACGCAGCAAGTGAGGGGGTTTTCCAGCTGCCTCCTCCAGCTCTCTGAAGAAAACAGCTTGCACAACTATGGCAGCTTAACTCCTTCAACTGTGTTACTTCAACTGAGTTTACATCGTGGAAAAATGTAGTCATGTTAAAGAGTGTCACCCCTTAGCGGCTGCACAGGAATAAATGCATTTGGGAGTCCAAAGGTTATATCCTGACCACTGTGTGTTGACCATCACGTTTCACAATCAGAAACAACTATGAATAAGGTGTATGGTCAGTTCCTTCCTATCAAATTCCTTCCACAAGTCTTGTTACTTAAACTGTGCAGCATATCTGGTCCTCATTTGCAACTGCTTCCTTTGAGGATGTCAGCAGTTTCTTTGTGCTGTTGGAAACTACTCTGAAAGATAATTTAATAGAGCAGCCACAGAAAGAACATACAATCAAATGTTAGCTGTTTATTCACATGCAACTTTCTAGTCCATTCTCATTAAATATAAATGTGACTGTTTTCATTGTTTTACTGGATCCTTTATATACTGTACCATTTCATGTCCAATTTCATGGTAATGCACACAGTCACCACCAAGATCTGCATGTTCTTTGTGACACATGCAATGAAATTGATACTGTAAATTAATTAGTTTAGCTTCATTCAGTTTTATCAAAAGCTTAGTAGCATAGTGCATATATACATATAAAGAGAATACCAATACACAGTCCGCTCAGTCACCAATTTTGCCTCAGTGGGCTTTACAGTCTCAGACCCTTTTTGTGCCTCTGCACAGGCAATAGCCAGGGTCAGGTCACTTTCCATTTGTCCATCTGCGCAGCCACCCAGTTCTTGTGAACTTCTATCTAAGGATACTTTAAGGGAATTCCTTATATTTGGTATAACAACAGGAGTCAATGAAGAACTGATGCTGCCAAAAAAAATGCTACATTGTGGAAACACCTGACAGAAATTATATTGCATTTGGCACCAACATACACTTGGATAATGATGACATACACACACAAGGCTCATACTAGAATATCAATCTGGACAGATGTGTTTGCAAACTACAACATTTTAAAGGACGGAGTGTGCATTTTGTCATGTGTTGTACTTGGGTTGACATTGCTTCAGTAAAGGGATTTGTTTGCCATCTCTGGGTTGTTGGCAATTATAACATCTGGAATAACCCTGAATATTAGGTATTTTCTCACCAGAAAAACTATAAATATGGTTTAAAAAGACCCTATTATGGTTAAGTACAAGGGAAAAAACAAGCGGAAAAATTCTGCTGATGGCACAAACAACATTTAGATGTGTCAGAAGTGGCCTGATATCTACAGAGACACATTTCCCCAAGAGAATGTTGTTTGAAATTGATTAACATAGTCCCAAAATGTTTATTTTCTATATGTTTAGACATGTGTTTTGAAATAACCTTGCTCCACTTGATGACAGTAACTGGTTACAATCACTTCAACTGCTGATGGGAAGGAAGGTATTACAATTGGATTTATCCACAAGGGAGGAAAAGTGTAGGCATGAAGCTTTTCTGGGCAGGCGTTCTGTATTTGAGCCAAGGACAGGCAGAGATTGGCAAACGGCATCAGATTTAAGGAAACAGCTGATAATCCCACAGGAAATGGTGATCACTTAAAGGGCAGTTGCGGTCAGAGGTTCAGTGAATTGTTTATTTAGTAAAGATGACAGTGCCATGTGAGGATGTGGTAAACGAGGCTTGAACGGAAAATCCTTAGGTGTTCTAAGGCAGTGGAGGATGTTCAGGATTGGAAAAATAGAGTGCATCGCATGGTGGATAGATGCAGAGTTCACAGTATAACTTAGTGGTACAAGTAAGTGAATTAGGGATTTGTGGGTGGAAGTGTCGTTGGCAGGACTGGGCAGAATGTGAATATAGCCCCTTCCAGTGATCATCCATGTGATACTGTATTCAGGGTTGATGGCTCATGAGTACTACTGCTTCTTAACTTGTCCTAAGCACATGATGGATGCACTAGTAATAGCTTTTACCTCTGAATTTAAAGCTACTCTAATCAATATTTTATGTCTACAATTGATAAAATAACTACTGTATATGTAATTTAGAGGTGTTTGTACTGATGAACCCACAGAAAATTATTAATCAACTTTGGCTTTCGATGCTGAGATATCTCATAGTTGCACTGCTGCATTGTTGTAGTATAGAGCAGACATTTTCTTCCTCTGAGACCAGAGAAAATATTATAATAACTACACTAAACGTAAAAGTTTTTACAATCTTTTGTAAAGTTTTTTACAGCTTGTTTATAGAGCCAGATTACACAAATTCACTCCACTCACTAAGGGTGAAAAATAAGTGGAACCTTACACATTAGGCTTTTTCACAGGTAGGCTTGTTAACTTAAAATTACTGGAGACATGCATTGTCTGAGCTATACAGCACTTGATCTAGGCATAGCAAACATCGGGTAAAAGAAGTTTGCCAAATATTTGTAAAACAGAAGCATATTACCATAGATCACAGAGGGGAGGGAAGTGAAAAACCTCCATTCTCTGCAATACACCCATGAAACATAAATGACTCAACATGACTTTAATGACTTAGTGATCATCTACACTGCTTACCGTGTTAATATAAGTCAAACTTGTGTGATTCCAAGTCATACTCCATGATTCCAAATGTGAATTTATGTAGCCTGCTGGATGTAAGCCACTGTTTGCTAACATATTTATCAGCTTTTCATGGTGACATTATGGTGTCAAAAAGTCAAATGATGCAGTTTTAGCTTCAGCTTGTATGTGTGCACTCATTTTCTACTAATGGCCATCTTTACATAGCCAGGCTTCTGATGCACAGCTAAATGGATGGAAAAATGTAGATCAAGTCATGCCAATTCATTCTGTGAAACAAAAAAAAAATGTATGTATGAATGATTTATAAGGCCTCAGTGGTAAATGCATTAACCATGATTTGAACTGTGAGCAGTGTGAATGTGTGCATGGACCATCAGCTGTCATGTATACGCATTCACAGCAGGCTAAATCAAACTGCTTTCATTTAACACTCTGAACATTAGGGCATCATACAGAGAACACAAGGTGACCTCAGTTCACAAATAATGGTAATTTGCATGCACATACAGAACTTGAATTATATGCTATTATTATTTTATCACGTAAAAAAGAACAATGCAAACATTTGTGACATGTGGTCCCTGTGCTAATCTTGATTTAAAAAAAGTTAAGTCTCAGTGTTTTGTTTTACAATAATGCGATGAAAGATTTCTTCAAATACAAAGCATGTTTTCCATTTCTCTGTAGGTGCACAATTGGAAGTTGGTACTTCTGCATAATGGGTTACAAAGTGACATCCATGCGTTGTGGCTTAAGATGCCTGTGCTTCATGCTTCTCCATTTGTTTAGTGCAGCTCAAGATGATGACATAAGAAGTAAGAGTGCCTCTGTCTTTGCTCTCTCTTATTTGTTTGTTGTCCATAAGTTAATAACGAATGCATTCAAATGACTGAGATGATTTAAATGCTTTTTACGTAACATATTTCACCAAACTAGATACATTTTTAAAAAGTATTATTTCTGCTAATTGTTTATTTCCTGTCTGCTCCAGGTTGTAGGACAGCACCATGTGATTTGGTCTTTATTCTAGATGGCTCATGGAGTGTTGAAGATGTCAATTTTGAACTAGTAAAGCGATGGCTTGTCAACATAACGACAGGCTTCAACATAGGACAGAAGTTCACCCAGGTTGGAGTCGTCCAGTACAGTGATGACCCTGTTTTAGAAATACCTCTGGGGAAGTATTACTCCAACAGAGACCTCATTAAAGCAATGGAGTCTATTGAGTACATGGGGGGAAACACGAGGACAGGCACAGCCATTCAATTTGCTACAGACAAACTGTTTGGCCTTTCTGAGCGTGGCCCACTTGGCATTTCCAGAATTGCTGTTGTCCTCACAGATGGGAAATCCCAAGATGAGGTTTTGAAAGCAGCAGAGGCAGCGAGGAAAAAAGGAGTAATTCTGTTTGCTATTGGCGTGGGGTCAGAGACAGAAGAAGCTGAGTTGAGGGACATTGCGAACAAGCCATTTTCAAAATATGTATTCTCCGTTGAGGACTACAAAGCTATTTCTAGGATCATACAGGTCATACGACAGAAACTATGCGAAGGTGAGAAACTGCTGATTAATTTCTGAAGCTAAAACTGTTCTGCTAAAATAATATGAGGTCAAATATCTGTGTCATCATCAGTTGTATTGCATCACTTGTCAATTTCATCCTCTAAATGATTTTGTCATTCTTGCCCCCATGTTGCAGAGACCGTTTGTCCAGCAAGAATTCCTGTAGATTCCCGTGAAGAGAAAGGTTTTGATTTACTTTTGCAATTAAATTTGGCCAAAAAAGTAAAGAGGACACAGGGGTCATTCTACAGCACTAGAGCCTATGAAGTGACGTCTCACGTTGATTTAAGCGAGACTACACGGTAATCATTTTGCTTTCATTATTCCTCCATCATCAACCATGTATTCTCTGTGGAAAAACTTTTTTTCCCCATTTGTTTGTTCTATCAGGAACCTTTTTCCTGATGGATTCCCTCCATCGTATGTTTTTGTGGCCACGATGAGGTATAAAGGATCAGTGGCCAAAGAGGATTGGGACCTGTGGAGAATACAGACACATGATGGGAAGCCACAAATGGCGGTGACTTTAAGTGGACTGGACCGTACTGTGATGTTCACCACAACAAGCGAAGCACCAAGTGGAATCCAAATGGTTACATTTACACAACAAACAGAAAGGGTAAAATAACAGCCTGTGTGTATTAATGCATATATTTTACACACAAGGACTAGTTACAAACATACAGTATCAAACAGCCCTCAGTCACTTACTGTAGTTTCTGTTCTGCACTGAACACCAGAAAACTACAGTAAGTACCCGATTCCCCAGAGTGGTATATCCATTTGCAAGAATATGTTATTACTGTTTTAATGTGATACACGTACAGATTTTTTTATTTTCTTTATTAGAATGATTCCAAGATGTACAACAGTATTGACTATTTCCTGTTATTTTTCTATGACAACAAAAGCTGTTTGACGAGAAATGGCATCAGCTGCGGCTGCTCATCACTGAGGAGGACGTCACTCTTTATGTTGATGACCTGGAATTGGAAACTCTGCCCTTGGAGTCCCCTGTTGGCATTTTCATCAATGGAAAAACTCAAGTTGGAAAATACATGAGAAAGGAAACAACAGTACCAGTAAGTTTATCCGGTTTACAAAAAATAAACATCTGTGTCAACTTATCTATAGAAACGGGGAGCTGTTTGTTGTTTGTTTGTCTAACCCCGAGCTGATATACAATATGTTCACACGGTACTGCACAGTTTACTACTAGCTCCTCAGAGACATGCTTAACTCCATGGATAATAAATCCTTGGCAAAAAGTAGCCTTTTCCCCCTCACAATCTTATTAATCTTAGTTTTATTTGTCTCAATTGGCACAATTTATGCCAAAATAAATAAATAAAAAAAAAAATCAGGATTGTGCTGTGTTTTCGTGCATGCCTGTAAACACCATATACATATACAGTAGTATGTGTTACATGATGTACACAATTTATTGTGCATATTATGTGTCACCTTTTATTATGAAACAATAGCACAAACTGACCATTCAAGTACCTCAAACATATTAGTAAGCAATTAGGCAGGTCATTATGGTCATTATGGTAAATTATTCTTGGTACATCTTTTGTTATATAAGGAAGGATATGATAAAATCCACTATTTGGGGATGATTCAGACTTTCAGATGTTGCATGCCAGTCAGTGTGTTGACACGTGATTATGTCTGTGGATCTTAACAGAAACCACAGTTTAGTAACCATGTTTATTATGTGTACTGACTCACTGTTATAAGAAACATTTAAAAAGTTTAAAGCCATTTAACAAAATAAATGCACTTATGTATCATTTCGGGATCAGCACACTTGTAATTGGAAACAGATTTTTGTAACTGGACCCTTAAAAGGAAACTTCAATAAAGGCTACCGTTATCATTAACATGTTTTATTCATTTATGCCCCCAAACACAGTCTAATGTTTTCATTAGGTTAAAATAATATATATGCCAGGAGCATTGTTTTGCTCACATAGTAATAGTGAAAGAGTCAATGGGACATCCTGGAGCTGGTTTACCACCAGCATCAATAACATACCAAATAATGGAAGAATAGTGTAATGTTGCTACAGAACAGCTCCAAACACTGAGGGAGGTCTGGCAACTTGCTGCCTACCATTGCCCAGTGAGGCCACTTTATCTTCCCTTTAATAGTTATACATTAGCATTTTCAATTCATTAGTTGCAAAGCACGGATAAAACTGAACTAAATGCTACAAAATGACCCCCATACTACATGTTTTTGTTTTGTTAGCTGGTATGGAGTCTCCAGCAGTGGGGGTTGTGTTAACAAGCCATTTTTTACTTTTTCTTTTTACACTTTGTACAGTTTGAAATTCAGAAACTTCGCATCTACTGTGACCCTGAGCAGAATAATCGAGAGACTGCATGTGAAATACCTGGGGTTGTAAGTATGAGAGTCTCAGTTTTGGCTATGCACTCACTCTTTCAGTCCAAAAGCAACAAAGATAACTTCTTCTCACCTACTTCTCACCTTGTCAGAATAATTCAGTTTCTACTCTGGATCATAGCACACAGTGGTGCAGGCGTGCTGCCAATCAGTTACCTCCACAACTTGTACTGCTGTATTTTACAATAATGTTGTATAATAAAGGTGTAATTTGAACATATTCAATTTAAGTCACATCTGTTTACATATAAAATATTTAGTTGGAGGAGAACATGTGGCTCAGCTTCAAACATTTTGCACACAGTATATATATATATTTTTTTTATGTCTGCTGGCTCTAACTGTGTTTGTGCAGCAGCAGTTCATTGTTATGCTGGCTTGGAAACAGCTATAACTACAGAAAACCAGTGCCAAATTACTGTTTTTAATATTAAGCTGTTGGATAAAAATATCAAAAGAGACAGGATGAAAAGCCTAAAATTACAAAAGCTTGCCAAGTACCCCTGCTCAGCTCCCTCTCTCTGTGTCGGTGGTTTATTTGCAAAGGAATCTCCGAGTTTTCTTATCAGTGCTTGTTTGAAGGGAGGCTTAAATGCTTTACTAGTAAAATCTTAAATCATTTCATTTAAAAACTGAAAAATATCCAGTGGGCATTTTAGCAGAAAGACTTGCTCTTATTTAAATACAGATTGAAGTGATTGGTTTTATTTCTGCTATAATGTCTAATTATGCCTGTTCATTACAGTGCTCCAACAGTCTTGATTATGCTGAACCAACTCAAGAACCTTGTGTTTGTCCTCCTGGACCACCTGGACTCCCAGGAATGAAGGTCAGGTTTTCTACTTCCCTTCATTCTTTGTCCTGTGTCATGCTGTTGTATTACAGTGTATAATTAATAGTCATAGTTGGTTAAATATTTACTTTAAACAGTGGTGGTCTGGTAAGGTGAAACAACAAAAACATAACTCAATCTATAACAATGTTTGTGTGTAAACTCAGGAATGACTAAGAGACTAAATTGCTTCTGTTTGAGAGACAGACCACAAACTTTCTCTTGCCTCCTGCTTAACCTTGAGGAAACATGAAATCCTGGATGATGTCCAAATGTTGTTGTGTAAGGATATGATGATATGATGATCACACTAATATTTTATCAATCCAGACGTTTTTATGGTGCATCCAGAGTTTTCAGGAATTATGGATGCACCACATAGTCTCTCTTAGGCACGTTCTGGCTTGCTATTGAGTCACTTATTTTAAGTCTTGTAAGACCCTGTAGTATTGTACAGTTTCCTTGAAACAAACCAGACCTAGGATAAGATAAACACTGTTTGAATGGAAAATTACCAAACTAGGGAATACACTTAGATCTCTGTATTTATTAATGACAGATTATCAACCAAATAATAGCAACCCCAGTCATAAAAGCCTCTACACAAGGACCTCTGAGAGAGATATTAGCAAAAGTCCTTCCTACAAAAGAACGTGGTTGGTTTCGGGCATATTTGTGTTTATAAGGTCACCGCTGTATGTTTACTACATTTACTAATAGATCCAAAATGCTGGGGATGGTGACTGGCATGCAGATGTTTCTTATAACCCACATAGTGCTCAAGAAGAACTTACAGTATAGCTTGCTCAGCATGGTTTGCAGATAAATTAAATCAACACTGTGCGCCTGAGAAAACATATTGCTACCAGAGATGCTCCAAATTGTTGCCTGATCGACAGTAATGTACATATAAACAATTGGTTTTAGTTATACATGACTGAATTACCACGTTCTACTTTCTGCAGGGTGAATCGGGAAACACTGGCAAACCTGGTCAGCCTGGACCTGCTGGTGCTGATGGTAAGCCTGTGAGTACTACATAGTTCAATATGCAAACATACAGAACACAACAGCATCTGAGCAAATGCTAAAACCTGTTTTTTCCTCTGTAATTGTTTGTGGCCAGGACTACACCAGAATGCTCAAACATAACAGTAAATAAGTGTATTTACTTATTTTTCCAATGGGTAAATAAAAAACATCTCCCATTGTAGCAATGGTGGTTTTTCTGTGATGAAAACCATCCAAAAGTGAACCACATGTTGTACAGCATGATCAAAAATCCACCCCGCAGCCTAGAGTCACTCAGAGAACATGCACATAGCTTAAGGGATGCAAATATTTAACTAAGTGTGTTTCTCCCATTCTGTTTTTGTTTAATGTAAGGGTCTCCCTGGCATTAGAGGGACTCCAGGTCAGCCAGGTCCACCAGGAGTAGAAGTAAATGCATTTTGAAATAATTTACCTTCATGTTTAATTCATACATGTTAAATTCAGCATCAAGAACAGAAAATATAATGCTGCTTTCCGTTCTTATCTCTGCCAGGGGCCACGTGGGCCAGACGGGTACAAAGGAGAGCAAGGGAGGCCTGGTGTTTCGGTAGGAAGGTCAAAAAGCACAAACTATGCTGCAATTGATTTCATTATCATGCTGCAGCACAAATTTGTAACCAGCACAAAACCAACTTGTAATACAAGTCTGTTGTTTCAGGGTGACAGGGGTATGCCTGGATTACCAGGACCACCTGGACAACAGGGAGAGAAGGTGGTGATACTATTTTTTCATTTGCATTATACTGCCTCTTTGTTTGCCTTAACACACCTTGTGTAGTTAAGGTAAACCATTTTTTGATCAAATGTAGGATTAACAGGATGTATCTGCTAGACAACTCAACGTGAACTGCTCCACTGTCGTTGCTTCAATCACTCTAGAACCCATATGTTAGGAATATAAAGTCAGATCCCTCGGGAGAGAAATACAGCTTCTGTAGTGTGGGATCAGAGCTTTGCAGAGAGACTTAAAGAAGCATGGTAATTCATGCTTTCATTCTGGTTTTTCCATTGAAAGCTTAAACAGTTCTGCTTGAAATAAACAGATCACACAGCCACAAAAAGCACTGTGGAGCATTCTATATCTCCAATTAAAGGCCATCAGTTAAGATAAAACCTTGTACTTTAAGGACACCAATCTGGCACACCACCTGCTCCAGCAGCAACTCAAATGCAGATAAACAAGATATTAAGAAATCAATTCGCTACTTGAGGTACTTTAGCTCAAAGTAAGTGCTGCTGAAGTGTTCAGCTGAATAACTTGCTCTGTTCAAGTACACAGACTAGGAAACTTTATGCACTTGGTTGTGTGTAATACTTGCAGCTGTCATGATAAATAACTGTGTGTAAGAAGGCATAAGTACATGAGCCACAGCAGTCCTTGTTTGGACTGGCTGTGGCAGCAAGTCTCTCTAGAACTTTTCAATTGCTCGGATCATTTTAATGTTCATCTGAATGACACAGGGTTATTTCGATGTATAGTTAGGTAATGCATCTTCTATAGATTGCATCAGCCCTTTCATATTATCCCACATTGTAAATAATGTGACCACAGGGAGCCCTGCCAGTTGGCGGACACAGAGAATAATTGATGCAGTTAATGTCATTTTGAAAAAGGTTTCAGCTGTCTGCAGACACGTCTGCACCTGGAGCATATGCTCCTGTACTGTCTGTCCCATTGGTCGACTCAAAGGTCCATTATGTGTCAAATTAAGTTTTTACAAGTGCTTGGCCTGTCTTCTCAACTTTCTTTTATTACTGTAGGTCAAATATGTTCCTACTTTGAGTTTTGCCCATGCAAAATACAATGGAGCACCACCTTTTACATAAATTATATTAAAAAAATAAAAATCACATTTCCAGTTAAAACATAAAATGATTTAAACTTTTACGGGTCTTTTTTATTTTTGCTGGCCTCTTTAAAATCCCATATTTAGACATTGCATTAAGGTAGTGGTCTAAGGCACAAATGATGAGATGAGCATATAGAAGGTGCACTGCTGGTGATTTTCCAGCACGTACATGCCGAATGTTGTAAGAAACAAGTTAGCAAAGCTCTGGTCAAATTGCTTCTACAAAGAGCAAATCACCTCAAGGCAGATTAAAAAGATAGATGTTTTTTTTACAAATGTAAAATTTAGTGAATTCAAATTCTTAATCTAATTAAATACAGTTAAAAGACTCAGAGTGCTTTCTCAGAGTAGTGACCCTGAGAGGCTGAGCTATCAGATGCCACTCCAGAGTGGTTTCAGCTCACAGATCGACAGCTTGATATTTTCCTGTGAATATACAACTCAGAGCTCCATCAAAGATGCGAAGCAGTCTTAGTCCAGAGGCAGCAAAGCAGGCACAAGCCTGATGAGCATCAACAATTCAGCACCTTTCAAGACTTCAGAAATGTCCTTTGTTCAAGCCATGACACATATCTATAAAGCTGTGTGGTCATGATGAGACTTTGGTGGAAGTGAAGAACCAGATTTCTCTTCTTTTTGCACATCTAAATGTCGTCCCATTGTTTGAAACATCCATCCACTGGGCTTCATTTTTAAATATTCTTCATAGTTGCCAAGTAAAAACTGAATTTGCTACATATCTGGGACACAAGGTGTTTTCACTTTGGGAGCCAAAGCCCAAAAACACGGAACAATCTCTTAAGACAGAAAGGTCTTCAACCAGCAGGGAGCCACTTAAGCCTCCCTTAAAGCTAAAGGGGATCCTCATCTTGTAGAGATTTTTGGAAACAAACACATTTACATGTTCCAAATTGTTGCCATAGAGCAAGACCACCCAATGGTGCACTCTCATTTTCCTCACATAAGATCTAGACAACATTAGAGTACAACATTCACTACATTGTAACTATATAGACTGCATTCATCTTTAAAGAAACCAGTTGTTTTGGACATGAAAACCCACAGTGAAACTCACAGCTGCAGAGTTTTTATTTTTCTGCAACATATTTGTTCACTGAATATAAAATTGTGAGTACACTTTGAGAACAACCTCTTTTCATTTACATATAGTTTTGCAAACATGCCATTTGAATCTACACCTACAGAGTTGGCATGCAAAATCTGAAAACAAGTGATCTAATATCCAGCCTTGTTCCAAAATCATGTTTTCATTCTGTAAATGTGATGATTCCTCAAACTTTTGGCAGTGTTAATCATATACAAACATTTGGTTTTAGGTCAAGTGGTGCAATTTTACTGATGATGGCAAGTTGTTTAACTTCCATTCTGTCAAATGAATGTCAGATTCATTGTTGTCTAAAAGACAGAAATAAGCCACAGCTTCTTAGACCATTTAAGGTAGCAACTATTCTGAGATCAAATATAATGATCACTTTCAACTCTTATTCTTCGCAGGGGTCAGTGGGATCTCCAGGAAGTGCTGGGATACCAGGAAACCATGGCCAAGTGGTAAGGATACAGCCAAAACAGTTAAGTAACTGAGCATTGCAAAATAAGTACAACAATCAACTTGATGGAATGATATTTGCAGGGAGAAAAAGGAAGCATGGGACCTTCTGGGCCGCCCGGCTATCCAGGAGAACCTGTACGTATTATCAATTCAAAATCCAATCCACAGCTTGTGTGTCATTGTAGTATAGAGCAAAATTATTTTCTCTTATTTCAGGGCCCTCCTGGGAGAGATGGAAGGGATGGATCTCCAGGGGGACATGGTCAAAAGGTCTGTTTGTTTTGACAGTACAGAATAGTTAAGATTCAAAGCTGATTCCGGGATTAGATAATAATAGAAGCATGAAGTTGAATACGTCTGCAGACTTTGCTATTGATGTTGTTGTTGCTGTTGCAGCCATGGAAATAGAGTCATACGGTACTGTTGCCCCCGCCCCCTTTCTTTTTCCAAACCTCACTTGCCAGCTTCAGTAAACATCAAAGGTGTTTTAGACAGATGTCTATTTAATTAAAGCAACAGAACATGCAAAATAAAAAGATAATGATGTGTATGTGTTAAGTTAAAACTAAGATACTAGAAAGCAGGACGACAATGAAACGTGTTAATGTTTCTGTTTCTCCAATGTATTAAGGGAGAAGCTGGAACCAGTGGTATTCCTGGTGCTGATGGAAAGGACGGCCATCCTGTGAGTCAATTAAACATCTCTTAAACTAGAGGGAGTCCTCTAACTTTAAGAGAAGCTTGCATGTTTGACTGTTGTAGTGTAGCAATGTGTTAACATACTGTCAGCAGAACAGATACAGCGAGTAAACTGGGTATTTCCCCAGAAGTCTGTCCCAGGATAACTCGGTTATGTAACAATCAGGCTCCGGCTATAAACTAAGACTGTGAATGTAACTCATCGAGAGAATGCTGTGATGCTCTGGCAAATCTGTTTTAGGAAGAAATTGTTTCAGCTGGGCAGCCACCCCACTGATCATGATTGTGTCGTCCAAAAGTTTGTGATGGGTCTACAAAAGATGAGTCAGTTGCTCCATAAGGCTGTAAGCCATTTTTCCTCATCAGAACAACAGAGTTAGCAATATATCCAAGAAACAGAATTAGTACTGTAGCTCCCTCAAGCTAAAACAAGATTAAATTCACACTTCAGCGTAGGCCTGAGCAGAGGGATTTCTTTTCTTATCTTAACTGTGTCTGGGAAGCTCTATCTATTTTCTGTCTCTCAGCCTTTCTGTCTGATCACTATGCACATTCAGTATGTTACTTAATCGTCAGTATGAGGCAACCACTGAGCATGTGCAAGTATTTATCTTGGAAAAAAATTACCAACAAAAAGGGCCTTTCAGTGCTAGCTTTGAGATGTGTTGAACTGATTAAATTGTATCAGTAAATAAAACAGGCGCCCCTGACAGTAAATAATGCTAGTGTCCCCTCTAAATCTATACACATTATTCAGCACTGGATTCATAGACAAACCTTTTCTGGTCATTCTTAAACTTTATCATCTTATCTGTTTAAGTACAATCTGTACACTTGTTCTCAGGGTTTGCCCGGATTGCAAGGAATTGCAGGCCTGGATGGACAAAAGGTAACCTTCTTTTAATATACGGTATGTCCAAAATTAACTGTTGAATGGTTTTGTATCATTCTTTGTAATTATATTTGATTTAAGGGGGAAGTTGGTTTGCCTGGACCAAAAGGTTTTAAAGGACTGACTGGACCACCTGTAAGTTACCAGTTGTTGAACAGTTGGTAATAGTCTTAAGACAGTTTTACATTTTTAGTGCCTAAAATAATTTTCTCGTTCTCCTTCAGGGTGAGATGGGTTTACCTGGTGAACCTGGCTTAAAAGGCCAAACTGGACCTAAGGTAATACATATATAATGCAATCGTTAAATGGATCAAAGGTGAACTAAATCCATTGCCTGGCCAAATGAAAAGTCACCACCTGGATTTCACTGAGCAAATAGGTAAGAGCCTTTCATTGGATAATTACTGCAGTGATTAAGATGGCAACACCATGTGGTCAGCTGACTACCTGAATGTACTGAATGGCCAGGTTTTTCCATCAATGGATTGTGTTCTGGTGGCAAGGGCATATTCCTCGATGACACTGGGCTCAAACTGTGAAAAAGTTGTTCAGCGACTAGAAAACATAATTTTCACACATCAATTTGGACATAACAGAGTCCAGACTTTAACCCCATTGAGAATCTTGGGAACACTTTACACAGCAGTCCAATCCTGTCATCAATACAAATCTTGGCAAGAAATTATTGCAACTCTAGATGGAAATACATGTGGTGACATTACATAATCTTATCAAAACAAAGCTGCAGTGAATGCGTGCTGTAATCAAAGCCAAAGGTGGTCCAGGAATTATTCGAGTGACCAAATTATTTTTTGGGCCAGGCAGTGTATAATGTCAGTTTATCACCCTCTATTTCCCTGGGGCCGTGAGTGCACTAACTCAAACTGTGACCCAGAAAAGTCAATACTGTAGATCAATCCACACAAGTTGGCATTAGCCACTGACAAGCTGCAGGCGCAACCATGTCATGATTCAAGTAGGCTCTGAGCACAGTGTAGTACAGCTGCCAACAAATTTAGCAGATCAGTGCACGCTATGTGACATTGTCAATGTAGACGCACTGAACTTTGTTTGGTCAACGGCATTACATGTTTTGTTTAGTCACCATTTTTCTAAAATACAACTTAGCACAAGTAACGATCTCTTGGCCGCAACAGAGGGGCTAAATTAAGCCATGATCCGGCCTTGCTGCTTTCGTCAGTGGAATTTTAGTGGAAATATAACCAGCATAGGCCTGTGCAGTCAGGACACTTTGTCTCCTAATCAGTTTTCATTAGCTGGTCTGCCTTTAACAAGCTAATGTGTATTGGTAAATGGCACACAAGTGAAAACCAAAGTTTATGGAGAGGCAGACAATACTTTTATTTTATGGCCAAGCTTTAAACTACAATTACTGAAGCTTGTTCCACTGGAAAAGAAAGCATATGACTAGTGCTACGCATTACTGTAACAACTAGACAATTAAATGTGAAGCTGCAATTTCCCAATACTTTAAACCATTGCTTAAACTATTGCATGCATCAATGAAAATGAATTCTAATAAGGTCAATAATATGATGATGTTCAAATATACTTTTCCTGAATGTTATCTGTAACATAAAATATGTTTTATTGTTAATCAAGGGGAGTAAGGGTGACGCTGGAAGTCCAGGTATCCAGGGAACACCAGGCCCTGCGGTATGTTTTCATTTAAATAAGCTAAAATTAACCAAGTGGCCTTTTCTCTGATTTAAATTATTGTGGTCATGTATTGAACCAGTGCCAGTGAGAGTAGCATGTTTATCCACACTAGTAATCAAGTATTTCTGTAAGTTGTTCATTCTACAGTATAATACATGTTAATAGTGTGTTTTTAATCACTGTTGATTTTAAAGGGCAGTGCAGGGGAATCAGGAATAGCAGGTGAGCCAGGGCACCCAGGAATGCCAGGCCTGAAGGGCAGCAAGGTATTTCAATTGTTATTTAGTGAAAATGTCATGAAAATGTGTTTACTGGTCAAAGAATAAAGATATAGTATGGTTGCTGATATTCAGTCATAAACATTTGTTCACCAGAAATTCCAGCTGTAATAATAACTCGATTTAAAAATAAATTTGCTTAGCAATTTCAATAAAATGTATTATTTGACATGTTTAAATGTGTACTAGATGTGACAGGTCTTCATTCTGTAAGGATGCATTCTGGCTATTTATTCTTCTGTAAATCACTGGTCTTAAAAACATACAGAAAGTTAAAATACACATCTCTATTTATTTTTTTTATCAGGGAGAAAAGGGAAATCCAAGTGAACGAGGAGAGATGGTAAGATTCTGGGCAAGATTATGCTGCACTACACAACGCGTAATTGCTGACACAGAATAATCTCTGTAATACTAATCTACAATTAGAATTTAAATTCAGAGGTTTAAAGCTTTCAATAAAGCTTTAAATAAACATGAAGGTGACTTGGATATCACTAGAACTGGATTAAGATATACTTTGGTACAAAAGAAATGGTTTGCATAGGTTGGATTTTACTTAAATCACCATGTGGAACAGTTCAAATACTCATGTGTCAGCTAAAGTGGATCAATTCTATGAAAACTAAATTCAACAAGAAAGTAAGATCATATTTTTGTAACCAAATCTGGTGTTAATGTGTTTAAAATACATTAACACCCCCTAAATCCTGTGATAAATACACATTGATCATCTTGTTGAATGTATATTTAACCTGTAGCTACCAATAGTAATAGTGCATGTTCAAACATCTTATGACATGATTCTCATGATTTTCTCATCAGGGATTGAAAGGTGAAAAGGGAGAGCATGGCTGGCCTGGGCTTCATGTGAGTTTTTGAGCTTTGTCAAAAAATACAAACAAAAAATGTGTGCAAGTTTCTAGTTTTTAAATTCAGAAATCCATTTTAAAACACGTTTCAAATTATTGACTTAAGTTGTAACATTCAACTAAACGGGGGCTGTAAATTCAGTATTCAGTATATGTATTACATCCACCAGGGACATTATCAATTACAAATCTATTGGAAGTTAGGTTCTTGACTAGCAGGTGTAAAGCTATTTTCAGAGTTTTCAGACGTCTTCAGAGCAGATAGTGCCACCATGTGGTTATTTATGTTTCCATTTTGAACTTGAGCTCTGGAACTTAGAAAGAGAAGTTGTTTGGGATGTCTTGGTCCAATACATCTATGTGTCTATCTTTATACATTACACCCACTTTCTGTGGCCTAGCTATGTGTTTAGCTATGTGTTTATTATCTGATGCTTTTTTTTTTTTCAAATATGATACATATTATGTTTGTGATACTTTATACCTTTATGTAACTTTCTCAAGTTCTCAATGATATATAGGTAATAGATATGATCTATTTGAAATAATTTATTGTACCATAACTCTTGTGTTACCTAATTTACTGTAGAAAAATATTGTGCATTATTATTTTTATGATTTCTAGTTTATATTTAGTATTCTCCAGAACAAAAGTCAGCACTCCAAGTTTTCTCCAAGCATAGTTTCTGACTGGAGTGCAGGCTAGTATTTCATAACAATACTGGTGTTTTAACACAGCATAACTGAGATGACAATCTTAATTTTTATTTGCCAGCAGTTAATCTCCGGGTATTTATTTTGCTTGCTCATATGCCAAGTTGATAATATTCCATCAATCAATAAAATGAGCTCACATCTTTTCTACTTTGAAACTTGAGGATGGGACGACTTTTGATCACTTGGTTTTCAAAAATAGCACTCTGGTCCACTTATGCCCTTGCAGTTTGCTGGTCTTGAACAGATGTCAACAGGTCTAGCTCACTGCTTGTCCATGCTCTAAAGAAGGATTTTTAGCCAACTGACTGTAAATAAGCTCATCTTATGAGGTGAGTTTTTCGTGATTACTTTGGAGTGCTGACTTTTACTTCATTTTATTGGGAAGGATTTGGAAGTGCAAGAGAAATGCACCTGTTTTTTGTTTTTTTTCTTAATGCTTCTACGATAGTTTTCAATAATAATAATAATTAATCATGACTTTGACTGACAGGGCTCCACGGGTCCAATGGGGCTAAAAGGAGAGGTATGTTAATCTGAATGCATTCATTAAATTATATCCAACCTGAATTATGATGCGTGTTGCTAACACTGGCATGGCCTTTTTGCCAGAAAGGGACAGCAGGAGATCCAGGGCAGAGAGGTCAAGAAGGTCAAATGGGGCGGCCGGGACAGCCGGGTCAGTCAGGCCCACCGGGCCCCAGAGGGACACAGGGGAACACTGGTCCTCCTGGCCCACCTGGACCTGAGGGAAGATATGTATGTGTGATATAAATGTTTTAACACTTTTACTGTTGATAATGATTTAACATCACCAACAATTGGAATGGATATGGAAATCCATATGATCCATTACTTTTTTGCAGGCAAGCCAAATGTCAGACAGTCACATTCGGCAAATTTGCAGAGAGATGATTCAGTGTGAGTATCATTAGAAACTGTGAGATGGTGTGTTTCTGTCTGTTTTCACCAAACATATTAAATCTTTTAATTTCAATCATCCTAGCGGAGCTACCTTTACTGTTGCTGAGCAACCAACAAAGTAGCTGTGCTAGATGCCAAAGCCGTCCTGGATCTCCTGGTCCTCCAGGTCATCCAGGCCCAACTGGGCCCCAGGGACTCAGGGGGCTTCCTGGACTTAGTGGCTCCAGGGGACATCCAGGCCAACCAGGTCGTCCAGGGCACCCTGGTATTGATGGGCTCAAAGGTAAAACTGGCATGAAATCATCATTAAGTAATTAAAACTGTTAAGTATGAAAACCTTTCTAAATAAGACACCTGTGTGTGTTTGCAGGAGAAGCAGGGTTAAAGGGTGAGAAGGGCAGCCCAGGTCGAACTACCACTGGAGATCAAGGGCCACCTGGGCCTCCAGGTAAATAAAGTGACTAATCACACAGCTAATTTAACAGGATGCTTTAGGATTTGTACTAGGATATTTAATGCCACATACTTCTACTGTGTACCATCATGAAGGGATCATGGCTTAATATATTTGTCTCACAGGTCCAATGGGCCCCCAGACGTACAGTAAACCAGGTCCCCCAGGAAATCCTGGACCCCCTGGTCTAAATGGAGCAGAGGGGAAAAGTGGTACACCAGGCATCCCTGGCCAGCCTGGGGTGTGTGATCCATCCATGTGTTATGGTAGCATGATTAGGCGGGATCCTTACAGCAAAGGGCCAAACTATTGACGTAGTGCAGCGCCACAGCAGGCACCAGTCTGAAGCTGATGTGGAACCAACAGCCATTCTCAGGAAGATCTCATCTTTACAGTTTCTCTCTGTCGTGGAAACAAAACAGACCTCTTCTAACAGCTTTTATGTGATAACCGTCAACAGAACTAGATCCTATCACATTTTATATTGATGTTTTGTACTATTATTCAGATATCATTGAACATGCCTTAAGGTTTTACTGGTATTAAAACAAAACAATTGGCTTCATGTAATACCTCTGATTTCAGCACCGTGAACTCATGTACAACATGTATGCAGGGCCATTTCCCAATATATGGGGTCTGAGATTCCATGAGTCTATTTAAAGACAATTATAATGGTTTACTTTAGAATTTAAAGTGTGATTTCATTCATCTTCTGTTTCATATGATCCCCATTGTCAGTTAGTTTCTTTACATGCACACTAGTTCCTGTTACAGTCTTTTATTTTATTCACATCCTTTCAAGTTTTGCTCATTTTATTGCATTGTATTATACTCAGGTGTGCCCCATATTTGATGCCACACTTCACACTGCATGTTAAAACCAAGTCCTGAAGTCCAAAGAATTAGAGATTAGAACTATTAGAGATTTCCACGATAACATTTTGTTGAGGACTAGATCAAGGCAATGGTATAAACCCATTTAGAAAACTGTATATCCCCAGAAGCAAAACTGTCTCAGTCATGGTGAAATAAAAGAAGTTTGAAATAGGATAAGTTTGAAACCACCGGGACTATTCTTACAACTGGACATCAGGCTGATGATAAAGGCTTTGGTCAGGGAGGTGACTAGAAACCCAACAGTCACTCTAACAGACCTTCAGAAGGAGAAATTGAAGAACCTGCCAACTGGATGACCATCTCAGCTTCATTCAGGTGTACAATATGTTAGAGTGCTTAGAGGACTTGGGGGAATAAGGACTGTCTGGTCTGATGGCAAATGTTAACTAATGTAGACATAGCTGAAGAGTTATGTCTGGCAAATACTGGCTAATATCCCTATGGTGCCTAAGCAAAGAGTTTTTTTTTTTAATGTAAGGAAAAACTGTGAGTGAGTTAGAGACTAGGAAACAGTTCAGGAACAATTACAAAATGTTTCCCTCCAGCTGTCGGTGCCCTAAGTGACCAACTAGACAGCCTTTGCCTAAAAATGGCCCTGCATACATGTCTAGATCTCTCTCTGGGTTGTGTGGTTGGGACATAGACACTGGCCCATAATGCCCCCTGGTGTTCCTTCACTGCACATTGAGTAGGTGCAACGTATCCTGTAACATAATAACACACAACCTCTAAAATCTATAAGTTCCATGTTCAGTCAATCATATCATCATAGATTATGTACATTTAACTTTTTTAGCACAAAACTGTGAGTTTGATTTCCTGTAGCTGATTATGAGCTGCTGTAAGTCTGTGTTCCTTTAGCCTTCAGTTTGACTGTTTAGCACTTATCTCTTTATGAAAACCTTTTACAACAGCTAATACTGTGTATAACCCAAGATAAAGTAGCACTTCCCCCCATCAAGATACCTATTTAATATCATTTTCTTCCAATTAGAAGGTAAAATGTTAAAAAGCTCAGCATTTAAGAACATGCTGACCTTATAGTTTTGACAATTTAAGTCATTTTTGTTTCCAAGGCTTACCTTTCATTACTGTAGCAGGTATTTTATTGTTATTTATAAAAGAGTCCTAACTGTATTTCAACAGTGACATGTCTTCAACAGCTTTTAACTATTTTGTAATATTATTTTGTGTTAAGTTGACTTTTGTATGAATCTTTCTTATTTTTACTAAAATTAAAAAAAGCGGAATGATGTATGAACCTGTGCTGTCCTTTAAACTTTAAAGGTGTTATATCGTGCTTTTTGTTTTCCTAAATGCTACTTTTATGTAGTTGGGTGCCCATGTTACACGTTGTCAGATACCGGAAGCTTGAGGTGAACATGCTTGTATCCTGGCTGGAAGTAAAATACCCAGGTTTCATTCTGCAAATTAGTTTAAAGAGTTTTTCAGGGTTTTTTCTCTAAAGGCTAAACTGTCTAAAGTAAAGTGTTGTGGAAGTACATACCTGGCCATCACACACACTAAGTACACCGTCCCGTCCAACCCTAACCCGTTCAGGTTAGCTGCCATAGTTCTGTTTACAGCTAGGACTGATATTTTGAATTAAAATCTGTATGTTTGTCTGATATTATCCTAACATAGTTATTTAAGATGGCAGACTTCTACAAACTAGGAAATCCGAACAGAGAGGGATGAGGAAAGCGATAACTTAAAGACACGGGAGCTCAAACAAGCCTTTGTGGTGTCAAGGCCAGAGGTGCTGTTGCATAATTATAACATGTATTTCCACTTAAATAGGTAAATCTGATATTCATATAATCTTCTATTAATAAAGCCTAAGAATAAAAATATTAGCCTCAAATTAAGCAAAATGTGGCCAGAGTTTCACGTTTATTTCAGAGATTATTGATTATTTGTTTGATTTGATGTTTCCATTTTGACTCCAGCATGAAAAAGGATAATGAGGAAAAGTGTGATGACTGTAGAACACAAAGCAGATAATCACATGGGTCCTACTCAACACAGCACAAAGAAACTTAAACACAAGTGCACATAACTTCTGTGGGTGGTACGTTAATGTACCGTAATGTACGCCAGATGGCGCTATGTGGTAACGCACAGCATGTCCAGGGGTACCTTGATTAAAGTGGAAGCTTTGTTTTTTCATCTTAGACAGCAGCTACACATCATATGAAAACCTCGGACTTTTTATGTTTTAAATTACTCCTGTTTACTTCACTTAGCGCCCCTCTAAGTCTCGTCTAGTTAGACTTTTCTATAATCAGAGTCAGTGTTTGCTCATTGTGGGATTTTTAGATACAAATTATGAGGATGGAAACACAGTGGATTGCAATAACTCTATGGTTTTAATACTAAAACTGGGGTATTCTTGCCCATCTGTGCTGGTATTTTCTTCTCTTGCTGTTCCTATATAGGAATTATGTTTGTACTATAATATAAGTGCAGCATCTTACTCACTTATATGTTGGTAAATTCAATAAAAACAATTTTTTTTTCACGTTTAAACGTTGTATAAACAAAGAATGCTGGAGTCCTGTCCTATAAACACGCGGACTTCAATAAGTAGAGGTGATTAAAAGGCTCTGTCATTATTCTTTCACTCGTTAAGACGGGCTCTCGGATTTCAAGTGTCTCCTTTTACACTCCTCAGCCGCCACATTCATCATGGGACCGGGCTGAAGTTTTATTGCTGCCGCTAGAGGTGGATGCAAAAAAAAAAAAAAAAACTAAAGTCGAGTGTGGGATGGACTCAGAGGGCAACTAGCCCCAGTAGACTCTCCCAGGAAAAAAAAAAAAAAAAAGCAAATGCGAGCCGGGACATGAGTCGAGAGCTCCTCTCTGTTCTATTGTGACACAGTTCAACACTTTTCAAGCGCTGGAAATCCCGGGTCATCCCCCGACGTTATGGGCGTTACGGAGTACGGAGTAAGGTGAGGGACGGGGGGGGTCACAGCTCCATAAATACTTGGTGTGACTTTGGATGGATCCTGAAGGAGTAAAACCCCTACTGGAGGAGCCCGGAGCGCAACAACAGAGGAGCAGGAGGACTTTTCTGCAAGCTGACACCTAATTTGTAGACGGACTGGTAAAAAACAAACAAACAAAACAAAAACAAAAACAAAAAAGGCACAGTTACCACCGATAAAGTTGTGGTGCGTCTGGCAAATATGGAAAGTCTATGATTCCGTGCTGGCAGTAATCTAAAGTGTTTTATTTGTCTCACAGCGTGCGATGTAGTTCACCTTCACACCCCGATGTGAGCTACTTGTCACGATGACAGCGCGTACACCTTTGAACCGTGCTGTGCTTGGACTCGCGTGGAGCTGTTTGACTTTTCTGTCCTGCGCGCATTGCGGGCTGAGTGACAACCATGTGCACTCCAGTTTTATTTACAGGCGGTTGCGCAATCACGAACGCCGGGAGATCCAGAGAGAGATCCTCTCCATCCTGGGCTTACCCCACCGTCCGAGGCCCTTCTCTCCCGGGAAGCAGGCGTTCTCCGCGCCGCTCTTCATGCTCGACCTGTACAACGCCATGGCCGTGGAGGAGGAGGATGGGGCGCAGCAGGGCGCGGTGAAGAGCTTCGGTGCTAAAGTTGAAGGGCACTCTAGGAAAGGTTACTACAGCCCCCAGCAGGCCGGCTACTCCCGGGTCCCACAGCCTTACCGAGCGGCCTCCCTGTTAGGCCACAGCCCCACACTCACCACGGCGCACGACACCAACTTTCTCAATGACGCAGACTTGGTCATGAGTTTTGTCAATTTAGGTGAGTGCCATTAAAGCAGTTCATGTGTCACCAGGTTTTATTATTATTAATAATAATAATAATAATAAATGAATGAATGAATCGAAAGCAGATGCAGGCCAGAATAATTATATAAAGATTTAGATGTGCCGCAGTTTAGTTACAAAATCCCCGTCAAAATAAATATATTTATCTCATCTCCATCACCTCTACAATTTATAGGATTTAAAGCGTATTACCTATATTAAATTTGTGATATTTTAAAATTATTAATTATCTATAATAAACTTTGTAAAAAGAAAACTAATTGTTTTCTAGACTAGATGCAATTTCTTGACAATACACTGCAGACAAGGAAGTGTAAGGAGATATTGCAGCATCAAAGCCTACCACAGCCTATATCCTTGTCTTTAAGGAGTCAGGCAGAAGTGGATTCTTGCCTGTTGTGTCAAGACATTTTCAAACATAAAGATTATGTTTGAACTATGTTGTTCTATAAAGACTCTATAAAGCATGTTACGCATTTTGAGCATGTTTTAAGTTTTGTTGTCTTCCTCCAGCTAAGGGACAGTTGCATGCTGTTGTTCCAAACTCCGACTATGTCATGACTTCATGTTCAGACATCAGTCATCTGGGTTCTGAGGTGTTCAGCTACTCCTGTGAAATATTTAGTATTGACAGAATTAAGCTCAGCATTTTGACCCCACCAATTTGTGCCGCTTTGTATTAAAAGGCAGCAGAAATGTATAATGATGGTGTTTGTTCAGTAGCTGTGACCCTTAACCCTACAGTTCAGAGCAACTTATCAGATGACTGTCTGACCTTGAGAAAATTGGTCTAAATTATTTCCTGTAGTTAAAAGGGGAGGGATAGTGACTGAAGCCAGTATAAATTGAGATTGTGTCACTAATGGAAAGCAGTTCCTCTGTTCTTCATATTTGTTCTATCTGTAACATTTAATAGAAATGTGAAAGGTAATAGTAAGTATAGCACGTGGGAAGCAGCTCGAAAGTGGAATGTGATACAATAATCAGACATTAAAAATAAAATCACCATAAAATGATAAATAAATAATAAAATAAAATAAAAAATGTGATGATTGTGATGTCATGATCTGACATTAACTATAATGCCAGACCTGTTGTTTTAGGTACTTTGTTTTCTTAAATATGAAGCAAAACATGTAAATGTAAATTGTGTCGAGTTGCTTGGAAGTATAATCCCTCACCTTGGCCTGAGCCCATCTGTTTCCACTTACCAGTATACCATGCCATGTACACTGTCAGCCTTGAAAGCTCTGCTGTCGTTCTGGGGACTGTCAAGGAAGTGTTCAATGGGCCTCTGTATTTATTACAGTACACTCAAATATAGCTACTGACCTCAAGAAATGTCTATGTGGCATTTCGATGAAATGAATGCATACGTAAGAAGCCATAGCAGCTACTATGGCAGCTTCGGATTACTGCCAGTGGCTAATATAATGGAACAGTAGGTAAAAGTCCGACCTGTCCTCTGACCTGTTGGTGCTAAGTAACCACAGGCATCCTCGCTCGATAAAGTATCAGGGAAATGCGCTAGATGGCATGACCACAGATGTCAGTGAATCTACTGATCTTGGCCCCATGCCTCTTTTATGCTACAAGGTAGAGGTGCCAGACAGTTGGTGGTCACTTTTTAGTAGAAACAAAGTATCTTTGTCAGCATGTTGATAATGCTGATACATGGAGGCTCCTCTATGTGTTAAGTGGAGTTATTTTATTGAGAGGCTTTTGAAAAACAAAGCAGTGAATAGCTTTTATTTATTTCCATGCAGCACTATGTAGAATAATCATATGTTATTATTTTTAAAATACCTTTAAATATCAAATACATAAACAAATATCTTTTTTCTTTATTATGCTACTTGTGATAGGAGACATATTTAGTTTTAAATGTTAAGGGTCATGCAACACTCTTAGCGCATTGTATGAAACCTATAGGAGGTCAGTATAAGGTCAGAAAAGAGGTCAGAGTAGACGCTCACATGACGTTGAAGAATCCTTTCTGGTCTTTTCTTTCACTTGAGGAGCAGACGAAAGTGTCTTTAATTGAAATCAGCCTGTTTTTCTTAACTGACAGCCCATTCATCATGGCCAGAGAATGCAGTTAGGCACACAGTAGAGGGCCTGTCTGGGAACTGCTACCTGTATTCAGTTGACTGATTTAATGAACTGGAAAGTGCTTTTGTTGGTAGTCAAAATGTTTAGATTGGACCTGGAATGTAAAAGAAGATGTGATAAATCACTCTTTTTCTGTGCCTTACTGCCCACATAGTTTCTCTTTTGAGCAACATTTGCAGGAGATTCAGGATGCAAAGTCATATTTTTTGATCAGTGCAAGTTTAGAAAGTATGAAAGAATGAAATTAATCATAAAATACTTTATTTCACAGTGGAGAAAGATAAAGATTTTTCTCACCAACGAAGACACTACAAGGAGTTCCGTTTTGATCTGACTCAGATCCCGGACGGAGAGGCGGTGACTGCTGCAGAGTTTCGGATCTATAAAGACCGCAGCCACGCACGCTACGAAAATATCACTCTGAAGGTTACTATATATCAAGTCATCAAGGAATATCAAAACAAGTAAGTACCAAATCAACAAGGCAGCACTGGACTGTAGCTAGGTACATTTACTCTAGTACTGTAGTCTAATTTTGAAGTACAATGCTTGCATACTTGAATTTTCTGCTGCTGTATATATACTTCAACATATAAGGTGGTGGTAGCTATGGACTTCAAAATCAGATGAAAATATTTATTTTAACTACGCTGCATTTATCTTACACATATAGTTTGTTTGCAAATTGAAAATGTAACATGTAAAATAGAAGGCCTGCTTACAAAAAATATATTGAAGATAAACCTGCCATAAACTAGTCGAGTCAAGTTCTAATTACCGTAGTCATTTTAATCCAGTAATATAATGTAATGTAACACTCAGGAGCCATTCTGTCACCTGATGAGTGCTTTTACTTTTAAAAACACACATGCATTTTGCTTATAATATTTTTGTAACTCAAATTAAAATGAAGTTAAGTATTTTTATTGCATGACAATGCTACATTAAAAAATCCCAGTACTTCTTGCACCAGTGATTTAAAATCATACAGGGGCTGAAAATTCATTTGGTCTCATATTATGAGCGAGAAATATCAAACATCTGCCTCAAGCCTGTTCTCAGTTAATGTAAATGCTGCGACATGAAAAGCAGACAGAGACCACCACCCAGCTTAAATTGCAAATTGATGAAAACAAATATAAAATAGCTATTTCTTCATCTTTACTTTGATGTCATGCAGTCATCTTATGTCAAAGCAAAAAGACAAAAAAGTCCAACAGCTCGTGTCTTATACAGCTGAAACTTTCCACTTGCACAGAACGTCCGTGTATCTCCGACTCTGTTCTCCTTCATTCACACCATGTCTGCCTTACAAATATAGTTCTCGGATAAAGAGAACTCCATTAGCAAGTTGGCCACTTATGTAGCTTGGAAGGTCCATCAGTTATCACTCATCTTGTGTTGCCTGCCAAACTGGCCTCGTCCCAGATGAAACCATGAGGGCCCATAATAGAGGGGAGGGGGCTCCCCCGGGTGCTCCCGTGGTCACTGTTATGCCCACCACCTGCCTGTCTTAACAATATCCCGGAAGTTTAACCATGACATAGCTGAATACACAAGGGTGTACTTAAAAGTGGGCCCACATTTGCTTGCCAAAAATGTGTGTGGGTGATTGAAGGGGAGATATGGCCCTCCTGGGCTTTGAAAAGGTCCAAGTCAATGGACTCTGCCATCTTAAAGGGGAACACTACTCAGTTTAGGTTTTCACACACATTTTTATAAGGAACAACGTGTTTCATAAAGAAGAGCAATTCTTTCAAAGTTGCAAATTTAGGAAAATAATACAATTGAGATTTGTGATTTCATGCACATTTAGTTAATAACTGAGTTTTTCTCAGTTGAAAATTAGCTCATGTAAAAACTAAAATGGTTAAGTTATGTTTCAGTAGTGAATTAAAGTCTTAAGGATTTAAGATAGTGACTATGTACAGTAACAGCAAAGCCCCCAGTTCAAGTTCAGCTGTGGACCTCTGCTGTCCTGAGTATGAAACATAGTAAGAGACAAACTTATATTCACCATTTCTCACCAATTTGTAATCTGTGCATAGTTCTGTGTATTGTTGATGTCAAACAAAGTGTTGAATGTGTTTCCCTTCTTTTAAAATGTTTCCCTAGATAATTCTTGGTAAAATAATGCATGTTTTCTAACTTACACCTCCTAAAAACTTTCATAACCTTCTTTGCTGTATTAGCAGTCAGAAAGTCCACAGGGCACTTTAAAGTTACTATGCACCAACTTGACATGAACTTTGCCACTGACAACAAATTGCTAACGGAGAATGGCATAAGAACATAAACAGACTTTAAAGGAGTCACCTCGATCTATCTGGTGTCCACTCACTTGAACACACCCTCTGAACTGTACCAGCGATCACAGATTAATGGGCAGGATAAATATTTTTCCTCTAGGATATGGCTTTGGGAATATTAAATACTTACCTACAAAAACTAAATTATTACAGGACATAAGCTTAATGTTGAACATTTCAAGGAGGTAGTTCAGCAGTATGTCACTCATAAGGGTTACCCTTGTGTAGAATTCCACATGAGGTTCAGTTTTATTACACCTGTAATAAACA
Organism: Anabas testudineus; assembly: GCF_900324465.2. Lineage (NCBI taxonomy): Eukaryota > Metazoa > Chordata > Actinopteri > Anabantiformes > Anabantidae > Anabas > Anabas testudineus. The sequence continues at coordinate 9,409,738 of NC_046624.1, forward strand.
CATGAATTGGTCCTGAACTATTGAGGCCATGTGGAAAATCTAGGTTCTCTCCAACCATGTAAGCATCTAACCACTAAAACTGAACAGTCCTTGCCTAATCCGATCTTCCATTTGAAAGGAATCCAATGCGACTTGCAAAGCGGGGCTTTTTCAACTTTCTGGGTTGATTGATGCCTTATGTCAGGCTCATGTTAAAATTATACAGTGACCGATATACTGATTTATAACTCCTGAGATGTTTTGCTTATCAAAAAACTGAAATCATGGCACATGTTCTCCGTACAATTCTGCAGTCTATTACAGTCTATTCTCTACTACAAAAATAACTAATATATAAGCAATGCACCAGTTTTCAATATTGAGAGCGTTTTTTAGAGACAAATGTTTGGTTTCAAAAGGATAAAGAGATGAATAAACGAATAAAAGCCACTCAGATTTTGGCTTCTGCTGCAGAGTATGGACTAAAACATCCATTTGTGATCACTCAGTGATACTTCGTTTATCTGTTCCAGTCTGCCTGGTTAAGGATTCAGTTTAAAAGCCCTCAAAGAAGCATATGGTTTCTTTTTTGTGTCCCTTTAAAGCTTAACTGGGCTTAACGCAGTGTAACAGGCAATGAGGTTTCGCATTCATTTCACCATCTGTTTGACCAGCACTGGTCTAAAACACATACACAATGATCTTCAAAAACCAACCAAACCACAGAGACTAAAAATGAATTTAATGACGATTATTTTTGTGATTTTAAACAATTAGCTGTCTCTGTCTTGGCATGTATGTACTGTTTGTGGAGTTATTTTAGTTGCTGGCTATTTATAACAGATGTTTGTTTCGTTGCTTTCTTTTACCTCCAGAGATGCAGAAACATTCTTGCTTGACTCCAAAATGGTGCAGGCATCCGATGGGGGCTGGCTAGTGTTTGATATCACAGCCACGAGCAACCACTGGGTGATGAACCCACAACAGAACCTGGGCCTGCAGCTCTGTGTGGAGACTTTAGATGGCAAGTGAAGTTCAGTTTTCTTTCTATGAATTTAACATTTGTTCTTTCACTTGCTACCTCCACATATTTATTTTAGAGTCTCCAGGTAGTTCTGATCTTTTGAGACAATCCACCATGTCAAAAATATGTTTTTGCTGACTTTGGGACAAATGCACATTTGACAGTCTGTAGATCATGATTATTTATTGCCAATAAACAGCCATAAATCCACCTGAGAAGATGAATGACTTCTCCTAGTCTTTGTATTTTCAGATGGGGCTCAGCGTAAAAGCTCCCATAAAATGTTAAATGTTATGCCACTTTTCTTTAGTGTTGCCTTGTTATGTTGTTTTATTTACCTGCTGTTTTTTTTTTTAAAGGACGAAGCATCAACATAAAATCTGCTGGAATCATTGGGAGGAACGGGCCCCAGTCCAAACAGCCGTTCCTGGTTGCTTTCTTCAAGGCCAGTGGAGTGTTGCTTCGCTCAGTGAGAGCTGCTGGTGGAAAAAAAAAGAATCACAATCGCAATAAATCTACTAATCAACAAGAATCGTCTAAGGCACCAAAAACTGGAGGTATGAGTCCTTTTAGTAAAAATGCTTTTATAATTTAGTTTACCCAATACACATCCGTTCTCTGAACTAGAATATCTGTTAAGCCAAATGGATAAATGTTGGTATAATATTAATTGTTTGTACCTGTTTGTTTTCAGATTATAACACCAGTGAACAGAAGCAAGCCTGTAAGAAGCATGAACTTTACGTCAGTTTCCGAGATTTGGGCTGGCAGGTAAGACACTTACAGAACTAACAGATGGTAATAACACAATGAATAAATACCTTTTTCATCAGATCATGTGAATACACTAAAACATGTAATTTAATTTAATTGTATTCTTTTTGTCAAGGATTGGATCATTGCACCTGAGGGCTACGCTGCTTTTTACTGTGATGGTGAATGCTCCTTTCCACTCAATGCACACATGAATGCAACAAATCATGCCATAGTGCAAACCCTGGTAGGTACTCTTCAGAGTGTACTGCACATGTGTACTGCAATAAAACCGTTTAAGCTACCATCATTTTCTTAGCAGTTGTAATTCATGTGAAACTCACTGCTCTTGCACCTCTTTTAAACCTACATTATGCTCTCGTTTATAGGTCCATTTAATGTTTCCTGACAATGTGCCAAAGCCATGCTGTGCCCCAACCAAGCTAAACGCAATATCAGTACTTTACTTTGATGACAGCTCCAATGTTATACTCAAGAAGTATAGAAATATGGTAGTTAGGTCTTGTGGTTGCCATTAGTGGAAAGGCTTACTTTAATTTATGCTATCTGGTATGGGAATAGCTGGAAAACACATCTGCTGCAGGTGTGATGTGATGTACAGTATTATGTATATAAAGTTTTATTACCTAATTTATTTTGGTTTCTTTTAAATAGCACTGAATATTGTGATATTTAAATGATTAGGACAAAATGTTGATTATATTTTATCTCTTAACTTTTGTGTCCCTTGGCATATACTCTCATAGTTATGTCTGTATGATAATTTCTAGTACAACCTTTCACTGGAGTCATGATAAATAATGTCACTTTCCCTTTTACTTATTTCCCCCTACTTAGTATACATTTCTTTAGGTTATAACTGTACACTTTCACTGAGAGATCAGTGTATTTTTAGACTGGCATTTAACATAATGTCACAAAATGCAGCATCACAAATTCATTTTGTTAACACGGGAGATCTCAGGATGCTGCTATTGGAACTACCATCACTACAAAAACAGGCTGTCGGAAATATGTTTAATCATATTGGATCACTGGAAAAAAATAGTCTTTGCTAATATAAACCGAACTATTTCCAAGCTGTCACCGTCTTTCAGCATTGACATTGTTTCACCTTCTCCATGCCAGTGTTTTTGTTTTTTATAGGACGGTGCATTCTCAGAAGGGAATTATGTCAGTCTGGACTGAAACTCTTTTTATGTTGAGTGATCACTTTTGAGTGCTTTATGAATTATGTCATTTTTAAACAGTTTATATCTCTTCCAAAAACACTTTTTCGTTCTTCTGTGGTCTTTATCAAAATTGCAAATGTCGTTGCTCCACATTAACTGTTTTACGTTTGGGGAAAGTATATCTCAATGTAGAGTGTTGTGTATTTTAATAAAAGAACCACTTGTAAATGTGTATCTTCTGCTTTGCCTTTCCTTTACCTCATAATTTTTCTTCCTCTATTTATCACCTTAAACTATATGCAGAGGAAAGCATTTCATCTTGGAGCTTTTTCCCCCTCCCCCAGCTGCAAGTCCTTAAGCCCTTTCAAATTCACGTTGTCCTTATGTATGTGTGTTTGGAGCTGTGCAGATGTTTTACACACGGCTGCTAGACTACCATCTCACATTTATAAATGTTTGACAAGTATGATATAAACTAGGGGTCCACCCACAGCGCTTGCTGACATGTTCTTGGGGAGCAGTAGTTCTGGTGGTACAGTGGTAGAAGTAAAGCGATGCCATGACCTCCAAACCAGCTCAAATGGTGATTATCATGTGAGTGCCAACAGAGAAAGGTATATCATTTTGTAAGTAATTTCCATCCATCACATGATTTATGCAATGCGTATGGCACACCTCTTTTTGCTTGCATTATATACACTCATATATTGAAGGTTTCCATCTGTCGAGAGCCAAGATTCACCCACGTGAACAGAGTGAAGACCATAAACTAAACATAGCGAGTGTTGTTGCATGTCTTCCTGGTTCAGGATAAGCAGAACTTCACAAAAGTGCAAGAGAGAAAAACTCTATTTCCAGAGAAGTGCTCTGGTTACGCAGGAATTTTCAATGGTCTTGGAAATGTAGGGATTAGGTTAAGGATTAATATTTATTTACACAACTGTGTTGACCTTCACTGAACACAGGATATGTACTGTTGCACTTTTTCTACCCCCACCCTTCCACTTTTATAACGTTTTTTTTTCTCTGACATGGCAGAACATTGAGTGACTGTATTTCACTTAATTAAAAGCAGTGGCTGGCCTTCCCAGATGTTATGTGGGCTCCATCTAAAAGGAGTGTTGACATTCAGTGAATAGAAGAGGCCACCTGCTAACTTAACTCTTGGCTTGAGGGTTGATTTGCATTCCTGCGGCCTGTTGCCTGGCATGATTACTCCTACCACTTCACAATCCCATCTACTGTTTAATATCATGGATTCTTTCCAATTCAGCTATATTTCTTCCCTTTTTGTAACACAGGAGCTGCTATGAATGACCTTCTATTTAAGTTCTCCAAAACTACTCATCCCTCTTGACAGCAACCTCCTGACCACATGAAAGGAAAGGGTAACAACTGCCATACCCAGGACAGATTAATATAGTGGCCCCTTCTCCTCTGAGACCCCTATGGTCAAAAACAGCCTGCAGTGAGTCAGAGGTGCCTTGACATTCATCAGATCATCACTTCCAGTGGCCACTTCTGTAGCAAGCTGGAAAAAGGTCACAACCCATGGCAGTTTACTTTTCATGAAGGGCTTCTTGTGAATTATTAATGCGTCATGCCGTCAGGTTTATAGTATATGTCACAACATACTGTTGGCCTTACATAAACAGCATTACATAATGCCAGGATGTGTTTCCAGGTGCTGATATTAGCTTTTTTTTTTCTACCACAAACATGTTTATTCCCTTAACCTGATTGAGAAAACAGATATATCCATGTGAGCCCAGCATTTTTTTTTTTCTTCAGCAAATGATGAATTTAGTGAGGAGAATTCATCGTGGAGCTCGTAGCAGGCTGGGACTGGTTGTCTGTCAAAAGTAACAAATACTTGATATTTGAGGTCATTTTCGCCTAAACCAACACTGGCAGGAAATACGCCTGCAAGGACAGCAAAACAAAAAAAAAAAGGCTGATGTAACATGCCATCTTGTCAGACCACCAGCTGAGGTTTGTGTCTGTGTGTTGATGGAGACGTAATCCAACAATATGAGTATGTTAGATGAAATCAAAGAAGCTGCTTATTTTATTGTCTCTCTCTTTTTTTCATCAATAATTAAAGCCAACTTAGGAGAAGGATGCATCTGCCATCTGTACTAAAAAGCCTATAAACTTCAAACATTCAAAGTGTCCCAATGTAATTAGGAACAGTTTGTGCTTAAATCATGCAACAAAACTAATTTAGACATACTGAAAAGAGACGTATCTCATCTAATTATGTATTTGAGGAAGTAGGAGTAAAAAGTCAACTCCAATTTTTTTAAATCCTAAACCTCTTAACCATCTTTCAACCTTTAATGATTTATTTATGGTTATTTCATAATATTTTGAGTAGTTAATCATTTTATAAACAGGTCTTCTGGAAGAGAACTCTTGTATTTCAAAAAAAAAATCAAATGGATTTTACACAAACAATATATAAACTGTGAAACTAAACATTTGTTCACAGTCTCAGATTTTTACAGGCCACAGACTTTAACTGTGCACTTCAAGGTAAATGTTGTATTTGCAACTCTGACTATCAATGTGCTCAAATTACAGCAGTTTCTACTGCAGACAGGTTCGATGACTGACATGATGTTGATTACATTTTAGTTCACCTAATACAAATACAAAATCTGATACTTATTGTTCAATTGATTTAGTAATCCTATGTTTCACTGGTTTACCATCTGCTAACCAGAGATTTATTTCTTTTTCTGTGACACAGAGTTTATTTTCAAAGTGTCACCTTGCAGTCCATCCACAAGGCAAGTGAAATAGTATCTAATAAAAATGTTGTGCAGTTTACCTAATTCATCTCCGCACACATGGTTCTCCTTATTTGTCTTCTGTGGGTGGGCTGTGACTTCCATACAGCTCAATCAGTCTCTCTTGAAAAGGGAGACCATATGGGTCACATTTTTACATGTTGTTTGGTATGACAAGGCTGCAGCAGGACCAGTGAGGAATGTGTCCTCACAGGGCGATGCAGAAACACAGCTTGGTTTGCTTGTTATTCAAATGTGCACATTAGCCAGAGAAAAGGGTCTTTAGGATTTTTGGACTCACAATTGTTTGTGAACTTATCTGCCACTTGCCATTACTGTTAGGGGTGGCACCTGTGCATTTAAATCATCTTTACATGATGAAATCTTAACTTTTAGACAGGGTTAAAAAAATGTATGGTCATTTGAATTTCAAAAATATTCAGAGTATAATATTCATTGTACTAATGAATGAAGTACAATGACATGTTAATCCACTGGATTTACTGCATTTGCATTAATGAAACATCTTTGCCACGAGAGTCCTTCTCAACTATTGGACAAATTATGTAAAAGAACACACAGACGAAAAGGTTCAAATGGAAAGTGCCATACAAACCATAGCAGATGCATAGGATAATATTTGGTTTTAATTTATTTCTGAAACCATAGATGTGGCTATCCTGTATTCATTATGCTGACTGATTTACATTTCATATGCTGAAAGAGGACACATCGGGAGAATTGAGACATTTCTGGGCACAATTATGAGCCAAGAAGGAAAGTAAAAAACAAAATAATCTGACACAATATACAATTCATAAATATAACTCATTCTGTAAAGGTGAATTGTTCCATCAAAACCTGCTGCTCTGATGTGAAATGAAAATACTTAATTTAACACACTGACTGAGTTAATCATCATCATAGAAGCCAAGACAACTGCTGGTACTTTATCTAGTTGTGTTTACTGTGTAGATTGAAGGTATTATTTTTGCTCCATAGCTCTGAAAATGCAACTGTTGTTGCTGCAGCTAATTAAAGAAGAACATTTTACAGATTCAGAAGCTTTTCAATGGTAAAGGGTTATTATACACATCCAAAGGCTTAAACAAAGTAGCCTCTGTTAGTTCTTAGATTTGGTAGATGTTACACAAAACATTCACAGTTACTCAAATGTTAATCAAATGCCATGAACAGTGCAGTGCGCAGGAGGACACTCACTGTCCCACATTGTGTGACTGGTGCTGTCGGTCATTTCACGCTGACAGTGTAGGACCATGACCCAACATCACAACTTTGAATATTTACCTTCTTCTGGTAAATATTAGAGTTTTGTAGAAAAAATTTTGTAAAGTATGAAAACCTGTCGGGAAGCTTAGGCATTATATTTTCAGGAGCAAAGTGCGTTTGACTCAGGTTGAAGTTTTTCATCCTGTCACCTTTTCACATTGTTACAAAAATAATGAACAAAACATGCAACTGCACCAATTTAGAAAGCAAATAGAGATGTCAACAGCCACCACTTAGCCTGGTTCATGTGCAGTCTAGCTGCTGTAAATTTTGCTATGAAATTCAATTTCTCCCACCAAAGATATGTATACACTGCAGGAAATCTCTGCGCTTTATGATCCAGTTGGAGTCGTAATCCAGCCATGAAGCCCTCTATGGAACAATATAAAAATCTGCACAATAAATATCTGGCTGCTTAGAAACATCTGCTTGAATATATATATATACATCACAATGCTGTGTTAATATTGTGTTTGTGAAGAAAAAGCTGAAGATTGTATCATGTTAAAGTAACTGATATGATAATATTGTGACCAAATGATAATAATAATTATAATTAACAAATTTGTGTGTTTTCAGTAACACACTTTATTAAATATACACTGATGTTCATCATCCTCAGGCGGGTACACAGAGTCCCCAAAGTAATATGTTACTCTGCATGTGTAGTGCAGAAGAAATAATATTTTATAAATCAATGCTCAACAATCCTGTATACAATCAAAACAACGCATAGGTCAGTGGCTTTTGTGACAAAAAGACATGGGGCGCTGTGCGGCGTGATTACTAAGAGGATAATCTTTAACACACATGCTGTCTCTAAGGGGAGCTGTGGAAACTTGGCTCAGAGCGGCCAGGCTTCCTGAAGAAACTGTAAGGTAGGCTGCTATTTTTATAAAGGCTTTACATTATGTACAAAAAAGTGTTTGTGGTCACTTTTTCTCTTGGTGTGTAGTTAAACTTAATGCAAATGAAATGGGATGGAGACGTCTTTCCTTACAAAGGAGCAAAATTATTTATACATTCATACTCTTTTTTTTTTACCCAGCATGTTTTATGCATAATTCCGTTTCAATTCCACACCAACAAGTGAGCCGTTGCTGTAGCACTGGGTGTAATCATTCTCACTACTTATAGCCAACAAACCCCTCCATCTTCCCCCTGTTATGGAAGTCATGTCATGACTATTCTTCTCAGGGAGATGATAACATACTGTGTTCAGCACCAGGACCCGCTTGTTGTTCATTTAAATCCATGACGTAGAAATTAAAGACGGATGGAGGATGAAAATTGATTTAATCTGGTTCCTGTTTTCTTACTCCCACTTTGTTTTCAGTATATATCTGGGAGCTTAAAACCTCTTTCATGCCATGCCGAAACCTGTGGTCCATGAAGCACTGTTTTCACATCTGTTTCTTTCTGAGAACTAAAAAGAGAATAGTCCCTTTAGTGTTCCAGTTCAGGAAAAATGTTGTGGCATTTGCGCTGTTTGATTTTTATTTAATATTTTGAATCATTCATCATCTGCTTGGTCTCCAGAACTCTTACGTGTAAAATATAGTGTTCTCAGGAGACAGCTTAAAAACTAGCGCAGAGACATCCTTTTTCCTGTTGCAGTGTATCTGTTTGCCTAATCTACAAAAACGTCTAAGGTATTGTCTTGTTTCAGAGTTTAATCTAGTTCGAGTTTTAACAGGCTGGTAATTAGACTTATATACTATTTTGTTTCACTGAATTGCTGGTAGACATGTAGACAGCTGGAAACACAGCTACTTATTAAAGGTTATTGATAGAAGTATCTGATAGAAGTGATTATTCTAAATGTATGTGCAACAGAAAAAGTTTGTCATACCTTGTGCAGTAAGACATCGAAAGACAACCAACATCAGATTAACTGCTTTAGAGTCATTTTTGGACGTACAAACTTAAAGCAACGTCCATGAAGCTCAGTTCTTCAAAGTGACTCTCTGCGGCTGGTATTTGTCAAGATAAACTGTAGCTGCCAAGTTAACTTGAAAGTAGAAATGTTAAAAGGCCAGTTAGCGTTAAGTGGTTGCTGAAAAAAGACAGCAAAGACAAATAATGAATTACATATTAAGGTAACGACCTTACTTTGTGATAATACTTATAACGAGTCTTTAATGTTCAGCATATATAACAGGTAGTAGTCTTTGTATATTTATTTGTATTATTATGGATATTATTTGTAATAAATTAGTACTCCTGCAAAATGGCTTTATTTTATTATTGTTATTAATTCAGCTTTCATGCACATTTAAAGCACAGATTTACATAGACTTGTGAAAAGTAAAACATAAAACTAAAACCATTAAATTACTTCAAATAAATTAGCTATTATTTTCAGGAAAATTCAACTACGACATATTTACCATTTGGCTGAACAATGATTATAATCTATAAAGGATTTTTAAAACCAAAAGTTCGACAATTAATGCTACTACATTCCTTTTTTTTCTATACCTTAGAGGACCATGAATAAGTGTTTAGAGGCAATTTTAAATTTTAGGGGGTGGCAACTGATAGACATCAACCTTGAAGTCTGCTACAAAAACGGCTTTTTCAGGGGCTGATCACATGAGTCACCTCCCTCCCTTGAGAGAGAAGCAGAAGTCTCTCATCACAGAGCAGTTAGCGTGGTGAGATGGTTGAATGCTAGGACTTCATTAAGCCTCTCTATTGTTAACATCTGGGTTCAGAAGAATGGCTCTTTCTCTGGTAAATGTTACCCAGCCTTAACAAGGGATTTTATTACACCATGCAGTTGACATTGGCAGCAGTGGCACATCAGGCAATGGAAACCCCTCAACTGCTTAGGTCGCAGGAGATCAATCAAAGCAGCATGTTACCCTAAATCCTTCACTTCTCACTCGTACACTGGGGTGAATGTGCATCTAATCATCCTGCTGTATCAAGCTAAAAATATACAACTGTTATGCCTATATGATGAGTGCTGTTTCAAATACGTCCACAGCAAACAATGTGTTTAGTACCTGTTAATAATTCTTTGTGACATTGTCTCCTTTTGTTCATTTTTCCTGCCCTGCACCTACACTCCTTATTTTTAGACTCAAATATTACAGCTCTCTTCAAAGAATTCCCATTCCAATGAACACTTATCTCCCATGTTGCTCCATTTGCCTCTTTGCTTCACACCATTTCCTCTCTCTCTCTCTCTCACTTGCCTCCCCCCCCCCATCACAGTCTCTGTTTTGATCCCCTCCCTGCCAGGGATGTGGCTGCCATGGCAACTGCTGACTCATCCTCCACCGCCTGCAGCCGTCCTCCAAATCCATCTCCTGATGCAGCAAGGCCGCCATCATCCAGGCTGCATTAGATTACTGATTTATCTGACGCCTCGGGTTGCTCTGTTAGTGGCAGCAGTGTGTGCAGGCTGGTCTCAGGGGGCAAAGAGGGACAGCAGGCTGAATAGCAGCCTTCCGGATGGGTAACGTACCCACTACAGTCAAGCACTGCCTGAGCTATGAGCAATTCATCCAGGACTACCCGTGGCTGAAGCGCTGGCTGCTGGAGGAGAAGGTGGGCGTCGTTTTCCTGATTTCTTGTTTCTAATCTGCTGCACATGCTCTGCCACATGACTCTCTCATGACACAGAGTCTGCACAGCAGCCGGGAACACTGATGCTGTGCGCTGCTTATATAATGATCTCTCCTATTTGTAGGTACTGTATTTAAAAAAAAAAAAAAAGGTGTCTTATTTCTTAATTCTGTTTATTTACTTTTCTGATCCGACTGCATGAGCCTCTAGATTCAAAAACATTTTCTACCCAACAGCAATAACCTCGCTGAAGTCAGTCAAAATAAGAGACGAAGAGCATGTATGTTTGTGTGTGTTAGTCTTTATACCATTTATAATTATAGTGTAGATTTTCACTTTATATTATAGAACAAACTGTGTGAATGATGCACTAACCGGATGGTATTTTAATTTCGTTGTACGTTGTGCACAAAGATATTCTTATTGTGTTTTTTAGGCTGCCTAAACAGCATTATTTAATATTACATAATTACAGCCTTAAATAACTAGCCAATCTTAGCCAGCTGTAGCTAGCTACTAGCGCTATAGCTACATTAGCATTGGCATATGTTGTTGGTTAGATTTATCTGTTTCTACACAATATATTTACTATAATAAATACTACTAAGTATTTAAGTATGTAGAAAACAATAACATGTACATGCCCCTCTGAAATATACTTCTGGTGTGATAGCAAGGTGTTTATAAGTATCTAGCCAGGTAGCTAAATATAGCTAGTTATCTTACAGTAGCTAAGGCTAACTGTTCACACAACTCAGAAAACAATGTAAGGATGTTCAATGTCTAATGACAAGCTAAATGCACTGCTGATTCTTTCGTGGGGATAAAAACAGAGATTCACTAAAAGTAAATACTGCTCTTACATTAAGAGCTAGCCAGTGTTGCCACATGCACCCCGTTTGCTAATCTACTGCTAACGCTAACTAGCTGCTTGTTTAGTTTCTGTGATGCCTGGTGGTCAGTAATCTATTGGAAAAACGAGTGGTTTGTGGTCTGCTTAAGACTTTACTGTGGGAATCCGTTGAGGTTTTACATACAAGGACATTTTCCTTTCTAAGGACACATTAGACCGGAGCAGACAGATGACCTGAAACAGTGAGGAGTTACTCTTACCTTCTTCCCCAGCCTTTGTGTCTGCCACACATCTTGCCAGCCTGCATCCTCATGGCATGATGGGCTCAGTTATGTTGTGGTTCTCAGATTTCATTTTGGCTTTGAGGTAGAAGGTTGTTCATGTTAGAAACAGAGTCTTGTGCTTCAGTGTCGTGTTAATGGTATTCTTTTCCTTATTCTTTATTTTTTTTTTCCCAGACCATTACGCAGCATGAGTATCCAGAATTTGTTAAAATTGTTGAAGTCGGTGCGAGAGACGGACTTCAAAATGAAAAGGTATCCACATTTCATTCCATTCAGAAATCTCATTTATATTTATGTGTGCCCTTGTTTTGTATTACAGTCTATTATTATCCCTGGAAACCCCCATTTTCTGCATCTTTCATACATAAAACAATCCATAACATATGGGTGTACCATAATTGCCGGGAGCAGATGTTTCACATTTTCTTTGAAATCGAATAGGAAAGATGACATGGCTTCTGGCTTACTTTACGCTGCTTAACAGATCACGGCTTTATCTTTTTTTGCATGTCGGTAGTTTAAAAGAGAGTACGGGATTCAAAAATTATTCCATTTACCAAATATCATTGTTTCAAAGGTCTGACTTTTTTAAAGAAGGAGAAGTCAGTACGAGCGAGCAGCATGGCAAAAATAATCTGTCAGGTATCTGCCTGTTGTACCTCCCATCTTGAGTGGAATCGAATCCAGAAAGAGCTGTTTGACTTTCATTGTTCCCCAGGAAATTGTTCCGACAGGGGTGAAAATCCAGCTGATAGACATGCTCTCAGGAACAGGCCTGCCTGTGATTGAGGCCACCAGCTTTGTCTCTTCAAAGTGGGTACCGCAGGTAATAAGTCTTCTTTGTGCACAGTGAAAGCGCGCTGAGTGATTTATTAGGCTCTCTTTCTTGTCTGCATATCTACTGAGGAAAATCAGATCCTTTAGCATCCTTTTTGGACCCACAGATGTTTATGGAAAGGATATTCAAAGTTACTTTTCATATAGTTGCTCTAGCATTCCCTGTCATAAATTGTACTTTTTCCTTCCTGTGTAGTGCAAACGAGAACATGTGCCATGTTTTGTTAATACTGAAACATGTAACGTTAAAGAGTAACTGTGCCCTTTATGTATTGTCTGTGTACTACCAACATAGGAAAACATTTGTGTAGGTTGATGTATTCTCAGGAACATGTTCAGATGATGTTAAAGGTTTATTTTCCTACATCATATGTTTTCCCACCATCATTTAGATGGCAGACCACTCTGATGTGCTTAGAGGACTCTGCAGAGCGCCTCATGTTCAGTACCCTGTTTTGACACCTAACATGCAAGGCTTCCAGGATGCTGTAAGCATTCATTTTAAATTCAGTGTGATGATGTCTGCTACAAATCCTAATTGTTTACCCATGCTTGTCAATTTGAATTAATTGTTGGCGCTGCATACATTTTCGCCAGTTAATTCCTGCACTTACACAAGTGTGACTCCAACAATAATTTTCCTACTCCTGTTTTAAGGTTGCAGCTGGTGCTACTGAAGTGGCGGTGTTTGGATCAGCATCTGAAACCTTCAGCAAAAAAAATATTAACTGCTCAATTGATGAAAGCATGCTGAGGTTTGAGGAAGTCATTAATGCTGCTAAAGAGCAACAAATTCCAGTCCGTGGGTTAGTATTCTGGATATTGTCAGATTAAATGAGTGAAAACATGTCAAACTTTTTATTTACTTTTGATTTTTCAGTTAATATTGCATTAACTTTTACCCCAAATGCAAACAGAACAGTGTTAGTACTTTAGTTTAATGTTTCCATATGCAGAACAAACACACAATTCCAGTTCCATATCAATGTCCAGCTATTTCAACACATTCTCACTCCTCAGTTTCACTATAATGACGCTTCCCACTCGGCATCTCATACCAACACCTAGGGGAACCCTTTGGCACTAGTATTTAAAACACCCAGTACATCACTCCTTGACACCATGGGAATGATGGCAGCTACCTGGTGGACCTCTCATCAGTCATAAACAGTCTGAAGTAGAAACATCACTGTTTGATTGACGTTATGCACAAAGTAGGTTAGCAAAAACAAAACCGGGTTAGTAAAGTATGTCTTAATTGTGATTGAACAGGTAAGCCACTTGGTCATCACCAAAATCTAATTACTTGTTAGTTAACCAAATCTAATGCAAATAATTTTTGTATTTCCTTGAATTATTAGCTAACAACCAACATACCAAGAGGAAAAGACATCTATACAGCAATGTGGTGTTTAAACAACAGGCAGTGCCTAAATGTCCAAGCTTAAGTTTAGTTTTTTGTTAGTACATCAAATGTTACAATGCATAAACACTTTCTCATAAACCATGTCATCTTTCAGATATGTTTCCTGTGCCCTTGGGTGCCCTTATGAGGGACACATTGAACCTTCCAATGTTGCCAAGGTAAGGTTAAACTTGTACGCTTGCCTTTCATGTTTCCTTTTATGTTCACTCATTTTGAGACATTCAGTGAAGAATATCGTAATAAAGGGTCATTTTGAAATTTCATCACGTGTATTAGAGAGAAATAATTAATAATTACATTTTTGTAGATACATACTGCATATTGTAAGCTGTGTACTACAAAATGACAAAAATTATATATATGATAAGTTTTTCATAATCTAACTGTGACAGTAACACTTATTGTCTTTTAATGAGAGCATCTTACTATCTTTTACCATATTTTCATTATTTGTTTAGGTGGCAAAGAGGTTATATGAAATGGGCTGTTATGAGATTTCCCTGGGAGATACCATCGGTGTTGGTACTCCAGGTTCCATGGTGAAGATGCTGCAGAGTGTGATGAAGGAAGTGCCTATTAATGCCTTAGCAGTTCACTGCCATGACACTTATGGACAGGCACTGCCCAACATTCTTACTGCACTTCAGGTAAGCCCTAATAATTCACATCCAGCTATCCCAAAGCTCCCACTTCTAGATTTAATAGTAGGAGTTCTGGAAACATAAGCATTCGTAGATGAAGCATTCAAAATAAAAATATCTCAGTTGATTGTTTTTAGTAGCTCTTCAAACTGATGACATGAACCTCGCTTCATATAATATGATGAACCTGCACTGTTCCACTGATCCACTTTGTACCAGTCAGTACAAAGACATCATTTAAGCTGTTCCCAGTGACTTCATCAATGGTTAAGTGAATGAGGGCAACATTGAAGGTGCTGCGTAAACTCATATTGGGTTAAAACTGTAAAAGTAAATGTGGGAAATTGTTTATTTTACAAAAACTGCAGTAGCTCAGTTTGTAGTGCAGTTGTCTAGACACCCCAGGGTAGCCTAACCCTGTATTAGCGCTGATATGTACTGTCTGGCAGCTGTCCAACCACAATTTACCCAAGGGGGATATATAGGGAAGTATATCAATCAATGAATCCTGTATGATTAATTCAGGTAAAACAAATTCCCTCTGGGATTAATAAAGTTTTTCGAATACTTCAAAATCCTAATAATGGTAGATTCAATTGCTACATACTTTTTAAATAAAACATTAGTGCAACTGCATATTAAAGTTTTTGCCAAACATAGTCTAAACATACAAAAACCGTTTGCTTGAAGCAGAGACTACTCCAAAAGTTCTGGGAAAACGTCAAGGAAGTCGACTAAAAACAACTAAAAGCTCTGAAACCCTGACTGACAACAAAACGTCAAGCATACATTTTGGTGATGTAACGTGGCATGAAAAGGGAGAAATGTTAAAAGGTCTCCGAATGTTTTAAAAAGGAAGATAGGTGTTAATCACAACTCTCACTAAAACCTCTTTCAAGGGGAACAAAATTTGAAAGACACATCCGGATTTTTGTGTGAAGGATATGAAAAGTATTTTATCTTGCAGAGGTCTGCAGAGGGCTTATAAATGCTGGCATTGCTAGAAGAGGAGGCCTCAGAGTTGGAAGTGTAGATTCTCCCCTGCAAGACAGTGATGCATCACCTTGCTGATCCTCACATCCTCTCATGTTAAATTGTTTCACTGCTTTACTCTCTGCTTTCCCACTGTCTTGGCCAGGATCTTTGGGCACCTTCTCCTTCATATGCACATTTTTTTCCCTATGATGAGTTTGAATTTTCAGCGGATAACCAGAGGCCAATTATGGATGGATGCCCAGCCTTTGCATCAATCAATGTAGTTTTTCATGATGACATAAAGAGGAGAAGCCAGATGTGAAAGCAAAGTCGAGGTGGTGATTCTTGTTCCAGGACATCACTCAGCTTACTTAAGTAACTGCCAACATTGTGGAGATCACAAGTCTTTTCTGATGCTTTGAATCATTACTCTTGCTGTGGATGGTCACATGTTAAACTGCATTTTCAAGACACATGTAGAAGTACAGTACATTCAAAGATAGAGAAAGATGGTTTTCTGCATTTTACAAAGAGCAATGAACTAATAGTGTCTGTTTTCTACTGTTCAGGCAAAAGGAAAATTCAGATAGGCTTAGTGATAATTGGCAAATAAGGAATTTCATGGTTTTCTGCATTAATTTGTCATAAAATGTGATTTGATCTTCTTATTAGTCAAAAGTATTAACAAGTATAATGTGCCAAAAATAATAACACAAAAGAATTATGATCTTTCATCTCTTTTTTAAGAACATAAAAACCTCATGGTGCTAGTAGAAAAACTATGTGAACCCTTAAAATAATGAACTCCAAAATCCTAATTGGATTCCGGTATTAACATACCTGGAAGAAAATGGGTGTAGACTAAAGTTAAATAAGCTACTTTGTCTGACAAAAAACACTTGTTTTTAATTTGCTCTGCACAAAAAAAATATGCTGAAATGAAATTCCAAAAGGAATACTTATTATAATAGATGTTTATATATTATAAATCTCTATAATACTGCTGACATTGAGTATGGAGCTGAAGTGTAAAACAGTGTATCACTGTCCAAATGTTTATGAAACTCACTGTAAACCTGAATCTGGCCCAAGCTTTACTGACAGCATGGCAGTTTACAGCATTATGAATGTATCCTCTGTTCTGCGCTTGAGAAGGCACAAAACAAATGTGTAGGTTACAATGGGACACACTGAAAACCGGGAACCATCAGTCAACGAGGAAGAGGGCCATTAAGAAACATGATATAAGCGTCTCTCCAAAGCAAAATGATTCACAAAACTGCCCACTGAAAAAAAATCCCAGAATCTTAATGAACATAAGATATTTCCAAAGGGCCCTCCCATCACACATATTGTAGTGAAGAAAAAAACTTCACTGACTATTACAGTAATATGCTCTGTTTCTACTCATCCCACACAAACATAGTGAGGTTGTGTTTGGAATTCTTGTTAGGGTGTTTTCCCTCGCTTAGCCCATAGCAAAACACCGACATAAATCCAGACATAAAACAGAGGTAATGCAGATATGACTGTATCATTTCTCTGAAGCACATTGTCAGTACAGAGGAGGACGCTCATTGGGGGCTGGGTGGGTCAATAGATGTAAGGGGTTCAGCACAAAGGCTCACCTATTCAGTGTCTTTTGGACAAAGCAACTGAGAGCTAGGTGGATTGAAGGGCCCTGGGGGGCTCCTAACTCATCTGTCGCTTGGCTGCTGAACTCTGTGACAATGCTGTGCTTAAAGGCCAGTGGAAAATGATCCTTTCATTCGCTCGCTGCGGAGCACATGATGAACAGTGCTGCAGCTGCAGACCAACTCTAGAAACTTTGGTAGCTTTCTAATGGACAATAATTTCTAACATGCACAAGATAATTACAGTATGCTTTGTGACTGTTATTTTGTGCACTTTTCTGCATAATTAAATCAGTAATTTACACTGCTCCTACACAATGTCCCAGCAATATAAGAACAAAATACAAACACAAGTATCAAGTACCTTGATGTTGATACTAGCAAATACAAGTGCTAGTTAACGCCCATGTTCTGTACAGTATATAGCGTATTTTGTTTGTTACCAATATTATTTACACTCATAATTAGTTTCCTGTTTGGTTTATTAGTAGTTTTTATGCTAAGTTTCTTTCTCAATCTGTCCTCTACCTAATATGTACTAGAAAAAAAATTACTCCGTTCTTATGTGCAATTTAAAAAGTTTATGAATGAACTTTTAAATTAGATTTATATTATTTTGTAAAAAATGAATAAATGACAGTTTCATAGTTTAAACTACTACCGTACGTTCCAAATTATTTGTAAAAACCTTTAGATATCTTTTTAGGAAGTTAACAGTTGTTTAACACATTTTTACACCAAACAACATGAAGAATATTCAGCTCTATCAGGAAAATATTGTTTGACTTACCCCTTTACTTTCTACATAGTACCATACCAATATTTTTAAATCTAGCTATGATTTTGGAGAGCGGAGTAAGAAAGCACAGAGGGACATTGAAAGTCATATTTAGAATGATTCATCGCAGCTGCCTCGTGGCCACAGCAAATAATAGCAGCCAGGGATATTTAGCCTTCCATTTGCTCACACATAAACAAGATGGAAATGAAAGATTTTGTCATAGTTTTTCATTACTGTGTGCCAGAAGTCCACACCACCAACTGGGAGAGAAATGAATTCCCCCAGTGCTGTCAGCCCTGAGTCACCTCTTTTGTTCCTGATAAAGACATTCCTCAGTCTTTCTTTTCTTTTTTCTTTTTTTTTTCCAGAAGGTCTGGGGGGGCTTTGTTACAAACCTACTCCTGGCAGGTCTCACAATGACAATGTATGTACTTAGATTTCACAGGCTTGGCAAGAAAAATTATTTATTCTTTCTCGCAATTTTGGTGTGTTTTGTACAGCTGCAGCTGGGGAATACAGTATAACCTGTTTGTGCTCTCCATTGTGTCTCTGCATTGTCTGAGCTGTTCCACCATGATGGGCTGTGCAGGCTCAGTGACTGTTTTACTAACAATCAGACTAACATAGAATTAGTTATTACAAAATGTCATTAGTTTCCTATGTCACTACCATTGTCTTGTAGTCCCATTATTTTATATGAAAGACTCACACAATCCAAACAAATAATAAATACAAAATACATTCTGAGTTCAGTTATTAAATTGCAAAATAAATATTGATAATAAATTATATATTTAGCTAACTGTACAGAGCCTTCTACAATACGAATACCAAGTACAGCACAATATGATATTAATCAAAAACTATTTACAATGTTTCATGTTGAGTTAATAATGAGTGTTTCGAATAACGAGTATCAATCATGCGAGTTTTAAAATGCACAGGAATACAACAGGAATGTATTTATGTCCATTTCATCTGGGTCACTCGGGCAAGTTAATTTTACACAATAAATAAAAAAGGAGGACAGCTTAACAATAGAAGGGTTCATGGGTACAACAAAGGTAGAAGTTTTGACTCAGACGTAAAGCCTGGATAAAACATGCACATACTATTCTGTTCCTTTTTTATTGTAAAACAAACAGAATAAGTTATTGATTGTTCTGAACTCATGAAACTCAATAAAGAGGTTAATATGGAGGGGAACGACGGATTTTTACGCTTAAATAAATCACAAAGTAAAAATGTCATTTATTTATTCTTTATATGTTTGTTTTGTCTATCTCCTTGCTGCCCACCAGTACTGTATCTGGACTTTGCGCTCCAGTGGAAAGCTTATTTATGCATTCCTGGAAAGAGGTGATATACTGTGTGTGTCAGCAATGGATCTGGGACAGTTTTCTTTCAGCTTCCCAGTTTATGTAGTGGCTAAAGCATCGCTACTTCATAACCTTCACTGAATACACGCTCTCTCTGTCTCTCTCACTCTGACGCAGTTATAAAACCAAAATGGGAGCATGTCCATCTTCAGCCTCGTCCACTCAGAGTCTAGAATGTCAACAAGCTTATCCAAAATCATGCGTGGTTGAAAATGCACAGTGTCTTTAACCAGGAATGTATTGTTTTTACATAGCCACAGCTCACTGAATATGGCTCTTTAACGTTGCGTGCACATCTGGTTTCTGGGTAGTGTGAAACTAACTGAGCCTTGGCAAGTCGAGCTGCTGACCACCAGTTCCTGCGCGATTAGTGTCCACAGGAGCAGGGCACGCTGGTGAAGGGTTCGTTTTGTTCCTCTCAGAAACAGTATGCTGAGGACCCCCAGCCTTACATGGTTAGCAGCTGAAAGCGAGAGAACTGGCACGCTAGATTGCAACTCTGTGTTTATACTACAAAAAATTCTGCCTAGTACAATATCCTGCTCTGGCTTTAACCAAGGTCTGGAAATCTTGTGCACTGCACACACCGGAGTAGATCTCCTCCTCCTTCTACCCCACCTCCTCCTCTTCCCTTTGCCAACACAAACAGCAATTACGGTTGGCTCAGACAGCCCCTGAAAGAAGTAGGTTTTTGTCTGGAGGGAAAGCAACCAATTAGTAGCATTGTTCAAAAAATCCAATATAGGTTATTTTAATTTAGCTTGCCTGGTCCTGCACCATGGGGTGATAGTCTTCATGACCCAGTGCCACTGGAGAGGATCAACGTGTTCATTTAGTCTCACTGTGGGATCCTCTGACATCTGGCTTTACCACGGAAGCTGGAAAACATCCCTAATATTCTCATGATGATCCCGGGGACATGTGGAAAACATCCTGAGACCATAGTCCTTAATGACAGAAAAACTGAAGTCTGGCTTCATCATTTTTTGGTGTGAAAACAAGGGTTATATTTATACTTCGGTACGCCACTGGACTTTTTATGTACTATGTGCATGCACGGAAATTGAAAAGTATACCTCTACAAATTAGCTTGAGCAGTAAATTATAACAAAAAACTATTTCCTAAGCACCATTTTAGGATGTAGGCTGTCCAACAAAAGCTTTGAAATTCAGAAAAACAACGGAAAAAACACTGTGGCCAGACACTTAATAGCGTAGTCTATAACAAAAGTAATGAAAAAAACTCTTTTCCCCTAAAAGTTTGATTGTAAGCAGCCAATAAACCAAACATGTAACACAGAAAACCCAACTTAAATGTATTTATCTCTTGCAGGTGTTATATCCCGGTGTGCAAAAACCATCAGAAAACAGGAACATTACCTAAGAACATCAGTGCAAAAATTTATGACATGAATACTTGTATCAACTTCACATTTGCATAGTAATGTTACAATTCCTGTATTCTTGGCACAATGTAAGAGGACACTAGCCAAGCTAAGACGAAAATGTCTTCTCAATGTGGCAAGAAAGTGAATCCCCATGGTTAAGGGCAAAGTAGAGCTGTAAAAACATGACTAACCAGGAGAATCAGAAACATATGAAATGTTCTGTTCAGCATTTATAATGCCCTTCTCATATGAACAAGGTCGTGATTATGTGGTGCTGGTGGTTTGAGCTGACAAAGAGGATGACTAAGCCATGCTGTGGGACGTTCTGTGCCCACTCATCTTCATGACATGAAGCCCACAGTTCTCCTAAACAGCTGTAAAACACGACCGCAGCTCTGGCGAGATGCACTGCAGTTGGCAGAACAATCCAACAGAACAAGGACCTTTGTTCCTCAGGCTTTACCTGAGGTGAAGCCCGTGGAGGTGCTGAATGTCTCTGTTGTGTGTCCATGCAGATGGGGATCTGTGTGGTGGATTCGGCTGTAGCTGGCCTGGGTGGTTGCCCATATGCTCCGGGTTCATCTGGCAATGTTTCAACGGAGGATGTTCTTTACATGCTCCATGGCATGGGCATTGAAACAGTATGTATGTCTGCACAGTGCACACAGACAGACCTGCTGTGGTTTATGTCTTTATAACCCCAACACCCAACTCATACAATCTCTCAGAGCTCATTTACATAAACAGATCGTTCTGCAAACATACTGTTCTGTAAATGTTTATTTTACAATTTCAGCGGTTTCACACAACTTTTCAGAAACCCACAGTGTTGCATGCTACATCTCAGGAACAATTTATTTAACAATTCCTACCTCTGCTGGTGAAATATGTTCACTACAGTTCACCTGTTGCACACATCCATTTACAGTCATGAGTAGTCTGTCTTCTACCTGATACTGAACTCATTTTTTACAGGGCGTGAACCTTCCAAAGGTTATAGAGGCCGGTGACTTCATCTGCAGTGCGTTATTTCGCAAGACAAACTCCAAGGTTGCCCAGGCAAGAAGCAGGAACCTGTGATGTTTTTCTGGAAAGAAATATATTTACTTATTTGACTGTATTCCCTTTAAAGTGCTTCCCTCGGTGGTGCTACCCTCAGATGTCTGGCCTGCACTGCTGTGTTTGAAGTGCATAATTTCTTTTAGTTTCAGCTTGAATTTCCACATTTCAATTCAATTCAAAGACCCATCATGCACTGTGTCAGCAAATTGTTGTGTTGTATCCTGGCTGGCTCAGTTTTTGCATTTGGTACAGTGTACACAATAAGAGGTTACTATTGCTTGTATTAACTATATAGTATTTTCAAGCCTGAAATATTTACTTCATTTGTGAAAACATCTCACATTCACCTGGCTCTTCGTTGAATTGCTCAGTGGCCTTATAAATTAACAAGTATTAGAATACAAATCGAATTGCTTGTCTGCCCTGGCTCCTTGCTGACCTAAATGTGTGATCACCACAGGTGTTTCATTTGAATAAACAGGGTAGAGAAGCTGCAAAAGGAAAAAGCTCCTTCCTGCTTTTTAATATCTCCTTATGCACTTTACTTCTCATGTTCTGCTTTTCCTGCCCAGACAGATCTTAGAAAGGTTAAAATAATAGATTAGCAAAAAACATAAACAGTTCAAAAACATTCTCTACAGAGTTTTTGCCAAAGATCACTGAAGAAGTGTCCCTTGATTGTTATTGACAGTTAATTTACTGTAACATTATCTATTTATGCTCACATATACTGTACTGGAAGATAATCAAAATAAAGAACAAATATTCAATACTGTAATGTCTTTTTCTTAGTCCTCACGACTCAGGGTATGTCTATTTTAATTGTTGTTATTTGTATTTATTTGAACTCACCTTTTATTCCCATTATAAATCAGTATAATGACAAAGCCAGTGTGAAACTCAACAGGAATCTTGGAACAAACCGGAACAGAAAACATTTGCATAAAAAATTGGATAATTACCCAAAATGGGTCATCTTCACAATATATGAAAATAATTAGGCATTAGAGGGTTTTGGTGTCCTGTAAGAAACCAGACAAACCATTTATTTAAAGCTGTGAGTCTGCTGTGTTTCCAGAACATTATTCTGTGGGAGGAAAATGAAAGTCAACCAAGCAAAGGTCAGCGTGTCTGAAACCCTCACTTTCATAGACCAGAAATCAAAGACGGCCTTTGAGAAAGGTGATTTACTAAGATGAAGAAAACTATGATCATCGAGAGCACAATCCTCCCCCACCCCCTCCACCTTCCCTGCAGCTCTTCCTCTGCTGCATCTACATCCTTCATGGCTGATTCAACATTTACCACTGTGGCCTCACAGCGGGAATGTTCTGACTTTCAACCAACGGGGGTCTTCTGTCTGCAGTTAGTCTGTGTTTACATGTGGCTGTGTGCTTACTTACTGTACTCCGTGTCCATGCGAGCTTCTTCTGGTGCAGCTTCCTTCCATAGTCCGCACAATATTGTAAACACACAATAGCCATGAAGCCTATCAAGCTTCATATTGTTGTAATTGTCTTTTTTTTTTTTTTTGCCAGCGCCTAGAACGCCAATAAACTCTCAACACAAAAGGACAAATGATGACATAAAGGAATCTTAGTGTCAGTGTAAAGTCACTTTAATCTAAATCTGAATATTTGTCATTTACATCAACGAACAAAAGGTTTTTTTGTGAGTCAAGAAAAAGTCCTGCTGTTCACACATCACCTTCTCTACAAATCACTATAACAGACTGATAATTTAGGGAGCTGTACAAAAGGTGAATAAAATAATGTTATATCTCACAATGCTGCTACACAGAGGTATGTATGGATATACATTTTGATCAACATAAGCATCAACAGATTAGGTAATAAATAAATTTAAAACTGATCATTTTGAGCAATCACTTAAAATCCTTTGTAGTTAAAAAGGAACAAAATGATTGGTGTGATTTTGATGACACATACTTCATAGATAAACATCAGAGAATAACAACACTGCTGCTTTTATGCACAGGCTGAAATTTGGTTTTATCTGTTCCTCTGAACATCCTACAGGAGCAAATAAAGAAATTAATAATTCATATGGTTTATTAGCATCAGATCCAAAATGTATCATGTTTTGCACAAATTTATTGTTGATGTACTTACCATATTTTACTGACAACAGCAAGAGGCATTAATATAACGACTCCAGCCAGTAGCACGGTTGCAAAAGCATACATTAGATAATCTGAAACTGAAATAATATTGAAAACCGCATTGATATCATGGAATTAATTTTAATAAAAACTAAACAGTATAGCCTGCTAAATTGAAATTATAATTTAAATAATTTACCAGCTGGCCATGTTTGACTTTTCTCAGATGTATTGATTTCTGGGGGTTTAGAAGGTCCACTGTTGCGTTTCCAAGCTGTCTCTAAAATACACACACACACACAAACATGTTCAAGCGTTTCAATTGATTTTATCATTAAAACAACTGTCTTGTAATCCCAGCGCCTACTCACTGAAGTGTGATCTGTTATGAAGTACATCATGAATCCGGTTGCACGTCAGTAGATCATTGCTGTGCAATCCTTTGCATGAACAAGGATAGTGAAGTGCTGTGCCCAGACTGGCTAAGAAGGCTTTTTCACATTCAGGATCTGCACCAAGGATGAATGCGGGATCCATCAGGGTCAAACAGTCAGTATTGACGAGCTCACTGTCGCTGCACTTTGCTTCTTCGAAGCTCCAGCACTTGTCTTGGAAAGTTTTTAGCCGGTCTCTGGTGAATCAGAGGAAATGTGTTTCAGGTGCAGTTGCCCTATGTTTTGTTGGGTGTTTAGAAAAACTATATCCTGTGGTAAACAGTTGTTTTAATGATAATTACATCTCTGTTGTTAGATTTATATTAAGTAGCTAATACGCTCTGCAAAATGCGTTGTTAATGTGTCACAGCATTAGATGTTTTTAAAATTATTTCCTGTCGACATTTCATCTTAATTACCTTCAAATTGTAGATGTTCCCTAGAAACATGCTCGCTGAGACAACCCCATGTCATACTAAGTGGCTCTGTGGCCTTTCTCATGTACAGTATGTGAAAGGTACAGCAGACTGTCCAATATGCACACATGACGGTTTCATTAGGCTAAAACCTAAACACAGATTTATTACTGATGGTCCAAATTAATGCACAAATGTCACCAAGTTACCACTTTACAATTCATAGTAAGCTTCTCTGTAAGGAGCATGTGAATTAGAATTCACATAAACAAAAATTATAAATCTGTTTTTAATGCTTTTATAATAAACTTGAAATGAATCTCTGCTCACTTTAGCTTTTTATGGCATGCAGTCATCGCTCGTGAAGTACTACAGGAGTGTAAAATGTATTGTAGAGAGACAAAATGAGAACACACCTGCAGTTGGAGTCCTTCACACACTGCTTAACTGTCTCCTGGCAGAGCTGGGTCTCGTCTCCACACATACCATTCTGCAGAGTAGTTTTCATATCCAGACAGCTCTGATCTGAAGCCTCACATTCACACATGACCAACATTTCTGCGACGTTGTGCGGCATGCTGCCATAGAACTGCTGAGTTACTTGCTGACAGTGGTCCCGGTTGCACTGATCTCCCATACATGCCTGAAGAACCGGTGCTAGGTATCTGTTGCAAACTGTATCACTGACACAAACTGTAATCTGGTTTAAGCAAGATCCAGCGCCATCGTATGCTATGAAGAGAAGTGGAGTGGGGGAGTTTTGCAGACATATCACATTTGCATGGCTTGAATTTTGGATCTACACATTACCAAACAACAAAAAAAATAATTACCATAGCTTTTTAAACTGCTTGACTGCCAGTCAACCATTGTGCTCCTCTTCTGTTGAGTTGCTGTACAAATAAAATGTAACATGATGAGCTTTCCTGCCTATTAAATCCTGAAATCGTTTGGTCATAACACTCATTCTGCCACACAATAGTGTTCATTCATCATATAAATCATACTGCCTTTGGTAAACAAAAGTGTAATTTCAGCTCTAAATGATTATCACAGAGACTACTGAGAATACTGCACCTGGCTTTCTGTGGCATTGTGTGGCCAGCGCTTGTATGGAGCCACAGAGCTCCTCCTGCCAGTCACATACGCACCCTTGCAATGAAGGAAATTGGTTGAGCACGGACTGGATGGTCATGTTACACACCTCGGAGCCTTTTATTTGGCACCCTTCATCTTGTATAGCACAAACACAGGAAGGAGGCAGAAAAACAGGATTTTACACAAGCGAGCCACATCTTGTTTGTGCAGCTAACTGGACGTGCCTGCTGTTCCAAAGGCTGTTTGTATGCAGATATAAGTAGGCAAAATCTAATTTACCACACTCTAATGTCAAAGTAAAAACAAATGTTAAGTTTTTATTATCTATTTAATAATTTATACATTTTGCTTCAGGTTATTGCCCCAGTTATTACATTTAAGCTGTATTCCCAAGAAGTTCAATTCAATTAAATAGCTTCATGGCCTGAGCTTCCTGAGGAAAACGCAATCATTTCTTTTATAACGGAACTAGAAAACAGCATGGTCCAATCACTTGCAGCAGGAACGATGAATTAGAAATATTTTTACCGGCACAGATGTCACTGTAAAGTGCTTGTTCACTCTTGCATAGATGTGACATGCAGGTGTCCACAGAAGCCAAACAGTCAGAAAGTGCAGATGAAATATTGATGCTGGATAATTGAGGAATAACAATGCCTGAAATGCATGAACATTACAAAAATGTATTTATCTATGAAGCAGGTTTTATAAGAATCTTTGCATCGACATATCATGTCTTTATTTTTAGTCTTAAACCTTTATAGAAAAGGAGACAAGGAACATTCGGTTCTATTCAATATTATATAGTATAATATATTCAGTAATTCAGCTTTACTGTTAAACATCTGTTACACTATAGCAACAATAGGCTCAGACTCACCAAACACGACAGCAACTTCCAGATGTATCAGATGCATGATGGCTGTTGTGAAGCTGCGAGCTGTGAGGCAACCGATGCTCTCCTGCAGTTGATCTGACCCCCTCGCTGGTGTCAGCGTACTTATGCCGGGCTACACCGCCCACAGTCAACAGGATGTAACACATTTAATGGAGGCTGCACCTTTCACAGTGCACTGAAGTGACACATGCCGTTCAAGATGAAAACAGACGTGAAAGAACAATGAAAACAAACCTCTTGCTCTGATGGTGGTAGCACTTGTCTTTTGTGCTTGGACAACGTATTGAAGGGTCTTATTTTTAGTCATCTCAAAGGGTTTTGCTGTTTTATCATTGGGTCTGTTTACTTTTCAAATTTAAATAAAAAAAAGCGATGCAAACCTCTGATGTACAAAACAAAACAACATATAACTACTTCTATTATAAAAGAACTTGAAGTGATGACGTTTGCAGTTCCTTTTGTTTGTTTGTTTGTTAGTTTTTTTTTTTTTGTTTTTTACTTATTGTCTTAGTTCCCATACTCATTAGAAGCTCTGAAAACCAAAATTGTGCTCAGCATCAAATACAGAGTAGCAGGTAGTCTAATAGTTAAGGTAAATATAGAAATGCTTTCAATTAAATTTATTTTCATTACTGATAAATTTACCTAACAAGTCCTCGTCCAACGAGGACTTGTTAGGTAAATTTAACGAATTTACTTACTTACTCGTTGGACTTAGGTAAAGTCCAATGAATTTACCAAATTCACAGTTTGTTTTAAGAGCACCCCCACATTCGGAGGCACCCCGCTTGACATAAGGCACCATATTGTGACCTGGTACCACTTATTTTTGGTACCAAAAAAATAAAAGCTGGGCAACAATTGCAATTTGTTTGGGATTAGGTATAGAAATGTTTGGGTTCACTTCATTTGACACGTGATGTGCATCATGATTTGTTTGGAATTAGGCATAAAGGGATCTAGGTTAGGTTTAGGCACTAAACAAACATAGTTAGGTTACTAAAACTATGCTTATTAGTCTTAAATATAAGTGCTTCCTTAGCTTCACACATCATTTGTCACATGACGACCATGGCATTTAGGCCGGTCACACTCATCACATTGCTGCTAGCAGTAACGTTAACAGAAAGTTGTCTTATGCTGGACTCAGACTTTCACACTATTCCAACGTGACAGTCCTGAAAGTAATTCATACCTTAGTTAGTTTGTTAGCATTGAGCAGTTAGTCTTGCACAGATTCTCCCCAGGAAACATTGGAGACATAAGTGAAGAAATACTGGGTGGTGTCTTATAGACTTTAAAGGTGATAATAATTAAGTGCTTACTGCTTTTTTTCTGCTGCCCCCAAGTGGCTAAAAATTTGTATTGTAGGTTTAATGATTTTCATAATAGCATTGTTTATCAAATAACCCTGCCTCTCGCTCAATGACAGCTGGGACAGGCTCCAGCACTCCTGGAGAATGGATAATAAAGTGCCATGGTCCCTTGGCAATAAGAGCAAATTGATTTCACAACTACAATTCAATAAAATGTAAGATTTGCTCAAGGGTATCTAGGTGACAGTGGGTATAAATGGAAAGTGCAATGTGTTTATTTCCACATGAATGTTTCTGAATCACATTGCCTCAGTTATTTGTAATAACAACAATAGTAAGTTCAATCTTACCTGTGTTGTGTGAAGTGCTTTTTTTTACTACAAAAAATCTTTGTGTCACAAAACAAAGAGTATAGTAGGTGTTGAGGTCACGCCTGAGTCAGTTTGACAGACTCCTGAAGTTCAAAGGAAAACTTTGGTTTGGAACTAATGAGGAGCTAATGAGGCAATTAAAAGAAGATCTGCAGACACGTGATGGTTGAAGCTGTGATGGTGACAATGGCTTAATGTCAGCCAGTGCAAATAAATAAATAAATATATGAACATGTCAAAAACGTGATTGTAAATATCTTAACTCTTTGTCCTAATTTTAATTGCAGTTGCTGCTTTACTCTATACAAACACCAAATATGTGAAGCAAATCCAACAGCAGAAGTATAAATGTGCATGCTAGTTATGCTGAAAGAAATCACAAGCACTAAAATAAAGCCTGTTACACAGCATGGGCTCTTTCTGCCGAGGGTTTAACTACCAATATAACTGCACTTGAGCCACAAAAGCCTGAAAAATCCAAAGGCATGCCATAGCTAATTGGTACTATGTACAGTGTGTAATTGTTGGCATAACATAAAAATAAAATTCAAGGAATAACAGGAATCCAAAAGCATTGACAAAGGGGCATTGTACAGATTTATAGAATATCAAATGCACCTGTTTCTTTAAAGGTGTGGTGTATAGGTATTAGTACAGTCCCTCTGTTGGGCCTGCAGCTACACAGCCCCATGTGATGCACTGCGTGTTATGACACCTGTTGATCGTAGCCAGCATTAAATTTCAAATGTCCATTTCGCCATTAAAACCACCAGGTGGTGTTACTAATTAAAACCAACAAATATTGCTCAAAATGACACACAGCAAAGTCAATCACACACTCCAATGCATGTTTGAATTTAATGTTGCAGTACAAACAAAATATTACAAAATATAACACATTTTAATGCAAACTGTTAGCGGGGGAGGAGGAATTTCAAGTCTGGACAATGGACTTTAAGGAGAGCAAGTTGTTGTGTACTGTACATGTGCTATTGTACTATATACAGCTAGAGATAAGAAATAAGTAAGAGATATCATTTTTTTTACAAACTTTTTCACATTCAAGTCAAGAATCAAAGCAATCTTGTCAAAACATCGAATGTGAACCCAGTTTTTATTTGTAGTGTTTTTATAATTTTTTTTTAATTCACTAATATTCACAGTCACAAATGCCCCTTAATGAAAAGAAAATCTGTTAGAACTTAACAAGTAGACTTTCTGTCACACAGATGACTGAGCAGAAATCCAGTTGTCCTGTTTTCTGTTTGTGTTCTTGTTTTTATGGTTCTTACTCGTCCACTTTCCTGATTGCTTTATACATTTAATTGATTATTTTCTATAGCTTGATTTGACATTTTGTTGCCTGATTTTGTGTCTTATATGAATGAGAATACTGATGATTGCAATGCTGATTAATAATGTTTTGTGTTTTCTTTTATGGCTATTTGAAGAACTGTTGGATTTTGTAGCATTTATCTTATTTTTGCCTTCATCAGTAAATATTTGATGTGCGATATGTAGATTCTACTGAACGATATTCCAGTCTGATTGCACTCCATCCTTCTACCCCACTGTCTAAGTGATTTGCCCTGATGAAAAGGTCCCATGACAAAAAGCTTATTTGTGTTAGTAAATCTTCTTTATTAAATCAGTGCACAACCTGCTTTAATAATCTTTCTCACATTGTTTTTGGGTCTAATTTATGCAAGAGCAAACACCACATGCTCCACACAATTAGAATTACTAACGATTCTTGGTCTGAAGTTTTGTGATGGAGGACGCAAACAAAACAGATTTACGCTGAAAATGAATGATCTGAACTTTGACTTTGCTTAAATTTGCATATACCACTGCACTATTATGTGCTGGTTGTATGGGATCCGTCTTCAGAGGAATCTCTATTCTTACATTGTCTTTGTTGAAGTAGTAATGAAAAACAAACACACTTGAGACCCGACAGTTGTTCATTCAGACCTTAGATCAGTAGCACAGATTTGAAAAGTGGAAGAATATGTGCAAAATATGTCTCACTCTGCTGCCGTAACATCAGTGGGAATGCTGTTAACAACTAAAGCATGCTCTCATGCAAAACAACAAGATCCGCATATACATTTACTGGACTTTCAAACCCAATTATGCCATAATGATCCATAAACTAGTTTAAAAAAAATTATGAACAAATAGGCTAGATCACTCTGTATGATACAGTGCAACAGCAAGATAAACTGCACCTTCTAATTGATTAGAGATTTCAATCAACAAACCTCAAAATTTTCAATAAAAGATGGATATCACTTCAACTCAGTGTTAGAACCGATGTTCTTGGGTTTATTATGTTGAAAAATCAAATTTCCATTTGGTGCTATTAATAGGGGCAGGTTTCCCTCCACAATACTTTATATTTGCATACTGTCAGTGCACATAATGTTACATTCATGGGAATTAACACTAAAACCTTCAGATGAACATGTGCAAATTAAGGAGAAAAGGAGACAAATTACAATTCAAAAAGTGCCCATCTACTTTTTGCTCAAAAACCATGATGACAGTTTTTCCATTTTAAAATATGTAGTAAAATATTCAAATACTTTCTCTGGTGCCTATCTAAGACTTATTCTTCACACTGTAATACCTGCCCATAGTCCATAAAACAAGCATAGAAATAAATAGATAAATATTAAAAAACTTTTATTTTCCAATTAAATTAAAACACATAAAAATCATGTCACTTAACTGTATAAAATAAAATAAGATTAGTTATTAATTACTAAACATCCAAATGGGTGATGGGTCAAATTAAAGAGATAGTATCTGGTAATTACAAGACATTCTTTTCCCGTCAGAGGTCTCTTCTCAGAATAAGGTTTAAACATTTAACAACTTGTTAGGTTTTCGTGTGCTTTGAAACTCGAGTTGGTCACGAGAGCTACGAGAGCTATGGGACTACACTATCTGATCTGAAATGCGTGACACATTGTCCATGTGATTAACTTGAGTTGACAGAGATTTTCGGCTGTCTGTGCTCGTTCTCTTCTTCTTCGCTCGATTTTGGCCTTGGCCAAAACAGCTACAACTAAAGGCGGCTTTGAACTCATCACGAAACTTCCCTGTAGGGGGGGAAAGAAAAGTGGATTGACTCCAAAGCCAATACAAACATATATCACTGTCTTTTCAGTACATAACACCTGAGAGCTAAGATTATTTTCTAAACTCACGTAAGAATTATACATGTTATCAGTCACTGTCCACTAGAGGACAGTGATGAACTCTGTAACTGGAGAGGCTGGTTACAAACTTACCGCTGAGGAAATTGTAGATGATAGGATTTGCTGCACTGTTGGCATATATGAGCCAATGTGAGAAAGTGAACCACGCATACACCGTTTCCCTGTCATTTATTTTCTTGAACGTCCCAAAAACTCTGCAGACAAAGTGTAATGACATGCATCAGTTAAACTATTGTTTTTTTGTGCACTACTACCATTCATATCTTTTATCTAATTCATGTCTTATATAAGAAGCAATAACAGAGCAGATAAAATATGCCGGCAGCAGCTTTTATTAAACATGAGAATAGCAAGGTTAGGTGCAGCCGACTGTTGTGGTTCTCTCTCTGTTGCATTTAATCCTTAAAGCAGCATATTACCTTTTCATGACATTGAGCACGCTGATTGGCAGGTAGCACAGGGCGAAAACAAAGAGCACCACCATCAGCATGCGAGCTGTCTTGCGTCGAGCTCTGACCTGTTTGATCTCAGCACAAACTGTGCTGGTTCTCACCCTCACAGACTCTCTGTGCCCTGGAGTCTGTCCCGGGCACTGGAAGGACCTCCACTTCCTCTGCAGCACTGATGTGCTTCCAGGAATCTGTAATATGTGCATTCGTCAGGCACTGTGTAGTTGCCAAAGAAATATCAGTTCGCTGAGATTTATGTTGAAGAAAGAAATAATAAAGCACTGGAATACACACCTGTTGACACCACAGCTTGTGACATATTTGGATGTAGGCCAGGACCATAAGACATAATGGTGCAAAGTATGTGACAATGAAGAAACAGGTGTGATAAACCTTTGGGTAGATCTCAGCTGTTAAAAGAATAAAACATAATTTTATTAAAATCTCCTTCAGACTCCAACTTAACTGGTGGTTTGATGTCACTTTAAATAGTAGATTTCCAGCGTGCATAGCTCCAAAGATTTGTTTTCATTTTCCCTCACCTTCTGTCAATGCAAGTAATCAGTATTTCAAAGGTCTTACATAATTGATAGTTTGCTTCAGTTACTCTAACCAGGTAGGATGAGGGCTTTCCCTCTATCATCACTTTGATCTTACTGGCTTATCTGAATGCCAGTAAAAGTCACTGATGCTACTCTATTAGTCTTTATCGAACACACGAAGGGCAACCTGCTCTTATAAATGAAAAAACAAATGGCACCAGACTCACACTGATTTTAGCACATTGTGAGTTTTGAACAACACATGTTGCTGAAGTTGTAGTCCTTGTAGTCCTTTAGTTAGTCATTTTGTTTGAGTTTGACCTCTGGATTTGTCATAGAGTGAGGTGTTTGGTCTTTTCAGATGTTTGATTTGTGAAAACTAACCTCCCCAGTGTTCATCACACACTGTGAACAGGCTGGTCTTGTTCGTGAGCTCAGGTAGAAGGCTGCTGCACTCCATCACAACAGCCTGAGGGATCATGATAATGCACGACACAACCCAGATGACAACAATGCTCTTACGGGCCCTCTTAGCTGTGCTCTTGAACATCAGCGGGTGACAGATAGCATACCAACGATCTTGGGCAATGCAGCTCAGTGTTAGAACTGATACTGATACTGAGGTGGTCTGAGAAAAAAAGGAAAGAAGCTCCAGTTAGACATAGTCAGACCAGAATACTGTATATATTAACTAGCCTTTTTGCCATAACTGGAGGTGAGTATGAGATTCTGGATGTGCTTTACATCTAAACAGCTCTTTGTCTTTACAAAGGTGCAGTGCTGTTTAGTTGTAGACCTGTGTTTAGTTAGTGCTTAGATAAAAAAAAGAAATACCACAAAATTAAATACAGATATTGCATCTTACTAGATTTAATCAATTTGCACTCTGTAGTTAAGGTGAAGCAAACCTAGAACATAACATGTTGAAACTGGCCTTGACTGGTGCCATCGCTGTGGTGATGCGTGGAGAACCACAATGACTGAATTTGCCCTTTTAGTTCTGTAAGGAGGGGTCAAACCGGGCCCTCAAGGCTCACTGTCCTGCTTGTTTCCCAACCATTCCCAGCACCCCCAGCTTCTCATTGGTTGAACCAACACCTGAACCAGGTAATTAGCAGTAGGTAGGCCAGGGATAGCACAAAAACAAGCAGGACAGTGGCCCCCTTGAGGACCTGGATTTGACACCCCTGCTCTA
Source organism: Anabas testudineus (assembly GCF_900324465.2). NCBI lineage: Eukaryota > Metazoa > Chordata > Actinopteri > Anabantiformes > Anabantidae > Anabas > Anabas testudineus. The sequence goes on from NC_046624.1 coordinate 9,443,673, forward strand.
TAGGAGACTTGGGAGAAGGCCAGGGTTTACCAGATGAAACAAGAATTCAATTATGGATCTGTGAAATTGGACGAATTTCAGCATGTTGCAGATGGTCTCCAGAATTTCAATTATTACATTCAGTTCACAGCAGCTTTATCATGTGGGAGATAGACCTATGGGGGGTCTCTCTTTTGCTTAAAGATGCCAGTGACGTACTAACTCATTTATATCTACACTGTGATTGACTAATCTGACAAATATCAGTATACTGTATGAACCCCTGGGCACTGGGTGATGTTATGTCACTGTGAACGTGGTGCTGTCGTTTATTTTGAGTCAACTCCACACTGTGCGTCCAATGTGCATTCACCTGTTGTTAAAAATAGCCTCCAACAAACTCCACTACGCCACTTCACTACGATGATAGTGAACAGCTCTCCGTGGGAACCAAAGCATTGGTGCCACAGAAAGCGAAGACAAAAAGTGCTGAGAGACAAACAGCAACACCATGACGAGTTCTGCCTTTTAATTGGATTTGTTGAGAATAACGATCATTTGTAAAAGGTCAAAATAAAATGCAAGCACAACAGAAATAACAAGCTGAAGTAAAAATTCGGAATTGATCCTTAAGCATGGAATCCTCATTCTTGCAAAACCATTTCAACCAACCAACTGCAAAGCACACAGTAATGTGAATGTCACTGTGAAGACCTTCAAATACCCCACCTTATCCAGCGCCATGAACTATTTTGTGTATGGTAGGATGGAGTATTAGGGCCAGAAGGAAGAGAAAAAATAAATCTAACTTTTGGGAAGAATCCAAATGTTGAGAATTAAGTAAATGTCATTGAAAATATTATTCATTAATGGATTCTTGTAATTCCCCATTTCAAAAATGTCACTATCTCATCACTAAATGAGTTCATTCACAACATCAAATCTCTCTCTAATACTTCATCATAGTGTGTTTGGTTCACAGTTAACAGAAGAGTCCATGCTGATTTGTACATGTTTGGAATCAGTGTATTCGACTTAACCCCTTTGGTTTACAGCTGTATCCACGCAGAACATCTTGTATATGTCACAGCTGTTCACAATCACACTTTGCGAGCAGGTGATGCTGAAATCTACTTTGATGTGTGTATTGAATAGGATTTGTTTAGGATTAAGGCTATAGGACTTGTGCAGGATAGTGTAATAGTTCAGTCCATTCACTGAATACAGATGTGCACATGAAAGTTGACCACATATTACTGGAAAATGTGTTCATGTGGCATGAACTACACAAGGTGGTCAAAAGTGTACTACAGAGTCCAGAACTTAAGATATTGGTGAAAAAAGAAAGCGCCTCTGGATGAGAATAAATGTTGTAACACTGCAGAAGCTTATCAAAACGATGCCACGGTGAATGCATGCTGTAATTAAAGCTAAAGGTGGTCCAACAAACTATTAGAGTGTGTGACTTTATTTTTGGACATGCAGTGTATAAGAAAGGTAATCCTGAAAATAACAGAGAGGGGGGTCCTGGCCTTTCTATTTAAACGTTTTTATAAGCTAAGTACTTTAGACCAGGTCAAGATTTCTAATATTGTGTTTGAAAAGAAGAAGTCAGGGATTATTTCTTACCTGCAGATAAGGCACAACTTTGCAAAGAGTGTTTCCAAAGAACCATGTCTCTGTGATGTCCACAACAAGACTGGCAGGCAGGCAGATGATGGTGACCAGAACATCAGCGAAGGAGAGATTCACTATGAAATAGTTAGTTACGGTGCGCATGTGGCGGTTTTTCCACACTGCAAAACAAACTGAAAATTATACACAATTAAAGCCTACCTGAATACTCGACAAGAACCAATATTTATCACATCAGGCACATTTAAACTTAATCACCACAGTCTACGAGGCATGCTGTCAAATCACAGAGTTTAGATAAAAATTATAATCTTGTTTATATTTTTGTTGCTGTTGGCAAAATTCTCACAAATTAAATTTTTAATGTGTTTAACATCAAATGTTGTAGACTGTCAAAGCAAGTTTTTCATTAATAAAGTTATCTTCAATGTTTTGGTAGCACTAGAAGCCCATTGATTATTTTATCATTTTCAGTAATAAGCATGTATTTTGACAGTTAAAATATAAAAAAATGTGCCTTAATGCAAAATTTAATATACAACAGCATAAACCACATCATCGCCTCTGTAAAAGAGACTCTGTTATCAAATAGCACATCTTTATAGTGTCTTAATAGAGCTCTAAAGTCAAACATAGTGTTTTGAATTATAAGTTGCCACTTTGCATCGGTCAGGGGTAACATTATTAACGCCATCTGTTGGGTTAATGTTGTGGTGGACAGGGACCAGCATGGACACGCTGACCGGTCTGCACCTATATGCAGTGCCATATGCAGTAAGCACTGTTGCTGTGACACCTGCTGACCCCTGTCGACCACAACATCAAAACCACCATGTGGATTTAATGTGGCGCATGTTTCAAGGTTGCTTGGTAATGAGAGTTTAGCATAGAAAGTCATTACATAGCCTGGTGGGACATACAGCTTGTTAGTGAATGTTTAGCTGTATACAGTGTACTGAATCCTACTAATAAAGGAACATTACAAATCATAACCATGTATGTAACATCCATGAAACACATTGCATAGAATAGAAATTAAAGTAATGTTAGTAAAAGGATTTTGACCTGCGGAGATGCTGAAACAGGCAGTGTCACCACAGTTTGTAACTGGGGCACAGGCATCACTTCTGAAATGTGTAGGGACGACTACACACTGCAATAGAAGATTGTTGTACACTAACAGAAGAACTCCTGCGAGGGCATGGCTGCAGCTGAGGTGGCAGCGGGACTGAGAATGGGCAAAGTGGAAAATCACCAGGCCATTTGAGGGTTATAAGAAGAAAGAGGACAAAGAGCAGTGTGGATCCCTGATCCCTGATGTTTCAGTGTCCAGGTGACAGACAGACAGACAGAAAGACAGACAGACAGACAGACAGAGGAGGCTTTCTCTTTCATAAAGCTTCTTTTTAGGGGCTGCTGTTGTCTCCAATGACCTTGTCCAATTGACTATGACAGGATATGACATACCTCATTTTGAGAATTACACCAGTTCTTGGTTGAGATGAGATGGAGAGAAGAAAAAAACACATGTTTGTCATTAAATGTATTTTGACAGATGCAGAAACATTGATCTCTGTCCTTTTATCCTGTCTTTGTGGACATTAAGACAACTGTCAGGTTGTCACTCCTCCTCCTTTTTGTTTGTTCGTTACTGAGCATGCTTTGTCACACATGGACGTTTGTAGTTCCACTGGATTCAAATTGAGGTTCAACTCTTTATTTGCCTGTTGATGTATTATACATCTGGAGCTGCGATGACGGTGGCTTTTCATAATAGTCACACATGCACGCTGGTTGATTGAACCGACTCTGGTAAGAACAATTCCAATCTCAGAGATAATCAACTTAGACTTTAGGGTTGAAGCTTCAGAGTTTGGTAAATGTGTTTTTTGAAATGACCTTTCTGTGCATATTTGATGAGCACTGTGAATTTGAGAAGGTTTCTGCAGTACAATGCCATTATTAAACTGATTGGATCTACAATTACAGTCTAAAATAACTAAGAATTTAAAAAGAGCTATCAGTGGTATGCATTTTTTTCTGAAAGCCTTGTGTCAGCTCCACAGTGTCCCTTATTGCTTCCTTGCCAATAGAAACCAAACTACAGGCACAGAGATAGAAAAACAAAGAGAACATCTTTATCTCTAAAAATAAAGAGGGGCACACTCATGATTAATAATGAGAAAGACATCCTTGTATTGTAGCTACTGTTTCCTCTTGGTGTAATATTAGGATTGTTCTTACTTAAACATGATCCTAAAGATTCACATTCAGTGCACAAAGACTTTAATAGTTTGTGGTTGCAGTTTCTGTTTCCTCTGCAATCAGCCTGCATGTCTACCAAACTACCTGCTGCAAAATCAGCAGCGAAGTGCGTCTGGAGTGGATCTGAGTGTCAGAATGTAATGACACTGACAACTGCTGCTATTTCTGCTTCCGCATAGTGAAACATAACAGTGCTGAATGTCTGGGGATGAACATACACCTCCTCATTTTCATCCTCTACCATGTCAAAACAGCAGATGACAGGGGAGTTGATTGATCCTCCGCGACTCGTCTTTGTCCTGCCTATTGCTGGCCTCTTTAATCAAATGCTTCTCGATGTTAAGTCCTGCATCAACATCCAGTTTCAAATCATGTCAAAACAGTGAGGAAAATTGCAGTCTCAAAGCCATTCTGTTTTTCAGGTCCAGCACTAGCAGAGTGGGGAAAGTGCCAATCATCAAAAATTGAAGCGCACTTCAATCTAACCATGTCAAATAAAAACGTTTTTGTTTGACAAACCCTGACATCAAGATCTCTGTGAGGTTAGAATATAGTTCAGTGATTAGTACAGTTTGCAGGAGCTTTTGTTTGCACACAATATGAGTCCAGGGCAATCATTTTCACACTCCTGTGCTGTGAAACCTGATGTTCTTGACTTATATTCTATAGAAAGGTAATAAGGAGAGCCAATTTGTGATATACAGTCCATTTATTTGTGTTTGCTGAACACTGAACACAATTGGGTTTAAGGTCAAAATCTCAGCTTTTATTTTAAGATGACCCAGATTTTAGGTGAGGAAATAACACTGATTGACAGGTGACTTCTCTTACCTGGGTGTGTCCTGAAAGATTTACTTTCTTTTCCTGAGAGATTTACTTTTATTTGTTGTCTTGGCTATGCTCAGTGTTTGTACAGTGTTTTTCCATCTTTTTTCAGATTAACAATGAGCTGCTTCCCTCCCATCGACAGCTCCCTGGACAACAAATGCAGGCTACACGGGTAAAACCCAAGGCCAAAAACGGTGAGTATATTTACAGCTATTTATAGTTTGAATAATGATGGGACACACCCGGGTAACAGGAAACACCTGTTAGTCACATGTTCCTATAATTCATGTCATCTGATACAAAAGGTGTTCTGTTCTGTGTTGTTCAAAATGTCCAGGTGTAAATACCATCAAATAAAAAATAAACAAATGAATTGGTTCCTGTACAAATGAAAATGTAAAATGTATGTATGACTTTATTTATCTGTGTACATGGACACATTTGTTTCAAAATGTGTAATATTTCAGTTTAGGATAAGAAGGAAATACTCAATGCACTGATCTAACCAACATTATTATATAATTTCTATAACATTCCTTGTGTAACTTTCTATCCTTGTGGTCTTTCGCTCAATATAAATGTAAAGCAAATGAAGTAAATTAACACCTAGAAAACTAAACAGACCCAGAACGAAGATATTAAATGGCAAGGTTCTGGAGCATGCAGAAATAACCGTGGTGGTTGGTAACCCCTAAAGCCAACTGAGCAAAAAGGTGAGTTCAAATCAACTCTGTGGTAACAAATCCTACAGACAAAACCTTGTTAACGCTTCCTGATCAAAACATATTACAGACATGCTTTAGAGCCCATGAGTGCTTTCCATGACATTGATTATATTCAATGTCTTACCCAGACCATCAAATAAGGCTTTTTACAAATCGCAGATAGCTGGACTGTTGCATATTAATTTTTGTGCTGAAATTCTTTCATGTCCTTGACAGGATTGCTGCATTCATATTCCATTACTGCACGTCTAGGGAATGAGTCTTTGTGCATAAAAACCCACTATTAAAATTCACAGTAAATTACTCAATATTATGACACTTTTACAGATATAGTTTTCATGTGTGTTGTAATAACAGGCAATGATCGGCCTTTAACTTAGAAAGACATTAAGAAATCTGAAGTGGGAATTTTATCTGGTGTCTCTCGTGTGGTTTTAGGTTGTGTGCTTTAGAGGACACAGAATAACTCTCTGTTAAAAGTACTGAGTAATTTATTTGCTTTTTCCCCTCATGCTGCAAGTTCCAACTGCTTGCACTAAGTAACACTTCAGTACTTCAACACACTTATAGCACTTAACAGTCTCTTTGACAAACTCGAAACAAGTGTTTGTAATCACTTCATTAAAAAAGACAAATGAATCCGAGCATAAAAATTCAAGAAAATCATACTGAACATATCTAAATAGTATTTTCCTCTAAAGAAATATGCTTTCATTATTAGCATTTCTGTAGAATATTAATTATTATATGGTTGGTTTTACTAGTATACATTAGTACAGTATGTTGTGCAGATCAATTGGTTATTAAACATATTACATATCAATATTTTCAAAATGCTGTGGTTGTGGCTGCTAATGCGGCTGCTAATGATGCCAATGAGAGCAGTGAATATCAATCAAAAACTGTGTTGTTGCAGGTCAGACAACCAAAACAATGAGCTTAAAGATGCTGCATTGTCAAGTAACGCAAAGTCGAGCTGTTGGCATGATAACGTAACAAATTAATGAGCCAACTAATAAAATAACAGATACTAAACAATATCTCAGGTACATATTTCAATTAGTAGATATAGTTGTAACATCACCATCATTATTCAGCAACAACTTAGCCAAAAATCCTGCTGCACACTCAGGCAGGTAGTAAAAACACATTCAGTGCACAAATAAGTTGTTGGTAAAGTACCATGAACAGATAAAACACAGATATCCATCTGTGTCCTGTAACTATCCATTGTTTGATTATGGTTTCATCTTTGAGAAACGTAAAGCAAATTCTCCTTCAGAGCCAAGAAGACACTTTCTCAGAGACATACTGTATGCTGCTGATGCTCTGTTTCCCATTGTAAAGCAGACACTTCTAATGAGAAGCTGTCAGCTCTGACCCACCTGATGAAACCAAATGGCAGCATAACTGTCTGCAACTGTTAGACAAATTCAACATTCACTGAAATAATGAAACTAAACAATTAGGTGTGCTGGAAAATGCTGAACCAAGAGTTGAACTATCAGCATTCAAACACAGCACTAGGCATATTGTGGTTTTCTGTGTCTGGGGGAAGAAGAAGGCTAACTGGTGTTTGTGGCTTTCACTCGGTTGCTTTTATGTGAAGCATAAGCCTGTTGTGACATTGTAATCTGAGCTTTAAGGACCAAATGCAGAAACTATTACCTGCTGACTTCACGGAGTTGATGTTAAACTGTTGAATTATTTATTTGAGAACGTTTGTGCCCATTTACTGCAATCACAACTAGTCAGTACCCATATTATTTTCAGTATAGTAGATTGCAATAACCTGTTGGACTAAGCTGTATGGCAGGAGGAACTATTTCTGTCAGTTGCCTGTAACATTTATGTTCTAAAAACAGCAGCTAAATGAACTAATGCTTATTTTTTTATTAATGACAGTTTATTCATTTATTTTAACATACTAATGTTCACTAAATACTATGTCCACTCAACTCTGAATTGTTATTTGTATGGTTTAATTGGTGTTTCATGTATAACAACATGCATTACACCTCCTTAATCTGAAGCTTTGGAACAACTCATTGTAGCATCCAGCTACAAACTGAAAGAGATCATAAAAGGCAGTAGCCTGCTGTGTCCACTGCTACACGCCTTGGTCTCTAGTCACTTAGAATTGCTGAGAAGGTAATTATGGTAAAAAGGTTGTTATCGATGATGAAAATGGTTCCAGTGAAGCTGCTTTAAGGGATGATAAAAGAAGGAGGCATCCTGCAGAGAGATGAACAGCATAAAGCTGCAGAGAAACACTAGGAGTTGAGGCTCAACCTATAAATATTCTGAAAGAAAGAATTTCTTGACAAATGTTTAACAGCCCAACAGGAAATTGCGACTGTAGCTGTAACTATATAAATCTTAGAAGCCGCATGGTCAAGTTGAGGGCCCCCCGAAGATAAACTGCACCTGCTGACGTTATTTCCTTATACACTGCCCGTCCAAAAAAAAAGAAGTCACACAATAATATTCCTTTGGACCAGCTTTTGCCTTTGATTACAACACTCATTCACCGTGGCATCATTTGTTCCATTGGACAGTTCTTAACCCAGTTTTAGTAGTTTCATCGATGTGAGTTGACCCTTCTGAAACAGAAAAACATCTTTTCTACAAACACAGCATGTGTCTTCCAACATGGTTATTTAAGAAGTGAGCCAACTGCATCAGTTAGGCTTGAATAACTTGTTGTCAGCTGTAAAACAATCATCCATGCAGTGATTATTCACTGGGAGGCTCTCACCTGTTTGCTTAGTTAAATCCAGGTGGTGATTTTTATTATTATTATTTTTTTTTTTATTTTTTTTTTTTGGTTGGGCAGTGTATATTCTGAGAATAAGTCAGAGACACCATTAGGGGAATATGATGGAGAGCTGATTAGATGGAAAAAAAAAAATTGAGTGTGAGCAAAGTTCGCCTGAACGCCCCCTTGAACATCGCACTGTGAAGTAAGTTACATTACACCTGCAATCGGTATCTTCAAACACATCTGCTTGTGTCCATTTCTGATCATTTCGAGCTGCGCTGATCGAGGCGCACTGTGCCTGATCCTCCTTGATCCTGGTCCATCAGCAGAAGCTCCGCAGGGATTCCACTGAATATGAAATGAACACTGCGGTATGATCACTGGGGCATGACATTTTTTTTTGCTTTCCTTATTGCTATTCCTGTTATTAAAAAGTTATTCAAAGTGTATTTCAATTCTGTGGGTTCTTGGTTTTGTTTCTCTCTCTCTCTCTCTCTTTTTTTTTTTTTTTTTTTTTTTGCAGCTGCAGCAACCCTGATTACGCATGAATGGGAATATACATAAAACATATAAAAGATGCAACTTACCTAGCGAGTTTCCAACGAGTGACACGACGAATACAATAATATAAGCCACGATGAGCACCCATTCGTACTGCTTGGGGTGTAAGTACTCTCTCCAGATGTATCTCAGAAGTTCATCGTCCTCATCCACAGATGGGTGCAGATGTAACTCCGTGCTGTTGGCAACATGTGCAGGAGACAAACACTCATTGCAATCCAGATTCCCAGGGATTTCAGACATCCTTGGAGGTTGTGTCGTGTCTGTTGTATTCCTGCTTGTAATCCTGTGTCTGCAGTGACCAAAGATTCTTGAGAAGACGGTCAATAATGACGCGGCGCTGTAGCGCAATAATAACGCTCTCCACGGTCCTCTACAGGGTGACGCTGATTTCTCCTCTGTCCCTACGCACGAACGACGGAGGGTCAAACACCATATACATGCATGCAGCTGATTGCAGCGAGCTAGGAGCTACTTCAACAAGCCACAATGTCAAAGGCGAAAATGGAAGAAGCGCGCGAAGGCACCCGCATGGTGAAGATGTGGGATGGGGAAATAATCTGAGTGAAGCTGGATTGGAGGGGACAATTCACTAATTTCCTTCTCAGCAATCCCACAAGATTAATCTCCTTCTTTTCTAGTATTGCATCACATGTTTAAATGTAATTTAATATTAAATGCATCCTCTAGTACATCTGAAAGATGCCAGTGATGAACAGGATGATGGAGATGAAAGGAGTCAGGCTGACTGGGATTGAGCCGCAGCAGCTTGTTTTGAATTCTGTGCACAGCTGTAAGGAAGACTCCAAACAAGGAATGGTTGCATAAACTTTTCAAAGACCACCTGGAGTACTTATGCAACCACCATTCACACTACCAGGCAACCTGACTCATATTGCATGAGCTGTTCATTCAGCAATGCATTTAAAGTTGCATCAAACTGTCAGCAAAATATTGTAGTAAAGTGCAAAACAATTAAGTGAAATGACTGAGGTTTATTATATTGCATCTTTGTTGCATTCACTGTCACAAGCTTCCCCGGTGCAATAGTTGCAAAATATCACGAATCTGACCATGACAGCTCCTCCTGTCTTGTTACCTGATGTTTTGCTTATGCAGTAAAAGATGACATTAATGATGACAATGTGTTTTCAGTGAGAAAAGTGGCATCGGAGGTCACTGCCTCATCTGCACTGACACAAACAAAACAAAACTGCATAAATTGCTGGTGAGTACTGAAGTCAAAATGGAACAAATCACGGGTCTGACAGACGAAGCTGTTCATCCATGTGTATCCAGACGGTAAATGTAATAAAATATAATTTCTTTCAAAATAGATCTAGGGAATTGTGATGTGTGTTAGTGCTAATGCTGCCAAGTTCAGTTTAGTGTGCAGAAACCAAGTACAGCAGGTTAGTCATGTACAGTAGTTTGTAAATAAGCACATATCTTCTGTATCACAGAATACCATCAGGACATGATGTGTTGAAATAGAGTCTATGTTATGGAAGGTTCTGCCACAGGTGGTGGACCACTGTGTTCTCAGTTGCATAGCAAGGTAACGTTAGTGTGCATAAAGCAACAAGTCCTCCAGTTTCAGTGCTCTCTCATACAAAGTCAATGTTTCTACGTAAGATCACTCGCCTCTCAAATATTGAAGTCGACCCTTTTTGGGGGGTATATGCAGAAGCCGAGGACAAAATTAGGAGAGTGGAAGACCTGGCAAAATCTGATGAGTTTCTTAGAGCTTCATGTTTGAGAGACCAGAATAAGTCCAGCATTGACCTGGAAGCCAGTTTCAAGTGAAGCACCGGTTTAGCAGTAAGGAAGCTGTACGTGTGTGTCCCAGGATTACATTTCTGAGACTTTCTACTGTATGTAAATGAAACAATAGCAGTCCATTTGATGTGTCTTTTGTTATTTCTGGCATGTAGAGAGAGTCAGAGTGTGGCGTGTCTACGTCTGTGAGAGGGGAAAGGGAATGAGCATTGGATGTGTGTGTGTGTGTGTGTGTGTGTGTGTGTGTGTGTGTGTGTGTGTGTGTGTGTGTGTGTGTGTGTGTGTGTGTGTGTGTGTGTGTGTGCAACCAAATGTGACGCATGTTCCATTGCCGTCGTGCATTTAATAATAAGTCAATGGTTCAAATTACACATACTTCCAAAGTCCTTGTTGCTATGGCTTTTTACACATGGGCATCCCCTGCTATTGTACATGGTATATTTAAAATTGCGGTGTATATAGAGAGGTGTACTGCAGAGACCTCCATTTGAAGTGGTAAATAGACAGCAGAATTCATCCAGATGATTTGCATTTGTCTTCATCTTAGAGACATTTCCTTCTTCTTTTCTTCAAAAATGATAATAATTTTAACTTTGTATTACTCAAAGGTTTAGGGTTCACCTGAAAAAAGCAGTGCAGACGTAATCAAACATATTTCTATTCTTGTCCTGTTTCTATCTACTCTGTACTTAACATCCTCACTGTTCTTAAAGGCATCTTTTGGGAAGAGGGTCTGCCGGTGCGTAGAGGAAACAGCAATCAGCCTTTGGACACAGGCTGGTTGAAGCCCTGTTTGAGTCTTCGTTATCAGGAATGAGTCAGCCAGGCCTCGAGGTTTCCCTTTTCACTGCAGACTGACCAAGCAGGGAGACCCCGGGGTCCCTGCTCTTCTCCTGATTATCAAATCAGACTTGACCCAAGCCGGCTGTGACTGACTGTGGATTCTGTAGGTGCTAAAGGGGTTTCTGTCTAACAGGCAAAGTTAGAGTATTATTTTATTTTAGAGCTAGAGTAATTCTATTATTTTCACCTTCTCTCACTTCCAGTTTGTCCTCCTTGTCATTAATGTTTCATGATTTAAGGCTTTAGTGCTCTGACAGAAAAACTATTGCTTCAACCTTGAATTATTGTTTAGATTTTTTTTTAAATAAATATAAAAGGTTTTTAAAGTATTTTATGATTTATTGTTATGTTTCTTAAACACACTCATTACAATCAGTCTTTCTGTGGTCATTTTTCATTTCACTCTTCTTACTGACACTTGCCATCGTCACCTCGTCCTCGTCCTTGCCAGAGAGTGGGGAGATGCAGATGATGATCTTGTTTCTTGGTCGTTTTCTCCTCTCTCTCTCAGGGCTGCCTCCAGTTGGCCTTCTGGGCTCCTCTTCATTTTCTATTTTTGTGTGCATAGTTATCATTAATGTCCATCTTCCTGGCTACTTTGGCAGCTGTTAAGGAGTTGCCGGTCATCTAGCTTTTGCTCATTACCCATATCTGTGACATGTCAAATAGGGATCCCCCGCATCGTTGATGCACTTTTGTGTGTGAAATCTGCCTCTCCCTTACCATTTTCATATTTGAATGAGCAATATGTTACTGCTGATGTAAGGTCCTGCTTGTGTTTATGGAAAAGGGCCACGGTGCCCCACTGGCGTGTGATAGCTGCACCAGGCCTGTGTGTGTGTGTGTGTGTGTGTGCTGTCCGTGTCTGATCCTACACTTAATTAGACCCACCAGACTGTATTGTTAGGAGACAGCAGGATGTTTGCACACATCTTATTTACTCCACTCTGTAAATCTCCCTTGTCTCATCTCTTCAGCAGAAGATTACACATTATTTCCACTGTGTTAAGTCTCTGGTCTCTAAGATAATTAAAATTGCTTTAATGTAAAACATTAAACATTTTGTAGACAGTGGTGTTTGTTTGTTTGTTTGTTTGTTTGTTTGTTTGTTTGTTTGTTTGTTTGTTTGTTTGTTTGTTTGTTTGTTTGTTTGCTTGCTTGCTCATACATTTTTCTGGATGTTTTCTAGACCCCGTGCAGGTAAGCTTCAGCTTCAGGAAGACTGGAAACAAAAGGATTCAGGTCTGTTCTGTAGCTAAATGTGAGGATGAATGTTACCATGAAGGGACACAGCTGCGAAATCATGATTGTACTTCATTATTTTTGCATCATCCAAAATGAATGTGCTGCTCTGAAAAGGTAAAGTCAATTTACAGGTTTATTTAATGCATTTAGAGTACATGGTTGCCATGACACCACAGTCATGTTTTTCTGTTTGAGAAGACGTAATCCAATCTTTTACTTCTTTTATTTTTTGTTGATTTATTATTTTTATTTGTCTTTGCAACTTGCACTGAGATACATGACAAGATCGAACTTTTTTCATAATCTTGTCTTTTTCTTTTTTGCCGTTCCTTTTGTCTGGCATAAAACAAAATGCTCTTATTTGTCAATCCTTAAAAAGTCACTATTAAACGAAACACCTTTAAAATGAAATGCAAAGAAAAACACCTTGTTTTCACACTATAATCAGTTGGCAGTAGTGAGTGCTCCAGGTTCAACCTTCAACATCTTTGTTTTGTTTATAGCCTTCTGTATGAATAGAAATAAATAACTCTAATTTTGTTTCTCTGTATACTTCACCTCTTATCAGGATACAGCCTCTGTTTTCCAGGTATAATTCATTACCTGCTGTTTTTTTTTTTTTTGGTGCTTTTGTGTTTGCTTTCCATTTAATGACTAATCTGTAATTGAGGCTCCTCAACAGCAGTCATGAAACACCAACAAAACAAACTAATCCTCTATACCGTTCTTTTTTTGGGGGGTGGGCTGTTTGTTTTTGGCAGTAGTTACATAGTGACTCATTTGCTTCAGTGCATGTCTCAGGCTACCTCCTCTCACCTTTCTTTTATGTTTTGGAGATAATCAGTTTATTTGAACACGTGTTGTATCAAAACATTGCCATGAAGCGCATGAGAGACTCAGTGTGCCGATGATTTTCTGTTTATTATCTTTCAGAATTTTGGACATTCGATCTCCATTATGTTTAATCCGTCACACTTCAGGAAGGTGCAGTAAAAAAGCTTCTTGGCTCCAGTGCAGGACTGGATGCCAAGGTGCATTAATATAACAGTTTAAAATACTGCTACATATCTAGTCTTACTAAGAACTTGTGTATTGTATTTTTCATTGGGCTTACAGTACACGGGAAAGCCTTTCTGATGAGATATCATTAAAAAATGATCTATTCATTTCTCTTGAAACACAATGAAACATACAAAATTTATTATGAAAACACTTCTCTTTTACAAAATTATTGCAACCCCCATAGCATTTATAAAACCTCTGTTATGTACATAAAAAGACATGAGTGGTAAGTGGTGCTTAGCTTACATACTGATGGCTTTCACAACACCTCAACCCCGACAAACAGGCAGCATAATCCTCTGAAGCGAAACAAGAAGCCTGTTGTATGTGCACACACCTACACTTCCAGCCACATTGTATACATATTTGACATTTTGACACAAACTCCATAAGGAACAGATGTTAACTTGAAAGTGGTATTTTATGTCATATCGATGTCTGCAGCATGTTTTCCTATTTATAGACTTTCCTTTCAAGTAAGTACTGCATCAGTGCATATAAAATGTAATATATATAATATAAAATAAGCAGAGGTCAATGTAAACAGTGAAATATTTTTTAAAGTTTAAACGTAAATAAAGACCAGCTATACAAATACAAACATTACATAACATTAATCAGATGAACATTAGTAATAAGTGACCTATGGAGATGTGTTGTGCTAACACGTCTTTCACTACTTGTTCTTGTTTATGAAATTTCCCAATTTCCCAAAGAATTTCTCCAGCTTATTTTCATGGTTACCCCGTGCAGCGCGGGTTAGGTTGTGCTCGATAGCTGCATCGCCCTTAGGCAGGTTTTTGCTTTTCTCTGGAGAGTGTGTGTTTCCAAAGCTTTGTGCAGAGCGTGGAGACTGCTTCTTTTCAAAGGAACAGAAAGGCTCAAATCTGCTGTACAGACGATTTTCAGCGCCTCTATCTTTGCTCCAGCTTCCTCTGTCAAGGCTCGTCCTGGTGCTTTTGTCAAGAACAGTGGGTTTCTTCTGTGTGGTAGATGCAGAGAGAGGAGTCTGCAGCGGATGTTGGTGGTCCTCAGTTCTGAATCGAGGTTTTGAAGAGTTTAGAGAATCATCCGCTAACTGGTTCCCCTGGCGCCCTGAGGGGGACCTGACAGGGTTAATTGTTCTCTGGTGATGTTTTCTTCCACCAGCTGACATTCTCTCATCATCCTCAGCTGTTAAGGTGTCTGTACTGCCACCTGAAGTGAGACTTAATGTTTCCAAGTTTCCAATTGAATCTTCTTTTCTCTCTGGTATGTTCAATAATGATTTGATTTTATTGGTACTGTTCTTGGTAAAATGCTGAGAGCCTATGCCATTAGGTTTACCTGTCAAATCCTTCCTATTCACATCCAGCACTGCTGCAGACACAGCTCTGGATGGCGGCTGCTGCCATTTAGGAGCACTTGGGTTCTTTGTGCCTGCGATGTTCTTGACATCATAATGAGAGACAGATCTCTGTTCTTCATTCAGATTTGACCCATATCCTCCATTCTGTGCATTAATTCCTGATGTGCCTCTATTCATCCTTCCCAACACTCCATACATGTGACCTGAAGATTCATGCATGTACTCAGTGTTTGATCGTGGATCTGCCACGCTATGCCTTTTCTGCCAGTTGTCTGTCATGATGTCAGGATTTGTGATCTTCTGACCACCTTTAGCTCTGCCTAGACTGGCATAAACAGAGTGGTAAGAGTTTCTCCCTGGGCCATAGCTGGTATTATTGCGATTGTCATCCAAAATCTGCAAACTTTTCCTCTTTAACATGAACTCGTCGTTCATTCTAGTCTCAGCGGCTGTGGTTGGATTCCACTGCATCGATGAGTAGTGCAAAGGAGCATTTGGTGCTGCTGAAGAGCCAACACCAGTGTTGTTTATGTGTCTGTCAGGCTCCATTTGTTCTGGTATGGTGGATCTGAAAGCTAAGGAAGACCTCATTCTTCCCTGCATGAACGAGCCAGCTTTTTCTATTGGTTCAAACTGGTCTAAATAGTCACAAGAGTCTCCAGTTGTGATGTCAGGGTTTTTGAGGTAAGACTCAATCCTCCATGTGCGCATGTACGACTTAGATGTATTCTCCAGTGTTGGCATGTTCTGCTGTACGGACAAAACTTGTTTGTCAATACCATTGTAAGACTGACGCATATTTTGACCTCTAAATATTTGAGGCACTTGTAAATAATTGTCCTGTGGATAGTTACTTGTCCCATTTCCTGTTTCTCTGCTGATATTCCAGTTACTCCCTCTGGGCCTGATGTTCTGTGGCATATATCCATCTTGTCCCTCCCCTGCGTAGCTATGTCTTTTCATGAAGTTAATTGCCTCTGCCGACTGAAGTTGAAACACCTGGTCCTGAACGCAGAAGCCATTCTCAACCAAGGGCTCAAGTTTGATCGGATCTTCTGCAAAAAGCCTCTCTTCAAGGTCTCTTGTGCCTAGTCTCCTCTCACATGTCTTCCGATATACCGTGTCCAGTGTGTGCCTCAACTGGTTCCTTCGCTCAAGTTTTTGCCCAGAATGACATTTTGGTAAAATCTGGTGTCCATGTGGTCCATTACGTTGGTACCCATCCAGAGGGCACAGTTGAGCCGGCACAGTTGAGCGAGCATAGAGTGTTCGAAACTCCTCATCATATGACTTCACCAGATGGCCTTTAATGACCTGCACCATGCTCAGATTGATCTTCTCAAATGACCAACTGAAGCTGGAAACAACATGAATATTCATTAAGTTCATGTGGAGAAACCAGACTATCATAGATCAATCTTAAAAATGCAGTTTTGGGGTTGAATTTTACTTCTTAGCACAAAGAACTACAGACACAAAGCAAAATCATTCACATTCATAAACACGGTTTTGCCTCCGACAGTTTAAAAGGGCATCAATCCCAATGATGACAGCATTGTTGTAGAAAATGACAGGAAAGCATGTAGTATTTTGCTTTATGTCCACCTCAGTGATAGCAACCACCGCTTCTCTTGTGCTGAAGTCATATTTACCTGTATGAGCCATAAATTGCTGTGTGGCAGTCAACTAAGAAAAACTTCTGCTCCATTGCCCCACGAAATTTAGCTCCTGATCGACAGAGATAATCCGGACCTTTCACAGTGCGCACCCTCATGTTCTGTGGTTGGAGCAGTGAAAGGAAAATGTCAGAAAAGATTAATCACTTTTAAAGTTTACAGCAGAAGATAATAAATATGTCAAGCAGATAAACATCTAAAAAGATGTCTATTGTGCAGGCAAAAACTATTCTGAAGATGTAAAATGCATTCTATTTTTTGAGTCATTGAGTTGTTGTTATTCTTGGCATGTGATGGGCGTGTTGATATCTTTAACGTGCCACTCACAGATAAACAATTATGACTCCACTCATAAAACTGGATCAGGTTTTTGGAAACTAGCTGTTCCCCCTTATTTCCAGTCTTTGTGCAAAACTAAACTGTCCCCCTGCTTTAGCCTGATATTTCACAGACAGAAATGTCACACCTCAAAATACAGACCTACAGGAAGGCATGTACAGTAAAGCGATGGTAATAATTAATAACAGGCCGGAAAAATACCAGGAAGTAAAGAAAGTAAACAGATCAGACTAAAGTCAGAAACAGGCAGAATAAAACTAAAGAATAAAACTGCAATAAAGTCAAGAAGTACAATGTGAAGACTGCTTTACGTTACTGACTACAAATTAAGTGACACCAGGAATCTCCATAAGCCACGACTCAGAAGACAGCATCTTCTCCATCAGAGCCCATGAAGTAATTCTTTTTTCTACTACCACCCAGTGTTGTAAAAATAATGTGGCAGATGGTCTTATCCAAAGTGAGGTACAAGGCAAAGGCAGGGTAAGAGTATGGAGGTCTTGTATTAAGACTCATACTGGAGCTAGGGATTTGAACCACAGTCTCCAGCATAGAGGGCAGCAATCCTACCACCACACTATCCTTGTCAACATGTGTTGGCTTCATCTATAGCGTCCAATTTTCTGCCAAAATATTAAATCTGGCATTTCTACATTCAGACACTCTCAGCACTGGGTTATGGTAAGGAAAAAATTGTGGGGTGCCTAAATAGAGAAAAATCCAGCAGTCACCCAACACACAGGGTCCACATTAATATTTAAACAAAGATGCAATATTCATATAGCCCTAGCAAAAGTGCTGTTCTTGCCTAAATCCAACTTCACACTTGAAGGTGAAGTCACATCATTGTGGTTGCAGTTTAGTTGCATAGAAATGTCATTTTCAGGAGTCAGAGTTTCCTCATTTACATCATTTAGTCTAGTGGAAGGTGGCGATCTTTCCACTACACTATCCAGCCCCTACTCACCAGCTGGATCCATAATGACCAGAGTGTGTTGTTATGACTGCACAGGCAGAGAGAACCCAAATGTCACCTCATAGGTCAGCAAGTGCAATGAAGAATGTTAAAAAATAAAAATGACAGAAGCTGTCAAGTAAGCAAGCAAGTCAGCACAAGAACAACAGGTGATAAGATCAAACAGGACAGGCAAGTGTAAGGAGCAGGCAGCAAGTCAAAAACAGGCAGGATTAACACACCAGAGCACAGGATGACACAACAAACATTCTGCCAGGGAGCAGGTCGAACTGGACAGTATATGTAAACTAGGAACAGGAGACTAAGAATGGAGGGAATGCTTAAGGGCGTCTAGTTGCTGGAGTATGACAAGGAACATAAAAAGGACTGGGACAGGAACCGTAGGACCATTTGTCTCAGAGTATTTTCAAAAATTGAGTCAAAAGTATATATTTTAAACACAATAAATCAAACTGGTAGAAAGAAAATGAGCTGAATATTTGAAATTCAGTACTCACCCTGAGTTGTTGAATTTTTACATCTTGATTTTCAGCCATGGTGAGGAAGCTTTTCAAATTCAAATCGTTTAAAAGCACATATACTGCTACTCCTCGGATGGAGGCATCAACAATTTCTTTGAATATGTCCACATCAGTGAAGATGTCCATAACAATGGCAATGACCTAAGAGGACAAAGTAAATAAGACGTGATCAGTTCAGTGTCCTGACCTGAAAGACCAGAGTGGGTGCAGGACTTATTCACTGTGACAATGACTAGTAAACATCAGTCTCTCAGATGAAAGTATCTGAGTGATACCACTAACAAAAAACATAAATGGGAGACAGTATTAGTCAATAGCACTTTACTGAGAGTTTATTAGAAAAGCAGAGCAGAAACTTTGTTTCATTAAATGACACAACATGTATCGAACTTACGTTCATTTCTGTTTCTCACTCAAAGACCAAGTTAACATCTTTTTCTCTCATTTATTTCTCTTAAGGTTCAGTGATGCAGCAAAGAAAGATATTTGTGATGAAGTGTGAGCAAACACAATCCCATGCAATTAAATAAATATTAGTTAACTCTCTAAAGTTGCTGTGTTGGTAGACAAGGCATTCCAGCTGTTCTATACCATGGCCTCATTTAATTTGGATTATTTATATTACACTGATTCAGAATCAGAGAGTATCTTTTTATATTAGTTTTTATATTTGTATATATGTGACTGTACCAAGGACGTATCATAGCAGAAGAATACAGATTGTCCCATGGCCACAATTTTGAGCAACAAAACTAGTTTATGAATCATTATGACACAGTTTGGGAGATAATTGAGAAATTAACTGTAGGATGTGACTCTATAATGTCTTATTAGTAGTTTGTACGGTAAATGGTTCCCACAGCGTCCTCCCACGATGGCAACTTGCAAAACCAGATTTTGACCTCATCAACACTTCTGTAGCAGACACTCCTTGACTCTGGAAGTGCCGCAAAGGTCTGTGGAACTGCCTTAAGGGGAAATGGTGCGTACAGCATAATTTATCACAGCATAAAATATATCACAGCAGGAAAGAACGAAAGAATTATGTCTTCAGAATAGGCTTCACTTATCTGACTATCACAGATGTCATAGCACATTGTTGCAGGTGATTACCTGTCTTGCATCTTGAACATGTTTCCGAATCACCTCTTTGATGGTGGGGTTGTTGTGTCTTGGAGGATGAAAGAGCAGATCTATATTTGTCTGTAGTTGTTCATGCATGACCTCCGGCCACCCCAAGTCTAGATCTGGCAATTCCACATCCGAATGAATGGGCCAGTACGTCCCTGAGGATGATTGATTGTCAGGTGAACCATTAACTTCCTCAGTGTTGCTTTGGGGTCGGAGCGGCTCTACGTTTGTAGTGATGAAGGTAAGTTCATCCTCTGAGAGGAAGCTCCCTATTCGTTCTCCCTTGAGGAACTCCTGGTAACTGTCTCTGCCGCCACTCACTAGGTGATCAATAGCCAGACGATATGACTCCTTATAGTGCGGTTGGATGAAGTCCTCTGATTTCGAGTCTCCCCTCAAGGATGACAGCATGGAAAACTCTGGAGAATCCATTGCTTCAGGCTGTTTCAGTAAGTCCTGACATAGATAATAGAAAACACATTGTAAAAAGATTAGAGAAAACGGCTGTGGCTCTTGTTACTCTTAAAGATGCAAAGTACAATATAATGTGCCAACAATAAACAACATCAGCATCAGTTGTTGTCACAGCTATTTGTTGGTTATCATTTGGTTGATCAGGCCCTTGTGTTTTCCCAGTGGCTTCATTTGAGTGCAAGTCATTCTTAACACTTAATTCTGTTTAATACATAGATGCTTCAGCTTGGCAGAATTATTAGAAGTCAAAGTTCGTAGTATAATTAAAATTTTCATTGCACACAGCTGTACAGTATGTCTCTGTTCAGTGATGAGTACATAAATGAGTTAGTAAATTGTATGTATCTATATGACTTAACAATAAGACAGAAATACTAGTTGTATGGTCCTGAAAAGCAAAGACAGAGCTCAACCTATAAAAAACATATAAATTCCATAATAAGGACATATTTCTATCACTATATCCAAGGTTAGAGGTGTCATATCCCATGAAAGCTCCATGTATTCATTTTCAGTAGACTAGGTTACTGTGATGCTCTTTTTGTCTCAATGCTGCAGCCAGATTCCTTACTCAAATGTGTGAATATGAACACATTGCACCACTTCTTAAATCTCTGTATTGACCCACAAGGCACTTATTGGTTTGGCTCCCAAATATATTACTGACCTGTTGACCAGAGGGCAGTTGCAGTTATGTACTGTCAATGTATATAAAATGAGTCCGACAAGGAGATCCTTCCTTAATTGCTTGTTCTGAGGTTTCTGCCTTAACCGGTTGGATTGAATGGAAAACAAAGAAAGAACGTGCAAAATGCATATTCCAATAATCGGTATGCAGCAACTAACATGCAAATTTATAAGCTGCATCATAAAACCTGACTTATCATTGGATACTGAACCTGGTCATAGTCAACAGTGAAAGGATGACTAGCAGTGCATACTGATTGGGGAAATTATGTTGCTGCATCTGTGTAGCATCTAAAATTAGTTCAAATTACTCATTACTTTGGTTTATGAAACCTTTTTAAACCATGATTCCGAAAATAAATAAATTTGTCTTAATAGATCTTGAGTGTCAAGAATAGTTTATCAATAAATAAGGGAACTGAAAAAAATGTATATACTATTTGTTCACTATTTGTATATATGTATTTATTTACCTAGCATAGAGCACACTACAGTAAATATATTAAATTTATGAATTGTTGGTCTAACACAGTAAGACAATATCCCATACACCAAATCATTTGTGTAATGGAAAAGAGAACTTGGCAAGTTAGTAGTCATTATTTTCAACCCTAATTTAAAAAGTGTATATTTTGAAATAAATATAAACAGGTTTAAGGGGTACAGCCGGTTCAATGCTTTTAGCTTACTGGATGAAAGCAAACATGTACTACAGTCACACAGAAACAGGTGGCGTTGTAAAAACTGTAGCTACTATGTGGACACGGTGTTATATATCTGCAAAGAAAAGTGTTTATCAGGGTTTTACTTTCACTGGAATGTTATTCATGTAGAAAGTGTAGTTTTCCCTGTCAATGAAGAATCCTGAGTACAACCATCTTTTCCTCTTTCTTTGAAGGTAACTTTTGTTTACATCGCCACCTGCATTTAACATCCATACAGAGCCTGCATCTAAAGCACAGTGAGATAGTCATTATCTGACGCTCAACAACAGTAACTTACATTTAGATTGTGAGGTTTGTGAAACTCCTCTGGACAGCTCCCTGAATATCCCTCCTCGATTTCTGTATGTTCAGCTTATGTTCAGTATTTGGAGTGGCTACTGTAAGCCAGCTAGAAGAGACAAAGGCAAGGAGGTGTCTCAACATGATAAGCAGTCTGCAGATGGAGGGAGTGGATTCTAGTTTAGACATGCAAATGGTCTGGCTCGAAACTTGTTCACAGGCAGTCATAAACCTGTTTGAGATATTTAGCCACTCCCCCCTCACCCTCTCTCTTCAGGGACAAGGTTCACACTGACGAAAGTCAAGATAATGACACAAAGAGGCTTTGATGAACGCTTCAGGATCAGTGGCACTGGACCTCTTCAAGTGTTATGTGTGTCCAGTGCTGTGAAATGTACAAATGGAGATAAAAATGCATGATTTGTCTTCCTTTTTTATCTCCATTTGTTCAACCATCGTCGCATTTTAAAATGAATATTTTGTGTTGCGAGCAGAGCCTTCTCAAACAAACCTATATAAACAGAAATAAAGCAGGGATTATAGTTTACTTGAATCTTACTTCAAATGTGGCTGAAATATCAGGGTGGAGCTATTCAAACTGTGCTGGGAACACAGCTGTGTGTACGTCTGTGGGGTGCACACACACACACCTGATTTCCCTGCAAACACACTGTAGGCAAGATACAATAATATTTAATTTAAAGTTCTCTCTCATTTCATTTCCCTTATTATTTGAAAGCTTACTTTCAGGAAGGTCATGCACATTTATCAATTCTGCCACTTTCAATATAATTCGTCCTTTCTGACCAGCTCTTACCGAGTCTCAAGAGAATCTGGTTCCCTATGTAATATCTGCATTCTTAAGAAAAATGGCTAAAAGCATGACATCAGCAGGGGGGGAGAATATTGGCCTTGCCCACGGTAACATTGTGGAAATTCTTGATTTCTATATTTAAAACAAAATGAAAAGCAAACAGAGGATAAATGATTCACAGAAAAGTGTGTTATGAAATGTGGCCATTACATTTTTCACTTATAATATCTGTGTGTTCTCTCTAAAGCAAATGTGTAAATCTTTAAATGTGTTAATCAGTGTCTAACCCCTAATCGCTGTAAGAGGAAGAATGTTTTAATATTCTGGCGGAAGAGCAACTTTAGACTTTGGATGTTATGCAGCTTCAGTGAATCTCTACAATCAGCCCTAAAGCGTTTCACAGGTCAGTCCATGACCGCTAACTATCCACAGGCTCTAAATAACATCTGTCTAAATGACACTGACCCTCCCAATGGCTGCAGGCCGCACTGACCTCACTGCTGAATGCCTGGACATTCCTTTACATGTATGACTGCATTTAAACAGACACTTTGCCATTTTGCAGCTCCAGGTAAAGAAAGATCAGGCAGTTTAATCATTAGGAAAACTCAGGGGGGTAGTTTGACATTTTTAATTTTTTTGTCTAGAGTTTAGATTAATGGCATGTTTGCATAGTGAGAGACTGTAAATAATGGGAAATCATTAGCTCAGAGTTAGCACTGTACTAATGTCACCAAATCTGCCTACCAGTACCACCTATTAAAGCTCACAATTTGTATTACATCTCATTTACTATAAACAATATATTGTTAAAACAATAAACGTCCCACTGTTTACAGTCTATATGCCAAGATAATCTAACAGAACAGGCGACGGACAGCTTGTTCCATTGAATGTGTCTCTGTCACCTAACACCTACCTTTCTGTAGAAAAGTTGATACTTCCCAAAATGTGAAATTCTTCCTTTAAGCCTCCATCACAGTGAAACAGGCTGTGATTGATTCCTGAATTTCCCTTTGGAGATGAATACAGTTTTCCTATTTGTTATTAAAACTGATTTAATATCAGGTTCTCATGTTTTAAGTTTTGCTACTAAGTAAACTGAGTTATAGGAGATATTGAGTTTTTATTTTCTTCTTTTATAATTAGCTCTGTCTTTAACACCTTAGCTTAAATGAACGATTGTCTGCAATGTAGGTTATGATATCTTCTGTGATCTAATTACGCCCCTCTGTTTTAGCCCAATGTTGATCTGTAGTGCAGCATGATATGTAATATCCAGAGTCCTTTCCTCAGACTCTTACCTGAAAAGACATTTGAAGAACAAGATAGCTGCACCATTGTTTAGTTGTGTCTTGAATCTGGGTGTGTGTAGATTAAGTAACGTATGTACTAAGTGATAGGGAGTTTCTTCTCCTGAAGCGGCCTCCCTGTGAGTCATCTTTTGTGACACCCAATCCCTGCTTCGTGGAGTCGTCATCATTTGTTCCTCAGGCTGTTCTTGTCTCCTGTTGGCAAGTCTGAGCAAGCGACAAGTTGCCGTGTCGTTGTCAGACGCCTCAGATCAGCTAAACGCAACTTTGTCATTTTGATAAACATCAGGATGAAACTGATTGTTGAGTAAACTTAAAATAAACAGGGGATGGAGGCAGTTTCACTTTTTGCTTTTAGTGACACGTTATTTTTGTGCTTGACACAAAAACAAATCGTTTTCCACATATAAATCCCAAAGAGACTGAGCAAATTACTGCAAAGACGATTATAGAATATTTTATTTCATCATGCAAAATTACAAATACACATTAAATACACGTTGCAGGTACAAAGAAAATGCAGTTTGCTCAAATAAAGCTACAGTGTTTAAAATGTAATGGGCAAAATAGCATGTGACAACAAAAGTGTGAATGTAAATTATAGGTTTAATTGTAAATGGATCTAAATCTCTGTGCTGAGGCCTGCATTTAAACACAGGAAGCTGAGTTGTTTAACCTGTTTATTACAGATAGCTGATAATATCTTGTTTGGTGGTTTGTATGCGGAAGATTTTGGTCTGTAGAACAAGCGAGAGTTATAATGGGGTGGCCACAGCGATAAAATATTACTGCCATGCAAATCATAGCTAGGCTCGCGAGTTTCTAAACTATATTTACATAAGGAAAGCCAGGAAACAAAGGTCAGGTGAGCAGGTATGCCTCTCAGTGCTTTATTCACCTGTCTAGAGAAATAGTCCTCTAGGGGACTTAGAGCTCTCTTCCCTTGCAGTGAGGTTATGAATATAAGACTTGTATTTGTATTTTTAGGGCAATTCCAATACATTTTTCATATTTAAGACGTTTATATTATATATTGTATGCTACTGCATTGCTTGGTAAAGTCTGTTTCCCAGTTTGTCCTGTGGCAAGACATTTTCATCATATATCGTAACAAAATGTATAAAATAATAATCCCTTATGTCTACACAGAATAAGAAGTGACATTCAAATATGGTGCAACAAACTGGCGGAAAATAACAGAGATAACTGGAGTAGCTGCTGAGTTTTGAGTTCGCTAAATACACACTGTCCACTAATTAGTTGACAGCTAACTCTACTGAACAGCTGGTTCAGTGGCTGTATGAGGAAAATCAACACAGATTCCACAAATGGTATGTGGGTGAAGTGTGGGAACATTTGCTTCCCTTTTCTATTTGAACACACCTTTACACTGTTTGTTACTGAAAATAGCAATTATGTTACTGTAATTTACACTTGGTAATGTGTTACCCAGCCCTGTTTATGCAGCCAACCTGAGAAATTTACTGCACCTTTAGTTTAATGACCTTTGAACTGCTGCAACTCTAGTTTGGCAGTTCAGTTTGATTATTAGGCTTCCTGCAGTTCACTGTAGTGCAGCCAAAGAAAATATGATAAGAAATTAATATTATTTGATTTATAAAAATATCATTCTGTTTACAGTCCCTCATATCTAAGTACAGCATTCTTACAACACTGTGTCCTTCTTCTGTTTTTCTGATTGATTTACTATGTAATAGACATCCTGCATCACAATACATTCACTAAAAGTTACAACTTGCGTACACTGTGTACAACAGAAGGCTAATTAGACTAGCTGAATGAACAAGCTTAAAGGAATCTGTTAATGACACCGACACGCACACAGTGAAAACATTTCTCACCAAATTGCAAGGCCGAACTTTGCCAAACAACACAACCTGAAGCCTTATGAATACTGGCAGAGACTAATTCAATTTGTCAGGAGTTCAGCATGTTCGTCATGGTTCTAAACCAGACAGTGACGGCATAGCGCACACTATGAAACATGGAGGTAGGAATGTGCTCATGTGGGGCTGGATCATGTAAAAAATGCACATTCATAAATTAACTATAAATACAAGTTGAAAGAGTGACTCCCAGTCTCAAGAGGTTTGTCCGAAGAGGGTTTTTCAACCTGACAATGATCCAAAACAGTCATGACAGGTCCTTAATAGAGAAAAAAGAAACAAACTGTGATCTGGTGAAATATATTCCTTTTTGGTGGATTTTAAAACTGAAAGTAGAGCAAAAAAACCCTCAATAAACAAAAGCAAGCTAAAGAGAATCATCTGTGAGTTTTTATTCGTTTTGGTTAAAATGTAAATATGACAAAAACAAATATAACCTGTTTCACTAACCCAGCTTTGAGCACAAAAAACATCTTAGTTTTTTTTTTTCTCAGATAGAATAATTTTTTGATGGTTAGTAACCAACTCATGCTGACAAGCGAGATTGTTCTCCAGCTGGGAAGACTTTTTAGAGCACACAACATTTTGGGAGGCTGTGCTAACACCCCCTGTCTTTTTTTATGTGTGTGTTTTGTTCATGTGCTACTTACATCTAATCAAACTGCACCACTACTGTCACTTCCAAATAGTTTAGCCCCCTCGAAATAAACAGGACTGTGCGACATGATGGTTTCCACATAGTAATATAATACATAAAGTGTTTGTACCTGTTTAAGTGACCACACTGGAAGTCAGAGCAAAACACCTGTTCTCGCCACGGTTTTTGCATGTTTTGTTAGAGTGGACTCAATAAATCATAGAAATTGGGATATTGCCTTGTTCAGATCGACAGGTCTAAACACCCCCTATGGGAACACACACAGGGGTACTTGTGGTGTTTCACTCGATTGTAAATATAAAAAGTGAACTAGGGAGTTGAGAGAGTAGAGCTCAAGAGACAAAGCTTGTCACACTGTCTGATTCAGAAAGTCTCAAAAATAGTTGCAGCTCCTGCTCCTCCAACATCAGAAGGATAGCAGTGTTGGTGGAGTTCAGACACTTAGAGAGACTGACAAGTCAATGAGCACTTTGTTTGAAGAATAATGAGTTAGGTTCTTCCTCCAGACCCCAGTCGGTTCCATGCAGGTATTTCAATCAAGACGTAAACCTTCACTAGCTTCCCACATCCTAATCTGACCAGTGTGCCGTTTAAAATATACAACAGAGACAATTTAGCTGCCTAAAATCTTTCTATATGAGAAATGGATGCTTAGCTGCTTCTCTTTAAGAAAAACATTAGCATATGAGATAAAACGGAATTAAAAAAATGTAATATAATACAGTTCACAGCCTTGGTTTATACAACATAACGGCCCTGTAGTTCTGTCCCGCAGGGCAGTGGGTATTTATAATGGGTTTAGAAAAAAAGTACATGCTTGATGATGTTGAATGCTAAATAACTATCAAAGCAAATAATAAAAACTCTGGTGTGAACACACTGTAAATCCCTTAGGACAAAAAATGTGAAAGCAAGCTAATGGTCCAACAGCTTAAAAATGATGGCTTTTGAAACAGAAACTGTCAGATGTTTTTCAAACAATTCAACAAAATAAGAAAGAAGCAGCTTCATATCTGATTATTTTCCTCAAATTAAATTAAATTTCTGTAAATGTACAGAGCTGATCAACTCAAAAACTAACAAACATGCCCCACTAGGTATGCTAGTATTATTTTGGTAGACTAAAAACATCAAAACACTTCTGAAGGCTCTGAAAGTTCTCTCTGTTATTAAATCGTTCAAGTGAATAATTTCAGACATTTGTAACCACTGATTTGCAGCCAATTTACAGCCAGCTCAGCCAGAAATAATTAATTCTTACTAATTCTAACTTTAGGACTGAGTAAAAGGCATCTGAATCACAGTGTTAGTAAGAAAAACTTGTTTTTTTGGGTTTTGTATTTGAAAGAGGGCATATAGTGATCCCGCAAAAGCCTGTGATTAAATGCGGAATTGGTGACGGTCAGAGATAAAACACAGTCCGGTCTCCTGCTGTCCTCATCATTTTAATATGCTACACTACATCCTATGATTGTGATCTGTTAAACATATCAGTTAATCTTCATCCCAGAAGTATTTTCTCTTGGAACATTAAAAGTGAAAACTACACATACTTTTAATTTCACCTTTTATTTAAATCCTCTCTATAAAATGTAGTATGTGTCATGTGTACCATACTAACCAGATGACATTGTACACTGCCCATTCAAAAAGAAAGTAACATTTTGTTGAACCACCTTTAGCTTTAATTATGGAACTAATTCTCCGTGGCATCTTTTCAATAAGCTTCTGCAATGTCACAACATTTATTTCTGTCCAGATTTGCATTCATTTTTCACCAAGATCTTATATTGATGATGGGAGCGTCTGACTGCTGCACAATGTCTTCTCCAGCACATCCCAAAGATTCTCAAAGGGGTTAAGGTCTGGAAATGATGGGTCATGCTCCTTGAATCACCCTTTTACAATTTAAGCCTGATAAATCCTGAGATTGTCACCTTGAAATATGCCCGTGCCATCAGGGAAGAAAAAATCCATTGATGGAATAACCTGGTCATTCAGTAACATAACGTTACTGAACCTAGACCTGAGCAACTGCAGCAACCCCAGATCATAACACTGCCCCCACAGGCTTGTACAGTAGGCACTAGGCATAATGGGTGCATCACTTCACCCATCAATCTGGAACAGGGTAAATCTGGACTCATCGGACCACATGATCTTCTTCCATTGGACAGTTCTTAAGTCAGTTTTAGTAGTTTCTTCAGTCTCCTTAGATGTTTAATTTGCTTGATTCATGCCAATAATTTGACCCTTCTGAAACAGATTAACATCTTTTTCACAACCACAGGGCGTGTCTTCTGAAATGGTTGTTAAAGAAATGAGACGCTATTAATTGCATCAGTTAGGGTTAAATAACTTGTTGTCAGCTGAAACATAATCATCCATGCAGTAATTATCCAATGGGAGGCTCTTACCTATTTGCTTGGTTAAATTTAGTTGGTAACTTCTGTTACTTCTTTTGTCTTTATTTTTTGGCCTTACAAATAGCAGAAGCAACAGTCTGATTGATTTGTTTGAAAGCACATAAAAAAAATACTAAATCACTTTATGGATGGGCAGTGTATATCAATCAATAAAACTTCAATTTAGAAAAGTGCTCCCTTACATAAGTGGCCTGGGGTTGAACTAACTACTCAAATTCATCCTTTCAAATATTGAATTACCTGTTGAAGAGATTGAAGACAACTTGTATTTGCTCGTTCAAGTCAGTATAGCTTACAAATGTAATCTAAACAGTAGAAAGTGTCATAATGCACCACTCACCCAACCTTTAGAGTAGGTATAGTTGTCATACATAATTTATTGTACCTCTTTTGTCCATATTCAGTCTCTCTTTTAACAGGACAGCAGATAAATGTGTTTATTTATTGTAAAATACATAAAACAGCTTTTAACAATGTTCCACATGATCAACCATGTGTACTAACTGCAGTGCAGACATTGGGGATGAGCTGACCCTTGTGTGAGGTTTCTCTCAGTGTGTGTATTTAATATTTTATAGTGTTGGCACTGTGTGTGAGTGTTGTATCAACAGAAGATGAAATTTGAAACAAGCTTTTGTTACTTCTTTCATTTTTTTCTTTTGGCTTCACAAATAGCAGAAGCAACAGTCCGATTGATTCGTTTGACAGACACTAAATCACTTTATCACACATTACTACCATGATCAACGAATCAAATCTCTTCTCTGCTAACAAATACATTATATGAATACACTGAGACAATGTGAAAATGTGTTTAGGAGATCTGGCAGCTCACAGGCAGATGTAACAATTGGTCATGTCGCTTCAGATACAGTCTCCAGGCTGACACAGACTGAAGGCGGAAACAAACGTGAATTTAAGAAACAATCTTGAGTAATTTAAAATACAATTCAGAAATTGCAAGGTGTTTTGAAAATCTAAGCAATGAAAATATAAAGAATAATTATAGAAAAACTACTGTTTTATATTGATTTACATCCAAAGAAAAACACATGCAATTCATGCAATTCACAAAAAAATGTAATCAATCAAAACTATTAAAATTAATCAGATCATTTTTTAGACCCATCAGTCTATTGATGTTCTTAGAAAGGAAGGTTACTCCATGCAAGAAATAGGAGGAAACTCAACATTTCTTATCATGCCGTTATCTACTCCCTTCAGAGAGCAGCACAAACTGGCTCTAACAGGGACAGAAAAAGGAGTGGGAGGCCCTGATGCTCAACTGTGTGTAGTTTAAGACAAAGACGCCTCACAGGTCCTCAAATGGCAGCTGCACTAAATAGTACACGTCAAACACCAGTGTCAGCATCAACAGTAAAGAGGAGACTTCAGGATGCTGGACTTCGTGGCAGAATTGTCAAGAAAAAGTCCGGCCAAAATAAAATGAAAGACTGAGATGGGCAAAGACATTAGACACTGGAAGACCGGAAGAAGGTGTTGTCTACAGATGAATCCAAGTTTGAGGTCTTTGGATCAAACAGAAGAAATAGGAGGTTTGGTAAAATAGGAGATTTGTACACAGTGAAAGGGACCTTGAGGAAGAAAACCATCATCAATCACAAAATGTTGCAACACCATGCCATACCCCGTGGGCAGCAATTGTTTGGTACAACAGGATAGTGACCCAAAATACACCTCCAAAATGTGAAGAATAAGCAGTCAGCAGGAATTCTGACTGTAATGGAGTAGCCAACACGGTCTCCGGACCTGAACCCCTATTGAGCTGTTGTGGGAGCAGCTTGACCATCTAGTGTGAGATGTTCCAGGAAGCATGAGGTGAAATTCAGATCAGGTTAATCTTGAAAAAATGACAGCTAGAATGCCTAAGGTCTGTCAGGCTGTAATTGCTGCTAAAGGTGTTTTTTATTTGTTATTATTATTTTTATGACAGCAAAGTTTAAAGAACACATTCAGAATTTCCATCTAAATTTGTATTTTTAACTCTGCTAATGTCAGCATGTCCTATATAACATATTTCCTATTTAGACAAATTTCACATGTTTTCTTAGAAAACAACACAATTTCCAAACGATCCCAAACTTTCGAGCAGTACTGTATATCTATGGTTTGTTTCTTGGTTGTAGGACACAGATGAAATTATATTAAAGCAGATTCATTGAGTACCTTAAAGTGAACTTAATTCAGTAATTATTTTCAGCTAATTAATTCAAAATACTGTATGTTATGATGTTTTTTCAATATAAATGTGCCAGAGAAATTATAATTTAGTGAAAAAATAATTACACAGAAGATTATAATGTTACAGGAAGGTTTTATCATCTAGAAGTAAAAAGTTATGGATCAGTGAAAGTTGAATAAATTGTATTTTACTAGGCAAAGTATTACAAGAAAATGTCCAAAGCATGTATTCTCTATTCTCACAGATATTTGATCCTGCTGATAATGTTTCCTCACAACGTGTGTCAAAGTAAGCTACACAGCTGTCGTCTACATCTGACCGCGAAGATATTGTGCCCACACCAGATGGTTGCATCGGCGTGCCGTATCAGTGCCACGTGGACTTCTTTTCTTCTGTTTTCTGATTGTATTTGATGGCTAATTGTGTCCATGTGCTCTCAGAACAGCCTGTGGTTTTATGCACAAAGCTCTCCATCGCTTCTAACACAATTCTTGAAATTTTCAAAAAGAATTTCTCCTTTAGAGACAAACTCAATATGATGAAATAAAAAAGAACTCAACAGAGACGGGAAGAAGTGCTTCTTAGGAAGGCAATTGTTAAATAAAAAAGGGCTGCTTATAGTGTCGTAGTGTTATTTATTGAAAAACCATATTGTATACTCAATTCAGTGGGTCCTGACAGACCCATTTTCTCTGAAGATTTCAGAACCATCGCAGTTACTTTATGTTAAGGCACAAGAACATCTGGACGGGTGTGATTGTGGTTATGTTACAGGGTTATGGTTATGACTTCAGACAGAACAGTCATGACTAACACAACATGACACAACACTTCACATCAGGACTTCCCCGCTCCGTCACCTCCGCTTTGTTACTAGTGCTGAACTTCGTCAGCTTCTAGAGGCAGCAGAGTGTTACTGTTTGTCACAGTGACCTGCTTGGCTCAAACTGCTTATTTCATGAACCTGTATTTTACAGGATTCATTTATCCACTACACTCATGTTTCCTGTGTGCTCTAACAAATTGTGCTGAGATTATTAACAGAGTTGGACTGAATTGTATAAATTTAAAATGTGTTTAACTGTTTAACTGACTTATTGTTGATTTTGTCTCCTTGACTTATTTGTTTCTCATACTGCTGCTTTTCTAACCTGGTGGTGAACATTTTGAGAATTAGCTTTTGGTGATAATCTTCCTCTCCCATCAGAGCAAACTGGAAGGTTGCACAATTACACTTCCTGGTCGATCTGGTTTTTATGTT
Source organism: Anabas testudineus (assembly GCF_900324465.2). NCBI lineage: Eukaryota > Metazoa > Chordata > Actinopteri > Anabantiformes > Anabantidae > Anabas > Anabas testudineus. The sequence continues at coordinate 9,476,094 of NC_046624.1, forward strand.
AACGGTGTGGTTTTTTATCAGTTAGAGGTTTAAAGAGTTCTTTGGAATTGGGTTGGAGCTGCACTGTAACTTTATCTTGTAGTGGCTCAGTATTTCCTGTCAGTATACTAAAATTGGAAATGAGCTAATAGAGCTGTAAACACAAACCCTTATTGTTCTGTTCCAATCACGTTATTGTGACCAGTTTGTCTTGTGTGTAGGAGAGAGATTTATTACATTGGTAGATTAAAATGGGTGTGTATATACAAAATCCTATTTCTGAATTTTCTGCTCTTTCAAAAACTGTGTGATTCATCCACAACTTTCTAAGATGTCTTCTTCCTCTTAGCACTGGCTGTCATCTGGACTCAGGTCTGTCTGGATCTTTTACTGCTTTACAGCTATGTTCACATCACTCAAAGTTTTCCTACTAGAAAAAAAACCTACCTCCCTCTTCTACCTTTACCTTATGACTTTTACTGTACACATTTTTATCTGTATTTATCATCATCACATCCTGACTGTTTCAGGTGCTTATGATAAGCAAACATCAATCTTCTCCGGTCTCGCTCTGTTCTGCGTGTCTTCCTCTGTCACAAAGACATCTCTCGTGTCCTCCTTCACCACGTCCATGGACCTCCTCCTGTCTGCCAGCTCCATCCTCAGCATTCCTCTCCCGATACACTCTGCATCCCTCCTCTGCACTTGCCCAAACCATCTAAACCACCTCACCTCTCTCTCTTTGTCCCTGAACTGTCTTATCTGTGCCGTCCTTCTAGTCTTGTCAGTCACAACAGTAATCTCAGCATCTTCAACTCTCCCACCTCCAGCTCCTGTCTTTTTGACAGTGTCACTGCCTGCAGTCCATAAAACATAAGTGGTCTCACTGCCTATCACAGTTCACTCCTGACACTCTTCTCCACCCAGTCCCTCCTTCCTGTGCTCTCGTCTTCACTTCTCCATCACACTCCAAATTACTTTGAAATAAATATTTCAACTTAAACCTGTAAAGCCCTTGCATCTGCACCGCCCCACCACCTTCTCCCTCATTTGCACACATGTACTCTGTGCTGCTCCTACTGACTACTTAATTTCAATGATGTAAAGAGTTGCAGTCAATACAAAAAAGGAAGTATTCAGCATAGCTGCTGTGCCTTTTTGTTGTCAACACAAAAACATTCATTCACCCACCTACAAGGGAACAAGTGAAAATAAAACAATATTCTGGAGTTTACTTTAATCATAAACACTGATTTCTCTATTCAGCTCTTATTGTTACGCTCAAACATGAACGGCTCATCCTTGTTAAACTTTTTTCTTGTATAAAAGCGAAAAGATACCGATTGTTATAAAAACACTGCACAATAACAAGCCAATATTTAATTGTAAAAAAGAAGTTATTGTTTTGGTAAAATGTCTCTCACTCACAGCCGTCTCAGTGAGGATCACCATGTGCTGTTTAGTTTTATTTCTTTTGTTGGTTTGTTCACTGCAACAACTTCTCTGTATGCTGTTGCGTGTTGAGAGCAGCTGGCTGGCACAGCCGCTGGTGGTCACAACCTTTGTAACCACTACTTCACCCTCCTGATCTAAGCTCCATCAGCTTTGGTCACAACATCACAATAGCCACAAGGAAACTCACTCAAGATATAATAAGATGTTTCTCCTTCGCTTTTGTTGTTGCCTGTGACGTTCTTTAATGTGTCTTGGAGTGGTACTTACTATGCTAGACTCCCTTGAGGATAATTTAGCCGTGGAAAAAAGTAGTCAGATGTATTGGAGAGTTTTTGCAGAAACTGCTGCCAGAGTCTCTGCAGCTGTGGTTATCAGGAGACAGGGCTCACCTGCCAACAGGTATATCCAAACATCCGGCACCAGCAGGTTTTAATGGGGCTTCAAGGATTGCACTCGACACTATTTTTGTAGAGTGGTAAAAATATATGACAGATATAGCCTCTTTTGAAACCTTAATAGAAAATAATAACAGTAACTATAATAATAACATACATGTAAATTAATAATTTTTTTATCTCTAATTTACTTTCCCAGGTCCCCACATTGGTTTTGTTATGTCCCTTGTAATATGCATACTTAAAATAAAATGGATTGCAAGAAGACAGGCATCCTGATTCTGCTGTCCAGCTCTTCAGTAAGGGTTGGACAGGTTGACCTGGTCTGACTCTGCGGCACGATGCCTGTCAGGCAGAGTGTCAGTGCTCATGTAAGCGCATCACAAGGTGGCGAAGCAGCCGTCCGGCACATGCTGTTCATTATTACCTTCCTCAGCCTCACTCCGCTCTGCTCTGCTGCTCATAAAGCGCAGTTGACAGGTGAGACCAGTAATCAAAAATAGCTCTAATCTATAATCCCTAATAAATGTCCTGTGTCACATATCAAGCGTGAAGTATTACGCCATTTTCATCTCACACATTCATATGAATCTCGGGGTGATGTCAGTGCATGCATACTTCTAATTTTTAATTTCAGCATGAGCCGTGACCTTTAGCCATTATTCCTTCCTCTGCAAAACACATCTGACAGAGACATCACTGACTCCTCCAGAGTTTTTGAGCCTGCTGATGGTGTTCCAAAGAAGAGCTCATAGCTAAGAAACTTTAAGAAACATTGAAAGGGACACACAAACATATATATGCATATTAGTGGGGATTCTACTGTAGGTAACTGATAATAGGACATGTAATAACATAACATTTATTGGTAGATTGGTAGTATTATTTGAACAATGATACTTGCATATGAGCCAAGTGGACTCAATGAAGTCTTGAATCTGAATCCATTTCCTTTGATGTTCCTCGTGTTATTTCACTTGCTGGTATTCCACTTTTGTACAGAGAAAGCTGGGTCAATTTAGAGGTCCAAACTTTGTGTTTGTGCTCAAGTGATTTCAACTTACTGTGAGAGCAAATCGATTTACATTAGTTTCATTTTTCAGGAGCAAAGAAAAACGTGTTTTTTGTAACCGTAACCCTAGCATTGTATAACTTTCAATGGTGCTTGAAAAGATCTCATAACATAAACTGTTGCAGAACATTCTCAGCCGACGTGTCATCCTCGAGCGGAGGTGAAAACATATGCAATCATAACTTGTCGTATCTGAGTTATGTCTTTTATTTGTGTATTAAAAGGAAAGCGGGGTGATATTCGTGACATGACTTGATCCTTTGTTTAAAACATTTTTAGAAAAACAGAGCTGCATTTTTACGTACTTTGATGCTCAAAATGCGTCTATTTAAGGGGCTGGAGAAGAAGAGTGAAATGTGACTGGACTCCCATGGATACCAGTGTCTGATGCTCTCTGGAAAAGTTGGTGAGTGTTGGATCCTCTGCTGAGATCTGGCATCTCAAGAAGAAAACTGGAGCTTGAATTGAACTTGTGTACAGTGTTTTTAACAATTATTTAAACACCAAACCGACTCTACGAGAGCCTGTGGAGAAGTGATCGCCCATAAGGTCTGACACTGTGGGTCTTCAAATCAAACTGAACTGAGTGGGGCTCAAATCATACTTCAAAATAATTCATGTTTTAACTGTGGTTAACCAATAAGTGGTTGCTGTGTCTAAGCTGTTGACATGTAGGTGTAGGTCATTAGCTATCACTCTTACTGTGCAGCTTTGAAGTCCACAGCCGCAGCAACGACACTGCACCGTTTTAACTCCAAAGGTCTCTTTGAGACCGAGTAAGATTTTCTTTGAGGATTTCTAATCAAATGTAGGAATATTCTGGAGACTAAATCAAATTATTGGCTCGAAGCATTTCTGCTGTGCAAATGAAAGTGGTTCAGGTATTCTCTTTGAAAGGTCTTACAGCACCTGTGAATTCGATGCCTGCATACCCAATGGTTTTCTTGCTGTATTATTCTCATATTTGATTCAGCAGGTTTTCATGGAGTAGTATGAAGTATTACAACTGGAAGATAGAGAAGTCCTTTATCACGTGATACAATTTTATCTCAAATAATTTCATTTCATTTGAATTGTACTTTCTTTACAGATCTGGATGAGTTACATAATGGGATGATGTTAATCTGAATTCAACGCAGGCCTTATGTTTTTACATTTTCCTTTTATCATTCACAATATTTCTTCTTAGTTTTGAATGTTTTGCTCCAATTTCAAACCTCGTCTCACAAATTACAGCTCGGCGGCCCATTCGACATGGCAGATTTGTCACGCTGCAGCGTGCATGTTGCAGTGGTAAAAGAAGAACTCAACAACCGAAGAGCTCAGATGATGGTGTTGATCATGTTGAGTAGTTTGTGCTGCTATATCAGAGTATAGCATAACCATTTGCAGCTCTTCAAGCTCTATTGGATTTTAAGTTTGCATAGAATTGCATGTTACAATTGACATCAACATACACATCAAACATATCAACTTAGAGCTAGTGTACCTTAGTTTTGCTTGTCCAAGTATATGAGTGAGGTGTTTCCTTTACATTTAAAACACCAGCTCTTAACCGCAGTACAAAAACAATGCTTTCAGCCAACAAACATCAACCTCATCAAACGACTAGTTAGAGTTGACAGAGTGATTATTGCAGCAAAAGGTTTGGTCACTGGCTAGAAACAAGCAGCCTTTCATTGTCTACCTCTGTGTGAAAGCAGTGATGCAGTGCTGCAAGAATTATAAGGAATTTTTACGCAGTATCACTGCTTATCACGGTACACTCAGTGGGAAAATGGAAAGTTGGTAGGGAATTAATGATGGAACAATGGCCTGCATGCTGTGTGGCTGACAAAGAACCACATAAAGAGATGTACTCAGTCATTCAGGTAGGTGCACTTAACTTGTCAGTCCCCCTGTGTAAAGGTCTTAAACACTGAGTATGTCTTTTTAGATATAATTGTTCATTGGAAAGAGTATAATTTAGGGTTAACATAGGTTTCTTCTATGGTATCTTTCCATCTTTTCCACCCATTTCTCACAGAGCAGTGATTTTCCTGGCGAAAAGCTGTGAAGAGTAAGAATAGATACAGAGACTAAGACCTATTCTGACTGGATACATAAATATAGTTCATAATTTTATCATTTAGTCACTTAAATATGAGTCTCATTAGCTTCCTTCCTTCCCCCCGCAGGCCTGAAGGGTGTTGCAACATCTTTCACGCGGTGACTGAGCTGCTCTTCGGGCTCTGTAATGTACAGGTCACATACTGAGAACGGGCTTCTTCTTTCACGCTTCCCCTCCTCTCTCGATGTTTGGCCATTTAAACATGAGTAAAAATCTTTCTCGGACTTTTCAGGAGACACATCTTCCACCTGAAACTGACAAAAATGGTTTCCAAGTTAATGATTTTATAGCAAGAAGGTGCAGAGTAAAATACAACAGCATACAAAACAGCTGCAGCAACCAGGATAGTTCAATTTCCACCTGCTTCTAGTGGTTGGTTTTCATGTAGACTGTTTTCAGCCCACACTGCATAAGTTCTCCCCGAGGCTGCTTGGAGTTTGCACTGGAATGAATATTGATTGTGAACTTGATTATGATTGGCATTTTTAATTTCTGGTTTGAACAGCGGTTTCAGCTACCTGTTTTATGTTGTACTAAAACTAATAACATCGAGTTACAGTACTTTTCAGTGTGCAGTTCAACCCTTAAATTTTGTGAACACCTTGCTTTACCATCTGGTGTTTAGCAGTATTTGTGTTTTCTTACTGTATTTAGCACAATTTGATGTTCCAAATAATTCAGACACTACAAACTAGTGGGATATTTGTTGGTGTAGTGTACAAGCTAATGTAAGCAATTACCCAATGTTGAACCTCTGGTTTACAAATGAAGTTTGCTTAATGAAACACTAGTTAATAGTTAATAATGAAATTGATATATTTTCTCAGCACTTGATCAGAGCAATCCTTAAAAAAACAATTCTACACAATGTGTAGACTTAGAAAATAGACTGTAGCAGAGTATATTGTCTGCATTGTCTGGAACAAAAGGGGCTTTTATGTCAGATGTCGATACTCATCCGTGTACCTCCAGAATACTAACTGCTGACTGCAGAGCTTGTCAGTCAGTCTTGTGTTACACTAATGAGACTGTGATCTAACAAGCACTGAAATAAACATTACAGGCAGGTTCACGCTGTGTACTGTAACAAAGGAAAAGGTGTTTGACTATTCCTAACCCTTGGTCCAGTAGCTTTACCTGTGATATTGCGGTTAAATATATTCACCTTGATCAAACACAGTGCAGTGTTTCTCTTCTTCTTTTGTTGTGTGTGTGTTTTTTGTTTGTCACATTTCATCTGGTTAGGCGGGTGTAGTCAGCTCAGCACTGAAAAAAGCCTTGCTGTCTTCAATTCATTAATGTTCAACTTTTAATGCACTGAGCAACATTTGTTCCTCTATTAAAGAAACCCTTAAATGTTTACGATGTGATAAATAAAGCCACAAAGATGCTCCAAGCTGTTTTTCCCTATATTAAATCTGTCTGTCTCACATGAATTGACTTTGTCATCATCACACCTTCTTTCATTCCCTGCCTTCAGCGGATCTATTGTCAACTAATACTCTTATTAGTTGACAACTGAACGCGTGATTCGGTTCTTTGATGCTCCTCTATAATGAGATACACTTTACCTTGCAACTCTGCTCTCGAGCTGCCACAAAGTCACCACGACATTAAAAGAATAGATTTGGGGTGAGGGAAAAATCTACAGGGAGCACAACAAAGCAGCTTCACAAGGAAAACAGAAAGAGACATATGACAGGCATGTGAAATATACACTGTGAATAACAGGGTAATAATATTGGGGGTTGGTATGGTTCCCAGTCCTCAGCTCCAAACATGTCAAGAGCATTGTTAAAAACCTCTTCAACATGGATGATGGTTAAAATCATGCACTTACTGACAATGTTAAGGGTTAGTTGTCCACAGTCTCATCATTTGCTTCTCTGGAAATCATTCTTTACTGGCACTTGTCATGTTGGCCTTGACCTTTAATGAGTCACGCTGAACAGCATTACACAAGGAGATGTAACCTTGTGGTTTCTGCCACCTCCTATGAAGAGAAGCTTAGACATGATGAAAAATATTTAGAATTTAGATGTATGTTCACGACAGTACTGACGTGAAGCAAGGGTGATCTCTATGAACTCAGGACTCAGCGCAGCGGGTTTCATTTATAAGTGCATATTTTACTATCTAGGGACTATTTCACATGAGCTGTGGAGACGCATTATTTCCGGGGAGAGCGAAAAGCAGAAGCAACTTTCTGTTTCCCTTCAAGACATCTGCAGCTTGTGAAGAAACAGGAATCCTCCTCTCTGAGGCTGCATGCAGGTACCCAGCTTACTTTCAACAATTCAAGTAAAATGATGTTTGACAGTAGAGCTACTGGTTTGCTGTAGTCATTTTATAGAAGGTTTTCTATATCCAATTTCCTTCAGCTAAAGGAACTACAGTAATACTGAAAATAGCCGAAAGTCCTATTGATTTTCCCCTAGTAGCAGTGACTTCATCTATCTTAAAAGAGATGGATGGAGGTTGTTCACATTTTCCCAACATCATATTAATCATTTGATTGAGGACTTTGTTTCATATATATATTATAATCTTTGAGTAATCTTAACAGAGGCAACAATACACTTGGTTGACACTAAAATGTGCTGCACACTCTGGAACCGGTAATGGATCGGGGAGAAACTTTGTTAAGAGTTTAAACCTCTAAGATTTGTCAGGTTTAGGCATTGCACTCAAACGCTGCACAACACTGATACGTGGGCACACTATCCCTTTTTCTAGAAATAAAAAGATATGATGTATTTTAAGCAACCTTTGTAAGATGCTGTAATCACATAACAATTTTCCACATAAAGGCTATGAAACTGAAAATGGCCTTTAAAAGCGGTACTTGAATAAGACATATGTAAAGACATACATTTAGTCATGGAAGAGCCTAATGGGCTTACTTTCTTATCACAGATTTTAGCTGTAATTACACAGACACGCAAAAGTGCAAACTCTCTTTTGGCGGCTACATATGTGTGATGCAGAGCTATGATTTTCCAGAGAGTGTGAAGAGGCTTCTTTGAAGAGATATTTTAAAAAAGTCCATTTGTTCTGTCCCAGTACAACAAACCTTTTCATCCCGGACGCCTGCGTTCACTTACAACCTCTCATTATGCTGTAACCTAACAGAGGCTGCTACGTAGCTACCAGCATGTATGACTGTTTGGAAAACTAGATGTTAGTACATAAAGAAAAAAAAAGTTTACATGAAAGGAAAGATAGGAGAGAATAATGTTGAGACAATTTCTCAAACTCAGTTTAATTTCGAACATTGTTTCCTTTGTAGTCTGTGATGACATGTAGGGGATATACTGAGTTTACTACGGGGCGACTTAAGCTCATCTTGTGAGTTTGAGTCAGATTCAATTAGTAACTTGAAATTCAGAACCTTTTCTTTTTGTTTTGAGAAGACGTTCTGCCAAAAGCAAGTGAAGCATATTTGATGTGTAATTCAAAGGTTTTTCTTTCTTTTGCATCGTTGTTTTTTTTATCAACATATGCCACCGAGTGCTGAACATAAAGAAACTCTCTCAACTACAGCTTTTTGAGGGAGCATGATTGGATGTAGAGCAGTAGTGTTGCATGTGTCACACAGCTGTCTCAGATGGTTTATCTTATTTTATATCAATTTGTGTTGCACCACATAAGAACATTTATTACTGTGCCTTTGAAAGTGTGGGAATTTAGTGTTTCCAGGAACTGGTGAAATGTGAAATAGCCCTGTTTCTTGAAAATCTGTAAAAGTATAGTTGCAATTTGAATTGATTTGTTGTACTGTAGTTGTTTTGAAATTCTCGCACGCTTGCTTTTAAATGGTACACTGGAGCAGAAGATATGTAAGTTATAAAAAACACAAATAATACAAATAAAAACTACACAGTTTGCCTACCTTTCTGTTGTCAGTTAAAGTCTTCTTGACAACAGAGGACCTGGGGGGATTTGGATAAAAATCTTCATCCAAGGTCAGTCTTGGAATGGCCGTCATTGGACGAATAACCCCAGGTTTCGTCTGGACACAGGGATTCAGAGTTTGGCAAAGAAGAATTCATTCTCATTAGTAACTTTCCATTTTAAGGCAGGTTATATTATCAGTGTAACAGAAGCTGCAGTAGCTGCCTAAACAATCAAATAATAAATAATGAAATCCTTATTTATACCATTTTGGTATATCTTTTTCTTTCCACGTCGGCAGATGGGTGCAAGCTGCATATTGATGCCTAATAAATGAAAAAAGGGGGAAAAATGCATCAGTGTATCTAACAAAACTAAAATATTTATGCAATAAGAAGTAGCAAAATGAAAATATCAAGCTTTACTTCTGGAAATGTTGCAAATGACACGCTTTTCATGCATCATACTAAAATACATCAGACTAAATAAAAAAAAAAAAACAGAAAATAACATATTATCCCAATTTAATTGGATAATGTTTTCTGACCCATCTATTGTTCCTGACCTGCCCGTTGTTAGAGGAGACCTAACTACAGATATGAGATGATACCATTGATCATAATGAATGGTGGGTGCAATTTTCTACAGCAGGACCTTCTCAGCATTACTTTGTTCCTATAGGCTACACATGTTCTGTGGTTTGAATAAATACAATTTGAGTACGAATAGTAACATGTTAATGTCTCATAAATAAATCTGTCTGAAATGCAATCTGGGTAAAAAAAAAAAAAAACAACAACATGTCAGTTTTGGGCTGTGACTTTGATCCTGTGAGTGTAAAATCTTGTGGACAAAACTAAGCAAGTCTTACTCACATATTTGGTTTCACGTCCCAAGGATTTTGGAAGCGATGAGTAGTTCTGCTGAAAGTGAAAGAAAAAAAAAAGAGTCAAACAGAGGAGCAGAGTTACATAATGCTATCAGGTGGAAAAATAGGAGGAAAAAAAACATTCCTCCGAAAATGACATATCCACTATTTCAAGTATGCGACAGTCGAGGTTGCAATAATGACTGAAGGGAAGAAGGTGAAAAGAAATCCTTGGTGGATACAACTCACACATTCATTTTACACAGAAAGTGCTAAGTGAGTGCTAAGCCTTATTCTGTGTTCCCACTGCTTTATTATTTATTTATTCAGAAGTGCAAGTTATCTCTTGTCCTCCACTTATTTCCGTGTCAGGATTAATAGAAATCATTTGTTTTCTATACCTTTGATCTTAGACAGGCATTTAAATTCCCACCACAGACGTCTCACAGATGACTGTGTGCACATGCTCCTTTTCAAGCACACACACACACACACACACACACACTTGTTTTCTTCTCGAAGCACGACAAGCTTTGTCCTTTGATTAATAATGAACGTGTCTTTTTCATCTCTCATACTGATGATTTCACAGTCAGTATCCACTTCTATCTCACGACTTGGTTGTGTTTGAGTAAATCACAGCACATCACGTGTTTCCGTGACACGAGGGTTTCCATCTTCGTGTAATTTATCTCACTTGAATGATTCACAATTTCAAATCTTCTCTGAAAGCTGAAGAAAACAAATTATTCACTGAAGTAGCTGGAGATGTTTTTGTGCAACAGCTCTTTTGTGAAACTGACATGTTTACAACTAGTTAGCTTAAAAATAGGAACGGATTCCTTTAGTGCGTTTGTCCAAACATACTACATACCACAAGTATTTCATTAAAAAGCTTAAGGAGAAACTCAAGAGTCTATGTCACACCTGTCACATGCTGTTAAAGAAGCATCTGTACCTGCAGACCAACGCTGGTAGTGGATGACCTGGATTTCTGCTTTGACTGGGTCGATTTGCACTTAAAGGTTGCAAAAATAAACACATTAAATCACTTTTAATATTACAAATCGGCATTTGCACATGTTTATGTGAATACTGGCGTGATTAACTGAACTCACTGGTGGAACTGAATTTGCCAAAACCTCATCAATGACTGCATAAAGCTCCTCTGACTGCTGCCGGAGCTGAGCAGGTGAGCACATCTGTAAATAGCACAAAATAAGGGGTGTTAACAGTCTGTTGTGTGATGTGCACATGAAAACCAGCATCGATGCGTGCCGTCATACCTCAGCGTGGGTGTCCAATGTCACACCTCTCTCCAAAGTGTCACGGGGACTGTCTTCTCTCTCTACCTGCTCATCTATTGCCTGTAAATGCAAAGCGGAGTGAGCAGAGTGAATAGCTCCGTGCCAACACCTCTGCTTTCTCTGACTGATTTTACACAGGTCTTAGACAACATTTCTCCAGACAAATCTGACAGCACTCCCGCCTGCGTAGATCATACTGCAGAATGAATATCACAGCAAAATGCCATGTTTTCATGTCTCCTTTAGTCTGATCTGATTTTTATTAGGGTTTTAAAAAAGATGATCTCTCATGTTCAGCATTGCCTGTAGCTTATAAAGCATCATGCCATTTGTTTTCTGTGTGTAGTTTGTCCTGCATGCTTAGCAATTATGAGTGTACACGTAACATTAATCATTTTTTAAAATGCATGCTTTCCATTTTAGAGGTTTATTCATAGTACACAGTCCTTGCATAATTTTCCTGCATCAGGCTCCATTAAGGTTTCACACGTCTGGATATTTTACAGAATAATTAGACAAATTAGTGTGATCAGAGTATGCACTCACCTGCTGATCCAACAGAAGCGTGTTTGTGGGAATGGCAGCAATGGATTTGTAGCTTAACTTAATCTTGTGTGTCTAAAGTGAATAGGAAGAAAATAGCAGATAATTAAAATGTATTTATTTACTATTCAATTTTCAGCATTTTACTGACTGTAGAGTGTTCCGTGTTTTCCTTTCTTAGGGCATGCTTTATCTCACACTGGAGTGATTTTCTCTGCTCTCACATCACTGAAAACCTTGTTGACTTTCTGCTGCTCAATTCACCTGGCTGAAAAAGTTCAGTTACAACCGACACTGACACTTTTCACTCTGACGAGCACTAACACTGAACAACAGCCTCACATCAACACGGATTTCTCTGCTTACACTTGATGTCCTCATATCATGCACAGTATCTGTATTTAACTTCAAAGTCACAGAGAGCATTTTAAATAATATTCTCACTTTAAAGAAGTCATGCAGATGGCAAGCGGAGCGGCTACCTTTCTTTTTTTACCCTCCCTGTCACTGCTGTCTGATATTCCACTCCCCACACTTGGGGTAGGTGTGGTGCACAGCGAGAGAGAAGGGGATGGGGTGAAGTCTCTGATTGGAGGAGCAGGAGACGGCGTAGGCGTGGGGGAGCTGGTGGGCGACGGCCATCCATAAAAATTAATTGGCGTGTAGCGGGAAGGGGACAGACAGTGAACTTTGGGAAAACCACGTGATGGCGTGGCACTTCTGGTATCACGGTAGCTCCCGTCTGATTCACACCTTCCTGTGGTGCTTTGAAAAGGAGGCAGAGGTGACGCTGTGTCTGTGCATGCAGAGAAAGCTGTGACCCCGGGGGAGCGTGATGGAGAAGGCCGAAGCTGAGCAGGGCAGACAGGTGGAGATCTCAGTCGTTGAGAAAGCAATTGAAGTCTTGAGAGAGACGAATTTGGTGGCCGACTCAATTTCTTGGGCGCAGAGGTCTCTTGCTCGTTAATAGTTTTAGGGGACGGGGTGATGGGATTTTTAAGGTTATTATGTGCATTGCCCCTAAGGTACACGTAAGTATTGCTGGGTTTTAACTCATGGGATTGTAGTGTTTTGAAAGAGTCACAGTCTGATATCTCCTGATGCTTAGGGGGAGCCACAGATTTGAAGTTTGAGCAAAACAGAGGCAGTGGAGCTCGGGGTAAAGTGTTGCTCTTCACTGGTGGCGGCGAAATAACCTGCTCCCATCTAGGCGCGCTGCTTGAGCGAATTTCCACTGAACACTTTTTCAATTGGGTTTCAGGGCACGTTCTGCTGAACTCATTTGACTGCACAGGTGGAGGAGCAGTCACACATCTATTAGGTTCTTTTGGAGCATGGCTCTGAATATTTACAGATGCAGATGAGGAGAACTGAGAGGAAAACTCCAGGGGAATAGAAGCCACACTGGAGGCTGCAGAGCAGGCGTTACAGAAGGACAGGGTCACAGGGTTAACAGGCCAGCAGGGGGTGTAAGGTCTCTGCAGCGCAGAGGACAGAACAGGAAGACGGCCTTTTCTCAGAATGGCAGTGAGGAGGGAGAGTCGGGTGAGTGGAGGCCGGTGCCGGGGAGGGGGGAACTCGTGAGAGACAGAGGAGGACAGGCTCTCGCAGGATGAAAAGCAGGTTTGAGGGATGTGAACCAGACTAGACCCAGGAGCCAGAAAGTGCTTCTTGATCTGGACGACAGCAGGGGAGAACATGCCAGAGCGGGTAGATGAGCAGGGGGAGACAGTGCGGCTGAAAGACACAGGAGAGGTTACAGAAGAAAGCCGCATTGCCGGCCAGCTCCTATCTCTGTCCGAGCCCTCGGAGAGGATGGACTCTTTAGATGAAGCCGGGGTGGGAAACAGGTCTGCGCAGTTTGTTCTGTCTTCTGACACAGACGCTCTATTTGCAAAGCAACCCGAGCTAACCTCAGCACGTCCAAAGGTATCATGACACTGCTGCCGGGAAATGCCCCTGTGTTTATCAACAGCTGTTTCCATAGAGCCCGCCAGGGCGGCGACGTAATTGTGTGTATTTTCAGACGGAGCGCCAACTGAGGGAGAGGCTTTGCTTTGGGACAGGCTCACGTGATCCAGTGAATGCTTCCACTGAAAGAAGAAATAGTGTAGAGAACAGTTACTGAAAATGAACTTTTCTTTCTTCTCTTTAAACTCTTAAAATCACACAGAGCTCAGTTTTGGACCTGCACATGAAATATTGTACAATAATTGTGTCCTTTCTATCTAATTTGTGTGTAGGAGTTCAAAGAAACACTCTTCAGAAGCAGAGATCAAATAAACTCATTATATTTTTTAATTTTGATAGTCGAATTAAACTGTTAAATTAAAATAAAAAAGTCCTTTCTGGGGGGATGACACCTCCCAACAATGCTTTAATGTACATCAATATGACAAGTGTACTCCAAAGCTTTCTGTCATCGCTTCCACATGACATTGAGAGTGCCTACAATGTACTTACCTCAAGTTCTGTCTCCGGTTGAGTAACGTTTCCTGCTCCTCCCTCTGAAGGCTCCTTGATAAAGACTACCTCTGCTTTGAAAGTCCCTGCGTCCGACATGGTCTCCTGTCATGAGAAAATGAAGCTAATGTATAAGGGAACTGAGCAAGTGAAACGTGAGAAAACCAGAGGTGAACTTCAGCGAGGCCGTCTGAGCTCAGGGGTGTGCTTGGTTTCACCACACCACATGTCATACACATATAATTCACATGTACACGCACATGTCCTCCTGACATTGGGGCAGTGCATGCCCCCCGTGCAGAACTGAACAACTGAGGCTGGGCCGGCGTGCACACATAGCTTTGAAGCTTGTAAATAACCGCGGTGCTATGTCTGGTTTAGTATTAAGTCCAAACTCGTAGTAAGTCATCTTACATTTATTGCGTTATTTATATCATCATATTTCAAGTCTTAATGCTAAATTAAGCTAATTACCTCCCTCTAATTCAAGCTTGATATATTAGCTGGGAAATTAAATTACATGAGCCCTGAAGGATGACACAGATTTTGCATGTTGACAGTTTTGTCCTGAGTTACTGCATCTCACCTTTACTTTAAGGACACTGTCCCTGACAGGAAGACACAACTACTATAATATCACTGTCCTTCATATTACTGCTACAGAAATAGGCCCATTACGTTCTGAATATAAGATATGATTCAAATGTGGTTTGCTTTCTATGCATGAACCAGATTTAAAGAGATATTCTAGGATCACTTAAGTGGAGATAGAAAGGGTGACTGCTTTTGACAGATATCATTACTGACACAAACGCCCACATATATGGTAATTATTGTCCTCAAAGTGCACGGTCTTATAATAGAAACCTTCATTTTTCTAAGTCGGTTACATAATGCTCTCAGTGGTGTTCTTTTGCCTTACAGTAGATAAGCTGTAATCAAACCAGTGCTGAGAGTGTGTTTAGCACAAATGGCTTCTCATGTCACATACTACGTGTTGAAACTGTCAATTTACAGTAGGTCTTAAATGCACAGTGAGCTACTGAGAGTTTTTCATGTGTAAACTAACTGACCTGCTTCTGGCAAAGTTAAATAAGTCAACGTAAATGCATTACCTTCATCTTTAAATATCAGCCAAATAGCTTCATCTGGCAAAAGGCAATCTAAGCTCAACTAATATGATCAAAGACAGTTAGTGAGGAACAGTGGCACAAACAGAAATAGTAAAAAAAAAAAAAAAAAACTCTCACTTGAAACAAGACAATAATTAGACGGGAGAGCGGCGAGAGGATTCTCTTCAAACTGATAATGACCACTTCAGGTTCAAATTACACTGATACACTGCAAAGGGGCATGTATGCAAATTATTGCTTTTGAAAAGGACTTCTTAAGAAATGCAAGCTGCTCTAGATGGTGCCACAGTGGTGGATAAATAAGCTGTCAGTTGTTTCGGAGGTAATCCTTCTTTCCATCTTATTGTAAAAGATGTCTCACACCTGTAAGTACAACAAGATGTCACACACTCCTAGCTTGAAACGATTTTTTCTTTGATTACTGCCAAACCAATGTCTCGCTTCCCAGACGAGCATATTACAGAGCCCTGCCTACCCGTGAGCCTGTGCACAGAATGAGAAGCAATAACTTGCCCTATCGCCACGACCCTGCTTCACACAATCATCAGGGGGAGTGCTGTCTTACTAAAAGAATAGATTGCAAGCAGCGTTCGGAGTGTTTGAGATGCTCACAAACAGACTAGACATGTTCCCAAAAGGTTTGAAAACAGTAACATCAGGTAAACATCAGACTGCTCTGTTGGCTTACACAGAGACTGAACCCTTGGCAACATGTATGCTCATGGCAGTACAATGATGTGAGTTATTGCAAGACGTGGGCAGCATGATGGGTGCCTTTCTGTGTGGAGCTTGTGGAGTTGGTTCTCCACATGCCTGCATGGCTTGCCTCTATATAGATTGACATTTAAGAAGTACACTTTTTGCTTTTTTTCCCAAAGGTTAGATGAATAATTTGATACCACTCCTATGCTGACTATACAGTAGGTAGTAGAGCATGACTGGCATACAACGCAGGGAACTGGAAGCATTAAACGTACAAGAAGTCAAATATTTTGAGCTCTAGAGGTGCTGATAGAGCCACTAGCTGTTTCTCAAAGTGAGACGTGAGAAGAGAAGGTAAATCCATCAACCAGAACCTGTACCTCTAAATTTCACTGAATTTCAATTTTGCATGCATTTATTTAAAGCAGAGAAAGAAGCAGAGCTCAACGGTATGCACAGAGAGAGAAGCACATGACACACAACCCCATATTGTGGGTGTAGGAAAAGACAACACCCCTATGCTGGAACGAAGGGTTCAAAGCACTGAAGGTGTGCACAGCTGTGTAGTCATGCAGCCAGTTAACAACATGAAGGTCCCTCACTCCTTTAGGTAATAGCAGCAGGGTACACTGAGAAAGTAATTGTGCCACCACCCCAGTGGAAAGACCTTTGAAGTCTCAACCAGGCAGCCAGTGAGCTGTCTTCAAGCTTCAGAGGGAGTCGGCTATGAGGCGCCCACAGTTGTGGCTCTGCTGTGATGTTGATGCTGAATGAACAGTAATGTAGAACTATAACAAATTCACCTACTGCCTCCACAGGGGGTCCAGACCAGCCTCTGGGGTAGATGCTTCAAATTGCTGAAAACTTTGTAGTCTGTAAGCTAGTAGTTCCCTATCCAAAGCTGTGCTCATACTAACACTTTATTTTGTCTCAAGTGTGTAAAAAACAAATCCTGTGTGTATATTACAAGCTGTGAAATCAGACTTGCACCACTAACTGATCGCTGCATGCAAGAAAAGGTGAGTCTTTACAGCAGGGGAACGTCTGAGTCAATTGTTGAGGCTGTTCAGAAATATGTTCCTTGCTGATGCATAGGTCTTAAAGCATGATGTAATGATGTGTGAGTCAGCCACTCGGATGGATGGTGTCAAATCATAACAATCAGTGAAGATCATTCCATCATTGCATCATTATTCCCACGACCGTGTAAAAAGCTTTATAAGTGGAAATGAAATCTTTCTGATTCTGTACTTGACGGTTTTAACCATGTGATTGAATGTTAAAATCAAATGTTAAAGACAACTTGGGAATCTGACTTGTTTATTTCTTCTGAAGGTCAGCCAGTGTGATGTCTGCTCCTCTGTCTGAGTAGTTGTGCGTGTAATTGCTAATAGGCATAAACAAGACTGATTGTCTGGCTCATGAATTAGCATTGGTTCTTCTACCTTTTCTGAGTTTATTGCACACTGACATACAAATTACTTTGTCTCTGTTACTAGAAGTATTCAAATCAATACCACCTTTCTGTCTTCTGGGTGTGTACTGAAGCTTTACCTTATTTGGTTTTCCTGTTGGGGCTCCTGATGTCGTAATAATGCTTTTAATCGGTAATTGCTGCACCGCTGGTACAAATGTGAAAGTGGAAGGATTAGATGGCACTCCTGTTGGAACCTGTAAAACAGAAAGGAGAGGAAATCCCATTAGTCTTGGTAATAATTCCCCATCGTTATTCAGTCGTACACAAGCACTCGTCAAAACAAGCGTGTTTAGAGATGACTTACAGTAAATGATGAGTCAAACTGAATGGGACTTTTCTTTTTTAAGGTTTCAGGGATTACATTATACAATTAGTAATCAGTCTCTCTTAACATTTCTTCACACAGCTCAATGTTAGACGCAGAATATTTTATTTATTTATATATGTTATTTTCTTTCCTTCTGCTGTAACTATATTCAGACACTAATGATTTTTTTTATCACACTGAAAAAGGCAATTCAGCGCCAGGCAGCTTAAAGTCTTGACACATCCAGACTCTGAGGACTAATGAGCTAAATGAGCTCATCTGCGTAAGACCGATACTCAGATGCAGCAATCATCAGTTTCTGTTTCTGTTTTTATTCAGTCTGATTTGGAGACATCTTCATAGAAGTCATTTTCAGTTATGTTTGAGGAGGCGAGACTAAATGCAAATGTAGTGTAGCCGCATTGTTGGGAGAAAGTAAACATGCATATCTCCAAATCCCAAACTACCTTTGTTTCCCTCGGGAATCTGTCCATTGACACAGCACAGCATATTTTTATGTTGTTCCCATCACACCTTTTTGCATGTGGTTTCCACAAAGCATGTGAAATCACAATTTCTTCCTTAACAATGCACCAATTTGCTTCATGGCTGCACTAATTCCCATAATGATCAGCCAACAAGGAGCAACTTGTAGCACCCCCAATGTCATTTCTTTTATTGCATGATTGATAAAACTTGCCTTTTAAAATCCAAACAGCTCCCTCAAAACATGCTATCTTGAGACAATCAAGTACAAACTGTGAAACTTCTGTAATTTGCAGAAATTGCCTATTACATTCAGGTCTGCCCTACCTGAACCTGCACGGTGCAGCGAGTGCACCACAGTTTTCCCACTATTAGAGATAATGGGTCAATTCTCACCAGTGTCACCCATGGTGAAAATGTTGGACAGGTGGAGCCATGAATGGAAGTGAGAAAAAGCCCCCATATGACAGCAACATCCCTCTGTGGTTATAATTTGGAAGGAATTAGACCCATAGAAAGCCCACTGAAGGAGATTATCATGATCCTCACAGTCACTTGCAATAATAATTGCATCCCAACATAAACTGGAAGCCACTCCACTGTATATGTTGCCCTAAAACGTAACGCATGCAATCTAAGGGCTTCAATTTGCTATGATGGTAACACAGTTCCCATCACAGTATAAGGTCAATTACAACTTTATACTCTACTTTAGTATAAAAAACATTTCCAGTTTCTTTCCACTAGAGCAATTCAACCTCACATGACAGTTCCCTCACTAATCAGTGGAGGTTATAGTAGCAGATACTGGGGACTGGACAGAAATGGGTCATGTGTCATCTCCTTGTTGGCTATGACTTTGAATAGAGAGATTCAAACACTGATTGAGTGAGGTGTTCAGATATACTGAACGGAGCAGCTGCAGAACAAGCAGGAAATCATTTAACTCACTTTAGAAGACAGAAAAATAAGTTTTCTTGAAGGTCGACGGCAAAGAAAAAAATAACTTGCAACACACTTTATTTCAAGGAACAAGATATTAATCTTTAAGATGCCAGCGTGTCTGTAATCAGCTAAAAATAAAGATACACAACAAACGCTTTGGCTGAAATCGTCATGTGCCATTTTATAAACATGTTTACGTATCCATGTTCTTATGTAACCTCGCTGTTTGCGTGTCCTCTGTAGTCATAGCAGAGTAAGTTTATACTGTTAAAGGTTAAAGTGAGCATTTCCTACTTGCCCATTGGAGCCCTCTTGAATGTTTAATTGCTCTGAGTGTTGCCGAGGTCATACCGTCCTCATAGATCACATTTCTAGCCACCCACAGGTTTACTGTGCTACATGTCGTGTCACTGTGTGCGTGCTCTCACTCAGCTATTTCTTGTCCCAGAGAATGGCACAAGCGTCACTAAATCACTTCCTGAAGAAGACCACCCTCTGTGAGGTTCTTTAAAGGGACTCTCATAAACACTGACCAACCAGAAAGTGATAAATACACTTTAAGGAAACATACTGTTGTTGTGACCCCTATTCACATTGACATCGATGCTGCAGATTTCTCGTCACAAGCAGCTACACAAAGCAGGTCTAACTCCATGCAGCAAATATAAATTCTGTTTGTGAACGGTGATGATGCTGAGCTCAGTGATATACTGAGCACAAGAGCTAATCCTCTGCAAAGTAAGAGCACACTAAATGCTGTAAATCTGAGACCGCTTTGCTCCACGGATGTTAAACTGTATATGTGAGTAGTTCACATTGTGCCACAGCAAAAGCAGAAACAGTTGGGTGTGTCACTGAGTAAAGAGTTTAATTACAGATAAACACACAGCCCCTCCCTCCAGAGTAGATAGGGCATGCAAATATAGCCCACTGCCAGCTGCTACTGATCACACTGCTTTTATCTCTTCAGATTATAAACAAATGTTATGATGTCTCATACACAAGAAACAAAAATGAGAAAAATGCACATTCACGCACACATAGTGTAATTCTTCAATAGCCTATTGATGCATCATAAAGTCCTCTCCATGATGTTCCAGTCAAAAAAAAAAAAGCATATAATGCAAATTGTTGACAGGACACTAAGCTAATAACCAATGAAGTCGCATGCTATTCAGAAATGTTGATGTTAATAATTTAACAGATTTTTGTTCATTTAAATTCATTATAACCAATAATTATCATAGTGTGAAGGAAGTAGCTGGTTCTGAGTGTATAGTGTTTCCATGTGTTTATGTGTGTAAGCCTGGAAGGTGCCAATGAGGGGCAGAGTGGCACTGAGGGGGTGGATGGGGGGGGCAGTGTTGATGGATTAAAACCAAATTCTTTAACCGGTTTCATTTTACAGCAGAATTAAGGTCTTAGTTAAAAATTTTGTCTTACAACAGAATTTAAAGTCATCAGCATTGTAACTATAAAGGTCCAGCAGAAAGTAAAGTAAAAGGAAATATTAGTCCAGCAGTAGTACAATAAATCCTTATCAAGAGGTTTTTAAATAAAGAAAAAGTATCTATTTCCAAAAGCTCTTACCTTCCCAGGACTCACATTTAAACCGTCCATCTCTGCTCAGGTTCCTCTCCATCCAGAAGCGTTGCTTATGTTCAAAACTTCTCTCAAGACTTCAAATGCTGATGAAATCAGACATGGAAGATAAGATGCCCTCTTTTCAGCTCATCTCATCAAGTTCAAAGTGTGTTACTGTTAGAGTGTGTGTGTTGTATCGCCCTGCTGATTTCCTTTTATAGACACATAATAGCCGCAAATAGCTTGCAGCCTGCTGGGCAGCAGTAACAATGTTCAAACTAGGAGCTTCAAGCAACATAACTTTCTGTGTGTGTATTCTTTCCCAGCATGTAGTTCAAATAAAGTAACTGCTACATAAGACAGACATCACTCAGAAACATTTATTTATTTATTTATTCCCTGTTTATTGCCTGACTGAGCCCAGATCAGAAAAAATATGGAGAGAGAGTTGCATTGATTTTACAACAGGAAAAAAAAACTCCTGATAAAATAAGTGCTCCTCTGGAGAGTAAACAATTGTGAGACAAATATTTGTCTTTCTTCACCAGCAACAGTGACATTTAGTTTACTATCACCATCATGTTAAACATTCAGTCTGATGTGTTAGGGCTAACACACACACACACACACAACACAGACCAATATTATAAATAAACATAAAAATAATGAGCTGTTCATTTAAGCTGCAGACAATGTCAACTCCTGCCAGCAGAATAGGTGTGACGGACATCTCAGCATGTTTTCAATATGGAGTTATCTTGCAGCTTGAAACTAATTCATCTACTTGCTCGTTTGCTGCTACATTGACTTTTCTGTTCCCTTATCAGTGAGTGAAAGCAGACCTCTGGTGAGGAAGCTAATCCCTTAAGTACACTACATTCTTCATTCCTGTCACAGCTGTTCTTGTCTTTTTCCACCCCCGTCTCTCATATCCCACGTCCGTCTGTGGCAGCCACATAGAGGAAATCATAATAAAATAAGGCGTACGTCAACATTTCACCTCTGTTCTTTTTTTATTTTACTTCTGGTGTCATATTCTGTCAGGAAAATTGTGTTTTGTGTTTTCATTCTGTGGCAACATCGGGTTAAAAAGCACTTGACAGTTGCCTGATATATAAATAAGTAAATGCTGTTGGGTATCAAATTATAAGCAGTTTTGATAGCAGCAATAATTCTGCTGCACCTCACCGAAAGCAAATATATGTGGAAAGACAGAAAGTCACATATTAGCTTTCTTTTCTAAATGTCAAATGCGCCAATAGCTGTTACCCTCAGACACATTCAATTAAAGTGCAACACAAAATTTAGTGTCAGCCCCTTAGTGAACACCCACAGAGAAATGTGTCTAATTAAGGCAATCCACTATTTTAAAATAAAATTTAAATTGGCCTTGATTATAATTTGTTCACTTCAAACTACCAGAGTTGGAGATAGAATAATTTTGCTGGATGAAATGGTAACTGTTTCTCGCTGGTGTGTTTGATCAGCTGTACTTTGCTAATAAAGCTAATGTGTTGGTTGAAAACACCGTCTCCAGTTTTAACAATACAACTCAGAGGATGATGACTGAAAGTGTCTGACGGGCATGATACTATCTCAGGTACCAGTGCTTTGCTGCTAAATTCATTGAGTTTGCAGGATTAATAAATGTGGAATTCAAAGTATTTGCGCACATACGTGCATGTTACAGTAAACAGATAAAAATATTCGCCACACAGAGGAGCACACAGGCATTTGAACAAAACATGCTCGCTCCAGTTGCATTGCATGCAATAACAGAACTGATACGGATGGTTTGCAACATGGTACAATGCAGTACCTCACCATCACATATTACTGCAAAAAATAGCACTTCTTACAAAACTTAATTAAAGTTGTGTTTTTATAGAGCTCTTTTACTGAATTCCAGTGCCCAGGCGGAGTGTGTGGTGTGTTCTTCCTCTGCACACCTCCTTGGCACTATATGGATTTGTCTGTCCTGTCAGTCAAAGAAAAGTGAAGCCTCTTGAAACAATATCTTTGCAATTTATTGAGAAAGTGAACACTGAACAATGAAATGGTATTACTGTGAGAATATAAAAGTAATGAAATGATTAAGACAGGTATTGACAGCTAACAGTGCGCACAGTCTATATTTGGGTGCATAATTTTAAATTAGACTATTCCTGCAGAGTTTATAATCTCACCAGTTTGAATTTAGCTCATACAGCAGGTGTGTGAGGATGTGCAGCAGTTCACCCTGTGTCAGGACTCTGCAGGACTCGGGCGACCTGCTGTCCACCCTGTTCAGCCATGTGCCGTTTTATCTTAGCACAGCCTATAAAAAGTCCAAGGGCTTCACATTAACGTGGGCGGGGACACTATTTACCCTCACACCCACAGCTTATAACACAGTGATGTGAAATAGAAGTAGCCAGCAGAATGAATTTATTGTATTGTGTATTTAATTTATTTCTCTTCATACTTGAATCTGAGTTTTTGGCAATAAAATAAAATGTTGTTCAATCTTCCTGTTAATTTCAATGTCACTTAATACTAGCAGCAGTTAAGACAAAAAAAAAAAAAGCTTTGCAGTGACAGTAAAAAAGATATTGCAACAACCTGTTTTACACTAATCCTTCACAGTAACATCACTTAAAGTGCTTAGGTACCACAAAACAAAGAGCTGGGTAATAACAGTCTGTGTCCCTTACTAATATACCCTACACTGTGGTCAAGGTGGGTAAAAAGCGCTGTCGAAAGAGTCAGGGTGCACACGCCTGTCAGGAATGTCAAAGTTTTGGAGGGGCTCTCTGCAGGAGGTCTGTGTCAAGAGCTCCACATCTTCATCTGAGGTAGAGGGATGAGTGAGGATGATCCGTGGGATCTGTCAGATGATTGCCAGAGAAGGAACCAGGATAAGGAGCGGAAATAAGCAAGTTTTCATTGAAATCTCAGAGAAAAAAAAACATGCATCACTTATATCATTATACTCAATGAGGGAGGGAGGAGGCATCTTACTGTCATTGTGTGCTTTCCAGCTTGATGTGAATCACTTTTTATTAGCACCGCTGTATCCCGTTCAGACAAGGTCCTGCTCCGGTCGCTCTCCAAATCAGGCTGACATTTAAAAAGAGAAAGAAGTGAATGACAGTGACTGAAAGTGTTGAAGGTCTAATACACAAAGGGCTAGAGGCTCATTTTTAACAATGTGCTTTGTTTGTGCTACTATTTGAGTAAACCACCCACAACGCCGTTGCCATTGCAGACAACTGTCTCGGTCTTATTGGACAAACAGTCTTCTGCGCTCTCCATCTTTGGCTGTTTTCCTCTGTGGCTGAGACCATCCTGGCTGCACAGAGGTGGATCCGTTACGTCCGGAGGATCCCGAGGCCCATCACACACCACACGAGGAAGTAGCCTCTCTCTGAGCACTTTCATCTTGATGCAGCTCCCAGCATTCCTCAGGGCACTGACGGCTTCGTGGTGGGTCGCCCCCTGCATGTTGAGGCCATTGACCTGCATGAACCGTGGTTACGTTTTACTTTTAGAAGCTGGTTGAAGTACAAGCGGGCATCAGCAGTGGGGGATTAAGTTGGTTCTCTACTGGAAAAACAGCATGTATAGCCCCTCTAGGCACAGATGGGATTTCTTATCAGCTTTAACCTTTAAAATTGTCTTAATATTTGCTGTTTTCTATATTGGCTTTATCAGTGAAAGAAGGCGCAGCTGAGTCAGCAGCCATCTGCTGGTCTTCTGATGCCCTCCATTGGTCACAGGAGGAACACCAGCACTAAGTTATTGGGTTTAATAATGATATTTCTACACATGACGTAAAGTATATGTGTATTTTTTCCATTTCCACAACAATATTTCACATGTTAGGTTGTATATTTAGTAGTCAGTGAAAAGGACGTTATGAAAAGAGATGACAAACATTAGAAAAAGGATTTCCCTCCTACCTCCAGCAATCTGTCTCCAACATGAATCCCTGCCTTATCTGAAGCCCCACCTTTTAGTACTCTAGAAATAAAAATGCCCTGAAAGAAAATATACATATTAACCTTAAATAATCAAAAAAAAAAAGCTAAAATATGTTTTGGCTTAACCAGCAGACACTCTGCTGCTTTGTAATATCTTTACAATCAAATGAGCAAACATGTTGTGAGTGCTTGAGCAATTCCTGTTTTTCTGGACCAGCACTTACCTCATCATGGCCTTTGTAAGGCAGAGAGCCTTTACCACCAGCAATGCTGATCCCCAAAGTACCCCTCTGGCCAGATACTTTGATCTGTAACTACAAGGAAATTGTTTCATTACAAATAAAAAGCTAGAATTTATGTGGAATTAAAGCCTGAGTGGCTCCACAAGAAACGATTTGATTGGCAATTATCTACCACTAACAACAGGCTTTCCTGCAATTTGACAGCAAAGACACAGCATGCAGTTACTCTTAATGGCACTTGAGACATGGATGATTCCTGAGGAAGGGGCTTCTCTGTCACCGAGTGAGACTTCAGACGTGCTGTGATGGGGGGGTTCCTTATCTTCGGTACAGGGTCTCCATGGAGACCGGACCATGCGCGATGCTGAAATTTCCTGCCCACTTGGGTTTTGCCTTTATGATGGCGAAACCTACTTGGTATGGCTGCGCTCTCTGACAATTTGCCTGCAGCAGCCTGGTGATAAGAAATCGTTGTTTTTAACAGAAATTGTTTGCTCTAATCTTTCACTTTGAGTTCACTTACATGACAAAATGAGTAAAAATAAGATTTTAAAATGACGAAGCATTTTCTCAGTTAATGATGTACAAGAGTGAATCTAGAAGAAGTGGAAACCAACAGGAAGACTACACTCTGTAGGTAAAAGACATAACCTGACCTGTGCTGGCTGCTCCATTTTCCCCACATCCTCTGCTTTGGAGCAGCGACCACACGCACTGTCGCTGGCCACGAACAGCTGAGGACCCCCCTGCAGACACTCTTTGTTGGCCACCCAGCTGAAGCCTGGGGTGGCCGAGTCTTGGCTACTGGTCCTGAGAGATGGGTTATTATGAGGATTTCTACATTCCTGGGGATAGTCAGAAGATACCATCCGTACCTGAAAATTTAATTTCAAGTAAGTAACATCTTGAACTGAAGACTAACTTGTTCAGTTAGTCTCGTGAAACAAGGCTTCTCAAAGCTGATCCTCTGAGGAGTCTGTAATTAATCCAATTCTTGATAATAAAGTAGCTGATAATCAGTGTAGAAATCATGCATAAATTAAGCAAAACATAATTTGCGCAAAGGGAACTGAAACAGTTATTATTGCAGCCAGTAATTGTAGCTTTGTCACTGGAAAAAATAATTTGAAGTCTTAAACAGCAACTAAG
The DNA here is from genome assembly GCF_900324465.2 of Anabas testudineus. Classification (NCBI taxonomy): domain Eukaryota; kingdom Metazoa; phylum Chordata; class Actinopteri; order Anabantiformes; family Anabantidae; genus Anabas; species Anabas testudineus. The sequence goes on from NC_046624.1 coordinate 9,502,167, forward strand.
ATACCAAGGAGATGCTGGCTCTCCAAAGCTTCATTTGTCTCTGCCCCAAACATCTGCCAAAATTTGTTTTAACTGCATCTCAAATAGGAGAAAGAGTTTTTTTCTTTTACATACCTGTACAAACCAGTCAGTTCCTCAACATCAGCAACAGCCATTCAACATAAAATATAAAGAAACTAATTAAATAAAATATGGAGAAAATTAACAAGTGAAAATATCCCTGAATTTCTTCCTTTGAAACAGTTTTATTTGGAAATAGAATCATGGCAAAGGTACTATGCTCTTCTTGAAATACAATCATACTGTTCTTGAGCTTATTTTCCAAGAGTTCATGAAAAAAAATCTGAATTAATGTAATAGAAAAATATTAAATGTGCTCCTGTTATGAACTTCAACAAACTGTGACATTACATCATCATTATACAAGCTGCTTACATGTGTGGCTGTAGTTTCACTCCGTTTCAAATGTGACAAGCACAAAATATATACATACGTCCATTCTCTAATATAAGGAAAGCATGCCAGTGTCAATACAACATGCAGCACGTGCAGGGCAGACAAGTCAAATATGGCGCATGCTGGCAGAGCATTACAGAAACATGATGCACTGCTGAACACACAAAACAGGCAGTGGAGGGTTCAGGAAATGGAACTGTCTCAAAGCAAGGTAGTTTAAATCTGAGCTTACTTTGTCCCTGTATTTGTTTGGAAGCTGAATAATAAGAAAGACCACTCCATTTAAATCTTGTTTTTATTTTGACATTTAAAGGTTGAGCTAATTCAGCTCCACTGAGATAACATAAAGTATTTGATAGTCACTTATAATTCAGCAATAAAATTAAAGGAATAACAAACATTTATTTAGTGTTGCACTCACTTTATTGATCAGTGGTTTAAAAGTCATCCAAACCTCAAGGCCGAGTGCCCGTCTGAGATCTGTTTTGTGCAGTTTGATCAGAATATAATTAAAAACATAAAACCAACATCTGAACCAATTTCTCTGGTCCACTTTTTAGCAAACAATTTAAAAACAAATAGCACAATTTATGGTGTACCATATAAAAAAAGACAAGATCTGAGAAATGCTGAGAGGTCCATTAAAGTAGAGCTTCGAACAACTACATTTTTTAACGAAAGCCACCTTTGTGGTGTGAACGTTATTCTCACCAAATCTCTGACGCTTATTTTGTACAGTACTGTTTGCTAAAATGAAAAGAAACTTTAAAAAAAACAAAAAGAAAAACAGGTTTTTGGCATCTACTTGAAAAAAATTGTAAAGCAGTGAAGCACAGCACATATAAATAAGACAGACATTGTTAATCCTGCTTAAGTTTTTTTTTTAATTAATTTAAAATGAATTGAAGTATATTGTAGATGAGTAGTTAAAGATTGATGTGCAGTACTTAAGTCCAAACTTAATTAAGCAAACTGATTATTCAAAGACAGGTCTAAATGTTTTCGAATTAACAAAAGGATGATTCAAGGTGATCATCTTACCTAATGACAATTATAGGGATTGAATAAGACATTAGTGACTGTGTTTAGTTAACTGCTTTGATTAAAAACAAAGAAAGTACCAAGTTCGAAAAAGAAAAATGTTTAAAACTGATTAAGAAATTTGCTATACATTTTTATTTACATCAGAGCTGCCAAAAAGTATAAAAGTATCAATATTCACAAGAGACTATACAATAATCCTTAATCAGTAGGTCCAAAAACTCCTGCGTTTGTTTGCCGAAAATGTAAAAAGAAATATTCACCCAGTGTTTTAAAAATAGATATCGAACAAATATACAATACATTTAAGAAGGTTTGACCACATTATAAAGACTTATAATAGTGCAACTACCTAATGTATATTTTTGATAAAGAGGCTTTTAAAAAAGTAAGAAATCTTTAAAATATCTTTTAAGTGGAGCTTCTCTGTGCAGATTATTGCTGTGGACATTAATTAAAAAGAGGAAGGCACAGTGGCCCTAGTAGACTCAAACACATTTTACACAGAACTGGAGGTGGAGCAAGGTTACAGACGTCCAAGGGTTTAATCAGAAAGGGTAGGCCACACCAGGGTTTGTAGGTTTAGAAAATAAAAAAAATTAAAAAAAGAGGACGGGGGCCGCAGGGTTGTGCAGGATGACATGACGAGAGACAGGAGGTAAAAAACATTTCTGAGGTAAAGGTCACACAGACGTGGTCACCCTGTCTGCAGCGTTATTGACCTCGTTTTTGTTGGAGTCCAGGCCTTTGGCAGCGTTCAGATCGTTGCGAAGGTTCTCAACCACTTTCTTCATTGTTTTCAGCTCACCGGGGTGAGGAGTAGCCCGTCGAAGTAGTGTACCCTGTGTAAAAGATACACATTTAGTGTTACCTTGGTTATGTCTGTAGCAGAAGGACAGAAACTGTTCAAAGGTAGTGAACTTAGAACATAAGATTTAAAGGACAGTCCGGAAGACCATAACAGAACGGCAGAAGTTTTCTGACTAAATCTAAAACGGTATACTATTCGCATCAGCACGAGGATTGTCATTAAACTTTGTTTGTTAGACTTCTGACCTTTCATCTACAGTAGCATCACCAGAAAATGAATATTTGTGTTTCAGAGCGAAATATCACAATTAGCGAACAGTCTGCTCTGAAATAAGCTACAAATATTGAGGTCCTTTAAATAGCTTTGCTGATCTCCTACATTTTCCCATAGACCCATTATTAGGTGAATATCGCTTTTCAATATGGTTTATGAGTAAATACCTGCAGAACTAACTCGTGTGTTGACACTAGTGCTCATTAGAAATTATTACCAACTTATGGTTAGCGTCACAGTTTTTCAGATCCATCATAATGATCAGGTGCCCATGTGAACAATGAAACAGGTTTTCCCTGCTGTAAGTGTTGCTCCTGTTCACACTGACAAAAGATCCTTTCCTAATGTGCTTTGAATGTATATGATGGGCGATTCTTTTTCAATACATAATACTTGTTGATACAATCAATTCATTGTTGGTTTAAGATTTTCATAGAATTTGATAGAATCTGTTGAAAATAAAAAAATAGACAAAAATCACCAACATATGTACAAAGATGTATCATATTCAAGTGTTGAGCTCAGTGGTCTCACCTTGTCATCATCTTCCTCGTCATCCTCATCCAGGAAGTGAATGGCACTGATTCTGTTCCTGCTTTTGTCGTCCCACGAGTCATCTGCCATGTCATTCACCAGGCTCTCCAGGGCTCCACAGCGGGATAGTTTGTCAGAGCCTGGGGTTATTTTTAAAAGAGACAACACCATTTACATTACTGGAATTCATGCACACATAAATTCGGAGAATGAATTACAGAGTGAAAACTGAATTGTATACTTCAAGAGATTAAAACCAAAATGGTTGATGTGATTGCTTCTCTGCGATGTGCTAGCTCAAGAACCGAGCTCTCATACAACCCAGTGCTCATAACTGAGGGTCTGAAACTGCCAGATCACAGTTTCAAATCCCAGCTTAGTCAAAGGCTTACAGCAACACAATCTTCCCTTGTGCCAACTTCAGCTTCAGCCTCACTCATCTGACCTCCTCCAGTCTTACAGCTGCATCTCTCTCACATGAGAGACAGCACGACACAAGAGTTCATCAATACATTTCTTTTGGAGGGAGAACAAACATCTCATTTCAAATGCAAAACGCAGTGACATAAAAGGGAAATCATTTTGCACTAAATCACAAATTCGCCACAGATTTAGGTGCAAGGCTATAGATGACAGCAAAGAAAAACCTTTTTAATAAACTCTTGTATCAGGCAGAGAAATAGTCGACCACCATCCACATCTCTATACACAGTAGGCGAGCTTTTAATGGCAGGAAGCCAACCACGACTAAGCTTCTTTAGCTGTCCAATCCACCACATTTCTGAAAAACATAACCAAGGAGGGTCTCAAGGGGCCAGAGAGGGCCTGATCTGGTAGATGCACTGTGATCCTTTACAGACCTCATAATCAACAGATACTGTAGGGAGGGATCGGAGGGCATAGAACATTATGTGCTTCCCGAGCAGATCATGTGACAATGTCAATCAAATCGCAGGGCACTAAATACTTGAACATGATGCAAGAACTGTACTCAAACATAACTCATTATCCTGCCTTTCACTTTAGTAACATTAGATAATAATATAGATTCATGCAAACAGTACAAATCCAAAGAATGTGTATTTTGACATTTGGTGTAGTTTCAACCAAACAGACCAGTGTAAGGAAAGTTTCATTGATGCAGTTACTGCTCATGATAGCTCAAATTAATTACGCTTTGGTTATTCAAAGTGTCTGGGGTCTATCTTAAGGCTTCCACTTCACACAAACATTACCTTTATTGTCTGCTTCACACGGCTGTTGAGGCAGCAGCACACAGGTGAGTACCTTCTCGCCTGAGTCAGGATCCTCGTCAGTCTGAAAGGTGAGGAGAGGCTGCGACTGGTTTTCTGACAACCACAAGGCCTTTAGGCGGAGTGTGGTCAGAGACAACGGCAAGTGAGCGAGTCTGAAGACAAATAGGAAATAAATTACTAACTGGCTCATACAGTATCATCTTAGATATAAAGAAACCACAAGATACAGTTAAGGATTAGTGCTCGTGTCACTTAAAGCCGAGGAACTTGGCAGTTGTTTTGACAATGTGGAGGAGGGGAAACACTCCCCAGATACAGACATGAACATGTTTGTGTGTGTGTGACTAAGCAGCAGACTCTACTCAGCTTCATTTGAAGACAAAACTTTGGTCAAACAGGTACAGGCAGAGACACTTTATGACAACAACAGCTGACTAACAGTGAGTAATTTCTTACAAATATCAGGATAAAAAAAAGAAAGAAATTTGCTCTGGGTATGAACAAAGCATGATCAAAAATAATTCTAAAGAATTTGGTTCACGTACATGTTTGGTTGGCACTTGTTTTTGTGATTACTAAATAACAATAAAGTCCCTAAATCAATGAACTTATGGTTTATGCTGCTTTCTGCACCATGTTGGACGTACCTATTTCCAGAGACATCGAGCACATGCAGTTCTGTGGCTTGTGACAGCTCTGATGGTAACCTCATCAGCCTGTTCTCTCGAACACAGAAGACATTCAGACCGGCGCAGCCACCAATCTGAGTAACAGAGAAGACAACATGATTACATTATGTTGTTAGCAGTTAAATGTCAATAGGACCTAAAATTAGGAACAATTAACCCTAGCAGAGAGGCAAAGCAGAGACTCGATGCACTGGACCTGAACAGGACATTAGTGTTGTCACACAGATTCATCATGTTAAAAGAACAGGTTGAGATCATCAACTTATCACTTATGACATGTGATTTATACGTCCACAGGGGAGAACTGAGTTGACAGAAACACACAGACAACACATATTATTAGATACATCATTAGATCTACTTCCATGTAATCATGGACACAATTTAACCAGTGCTATGAGCGACTAATCAACAATCAATAGAATCCATAAGAATAGCTCAATGTTCAAGTAGCTCAGCAAAGTACAAATCAATACTTGAGCCATGGTGACATTATGATCGTCACCCAGTGCTGGTCTGACAAAGCAGTGACACTATCAATTCATTATCTAGACCAAGGGTGTTGAGCTGTTATTTTTCTCCGAACACTGCAGTCTTTGCATCCTTAAGACACAGGAGCATTGTACGTCTAAACAAGCCTTTCACATGAAGCTTTAAACCAGGCGTGCAAGAGGTTAGAAAAGAATGTCACACACAAACAATGGAGACACTCAGACAGAGCTGAGCAAACCAGAGGACTGAGCAATAATACTGGTGAAGTGAGAGAGCACAACAAGTAAGAGCCACTGTTAAGCCAAACGTGAATGAACTTTGCATAGTTTAACCCGATGAAAGCACATTACACCTGTTTTAAAGTCCTCTTCCTGGTTGCTACTGGATTGATTAAAAATGTATTCTACTGTTTATGAATTTATATTAATTGATATGCACAGCTTACCTCCTTCGGCAGTGACATCAGCTGGTTTCTGTCACAATTGAAGTTGGAAAGTCGCTTTAATTTTCCAATGCTTCTAGGCAAAGTCTGTAACAGTGAACCAAATTAAATCAATAATTGGAAAGAGCATCAAGTGTTTGCCAGGTTTTTAAACAGAACAAAGGATTAACCACATTATCAATAAACTAAAACTATCGTTACTTTAGAATCTTTCTCTGCACTTGAATAAAAAAAACAAGAAATCTTGCACTTATACCCTATGAAACTGAAACAGCTCTTTCTAGAGCACTTTACTTTAAAGTTCGTCTCTTTGGCTTTACTTTCTTTATACCTCACTTGTGAGTTGCTTTGGACAAAAGCGTCTTCCAAATAACTAAATGTAAATGTATCATAATGACAGTTACAAACAAACCTGTAGCTTGTTCTCTGTGAGCACCAGTTCAGTAAGACTTTCACAGTTTCCGATGCTCTCTGGAAGGAAGGTTAACCTATTCTGATCAGCTTTCAATATGGAAAGTTTCTGTAGTTTTCCTGCAGAAAAAGAACAAAGATACACTATGTTAAACATGATAGATTGTTTGGATTTTTACAGGGTGATATTGTGGTACAAGTAAATTCCTGTATTACAAATATCTTACTTATGTATTTTCCCTCAGATAAATGAGTGCAGATGCATCAGACTGCAGCAGATTGTCTAGCCACATAAAATATAACAAGGTGTTAATGTGCTAATGTAACAATAATCAGACCAGATACATGCTTACCAATGCTTTCTGGTAAAGCATCAATGAAGTTCTGAGAAACCAGCAGGTCAGTGAGTGACAGCAGGCCTCCTAACTCCTCTGGAAGTCGCTCCAGTTTGTTTTCTGATACATCCAGACACAACAGGCTTTTCATCCTGCCAATTTCCTAGATTTTAGAATAGACAATTTGTCTTAAGGAAACACATAATTTACAAAAGACATGCACGCTAAGACAAATCTTATCTTTTTTTGTCAGGGATGTTCAAAATGGTATTTCAAATTGTATTTGAACAGTTTGTGTGTGTGTGTGTGTGTGTGTGTGTGTGTGTGTGTGTGTGTGTGTGTGTGTGTGTGTGTGTGTGTGTGTGTGTGTGTGTGGTTCGTATATGCAGTATCGCTTACTGAAAAAAGAACTGTACATAACAGCCGTACTACAAACAATAGACAAGGACAGAATTTCAAACTCAAGAAATACATTTGCATGCATAGCTTACTGCAGGTATTTGAGCCAACTGGTTTCCATCCAGCCACAGGTCCTTTAAGCTGACAAGACAGCCTATTGACTCCGGCTATGTGGGAAGAAGAAATGTAGGAAATGAAAGAGTGAGAGCCAGGAATACAGCAGACAAAGACACAACAAAGGGCTGCAAAGTCAAAATATGCAATATTAGGGACTTCTGGTTCTGGTTATGTACTTCCTTCTTCAAATCTAATTCACAGTGTGTGCACACTATGCACAAAAGCACTGACATTTTATTTGGATAAATGAAAATACTGTTATATTAATTCTGAAAACTAATACTAAGAAAATAAATCAGACAACACATATCAGCATAAATAATTGTGTTTAATGTACACATGACAGAGAAATGCATTATAAATAAAACAGAGACAGTTCTTTGCAATTTGACTGCTTGATCTGTCACTAAATCATTGACCAGAGTTTAGGCCGCTCACATAAGATTACAACTTAAACCAAAGCTCAAAGCAGATGTTCATCCTTCCATCTGCATGATAAGAGGTGAAAGCTGTTCTCGAGGGATACTAATCTACTTGGACATGACAAGAATAAGGAAATGGGAAAAATGTTTCATCCTGCTCATTTTGTGAGCCATGTGGTATTGTATTCTTCTAATTAAACAAAATCCTTTACTCAAGTGAAAAAAAAAAACTTAATTTGACAAAACTTACCAAACTGTAAAGTTCATTGCTTCCTAGGTCAAGTTCTTCAAGTCTTTGAAGCAGAGATAGTGACCTGTGGATGGTAGAGGAATTACATTAAAACACAGTTAAAATAAAAATGCAGCAGCCTAAACACACACACACACACACACACACACACACACACACACACACACACACACACACACACACACACACACACACACACACACACACACACACACACACACTGCACCTGGTTACTTACTCTGGTAAGAATGTCAGCAGATTTTCTCTCAGTTCTAGTGATATCAAATTGTACAGGCTGTAATGACAGGCATAAAGAAAAATGATTATATGTTTCTAAAAATGTGTCTAACACAGACAAATATTATACATGATGCTTCAATTGTTTTGAAATCATAGTTTGTAATTTGAGCTAAAAATGGCTTTAAAACATCTCCTTTCAATCAGATATTTGAAAACAGGAAGTACTTTGGAGGTGTGGTGTCAGTCTTATCAAGGCAGTAAAATTGCAGCAGCACAAACAACCGCAGCATACTTTTAATGAAGAGAAAAAGGTCTAAATGGCCATCATTGACCAAAGTACAGGGTCATCTTCTTATGCATGCATCAGTGCTATACATGAACTCAATTAATGGAACATTTTATGACAACAGTCTAGTAGTACAGTACAAAGTCTATCTTGCTGAACAGAACCTAGACTAAATAGTTCAGGTTTTCTGTGCTGTCAGAGATCGAACAAGGAGCTTTTCAACATTTGCCTAAACTAAATAACAAGCAAACAGGACAACATGAAATACAACAGCTACTTTTTGCTAATCTAGCTTTCTATAGGTGTTTTTCATTCACAACACGGGAATCACTGAGCCGGAGATTAAAAGACTCCATCAGAAATCTGGCTTTAGTGATCAGTTAAATGGTGAAAACATCCGCCTAGCTGCACGAAGCACTCCTATGAGCGCCATTTTTTGTACAGAAAACATTCCCATCTCAGGAGATAAACCACTGATGTCATTTAACCCCTTGAACGTTTATCTTATCCGTTTCTAAAACCCCACAGCGCGTTGTTCCAACTGTGTTTTGGTTTTCATTAACTTCTTCTCTTGACAGAGAGCAGGCCATAAGTCAAGGAGTTAAGCAAGATAGATTTGAGACATATGTGAGGCACATGTTGCACCATGAGGAAAAGGGTGTGAGAGTTTGTTGGGAGAAAATTTGCAAATGTTATGGAGGTAACCTTAAAATTAAAAGGATGTTTGAAGTTGTTTTTTTCTAAAATACATCTTTTAGGAGGGCAAAGATATAAATTGATACATAAAAAACACTGTTGTGAGGAAGCAATTCTTCTTCTTCTTCTTCTTCTTCTTCTCTTTATGTTTAACAACAAGCTTTGGTCCAGTTTTAGCACAATTCCTGATCCACAGTGTGGATCAACAGTAAATCAACATTGTTTTGGATCTTATTTAGGTTTACCACTAGGTGCACTCAATAAAAGTGCAAAAAACTAGTTTCTTGAATCAGGTTCTCAACCCCCCATCTATGAATTATCGCTGAGATGTTAAGCAATAATCTTTAATTTATGGCACTGTGGCAAACCAAGACAAATCTCTGTTTAGTTTTGCTCCAACTGTTTCAGCAGCTATCTAATGGTTAAAATATGCCATCCAGACCACAGCCAATAATCATTAAAGGCATACTGCTGAACTGAAGTGCCTTTAAAGAATATTTCAACTGACAACTATTTTTTAATTTTGTTTTAAACACATGCATCAATAAACCAGAGAGGGAAAGAGTCTGATCAAGAGACACATATGGAGAAATGACGTTTTAATTCCATCTAAACCTTTACATAAATTGAGATTCTCAAGCAGTGATCTAGAACTAATGAATATAGGCTTTTCCATGTGGGCTCCAAGGCTCTGGATTGACTGTCTTTTAAGTCTCATCTTAAAACACATTTTTATGGGATTGCCATTTCTCATTTCATGTAAGCCATTTGCTTTCTCATATATATATATATATATATATATATATATATATATATATATATATATATATAAATAAAAGCAAATGGCTTTTAAATAAATGTTTTTATATTCTTTGTGAAATCTGTTCCGGGAAAAGGTTCACTTTCCTTTGAATCCTAAACCTCTACTAAAAACCTCCCTTGTAGCAATGTGACCACATTGTTCTGTTATTAAATCCAATTATAACTGAAGTCAACAATAAGAGAGCTCTTAGGAGTAAGAATGTTGGCAGATGAGGTTTTTCAGTACTCCAGACTATATGCCATCTTACAAGCCTTTTGCCTTTTATGAACAAAGACAATGCAGCCAAGGAAAGGACAGTGACTGATGTGTCTGCGAAGAGTAATGTCGCTGGTATGTTTTCCACTAATGCACTGAGATGAGGGAGATTTTAAAAGATCAGAGATTATTACAACTAGGGGACAAAAAGACAATAGACAGGCATTTTTTCTTGTGATAATAGCAGAACAGTAGGAGGAATACTAATGATCTGAAAGCATTACAGAGTTTTAACACTGAATCGGCTGTGTAGGAGGACTCATTGCATCGTGTTCACTGGCTAAAAAGAAAAAGCTGAAGCAATTGTCTGCACTTAATAGTAATAGCTGCTTTGACACACCAGACTGCTTAGGTTTGGCTGATAAAAGCCATATAAGAGAGGAGCACAATTGAAAACTGTTTGTTATTTTAGTCTGTTTGTTATTTACTCAAGGTGTTAGTGCATCAAAATGCACAAAAAGAAATTATCGGTAGGCTTGACAAAAGTTTTCTCATTGATTTCTAAATGTTACAGACACCCTCAACACCATCTCTTTACAGCTTGTTCAAATTAACAGATTGGTTGTCATTTCACAGTATGATAAACATGTTCATTTCTCTTCTGCTATGAAACTGTGTGGAAATGTTCTATGGGCAAAGATAAGATGCACTCATTATGTCAAAGCAAGTATGATGAAACACAGCTTGCATTTACTTACTTTCCAATATTATCTGGAAGAGCTTGCAATGAAATATCGTTGATGGAAAGGCAAGTTAGATTCTGTAGCTCTGGAAAGCTTTCAGGTAACCTGGAAAAATAAAGGAGAGACCACAGTGTGAGATGCCAGCAGAAAAGGAATTCACAGAGATCAATATACATTTGTCAACCTATATATTCATATTATATTAACACTGTTGATGAATATTTTGTTACTAGAAAAAAAGAGGACTCCCAGCAGATACCCATGTTGTTATGTGCCTGCAATGTTAAGCAAGGTGTTATCAGCACAACATGTTGCACAAACTATTTGCCCACATCCTCATGTTCTATCTCTTCTATCATCTGCTTTATAAACAGATAACTTGCAGTAGAATTAATCTAAGCCAGTATTATTGCATTATTACACTAAATTACAAAAAGCTATCAACAAATCTTAAGACAGAAGATTTGTTTTCCTTTTTGAAAAGTGAATCAACATAATCTGTAGGACTACCTTGTTAATGGATTTCCACTGAAATCTGCCACTTGGAGGGCTTTGCAGTATGAAATGCTGTCTGGAATTTCCATAATATCTGAATAAGAGAAGACGCATGTTAGGACTCTTTGCGATCACTCTGGCAAACAACAAAAACACAACAATAATGGTGCAAGCATTTTTATTCAAGCCTACTGCAGGAAAAAACATCACCAATTTATCCAGAGGAACATATTCAGACTAGTACAATCCACATGTACTAACAGCTTCACTAATAAGCAGCAAATCTGTGAATGGCATTCATTCCTAGAAGTTATTTGTGTCTTGGTGCTAATCTGTTGAAACATATTCTCACAGAAATTACACAAAAACACTGTTAGAATATGAAATATGTATCGACGGGCTATGTGGTAAAATTGCACTTTATATTTGTGCAGCTGTGGTAGGCACTGTTCTCCCTTCTTACCATTTCGAGAGACGTCCAGTTCTACCAGCTGCATGAAGTTGGCTATTTCTGGTGGAAGTCGCTGGATCTCATTGTCACTCAGGCCAAGTTTTCTTAGTTTCACCAGCTGGAAAAATTGCTGAAAGGTGTAAAAAAAAAAAAATTTAGTAAAATAGCAGTAAAAGTAGTAAATGAACAACAAACTATTTAGATTGGGTTGGGTGAGGATGGTGGGAATTGTATAACGTCAGCACAATGTAAAAACAAAGGTTCAAGTTCAACAAAACTAACTGAGGGTGAGTATAATGTTAGACAACCGCATACAGTAGTACTGCTGATGTTTGACAGTATCAGAGTAACTAGCTCCTCTGAACAGCACAATACTTTTCAACACGGTAAAGCTGGTAAATGGCAGGTATAAATAATAAAATGAATCATGGCTGAATTTGTTTGGATGCTTCCACTTTGGGGTCCTGGTATTGATTGTAGTATTTGTTATGTATTTGGATAGCAACAGCATATATACAGCAATGATAGGAAATAGACTAAATGAAGGTAAATGACTGGAGGACTGAAACTGTGTTTGAAAAACAGGAATTGTTTTCTCCCTGTACCTTCCACCTAACTGATCATTAGAGAGCGTGGCAGACAGCAGGTTTTGCTTTTGGTCTCATATGAAACTGTTCTCCTCTCTCCTATAGGCACTCCTGATGCCGGGCCTCAGATAGTCCAACACCATGTCTTGGAATTACATGGACAGGTCATAGTTGCTACTTAGAAATACAGAGTTCTGTCTTTGTTGTTCATTTCTGAGAGACAAATATAAAGTTGGCACTGGATAAAGGGCATAAACAATAAGCACAAGCTCATACTTGATGTCGACAGCACGGGTTTACGAAAGCTTGTCTGTGAGGTGGTAAAGCTGGCAGCTAATAACACCGCTTCAGGTTCCCCTCAGGTTTTAGCATGAATAGACAACGAGCCTGATGCATTTCCTCTGTCCTTTTTCACTGTTGCTTGTTACACAGCAGGCCGACCGGCCATGGGAGCTCATCCATACATTTCTCATTCAATCATTCACTGACGTTGACTGTTAAATAGGTTCTTTTTGATATCTATATCGACCCTGTTGTAACTATTTTTTTCTAAACATATTCTCATGCACAACAGTGCATCACTGCAGTGTAGTACGAGTAGCTGACTGGGTTATGTCGCAGACTTCTACTTTTCTGTACTTCTCTAATATTTTATCTCATTGTTATGCCATACAAAAAGTACACATATTAGAACCCATTGGAACGTACCAATATGAGTAAAGCAATCTGTAAAATGTGTTTGCATTTCTGAAACTCATGATCAGGCTGCTCTTTATCCACAGACCATATCCATATACAGATCACATTTTAATAATGCATGCAAAATAAACACAGAGTCCAAAAGTCAAGCTCCACCCTTATTTCAAAATGTCCATGTGATTCCAATGTATTAAGACAGTTCAAACAGTCTCTAATCCATTATTTTAGTCAAGCAAACAAACCTGTACTCTTACAAGTAATGACTGTTTGTCTAAGCTTTGCATCCTAACCACCCTAATTTCACTTTCACATTTCGCCTACTAAAAAGGGTGCAGTCTCTGTCGGCTGTGTCAGTCTTTCAATCAAACGTGCAGAGCTCAAAAAGATATCATCTGTGGAGTCTTGGCCAGTACAGACTTGCTGATTTCTAGGAAACTACCTGGTCGGTGAACAAACAGGACAATAATGCAAACTCTCTGTTTTGGAACCTTTTAAACTTTGATGAAGCTTTATGGTTGAAGTTTCTTTATGGCTTTATGGTTGAACATGTTTACCACTTTCACACTTCCTACTTGAACTATTCCTCCCCTTTATGACACGGCAATAGCAGCTGAAAACAAACATATATTCTAAAATATTCCCTATAAAGGACTCAAATCTTTCAGCTGACGCAAAAACAAAGTCAGTTTCATTCAGATGGTTTTCAAGAATAAAAAGAGTGACATATAACTGATTGTCCTGTATTATCAGTCTAGTTGCAAATTTCCAACAGACTTCGTGAGCCTCGCATTAGCATACTGACAGCAAACCTGTTCTTCCCGTTATTGTCATTCTGCGCCACAGCCCAGTCACCCATGTATGTGTGACACAAAATCCAATACAGACTGAGTCAAGAATGCATTAACCATTCTGTCAACTCCCATTCATTCTGTTGATGTTTGTATCTTTTAAGAAGTGGGTGAATAGATTCTTGCAATTCAAGTTGTTAACAAAAGCCTCTAATGTACTCACACAATGCAAGGAATGTAATGTGTTTGTTTATCCAGACTAGGTTTCTGTGCTTTTATGATAAATAAAATTTATATAAAGAACAAAAAGGTTCTCAACACAATTACATTTCCCAAGCTGCAGCCCTATAGCCATAGAACAAGCTATACACTCATATGCACACAGTATTATACTATATTTCACAGCATAGGCTAGAGTTAAAACTGTCCACAACCATTTCAGAAACTCAGCAACTCTACAACTACTACTCTACTTCTATTAGATTTTCTTCACAAAGAACATCCTCATGTAGATCACACAATACATTTTGGCCGCCAGTTTCCTGCTCAGACACTCATAACACCACCTTCTTCACCACTTCACTCATATCAGAAGTAGTGCAGCTTCCTGTCTATCAGATATAGCGTTCACCTTTCATTGCCATCATTGTGCACATGAATTTTAAAAGGTCTAAATGGTGGTAATGACAGCAGCAGTCCTAAAAAGGCTACCAATGCCTGAACTATATCTGCAACTAACAATGAATTATCACAACTACAGTCGAGCATTTAAACACTAACACACTCAGCATTTTGGCTCTATACAGTACCACAATGAAACTTATTCAACAATCGAGTTATTTCAGGGTTTTGTCAAAAATGAACCATGTATAAATAAAAATAAATCCTCAATTTTAGGGGCTTAAAGAACCTGGACAGTTGGCTACTCAGTGGTTACATGACGTGCGTTATTACTTGTTGTCTAATTTAAAAGTAAGCTGATATTTCAAGTGTGGCATTTGTATTTTGAATCTGGTATTGTTAGCCATCAATATAAAGTCCAAAGATCCTGTCAAAATGTTTCTATGAGTCTGTCTGATTATGTGGTTTCTCCACAAATGTACATCTGATCACAGAAACATAAGTATAGGCAAAACTGAAAACATCTGCACCAAAGGGCTCTCAGAGCATCACTATGGATGAAACCCAGCATCTTGTCCTGTCTTTGAGTTCCAGACTTTACGTAATAATTTACTGCTATAGTTTTCCAACCAAGCATTAAAGCAATATCAATAATGTATGATTATTTACTGTAGTTTGTCCAAATGTTTTTGAGCAGATCATTTGTTTTTATTTAACCTAATCACTTATCAGAAAAAAGAACAATCTTTACACTGAAGGCGCTGTAACCATGAAATATTTTGAAGATTCATTGAATTTGTTGCAGAGTGACTGAGCTATGGTCCATTTGTCGTAGTTTTAAATAATTATATTAAGAAGTTTCAAGTTAAACCACTTAAAATAGCTTTTTCACACAGCTCACTTGAGCTGCCGACGCTGCATTCATTATTAAAATGGATGAACAGACAAACTCATTTCAGTTGCCTGCTAGTCTTGCATACCTCCCCTTCCTTTCTAGTTAGCAAATCGTCAGAAACTTTGAATAAACAAAGAGACACGAGTTACTGTTTGTTAATATGATCCCCCGTCTCAACGCAAACAGCAGGTAAAACAATCAAACAAAACATAAATGGGTCATAGACGTGAAACACGCTCCAGCAAACCTGTGCTTCTCTTCTAGATGACTTGTTCAGCAGACTACACTTTATAAAACTATTAAAACTACCTTTGACATTTCATCCTCAGGTTAAGCCTGCCTAGTGCATGTTTTTATCTGACCGCAGGTTGAAATGATTGATTTAAAATATGTTACAGTGTCCAGGCTTTGTTACATCATGGTCAATAGTATAATAAAGTCAGTGGTCAGTGGTTATTCAGTTAGCCACCTCCAAGGCAAATGGGATTAGGCCACCCAGTGATCATACACTGATACAAAGATTTATCCAGTCGAACATTTCTTGGTCTCACTCATCAAGCACTGAAGACGTTATTTACATGCCAAAGACCACAATAAACAGCTTCTCATGTTGGCATGCCAATAATCCCACCCCTGTGCCCTCCGAACATACCTAGAATATTTCTGAACTGAGTATAGAGATTGCTAAATTGCTAAACTGCTTTTTGTGTGGGTTGTCACGATAAGAGTTCACCTGTTTACCATGTCTTTGCAGCCACAGACAACCAAAAGATTAACTGTATCATTACCTAGTTTGTTCGTATATGGTTTTATTGGTCTGTACTTTACAATTCAGGTCAATGATTCATTAGGACTCCATTAGGAAAAAAAACTATAATGCTGTCTTTGTTTTCAGACAGAATACCTGTTCCTGTGCTTTTCTTCAGCGAACAAAGTAGGCAGTGTGACGCAGACATTAAAAGGTTGTTGTCATTACCTCTGTTCCATTATATTTCTTTTCCTAAATGCTGCACCTGTGTTGTCATATTTGTGAAAATGTTTTATAGACGTTGCTGCTGTTTTGTCTACTGGCATGTGGTTCTTTAAGCTGCAGTGCAATGAGCTTGCATGGTCACCATACTGTGTTTCATTTAGATACAAAATCATCTACTAGGACTACCTAAATGATAGATATCTATTTTATTTGTGTTGGAGCTTAAAAGTATACATTTGTAAACCTGAGAAAGTGACATAGGTGCAGTTTAATATGCTGACTTGAGTTATATTCAGTTAGAGCTCTAAGCCTCACTCTATACTATGTCCACTTGTCAAGAACAGCTGTAAACCAAATATAATACCCAAAGTGCACCCTGCTTTTGTAGGCTGCAGCGAGAAAACCTAACGCAATTTTCTCAGGCTTAAAATACACTCGCCAGAGTGAAAACGAGAACAGTTTCTACACTGAAACCAGTTCTGCTGCAAAAGTTAAAGAGAATATACTACAAAAACACAAAGTCCCCAACTGTAGCAGCTCCAAGTTATAAAAGTGTCAGAGAGACACCACAGGTCAGACTCTAGGATCTACAGATTCAAGTCCAGACAAAGACAAATGATAAATGAACCATTTTTATCCATGGAGGATAACATGTAAATCCTTTCACTAGTATCCCGCTAAACTCATAAAGCTAGAGTGTCAAGTCAGAAGCTTGTGAATCCCAACGTCACCAAGTCTGTCAGTAAGTCATGCTTAGTATTGAACAAAGCCTGTGGTTTTCCTGCAGAGTTTCTTCTGAACAAAAGCAGAAACACTGTGATGGAGAACAATCATGAGTATTAAACAGGTGTGTAATGGTGGTCCAAGGAGCAGTTGTGTTTTGATGTCTTGAGTTTTTAAGACATCATCCAGTTGTGAATGATAAGGGCGATTTACTGTATCTATGAATACAGTTGTACAGTGGACAGACAGAGTACAGGTATTTTTTCTATTAAGTACTCATTATTCACTGGTTAAAGATTGTCAAATGTGAGAACGATGCTGTTTTACCTTCTATTTCTAGCTGTGTAAAGCTGTGCCATTTTTAACCGGATTCACAATCAAACCAGTTTTTCTGTCGGCACCAAAACATTCACTATTTATTAAACAGAAACTATTCAGCTGGGTTTTGGAAAGAAGAATACTGGGAGTGGATCGAACTAATTTCAATAAATAAACCTTCAGTCACACTTGATTGAAACAATTGTTTGCCTCTTCTATTCCTGCTTGGCAGTTGCTTGGAGTAAATATTGCCATTGAGCACCATTACTCATACATCTTAACAATAAGACACTTTGTCAGGACTGGTCAACAACTTTGAATTTTGCCTCTTATGATACAGGTTTAGAGACTAGGGGTCAAGTGTATTTTGACCTCTGTGGGTAAGTGATCACCTGCCTAAACAGGTCTGATGTTTCAGACACAATGTCAGGGCTTTGATGTAAACTTCAAAAGTTTACCACACCGGGGACTCTGATGAAAAGAAAAAGGTTTTATGACCAAAACCCAGATTGCAGCACACGTCTGTGGCGAGCTACCCTGCACTGGTAGGTGGTGTAGTTGGGTGGAAGAGTTCCTGCCTCTGAAACTCCCATTAAAGCGAGTTAAAACGAGTTAAAACGAGCGAGCGGAAGTTGTTGCTGTTTTCTTCTTACCTTGGGCAAATCTCGTAGTTGGTTGGCATCCAGCAAAAGCTCCTCCAGACTCCGTCCATAGCGATAAATCTCATCGGGCACATACAGCAGGGAGCAGTGGCGTTTATCGATCAGCTCGACGTGACGGTTGCACCGCCACAGGGGTATACAGTGAAACATGACGGGGGAGGAGGGCGAACTGCGGCCAGGAGGAGGGAGACGGGGGGGGGATGCAACAGATTGCTGCTTTTTCTTTTTCTTTTTCTTGTTTTGTTTTGTTTTGTTTTGTTGGTGGGACAGTCCTGGACTCAACTCACCAACCAAACACAAGCGCAGCGACGAGAAGTAAACAAGTGGCGGTCGTGCTGCCGAGCTAGCGTCCGTCAGGAACGACTCTCCGTCGGTGGCTCACGTCGGTTTACGCTCATTTGCAGGCACCTGTTTGTCTTTTTTCTCCCCGTCTCCTGTCGGTTTTCTCGTGTTTTCAAAAGCCTCTTTTCAGTGTTAAAAACCGCAGGCTACATCTCCGTGTGGAGGCGGGTAGCATCGTCGTAGCTTCGTCTCGTCCCGGAGTTAATTTCCTCTCTCGTCCAGTTTCTGACCCGGAACATTCACTCCCTCATTCCAGTCCTACGTCACCGTCCCAGGCCGCTCCTCCCTCCGGTCCCTCCTCTGGATAGTCCCGTCCCAGACAGGGGCCGCCATAATGGGGCACAGGGGAGTGGCAACAGCCCGGGCAGAGAGGGTGGAGGGGTGGAGGGGGGGGCACCAAGAGCAGAACCAGAGCTCTTCTTAATGTAAAAGTGCATCCAAAGTGATTTGAATACACACATGAACTGTAGAAAAAAAAAACAACAGGATCCAGCATGTCTGTAAAGCCGGAGGCACAAACATGTGGAGAGCTGCTGGAAAGTATGCTTTATGATTCATTCAATGTCGAGTTTATTCCTATAATGCCACATTATACCTGTAGGTTCACTTGCAAAGCCTGTGCAGTGTTATGCCAACAATAAAATACAAAACAGCACCAGAGCATCATGAACTAGATAAGTGGACCCTCTATGTGGTAAAGGTGCGCCAGTTTAAAATGATGCCCGTCATTATCTATTTTAAATTAAAGAGGGATTGACTTGTCCAAAGCAGCTGTTCAGATGAGGACTAAGTAAAGGAAACATTACAATTCCTACTTGCAGATAATAAAAGAGACCTGCTCAAACGTATTCACATAGGTCCATAAATGAGATGTATCAGCTCAACTTAAACCAAACTGAACATGAAAAGAGAAGAGTTCAAACATCCAATAGAAAAATAAAAAGGATGACATGAGGAGTTCTTTTAGAAGTGGCAGACAGCAGATATCACCCCCATCAAACGTCACTGGCATTGTAGTGGGCGAACAAAGAACTGCTTTGTTTTTATCATGTGAAACACTTTGGGACACACTTCTGTCTATGACTGTCTATATATTATAGAAACACTGAAACACCTTTAATTTAAAGTACAGTTAATGATGCATTTCCATTTTTCTTTTGATATGAGAAACAAAAAAATGATCTTATTACAATATGCTTGAAAATTAACCTAAGATTTAAATTTATTATAGCACATTCATAGATTTAATTTGAGAGTGGTATCAAAAAATAATAAAACACAGGCATCAATTGAGATAATTTGTTTTAATTGTAGCAAAGTGTATTTATAGTATGGTGCGTCTCTCTTTAGTCCTCTAGAGGGCGCCACGCTCCATTAAATATATTAGAAACCTACCACTGACACTGTTTCAATCAAACAAAGACAAAAATATCAAATCAACTGAATTTGCTGACTTTATTGTCCATTTCATATCCAAGACAATTCAGAGAAAAAAAATTACAATTACCTGTGCATTTAGACACACACAGAAAAATCCAAGGTGAACAGAGGCGAATTACTGTACAAAGTTAATGAATGAGATATAGTCAAGTATTTATCTGCGTCCTAGTTGTTTCTTAAATGCTTTTAAGGACTTTGCCATCATTGGAGCAACTCCTGTGAGAACAAAAAGGGAACAACAAACTCATAAGGTAAAAGGTAAGTAATGCAAGTACAGCTTTCCTCTTGTGGCTGAATTAAATAGACACAACAAGTGACGACAAGCCAGTTTGGAAAGTTGCTGAAATGTAACAGCACTGCATCTCCAATCGTCTGGTCAGCTTACTTGTTTTTTTGCGAGGGTCCTGCATGTTTGTCGCACCTGAACTGGTGCTGCTGGACCTGCTCAGCTCGTTGCAGCTCTGCCTCAAACGGTTGTCCTGAGCCTTGACACTGGAAAATTCAACAGATTTATTTACAAAACAAAAACAATACACCACAGACAGTGAGCAGTAACATCCTGCTACAACTGGCTCAAAATAAAACCAGTTTATCCAGCACATTGCTCCAATTCCTGCATGTGGATAAGGTCAAAAAGCATTTCACTCACTCACGGTTATCACACGAGTCTATGACACATTATGACTCTACTAAGCTGCTGTTGAGGGATCACATTGTAGTTAAGAGCTTTCACGTAGATGACAGGAGCACAGCAAGCACAAGGCTTACCAGCTGATTATGTTAATACCAGAGATGCAGTTACAGGAATGGCTTTTTATAGTGTTTGCTTTGTTATTCAACATAAAGAAAACAATATAAATGAATCTATTATAATACATATAATACATTCATGGGGGAAATAAAAACACCATTACATGTCTCCATGTTTAAGATGCTAAAACCCACCTGCACTTCAGCTGATGAGGCTGCTGAACAGCAGTTCCATGAATTTCCTGCTGAATTCGTACATCTCTTGGTGGCTTGGCAACAGTATGAATAAATGCCATCTTCACCTGCCGACCTTAAAAAGAAAAGGTGTAAGCATGCAGAATGTCATAAAGACTAAATGATATTTTTCTATAGTAAAAAATGTATGGCATCAAATACACACTTTTGTTGATTTTATTTCACCATACACACCTGTACGCCATTACAATGTTTCGACAGTGCTCTCACTTTCAGTATGCACTACACACCTTTGGGCTTCTTAGAATGTGCTGAGACTATGCTTTTTGTCAGTCTTTGGAGTTTCCTTTCCCTCTCCTCAGACAGTCTGATGTACATTTCCTTCCATGATTCATACTCCTGCAGTTTGGAGTCTTTGAAGTCCCTCTGACAGTGTTTCCCCCATAAGTGGTCTGTCACTCCAATGTAGATCTGCGAAAACAAGCCGATAATGACCAATTAACATGTACAATCTTTCTTATCGCAGATTTTGGAATTACTTTTCTAATCTCTGGACCTAGAAAGATCATTTTACAATAAACTGACACTCAGTGGCCACTGTAGGTAAACCTACTTATTAATTGTTCAACAGCCTTCCTCCACAACTGAAAAACCTTGAGGTAAAAAGCTTTCTAGGAAGTTAAGCTGCTCGTTAGCTAATTATTTTTCTACAAACAATTTTGCAGTTATGTGGCCTAAAGCACTATTGGCATGAGGTATAATGATTTCAAGACTTTCCTGCACTTCCTGTTAACACACCTTTGCACAGCATGGTTTCCATGTATGTCAGCCACAAAAACAGGATTTTAGGCTAAATGCAGTGAATGCCATCCCCCATAGTGATTGCATGCAGTGACTTGTTTGTGATCCTATAGAAACAGGCCTACATGTACCCTTCCACAACTTAAAAAGGAAAAAAATCAAAACTTAGTTAGTGGCCAGTTAGTGGCAACATATCACAAAAATGTCTTTTTGTCAATTTTATGGTTTAAATTCCACTGCACATCTATGTGGACAATATGTACAAATGTACTTTACAGTGGCAAGAAAAAGTATGTGAAGCTTTTGAATCCAGCTTTATGTAAATCAACTATTCTTGATCGTAGATCTTTTGGTGAGCTATGGCTCACATCCTCTTCTTGTGCGGAGTCAACTAAAATGTATTCTACACACTTCTGAATTTGGCCTGCTGCTGTCTGTTAAAGCATTGATAAGTGAGCCTGTTTCAGAAGCAGCCATGGTATGGTTAGAATAATGTGCGAATCCTTTCCTTCTGCACCACCATCATCATCGTTAAGGGTAATTCTGGTCTCAGCAGACACAAAACTTCTTCTTTGTATTTTTTTACACGTGGCTTCCATTTTTCTGGTCAATGACTTCTTCGTGACACCTTCACTTCTGCTCTGTGGAGGTTTTTCTTCACAGCTGTCACAACACCTCTGTCATCAGCTGTTGTTTTCCTTGGTCAGCACATTCTGTATGTTGCTCAGTACACCAATTATTTCTTCGTTCAGGGAATTCAAATGGTTTGGGATTAATTTTCCCCATGTTCTCAGATTTAAAATGGCTTACTTTTTTCTTATTAATAGCCTCTGGGTTTTCCAAGTTATTTTTCCTTTTTATCCAGTCTTCACAGGTTCTTCAATGTACAGCAAAAACAAATTCATTGGCCTTTCTGTTCCAATACTTTTGGATAGGACTGTAGACAGTAGCTGCAGACTAGGCATCGGGCTTCAAGGCAGATTTTTATTATATATCCTCAGGGGAAAATAACAGTGAGTTTACTTAGCTTGCACACTCTCAGCTCGTAAGAGCTGGCTCAAGTTGCTCTGGGAACAACAGGGAGGAGGCAGGTGTACCTAAAGTGGCCACAAAGTGAAACTACTACTAAAGTTATTCATGTCACTTTCTTACTGGGTTGCATTCTTCAATGCGTAGCAGCTGCTCTGGTGTACACCTCTCCAACACCGGCTCGAGGATTTCAAACGGCACTCCACCAGTTTCATAAAGCACTGAGAAGAGATCCCTACACCTAAATATGAGTCCAATTAACTGACAGACATCAGAGCCATGCATGAAAGGTTGTTTGGGCTATACTCACAGTTGATATTATTCTGCAGTGTGCGGATACACTGTTGGTATAAGCTCATCATGGCAGGGAGGAAGATGGTCTTGGCACCAGAGTACACTTGCATCTTTCTATTAAGTCGCTGACCAGTGAAGACTGCAGACTCTTCGGAGACGTCACAGAAGTCAGACTCCTTATCAACTTTAAGATAGAGGGAGGAATGTCAAGAACAAAAGGACCAATGGGAAAACACAGCTGTGTTTGTCGTACATACAGTACCTGTCTTCTCAAAGTACTCAACACTGAATGGCTTTTCACATTCAGGCAGAACAGCAGGCAAAGGAATATTCATCAGGTCCATTACAGATGCTTGAGACTTCTAACATACAAAGGATTATTAGACAATATTAATCAGTCAAGGTCTGCGTTTTAAATTCTGATTTTAAAATCACACATCAAATACACCTGTTTTGGAGAGGTGGCGTGTAAAGACATCACAAGTGACTTGTAAGATTTCAATCCAGGCTCTTTTGCCGCTTCGTCTTTTATGTCATTCTTAATTTTGTGGGAAGGCTTCTTCACCACGCGACGTTCTCTTCTCTTGAAAACATTCACATCATAGTTCAAGTAAGATTCAAAAGACATAGAGGGCTGCTGTTGCTCACTGTCATGCTCCATGTCTTTGGGCTTTATTTTGGCCTTTTTATTTTCAGACTCTTGGTTGTGTTCGTTCCTTTCTCTACTTGATTTTTTCCTTTTTCTGCTCTGGGCCTCTAAGCTCTCACCTTTAACATTCAGTTTTAACATTTTGGAGCCAAATAAAAATGATTCTTTTCCTTCCTTTGACGATTCTTTCGACGACTTTGATTTCTTGATTGATTCTTTCTCACAGGTGCTTTTCATCATTTCTCTGTAGTTAGACCTGGATTTCTGAGTAATTTCTGAATGCTTGTTACCATGCAAAGTATCACCGTCCCTTGATTTTCTGTCACTGTGATCATTTTTCTTCTTCTTGGAAACAGAATCATCCAGTTTACCCTCTTGGATTGGCATTTTCTTAGAGACTTCACTATGATCCCGTTTACTTTCCTGTTCTTCACATTGTTGTTTGTCTGAATCACCTTTCCTATCCCTTGTTTTGAACAGGGCGTCATCTGAAGACTCCTGACTCTTGCTGTGAGATGTTAAACAGTTATTGTTTAAATCCTCCATTGTCAAACTTCCTGAACTGACAAGACATTTTTGGTCATGTAGTCTGTCTTTAGCAGAGAGACTCTCTGACACATTCCCGTCTTCTGTGTTGCTGCAGCAGAAAAGAAATTGGTTTAAGACAAAAAAAAAAAACTCCAGTCAATCCCATTATATAGTACATGTTAAATTACTAAAAAGTTAAATAAATAGCACTTTGTGGGCTCCTTAGGGACCAATTTCTTCCAGCCTTTTACTAGTGACTTTGCAAATTCTCCAGCTTGTTCATGTCTGCGCAAGGAGTTCACCGTTTTGCCAATTCCAGTTTCCTGGTTTACATGTAGACAAAGGTTGGTACAGTCAAGTTAACACATTAAAAGGTCATATGCAAATATATAAACACAAAATACATTTTTCACAGCAGAGACTCACAGCAAGAATGTCTAATGTGATATCCAGGTCCTTGAGTTTCTCCAAATATTTTATAACCTGTTAAAACAGTAAATAAGACACATGAGTGCCTTTGGGTAAATTACACTTTGTTCATGTTATTAGTGTCATCTGTAGAGCAGATGGGCAAATTGTACTTGATTTTCATGGAAAAAGCTGCTAAACTGTGAACTTCAGTGAAGAAAATCGAACATGCCTAATATGGTAGTCCTGGTTTAGGATCACCACAGTTGCTGATTGTGCATTCAGAGCAGAAGCTATGTAAGGGAGCCTCACACACCCACTAAGGCTGCTCCTTTTACCGCGAACTATAATTGGATAATGTCCCTAGCTGTTGTTAAGATACACTATATGGCTGAATGGAGTGGAGTGCTTCCAGTTGCACATTTGATTTTTTTTTTTTTTTTTATGTTAATCTACTATCAAGACCTACTGTAAACCCTAGACCCATTCATAAATACACAGGAGCAAAAGTGATTTGAACAACCCTGCAGAGGGTCAAAGCCTCCATGGGTGATGGACAGCAGCCATAAGTTGAACAACTGGAGGAGCAGCCAATTATAGCAGCAAAGTGTTGCTGCCCCCCCCACACACACCCCCCTCCTGCAGCACAGTGTTTATAGTCCTACTATTAAAAACATACACACGGTATCTACCGTAGCGGGGTCTGCTGTGCCTGCGAGCTGGACTTTGAGGCGCAGGACTTTCTTCAGCACATCAGAGCTGCTGGCCATCACGGGGACTCACGTGCAAGCGTCCACACACCGGGCAGCGCGCGCGCCCGTTGATGACACTGTTATAATGCGCGGCGCCGATGGCGGCGAGGGTGCAGGGTGCTTCACATGTTATGCATATTACATACGAGGATGTGAGTGTGGGAATAAAAGTAAACCATTAGAGACAAATAAATAAACACACCTCTCCCACCTGCAGGATTTCATCCTGGGACGTCCCATTGAGGACACAGGTCAAGTAGTGCATTGACAACAACTGATTGGAGGCCACCCTGGGCCACTTTGTGTGGGGGGGTGTATGGTCCCTGCCCTCCGCCACATGCGTTGCACAACGCTTGATTGGCACTGGCTCTTCAAGAGGAGGAGTTTGCGGTATGTCTCTTTGACCAGGGCTGACTGCTGGTCTCTCTCTCTCTCTCCTGCTCCAGTAACTGGAGGCACAAGTTCCTTCCTCGCCGGCCTCAACTCCATTTTTTTCCAAGTAAGTGGAGCTCTCTCAGCTTTACTGATTGTAATTTCTAGCAATGCAAGTGCAGTTTGGTGCAGTTTATTCAGATTGGAAAGTGTGTCTTTTTCCTTTAATTGGATTTAAAAGGCGAATAGATTGTCTTACTCACCACTACTCACTACTTGGAACAATTTTGTACTCATGGTCATGGTGACATGATGATACTTTTGTTAAAATGATGGATATATAATGGAAGGAAATGCTGTTTATAAACTGTTTTGTCTGTTGAATGTGTTAGATGCAGAGCTATTCACGAGGAGCCTGTAAACATGACATAAAATAAAGCAGAGAGACAAAAAAATGAATATTGGGCTTAATCTAAACTTAAACAATCAGAGGCTGTGAGGCCTGCTGCTCATGTCTCAAAGTCTATAAAAGGAACGTCATGAGTGAGCCATCCAGCGTTTCTATTCCTGGACATGCTGCTGATAAATTGTGACAGATGCGAAGAGGGGCATGTTGACGCACTCACTCACTCCAGCATCACCTGGCAGCACACATGTTTTCAAAGGTGTCACAGGAAATTCCACAAAATGTAAAAAAAAAAAAACATAAAAATCTTTTTAGATCAATGGGTTAAATGTAGAGATTTGATTCCTTTATTTGTACAGTACATAACTGATTTCTGTGTGTTGTTGTGTCTTCAAGTTGTCATACAGTTTCTAAATGGTTCTGTTTTGTTTACACTTTCAGAAGATCTGGGCTGTGTTCTGCTGCTACAGCCATGGCACCCAAAAAGAACAAGGCAACCAAAAAGAGTAAAGGAGACATAAATGAAATGGCCATAATGGTTGAGGACAGTCCCATCAACAAGATCAACGGTTTAAACACTCTGTTAGAGGGAGGAAACGGCTTCAGCTGCATTTCAACTGAAGTCAATGATTCTGCATATGCACCAAACCTCCTGGAGGGATTGAGCAGCATGAGACACGAGAGCTTTCTGTGTGATCTAACAGTCGCCACCAAGTCGAAGTCATTTGATGTTCACAAGGTTGTCATGGCCTCCTGCAGCGAATACATTCGAAACATCTTAAAGAAGGATTCTGCCCTCCAGAAGATCGATCTGAACGACCTCTCGCCTGTCGGCCTCGCCACTGCTATTACATATGCATACTCTGGGAAGCTGACCTTGTCTCTGTACAGCATTGGCAGCACAATTGCTGCAGCCATGCTGCTGCAGATCGGCACCTTAGTGAAGATGTGCAGTGATTTCCTCATGCAGGAGCTCAGCGTGGAGAATTGCATGTATGTGGCCAATATCGCTGATGCCTACGACCTCAAAGAAACCAAAGAGGCAGCTCAGAAGTTCATGCGGCAGAACTTCATTGAGTTTTCTGAAATGGAGCAGTTCCTGAAGCTTACCTACGAGCAGATCACTGATTTCCTCTCAGATGACGCCCTACAGCTTCCTTCCGAGGTCACAGCCTTCCAGATCGCAATGAAATGGTTGGACTTTGACGAAAAGAGGCTGAAGTACGCAGCAGATCTCCTAACTCACATCCGCTTTGGCACTATCTCTGCCCAAGACCTGGTGAACCATGTCCAAAGTGCGCCTAGAATGATGCAAGACCCAGAGTGCCACCGTCTCCTTGTTGATGCCATGAATTACCATCTGCTGCCATACCAACAGAACATCCTCCAGTCACGCAGAACAAAGGTACGTGGGGGACTCAAGGTGATACTCACAGTCGGTGGACGCCCTGCATTGACAGAGAAGTCTCTCAGCAAAGACGTTCTGTACAGAGATGAGGATAACGTGTGGAATAAGTTGACAGAAATGCCAGCAAAGAGCTTTAATCAGTGTGTGGCAGTCTTGGATGGCTTCCTGTATGTGGCCGGTGGTGAGGATCAGAATGATGCAAGGAACCAGGCTAAACATGCTGTTAGCAACTTCTGCAGGTAAGAACGAATCCATTTGTGATCAACATTTGTCATGTTAGCCTGTGTATAATGAGAGACTAACTTTAAATCTTATCTTAGATATGACCCTCGCTTCAATACATGGATTCACTTGAGCAACATGATCCAGAGGCGCACACACTTCAGCCTCAACACATTCAATGGCCTCTTGTTTGCCATTGGAGGTAGAAATGCTGATGGTGTACAGGCCTCCATGGAGTGCTACGTGCCTTCCTCTAACCAGTGGCAGATGAAAGCTGCCATGGAGGTGCCCCGCTGCTGTCACGCCAGCTCCATCATCGATGGCAAGATCCTTGTATCTGGAGGTTACATCAACAATGCCTACTCCAGAGCGGTGTGCTCGTATGACCCCTCCATTGACACCTGGCAGGATAAGAGCAGTCTGAGCACACCTCGAGGCTGGCACTGTGCCGCCACCGTGGGAGACCGAGCCTATGTCATCGGCGGCAGTCAGCTGGGCGGTCGTGGGGAGAGGGTGGATGTCCTTGCCGTCGAATCTTACAACCCTCACAGCGGGCAGTGGAGCTACTGCACGCCCCTTCACACAGGAGTGAGCACAGCCGGTATTGCCACTTCGAACAACAAGGTGTATCTCCTCGGAGGCTGGAACGAGGGGGAGAAGAAGTACAAGAAATGCATTCAGGTTTACAACCCTGACCTCAACGAATGGACTGAGGATGATGAATTGCCAGAAGCCACAGTTGGCATTTCATGCTGTGTCGTCACCATACCCACACGGAAAACACGAGAGTCCAGAGCCAGTTCAGTCTCATCTGCGCCTGTCAGTATATAAGGGTTTAGGTAATAATGATATAGTTTACATGTCTTGAGGGCTCCAACATGTCTGTTGCATAAATGGTAGTTGTAAACTCTACTAATAGTCCCTTTTTTGGGGGTGAAGTTTATCATTTTAAATGGTCATCCACTTTCTTTAGATGGAAAAAAAAAGTAAAGTGCAAAGATTAAAAAATTTGGGAACACATTCTTAAAGCTTTTTTTTTTTTTTTTATCCTTCATTTCAAGTAAACTGAAGCTATTGTGAGAATATGTGGCATCATTAAGGCCAGGTAATGTTTATGATAGAAACAAACTGATATAGCAATCACCACTTTGATCATTTTTAGAAAGAAATTTCCTTTTGGGGCCAATTCAGCTGGGATAATTTCAGTAGCCCTTTTATAACTAATATGTTATTCAAAAATATAATAAAATATGCAAAAATGCAAAACCATGTTGTTATTGAGCTTAATCTTTTTACCCAGTACCATGAGAAGGATAATACTGATTCTGTGCATGGTGACTATAACTACTGTGATTCTCTGATACTTGAACAGAATAAGGAGTGGGAGAAAGCTGGAGCTGGAAAATGTGTTTGTATCACCTACCTGGAGTAGGTATGTGTGATTAGTCTGTAAACACACTGGCACTACACAGTAATACTATGGTTTCTCTACATGTAATCCCATGTACAGGATGCAGTGATGTTGTGTTCCAAGTTGGGTGATGGCCATAACACTGTTGGTGCAAAAGGAAACAGATTCTGTCGAGAAGATGTTGGAATTATGACGGTTGAATGGTTTAAAATGTGACAGTAGTAAATTATTTTGTAAAAAAAAAAAAAAAAAAGGAAGATATGACATTGTGAATGATGTTGTCAGCCTGAGCTTTCCTGGAAGTCAGTACTCATAAATTCCCTAAATGCTCATGTCTTTTCATTTTATGTTTGTTTTTAATTAAAGTGACGACATGTAAGCTACTTTGAGCCATGGCCATTTATTCATTTTATCTATATATATATATATATATATATATATATATATATATATATATATATAGCTTTACTTGGGAAATTATTAAAAGGCTAAGGTACAGTTTGGGTTTGATGGAAGTGAGAAGTGTCGACATGCTATGAAAACTGCAATGTAAGGATTTTGTTTCACTGCAGTTCTTGTAGACAATGAGGAACAAGTGGCAAGATCATGCAGAAGACATATTGGTTCTGTCAAAGGCAGGAAACAGGACTTCATGAGCCAAATTAACGTAACAGCTATGATAGTATGCACATTATTTCTGGTGTACTTTTGCCTCTATTGTGTCAGTCATTTTTTCTAAACATTGAATATTCAGCACTGGTTTCATATTCTAACACTAAATCCACTAAATATTTAAAAATTTTCCAAGCAACTGTAATAGGATCACATTCGAGGAACTGTGAGATCATATACTTTTTTTTTGTAGTGAACAGACAGGATGTGATACAGGATATGAGTGTCAAGGGTTACTTCAGGCTTATTTGGGTGCAGCTCACCAATACCTTCTTTTATCTATCTTCTTTCTACCCACGCATGTCGATCTCCCTATCAGTGAAATGTTATGCTGTGTCATTATTATACTCCTTTTTTGTTTGTTTTGATAATAATGTTGCATTCACATGCTGACACAGTGAATATGATTTCCATTTCAACCAGCCAATAAGAAAAAGGGAAATAAAACATAAGATTTCACAATTACTGTATGCATCAGATATAGAATTTATGCTGAGTGGAGATTTTTCATTTACTTCACTGTTGTGATGTTCGTAATTATATGAATATCGCTTGTGTGTAATTAAAGGACCAAATTTCCAAGTCTGAAGAAATCTCTTCAAACTGAATCTCAGGTCTGTGTTAGGTAGTATGACATCATAATATCTACCTTGTACGTTTGTTAATGTTTAAATGTTTACTCAGGTTTAAAAATATGCTTTAATAACTAACCACTCAGAAACATTCACTAAGCTGTCCTCAATTGTCACCATGGGAGTGCAGAAAGCACAAGATGGGTTTGTTTATGATGGACTGATCAGCCTGTAAAGAAACAGGCACCAAAACCATTTATTCTGAGGAGGGCTGGTACAGACAGGGTTAGAAAGGCGCTCACATAAGTATTTGTGGGGCCCCACAAAACTGATTTTACTTTGTTAAATAGGGTCCTAAAAAGGACCTTTAAATGCTTAACACTCAGAAAGTCTTTGGCAGATTTGTATTAGTCCATCACAAGAGAAGTGCATTATGACTTTAAATTTTCTTATGATTGTTTAGCCTTTAACAATATCAGAAAACAAAAACTGAAATATTATGAGTTTGTTAACATATATAAGATCCTAGCAAAGATTTACATTTCAGAAGCTGGAGCCTTTGAATATTTGGAAATTTAGTTTTCAAATGACTAAACAACAGACCTATTAGTTGAAATTGTTTCTTTTTTATTTTCTGACATGACAGAAAATAAATATGCAACAATTTCTACTAATAGGCTAATATATCCGTTGTTGATAAATTCATAAACTAATCATAACTGAGTAAATGATGACACATGTTTACTTGAGGTCTGTTGCGGCCTAGAACAAAGCTTATCCCTATGGAGCCACAACTGTTATCATACTATGTCTGTAGTTTTTATAGTAAATGTAAAGTTAATATGAAGGGCAGTGGGGTGGTGTGTTTATTTATTTACGTTCCACCTTTGGTATTTGAGGAAAAAAGAGGCAAACACAATATTACTGACCTCTTTCTATCACACACGTGTCACTTATTATCTGGTGATTTCCAGCTTTCTATCGACTACTCGTTTTTTTTTCCGACAGCGCTTGAACGCAGCACCGCTGCCTGCTCTGGCCAGTGGGAGGGGCCGAGCGGCTGAGAATGCTGAGTCATCCTGACGTCACCCCGCTCTCTGTCTCCGCCTGACGGCGTCACGTGTGTGGAGCCAAGAGGAGTTCATATGTTCAACACAGCCCAGCTCGGTGCGGCACAGTGGTTTGTCATCAGCGACCTACCCACCGGTTCACCTCGCTGTCAAACCATCACAGAGCTGCTCTCTAACAGGGTCAGTCCGCCGTCTTTTACCGGGTCGAGACGAGCACACACTCAGTCCCCTCTCTGGTTCTTGGGGCACCGGCGTGGTCAGCTGACGGGGTGCTCGAACTGCCCAGACATTAGCAAGTGATGAGCAGGGGCCTGCTTCTCCTGGATGCCCAGCTAAGGTTACCGACAGGGCACTCAGCCTAACAGCACCCAGACCCTGTGAGCTCAGCTTGGGAACTCTCTGTCAGCGCCTTACTGATCCAGACTTTGCAGTTTTCGCGGACCGAGACTTGATGCTAGTTCCCTGCGAGTTGGACAAAGTAGCTAGCTAGCTAACACCTCGGCGTGCAAGTTCAACACAAGCAGCCAGCTTGAAGACACCAGCCTCCAGTTTACATTTCGCAGCCTGTCTGTGCGATGGGTTTACTGTCACAGGGCTCTCCTCTGAACTGGGAAGAAACCAAGAAGTATGCGGACCACATCAGAAAGCACGGCATCATTCAGTTTCTCAACATCTACAACAAGGTGAAGGAGCGTCAGAAAGATGTGCTGAAATGGGGCGATGAGGTAAGAAAGTCTTTTTCTCTGTCGGTGCAGCCGACATGAGGAAAGCTGCTGCTGCTTTTACCTCTCGGTGCTTTTCATCTGCCAGACATGATGGCTGTGCATGACGCAACAATGGACCATTATGCACATAGATAAGACGAATTTACATTTCTCGCAGCCCTGAAACATGTAACTTTAATCAATCCGAGCCTTTCAGCATTGTGTTGCTGTCACTTCCTTTATACAACAGCTCCTGTATTAAGTGATTGACAGTATAATAGGTGAACGTGGTGTTGCCAACTACAAAGTAAACGGATCTCTTAAATGACACCTTTGTACCTACTCGGATACCATTGCATTTACAGCCTATTGTCTCATTGAGATCTTGGCAGCATTAAGATATTTAAAAAATTAAGGTGACTCAGCAGAACCAGATGTAGGTTAGAGGCAATGATGAAACACAAAATGAATGTTTATCCAAAGTGTTTATTTGAGTATTACTAGTTGTGTAGTTTCCTGTAGAATCAGTCCCTCCCTTTAGTATTAATTCATGAAGACACTCCCCGCTGAGTAAACATTGATTGTACAGTCCACTGGAAGGACCTGATAAGATTTGTGGGGTTTTTACTTCTGTGATTCAGAACTTCCCACCATCCTGCCTTTCTCGTTTTCGCCCACTTCTTCCTCCACAAAACCTCAGTGTGCTACAGCTTGTACAAAGTGTTTTGATTTGGAACAATGTGGAATGCTGTTGTTATAGATTAATCCCTCTTTCAGACAGGGGATTACAGGGTTCTAGGGATGAAACGGTTTCACAGTAAACCAGGGTGAAATTCCTGAGGTAGTTTGACTGTTTCGCATATTAATTATCATCAACTGTGATTGATTGCCGCACTTTGCAAAAACGGAACTGCTAAAGAGGAAATAATGTTCATCATGAAGCATTTCATGAATTATTAGCTTTCTTCATTTTTAACGAGGATAATAATGTATTAAAAATGTAATGTATTGTCTAATTTAAATTTGAAACAGTCATATCCCATTAGTGTGTCTGGCACTCATTACTTCAAAGGTGTGCAACACCCAAAAATACATGTAACTAATAATTATAATGACAATGATTACTAACAATAATTATCATTATTACTGTTAACAACAACAATATTAACAGTAATATAATAGTTTAATATAATACAGGTTGTGCATCAGCTTTCTGTCAATTTTCAGCATATTGTGATAATCCTGATAACCGTGATCATACAGTGTTTGGCTGTGGATTCATGTTGTTGTTTTAATTATCTGCTTTTAGGTTGAGTACATGTTGGTGGAGTTGGATAACAAGGACGAAAAGGTTCGACTCGTCCTGAATGGTGGAGAT
The DNA here is from genome assembly GCF_900324465.2 of Anabas testudineus. Classification (NCBI taxonomy): domain Eukaryota; kingdom Metazoa; phylum Chordata; class Actinopteri; order Anabantiformes; family Anabantidae; genus Anabas; species Anabas testudineus. Next base: position 9,535,693 of record NC_046624.1, read on the forward strand.
GTTTTGGAAACTCTTCAAGACCAGGGTGAAAAGATAAACCCTAAGTAAGTAGGATTTTCACTGCACATGTCTGAACAATGATCTGAATTGATCCCTAAACAAGCTAGATGTCCTAGTGCTGTGTTTTCTTTAAAGGGGATTGTATTGGATCATATAGATTATTTTGTTTTCATTCTCACTCATAGAAAAGTCACGCCTTAAATGCCAACACAGCATTTCTTTTGTGTCTAAGTGCCCTATATCACACATTATAAAATGTAAACGGGCCCTGTATACACACATGTACTTGTTTGTTTCTTTTTCACTAAGGCAACCACTCACCCACGTGCATGGTTTTACCTCAGCTGCTAAGACCTCATGTCTTGAGTGCACTGAACCTGTTCCACTCACATATTCCAGGTGCAAACATATATTAATGTAAACAATAACGACTGAGGACAAAGCAATTAGTTCTGCACAAAATGTAGCTCCAAGATAACGTCTGTTGTCAAATGTTCAAAACTGATCTGCTGATTCTGCTGATGCAAGATGGGCTAAATCATTGTTTTCCCGGTTCTTGGTGGTTGTTTTACATTGTTTCAGCCACTTTCAGTTCTGTAAGAGTCAGTCTTTGTTTTAACTGTCCTGTGATCACAAGTCACCGTTGTACTGTACAGCACAGGTACATTAGTCAGTGCTACACTGTATATAAATTTGCTTGCGAGCCTAAATACAGCTGACTGTTAATTTGACTGTCAAAGTCACTGTTCATTCATCATTGACGTAAAAGTCCAGTGTGCTCGTGCTCCCATGCACATACCATGACTTATAAACAGGTCTGATCCCTTTAAACATGTATAAAATTAGTTTAATAAACGTGTTTGTTAGATTATTTATTTTGTAGAAGTGTATTTTCATTTATCATTAGTACAAATTTTTATTTTTGTAAGCATGGCTCTTCCTGTATTTCAGCTCATGTTAAGTAGCTACTTGACAAAGATGGGAGAAGTTTCCATTATCTGAAAAACAAAATGTTAGTGGAGTAATGCAGCAGTTAGTCAGTGGAAACATGTTGTAGGTTTCTAATTTGTAAAATATCAAAGTGTATCAAGGTGATGTAAAGATAATTTAGACAGTTGTCTGCAGGCGATGTCAATGTGTTTGTACAAGCTTGTGAGTGTTATGCTTGCTCGCTGTCCATGACGTCGGTCTAAATCTGTGGAGCCAACTTCACCCAGGGGAAATACCAGTGGGAATAGTACAGCCAGTGCATTCCTCATTACTGCCCCTCTGTCGAACACAGCACAGAGCACGCTCTGAAGCACAAATACATCACATTTGTTTGCCCTGCCAAGATTATGGCTGACATACAGTACGATAAAGGGAGAGTGGTCTGTTTATTCAATTAGAAAGGTCATTGTGACACTGAGACTGAGGCCTTGTCGTCGGGGCCTCCTTTCATGCCAACCTATACAAGTAGATTCTTTCACAACAGTTGTTTTATTTTTGCAGTCACCCCACACTTTGGAGACCAGAGTATGGCAGCTACATGGTTGAGGGGACCCCGGGGCAGCCGTACGGCGGGACAATGTCGGAGTTCAACACAGTGGAGGGCAACATGGGGAAGAGGCGACGAGAGGCCTCATCTGTCCTGAACGCGAATGAAACCCTTTGCACCATCACCTCATTTCCAAGGTACTTTGGTTTTATGCACTTTTATAACTGTTAGTGGAGATGAGACCAACACAAAATCCATCTTTTGGTTTACAGTAACTGTATGCAAAATGTTTCATTCATCAGTATATTGAACTTCATAAGGTTGACTTGGACTAACTTGGAAAATGTTTGATTGTACTTAACAGCATGAGCAACCAAAAAGTAGAAATGACTTTCATCATGGATTAATCATTTTCTAGCAAAAATGCTGATTATAGTTTCTTCAGTGTGAGGATGTGTTGCTTTCCTCTGAATAACTGAATATTTAACAAGCAGGTTGAGTATTTCACCTTAGTTAACAGAATAATCCTTAGTAACATAAATTGAAGTTGAAGGCCTGTAATAGTGATGCATTTGCTGGTCATTTGTCTAGGTTAGGTTGCCCTGGTTTCACCAAACCAGAGTACCGGCCGACGCCTGTAGAGAAGGGAGTATCAAAGTCACTGTTTTTCCCTGATGAAGCCATCAACGGACACCCAAGATTTAGGTAGGTTACAATGTCCTGACTGCCTGTATCTGTGGTTGCCTCACTCACAAGAAATGGATTTCCATACCATACACACATCTCCTCATTTTTGCGCTCGTCTGTAACGTTGTGTTATTGTGTGGATTTGCTTCTTCAGCACCCTTACCAGAAACATACGTCACAGAAGAGGAGAGAAAGTCGTGATTAATGTGCCAAGTAAGTGTAAACATAATGAAAGGAATAGCCTAAACCCTTTAGGTGTGGTAAACACTCTTAATGGTCTTGATTTGCATTTCGTTTGTCTGTCACACTGATTGTGGAGTTAAATAAATAAACTAGTCTCTTTCTTTTCCTGTTTTAGTCTTCAAAGATGTGCACACCCCATCTCCATTTGTGGAGGAATTTCCTGAGGATGATGGCGAGGCAGCGAGAGCAGCTCTGCCTGATCATATCTACATGGATGCCATGGGCTTCGGCATGGGCAATTGCTGTCTGCAGGTACTGAAGGAACTGAGTGAGCTACACAGCATCTTTCAACCATTTTTATTCTGCAGTGATGTAACCTGTGATGGTGACAGTTGCAATAAGTGATTTATAAATGTACTTTAGCCTCTTTTTATGGTGTTTTGCAGGTGACATTCCAGGCCTGCAGTATTTCTGAAGCAAGGTACCTTTATGACCAACTAGCAACATTCTGCCCCATTGTGGTGAGTAGATGCCCAACACCTGTTAGCTGTGTGTCTATCGTTGTTCTTTTTAAAAAAATCCCTACCCTAAATACTGTTTGTTTTTTTACAGATGGCGTTGAGTGCAGCCTCACCCTTTTACAGAGGCTATGTGTCCGATATCGATTGCCGCTGGGGAGTTATTTCTGCCTCGGTGGATGACAGGACACAGGAAGAACGTGGGCTGAAGGTGAGCAGGCGGAGCTGAAAGCAGACGGAAACAAAACCACCATTTAAAAAGCCATTTAGGAAGTAAAGATTTTAGTGAACAGATTTATTGAGGTGGTTTGAGTCAAATAATTTCTCACTGTTAAGTATCAGTGAGCACTGATGAAGCGCTTAGAACTTTTCCACAATAAATAAGTAGAGGATGTTACATAAATGTATTTATTATTAACATTAATTAACACATGTATTAATGAATTCACAGTCATCTGACCTACTGTACAGGTCAACATCTTTTCTGTGTTTATTTTTGCTAACACCACCAGAGCTAACACGTTTCCCCTTAAGGATTGCTTTACTGTTTTTTTTTCTTGGTTAAAAACAAGTTTCAACTCTATATTGCCGTACAATAAATTACCCTTTACAGTTTAAATATGAGTATAAAGTATGAAAATGTCTTTACCTTTTGCAGCCTTTAAAAAACAACAAATACAGGATCTTCAAGTCAAGATATGATTCCATTGACAGCTACCTGTCATGCTGCGGTGAGAAGTACAATGATATTGATTTGACGATAGACGAGGAGATCTACAAACAGCTGCTCAGTGCAGGTACTGTCGTTTGGAAAATTAATAAACTGATATTTCTACAACACACACACACACACACACACCTCTATGTGTGTGTGTGTAACCTCCTAACCCTAACCCCTCTGCACGCTCAGCTGCCTCACTCCCAACTTTCAAAAACTTGTTGATAACAGAAGTCGTCTGAATCTTTCTCTGCACTTAAAAAGAAAAAACTCTTCCCTTTAAGGTTTGTCTCCTTGGCTTAGATATTTGATTACTTTGCACCTCACTTCTAAGTTGCTTTGGATAAAAGCTCCTGCCAAATACCCAATAATTAAATGTAATGTAAATACATATGTAATAGACATAAATGTGTAGACGTGTGCTTAATATGTACAAAACTTAAAAGTATCACACTTAAAATTCCAAATCCTCTTTGTGTTTACAGGAATTGACAAGCTGCTGGCCCAACACATAGCACACCTATTCATCAGAGACCCACTCTCTGTCTTTGAGGAGAAAATTCACTTGGATGATGAAAACGAGTCTGATCACTTTGAGGTGAGATTTTCTGTCTATAACCAGTTTGTCAGAAAATAGCCTATTATGGAAGGTTGACTTCCGCATTTCTGATTATAGTTAAAACTTGACGTGATGTCTTGCAGAATCTGCAGTCAACAAACTGGCAGACGATGAGGTTTAAACCTCCACCTCCGAACTCTGACATTGGCTGGAGGGTTGAGTTCCGCCCCATGGAGGTAATTACCTGCTGTGCCATTACTCAGACTGAGGCTTATTGTTGTAATTAGGGTTTATGATCAGTGAACTATTGAATACAGAACAAAAATTGTGTATTCAGTTTGTTTTTTGCCTCTTTTCTTCAGGTGCAGCTAACTGACTTTGAAAATGCTGCATACGTGGTCTTTGTTGTGCTGCTCACCAGAGTGATCCTGTCCTACAAGCTGGACTTCCTAATTCCTTTGTCAAAGGTGAAACAGTAGATACACACATAGTCGTAGTTTTTTATGAAACAACAACTAATGTTTCCAAGTTTAAATAGTGTTATACTGTAGTTTCTTTGTACACAGTGATGTGATCCTGGAAGTACTCTTTTCTTAGGTCGATGAAAACATGAAGGTCGCACAGAAGAGAAACGCTGTGAAGGAAGGCATGTTTTACTTCCGAAAGGACATCTTCATAGGTAGGCAAAACAAAAAGTGCAGTCTATGGCAAATGCCTCAGTTATACATGCAGCAGAAACATTTCCATTATCTATCGATAGGCTGCAACCCAGTGCTTGATGGAACGGCTTCTGCCCAGAATGGCTTGGAAGCCGATGGTGCTAACGAGGAGTACACGCTGATGAGCATTGACACAATCATCAATGGAAAGGTGATTATTATACTTTGTTGTTCTAGCCGCTCTAGCAGCTTGGTTCAGCAGGTGGCAGTGTTGAACAACAACTTTTCTCTAGTTCTGTTGTGAGGTTTATATGTCTGGTTGAACTGTAATGACTTTGGTGATATCCTTCCTGTCCTTGTAGTCCCAGCTGTACTTTGTATTTTGTGGTAATAAACAGATCAGCATTATAACACACTCATCTAAGATGATGAACATGTTAAACATTAAACTTGCTAAACACCAACATGTTACCTTTGCTGGTGCAATGCCCCATTCGTATAAGACCATACTTATGATTATACTGGGAAAAACTGCTTACAGTTATATAGCATTTATAGCATCTTCCTAAGTATTCACTTCACATCACGGCAGTACCATGATGGTACAGTGTCACAGAGTCACACAGCTGCTAACATGACTACAGACTCGTAGTCTTGTTTTAGACCATTTAATCATCGCTTGTGTGTTCTTCTGTTTTCATCATCAGGAGGGAGTTTTTCAGGGGCTTATCCCCATCCTTAACTCCTATCTGGAAAACATGGAAGTGGATGTGGATACCAGGTGCACCATTTTGAATTATTTGAAGCTCATCAAGAAACGTGCCTCAGGTAAATTGCAAGGACAAAGTAAAATATTCTCAAGAGCTAAAAGCAGCTCAAACTCTGAGTGTAACTCTGTGTTTTGCTGATCTGAAACAGGTGAACTGATGACCATGGCCAAGTGGATGAGGGAATTTGTTGCTAAGCACCCACAGTATAAACAAGACAGCATCATAACTGACAAGATCAACTACGATCTGTTTCAGAAGTGCGACAGGATCGCAAAAGGTGAAGAGCAATGCCCCGAGCTCATTGGAAACCCAGTTAACAAGTTCAAATGAGAATCTCTGTAGAAATCCATTGTCTTGATACAAATGCATGAAGAAAGACCAAAAGAGGAAAGCAGTCCAATTGTAAGAGAATGCAAAATGGCTTGTGTGTGTTGAAGAAACACACGTGCATCAAATGTATGTAAATGTACTGTATCAGATTTTTATGATTCAAAATTATTTTAATAGGGTTAAGACATGCAAAAGGTTGTGAAATAGAAATCAGATGTGTATTTATTTTTCTCTGAAAATTAAGTATCTGTGTGAGGATGTAAATGTAGAAAAGAGTTGTACAGTAGTCTGCTTTTAATCTTGTGTTCTGTAAATACTGTACCTCCGCTACACATTAACATCATGGGTATGTTTTTTTCTCTGTTTGTTTGTTGCTGAATATGAACTTTCTTTGCATTTGATAGAGATTTTCTGCATTTTAAGAGATATGTTTGCTTTGATCTGCTGAAATTGTAGTGGGGCCTTGAAGGTAGTGTTGCATTCAAGTGGAAATGTTGAACAGTTGTTTGCGATGTGATGCTGCTTCAAAATAAATCAACATTAATTTTAGCAGTTTCTCCAAACTTTTTTTTTTTATGGAGTGCTTTGAATTTCAAGAAGCTATGGGACATATTGTAAGACATCAAAACCTGATCTTAAGCTTTGTTTAAAAACTTGGAAAACACTTCCACCTAATATTATATAATCAATGTTTTTACAAAACACCTGTGGTCAACACATTTAAATCATTTGAATGTAGGACGTTAACAGGTATATACAGGCCTAGCTTAAAGTATTTACACTTTGTGTTTTTGTCAGGCTGTCTGCCTTTGCACATTACATTTATTCAGCACTCTCAACACAAACAGGATTTAAACTTGACTGCAAAAATATTTGGTGGAGAGATAGATGTTCTTTAGATGTAAGTTAATACACTAAAGAGCTCACACCCATGACTCTGAGTTTCCAACTAAATAGAGGTGGAGTTGGTTGTCAGTGAGTTTGCCAAAATCGTTAGTTGGTTACACATTAAAAAAAGAAGTGCACAGGAAAACTAGACAATGCCAAATATGCTGGTAGACAGAGGACGGTTGGAAAATGTGGGTGACTGGAAAATTATCTGAAGAAAAACATCTTTGTGACTGCAAAGCAAGTCAAGAATTCTTTCCAGGATGTAGGCATACAAGTCGCCGTGCCATTGATCAAAAGAAGACCTCATGACTGAAACCTCTGTGGATTTAACACAAAATGAAATCGAAAGGTCAGAATGCAGTTCACAAAAACAGGCTGAAACTGGTAGAGCTGAAGATCTTCACACTGATGAAAAGGAACCTGTGTCAAAATAGTGCACAGAGGCTTAAGTGAAGATCTAGGAGAGCATCACTAGGGAAAATATAATATGACTCTGCTTGACTTCAAGTTTCATGAGCATTTGGCTAGAAAACCTGTTTAGGCACAGAAGAACATACAGTATAAACTCCACACAGAAAGGCATCCATCCAGTCAATGAATTTGAGCCTAGGTTCTTCTAGCTATGATACAATACTGCTAACCAACATACCAATGAGCCGTCCACACAGTATCTATTACGACTTCAAACTGAATCTGCTGAAGTACAATGTTTGAAGAACAACAACTGAAATGTCATGTTGAGATATTTAGGGCCTGTGACAGACTGTGCTTCCCCTTCCCTCCTCAAGAGAGGTCATGGGTCAGCGTCTGACAGAGAGAAGCACAGTTGCATTTGGAGGGGAGCTGGATTCACCCTTCCCTTCCATTAAACAGATAGACTATTCCTATAAGCAAGTACAGAACTTAATCTGGTGCTTTTAAATATATGTACCACAATAAAGAACATAACTAACAGTAAAATAATAGAAGCAACTCTGTGTGGCTAAGAATTAAGGTGCTCATGTTAAGCAAGTGACTTCAGCTGATGGGAATGTTATTAGTACTGCAGGCATTTGGCTGTAAACTGAAGGACAAATGCAAATTTTGTTCAGATGATGGCGCTAGATGACAATTCAGAGAATCAAAACTCATTTTCAAGTGTGTACAAAATGTCACAGTAATCTGTCAGATAGTTGTTGAGGTATTTCAGTCTGGACCATATGGACTGATTCACAGACAGACCATCTATTACCATCAGTAGCACAAAGTTACGAACACCCACTGATGCTCATGGAGAGAAAAAGTTAGTTTAAAAAAACTAAAATATATATATACACTCATCCATTTGCAGGTTGAGGTGTATAAAAAGTAATTCCAGGAACCAAAGGTGAAGGTTAATAATAAAAGTATTTTTACAAAATGGGTTAGTAACATTTTATCTGTAATACTTTCAACAACCAATACATGACTACTTAAACACTTTCATCCACAAGATGGTAGTAATGAACCACAGCTTTACGTACAACTGAGATACATAGACAAAAGCACGACTCAGTTTGACCTCTTGGACCAGATGAAGAGTATGGATGGTGTGGGCCTACACGGCAGAGATTTTAAAATGACAACGAAATAGTTCAATTTGAATCTAAATATGTTACAGGTTTAGCAAAATTTTAGCCACAGCACAGCCATCTGTCCTCACTGATCCCTGGAGACTTGTAACAGAAAAGCTCAAGTGTTAATAATAAGATTAACAATGATTTTTAAATAAGTCATGACGGTGTGAGCCGGCATGCACAATACCAGGACTCAGAAACTGATGCAGGTTGACTGAATCCAGCTATATTTGTGAACATATCTTTATCTCCTACTTTCACTCAAGCCAAAAGCAGATATTCACCAGTCTGATATTGTATCTCCTCAGGCTAAACTGCCATGTCTGAACCCAGTGGCTTGATAAGCAGTGTCATTTTAATGCCATGGTCCAGCTATCATGCCTACTTATCTAGCTCCACGTATTACAAATAGCTACTAGTGTACCAGAAAACTTTTTACGCCATTCTCTGGCCTAGTGTCCTTGAATACAATCATCCAATCAAGGAGCAGACGCTCAGATGAATGACTTGCTCCACTGTCTTGATAGCCAACTTCATCTCAATGTTGCACCCCAATAACTGATAAATGAAGATTTGTCCAATGTCCATATGCAGCAGCTGTCAGGGGATTTTCTGCAGAAGAACCTAGTAAATAATCAAGGTAGTGGCTCTGAACCTCAGTCAGCAAGCTGGTGATAACATGTGATCAGGAAACTGTACTGAACATGAACCCAGTTATCATGTCTCAGAGTGAAAGTGGCAGAACTGATTGACCAAGTACAGTAACTGAGTGAACCAAAGTACGAAACACATGCTCTTGTAAAACTATGCCACAAAATTATACTGCTGATTCAGATAGTGAGCCTATATAACAAAAAATAGCTTGATGAAGAAAATATGATGTGCTGCAACATTAAATACAATGATAATACTTCCTGATTCTTAATTATTAAACTGGCCCAGTACAGTAATGCTGTATTAAAGGAACAATAATAATATGTCCATATATTATATGTTGTGTAAAATACATAACCATATTAATGTTTTCTACATCTACAAATATAATCTACTATTTTACTATAAATAATTCCTAGGATTTGGAGAAAATGTAAAAAGAAAGAAGGAAAAGCCAGCTTCCACTGTGCTCGACGCGGGTTAACAATTAATTTATAGAAACCAGTGTCTATGTGGCTGCTTGGTACAGGAGGGCAGAGGAAGCCTTGATGTCATCTGTCTCACTCTGTATTTGTGCATCGTTGCAACACACCGGGTCACCTCCTGGATATAACCCTCCTGCAGGGCAATGGGCCAGTCTGTGTGTTCCTCCCACTATTTTCCACTTAGCGACAAGGCTGCACATTGTGCTCAGACCGAGCCAACCAGCCCAGGCTACAGTCGGTTTCCCTCCCCGCCTCAGAAGGAAGGCAGTCCGCTGCAGATCCTCATCCCCACACAGCGTTTCGCTCTCCGCCCAACGCCATCGGACACTTTATGGTAAGGCTTTTTGTGCGATCTTTGGAGAAAGGAAATCGCGGCGCGCATGGCGTCTACGCGATGAGTTTCGGTGATGCTGAAGCGGTGACCTCCCCCTGTTCCTGTAGCGGGGATGCGATCGATAGGATGCGCGAAGTTTTATTTTGGTTGTTGTCGTCTGAACTTGGTTTCCGGAGCTTTCTGAAGGAAGGGGACGGTGAAAGCTCAGGGCTGCTGTTGGAGCTGCCGCACACCACGGTGCGTAAAGTGCAGCTGAGATTACACGTGTAACCACGGTGGAAAATGACTATCAGGCGATAATGGGGTGCAAAGAAGCGGTAGGACACATCATTAGTAGGCTAGAATATCCCCGTGTATCCTGTCATACATGTGTGGATGCTCTGTGGTCATCAGGGCGACGCTAAAACATCTTAAGAGTCAATGGAGTGCAGTAATGTTTCTGTGTGTAGCTGTCAGGACAGAGACAAACACACAGTGTTCCTCCCGGGGAAAACTTTTCAGTGTTAGTCATGCTGCTTTGCCGGCAGTGATTTTGCAATTTTGCATGTCTGGATGCTGATTAGGCACAAACATGTTTCTAGGAAACGTCTGAGATGAGATTATGCATTTAAATGAAATCCACATATTACTATACTCTTAACTTTGCTATCTTTAGAGTGTTTACTGTAGCTGTGAATTACATTCATTCATTATCATCATATCCTAATCTTTAAGTTCTCTCTAATCCTCCATTGTGGAAATAATATGAATCCATTCTGGTATAAAAAGGGGATAATTTGCGACGTCGCCCACAATTGCTTAATACACCTAGATTTTAAAGAGGATGTATAACCCACACAAAATTGCAAAATCTCTATGATCAAACTAATTTTATAGTGATTCATGCTATTCAGTGTGGAGTATTATCACATTGCCCAACCCTGCCATACTCTTAGAGTAATTTAGACAGTTTTAATCAATCATTATCAGGTACAGTGATAAAATGATTGTATATTTCTGACCAAAGTTCAGAAAGTGCATTAGTGTTTTGGGAAGATTCAGTCCCTCCTGTGATTGTGTACATGCATTTGTCCTAGCTCCAGCATGTACTCACCGACTTCCTGCTGACATCCTCCCCTGTTGTGGCTCATCATGCTCCTGTGCTAACAGATTATCATGTTTTGGTGAAGCTAATGCTTCTCTGATAACCAAAGCATGATTATTACTGTACTAGTACTGATCAGAATAATCCATATTCAGTTCTTACAGAGAGGTGATGATAGACAAATGCATTTATATGAAATGAGTCATTCATTGCTGCATATAGGTAGAAGTTCACTGCAACATGCAGGTTTCTACAAGACTACAATCCCAATGTAAACTCAACGTGTTGCACAATGTTTAACTGTGTTGTGGTCCCGGTGTGCTATTGTGCAACTGAATAATACTATTGACATGATTTAATTTTTTTATATGGTTTTAAAGAGATATATTCAGTTCATGTACACAAAGTCATTGACATGACCCCCTCAGTTCCATTAGTCATATTTCACTAGTGTATCACTGTATATAAGAGCCCCGTGCAGATTAAATTGAGATGCTGTGGCTGAATTTGATAGATCATCTTGCATTTCTCTATGTAAAGTTCAAGGTTATTCTATTAGCCTGAAAAGCTGTGTTCAGACAATCGGAAACATAACTTGAGGCAAACGTTTGCACAATTAATTAAGTGCACAATTATTTAACATACTTTGTTAAATTTTGTTCAAGGATTTAGAGAAACACTGAACAGAAGTAGCCATGCATCATTTACAGGTTCAACGGCATAATACAGTATACAGTATTACATCAGAGGGCAGTGTTTTGGATAAGCAAAGTCCCTATTTTTTCCTTTGTTGTGTTTCCAGCTGTAGATGCAAGTGTACACTTAGTCCAATGATGCAGCAGTGTGTGACATAGCTAGACTGACTTAAATGTATAGCTCGCGTTAGAAAAACCTACAAGATTGTTCGATATCAAGAGGGGTCACAGTGAAGAAAGAGTATATGCCTGAGATTGTTTTTTTAGGGGCATGGATTTGTGCAGCTTTTACTCAGCAGTGTGAATAATAATAATGGTTTGCCTGATATTGTAGGGTGTTTGTCACAGAGTTATAAGACAGAGTGTGGAAAACTATCATCTAAAGCATTTTTATAAATGTCCTTTCTTGTAAAATATGACCGTGTGATTTATTTGTCCAGGCTTAGATTTCAGTGAAAACATGTCCTGCAGTTAAAGAATGCATTAGCAGGGAGTGGACAAGCAGGCGTGAGAACTGGACCTGGTTTACATAACTTAAAACATATTTGAAAAAGAAAAATCCAGCCGTGAGTTTCAGGACATTTTTACAGTTGTGTCAATGGCCTTCTGCTTTCTACCACAGGATGGATCAGGCTTTCAGATCCAGAGCCGTGGAATCTAATATTATATTATAAGTGACATCTACTGTTTATAGAAGACTCAGCCTTAGGGGGGAAATACGAAGAAAATCTGCACTTTTTTCCCACAGTGCCACGGGCAGCTGTTTAAATCAGTGTTAACACTTGCAAAACACTAGGTGATCAACAGATGCACCGCCATAATTTGACGGCCTTGGTAAGACAACATGTACAAAGTTAATGTAGGAGCACTGCCTGTGCCAGATGAGATTTTGTGTTTATTATTCCTGGAACACGTTAGGGCTAATAAATCGTTGTTACTCTCAACAAGCTAAAAGCTCAGAGAATCATTACACGCCGGTCGTGGCTGAATAGAAATTTGGTTATTTTCCGCCTGCAGGCTTCTTGTTTTGCATCCCCGAGTGAGAAGTAGCCACACTAAATCTGTTGTTTGAAACCACAACCACGTTAAGTACATGGGATATGTTAGAGAGAACGATCAGGCTGGAGCAGAAAAACATTTCAAAACAAGGCAACAGACACAATCAAGTACAAATATGAGAAGGCAAGTACCAGCATAATGACTGATTAGTTTCAGAGTTATGATTTTGGGCTACTCGATCTTCATTTCTGACTCTGTTTAATGTAAACAGACACAGACAATTATCACCCAACGCTACATTAGTGGTAATAATTCTCTCTCTTCTCCCCATAAAAGTTAAAGCCATACCGCACCTGCTCCGCACCAACAGACAAAGTAATCAACCGGGAGAACATAGTGGAGCATTTAGCAACTCGAGAGGCAGACGTCTCTCTCAGCAGTTGGTGGAGACAAAAACAGGCACACATTGACCTATTGCCAAGGTGCCTGGATGAGAGAAAGCAAAGTGGAAAGATCAAATCCCCAGCAACACTTGCAGATTATCGAACAACTGATGAAGGCCAATGAGCCTAAACACCTTGGTCTAATAATAAAGATGATCGATAATTGGTGTTTAATAATTAATCATATTTTTTTTATCAATGTAAATGGACGTGAAGTTACCATGGACGCGTGTGTGTTAGCTCTGCTTTCTGTTTTCAGGTGACAAATGGAGACACTCAATCATAAACTGAACACTCACTTTGAGGAATGGATTGGTCCTCGAGGTAAGTGAAATTACAAATAGTGCAAAAGTTCAGAATGCAAGTTAACAGAGAAGTGAACCGAGCAGAGGGTGAAGCTTACCTAATACCTTTGACCCAGTGGCGTGATGTACTTGTTGCATGAGTACCTTCTTGCAGCCTTTTCTATCTGAGCAAACACAGTCTGCACTCCTGCCGCCTGTCACCTCTCAAGTTAATCTGCTGTTATCAATGAGGCCACCTTATCGACCTCCTCTTAATCTAGCGGTAAAAATTATCTACATATTTCAGATCAGCGGGTAAAAGGATGGCTACTGCTCGACAACTACCCACCAACCTTTGCACTCACAGTCCTGTACCTTCTGATCGTATGGATGGGGCCGAAGTACATGAAACACAGGCAGCCGTACTCCTGCAGAGGCCCCATGGTGCTCTACAATCTGGGCCTTACACTCTTGTCCTTCTACATGTTCTATGAGGTAAACAGACAACAGAGACAGACACTGTAACATCACACTGCAGAGAGATTAGAAAGTAGAGGTGCATATTCAGAAAGACTCAGTACAACCATTTATGCTTAAATAAGGCAAAAATAGATGAGAAATTTGATTCCACTCTTATATACACTGAATATAAGGGTCACTTTAGGACTTGCTGTCTTCTTCCAGAGCCAGACTAGCTGTGTCCCCCTGTTTCCTGGTCTTTAGGCTAAGTTAAGTTAACCAGCCACTGGTTCTAGCATCGTATTTGCCATACTGATAAAAGAGTGTGGTCAGTCTTCTCATCTAACTCCCCACAAGAAAGCAAATAAGGGCATTTCCCCATAACGTCGAACTATTTCTTTAACTCATGACTGTGATTAGATGTGGGCCTGTGGTTAGTGGCGTCTCTCACTGAAAAATACCCAAGAGACAAGGCTGTCAGGGAGTGAGAGGGGACACAGCTGGCCGCTGACAGACTCATTGTTTCAGCTATCACATCCCTCGCAGACATCAGCACAGCACCCTATTGTTTGCTGGAAAACTGCTTTTTTATAAACAGCTGACTGAATAAGTGAAATCGATAGACGCACCGATGTAAACAAACCTAGAATTGCATTCTTATTTGGCAAGGTGGCACAGTCTGAGCTGAATCTGCTGCTTAAGTTGTGGCAGCAGTGCCCAGATTCAACTTATCGGACTGATCTGCTGTTCAATCAGAAGCAGACGTTGTGTTTTTGTGCACGTGTAAGTCTAAAGTCGGAGCAAACTCCTTGTCTTTTTGTGTGCATTGCATAAGGTGGTGGGCTGTTGCCTATGTGATTCATTAAACCCTGTACTCTCAGTATCCCGGCCACGGGTGAACTTTAAAATCAATACCACCTGATATGAATCAAAGTACAGGGCAGTAACTTTCTAGGGCGCTGAGCTTAATGACATAATGATTGTGATTAATTTCTACGCTGACTCATGCTACCGTAGGATTCAAAAAAGTCAAGACGTTCAAAAACTAACCTCATTGTGTTGCTGTCGCCAATCGGCGCCTGCTGCTCGGCAGCAACGACACTGGATCTATGTTGATGTGTTGAATCAGCATTAAACCACGCCATCTAAATGCATATGCATATTTATTAAAAGGCACATGTCACCTCTTTTGCATGTATGGATTAGGCTACTCGCAGAGTAGTAATGATTTCCGTGCCACTTAACAAGTCTACAACATAACCCTGTTGATTTTCTGTCATTGTTTGTATGCTGTAACTGAACCCATGCTACTGAACTTAGCCTCCAGCCTATGACAACATTGTGTTTTCAAAATGAGCGTTTTAAAAGGCCTTTAAACATCATATCATATATTATATTTCAAAAGCAGGTCAAGCTCAGTGTTCTTTTACTTTAGGCTAGATTAAATATTTATAAAGTCAGGAGCTAACATTTGGTCACTTTAACCTGGCACCAAACAGAAGCGTGACCAAATCACACAAATCTGCTTGTAGGGAGCGGAGATTTCATTTGATTGTAAAGACTTTATAACATTATATCTTTAAAGCTTCACATTTGTGTTGCATTTGTGCATTGTATTGTCTCTCAGTGTTGCAAATACTCATTCATCATTCATCTTAATGTCTTTTTAATTAGCTTATTGCTGCAGTTTGGCATGGTGGCTACAACTTCTACTGCCAGGACACTCACAGTTCAGAGGAAGCAGATAATAAGGTGAGTCAGGCACGACCTGCACTGTGAAACCTGTTTATGTTTATTGCTGGGGATTTTTAACATTTAAATAATAACATCTTTGACATTATTACACTGCAAAGTACATGAGTTCTCATTATTTCTTTCTATAATATATACATTTATATGATATCAAGCAAAAAAAAATCAGAACTACTGCTCTGCTTTCTATGGGTGTGTACTTGTAAATCCCAGTAGATAAGCTGAAGAGACAGGGAGTCAATTTAATCCGATTCATGTCATCATGATGACTCTCTGCAGTGTCCCTACTGAGCTCTGCAGCAGAGGTGAAAACAACACTCACAGTAAAATGAATGCAGCAATCAAATAAAAAGGTTTATCAGTATGTTGCTGTTATAATTAAATTGCTTTGTGCTCCATCCTGAACTGTCAAGGGCCTTTAGCACAGATACCTGATTATGATAAATAGTGAAGAATATATATATTTATATATATTTCAGTAATTTAGTTAAAAAAGTGGAACTCATATATCATATGTTATATATATTCATTACATACATAGTGATATATTTCAACCGTTGATTTATTTTAATTTTGATAATTATCGTTTACAGCTCACGAAAACCCAACATTCACAGTTTACTACAAAATTTGAATTATTACATACGATCAATTTGACTTTTAATCCAAATGTTTCCTGAGCTGACCTGACCTTTAAATGGTCTCTCAGTCTGGTTCAGGAGGCTACACATTCATGGGGGAGACTGCTGACTAGACAGTTGTTCTGAAGACAGTAATTGACAAAAAAGGTCACTAAAGGTCTTTGCTAAAGAGGCTGGCTGTTCCCACGGTGCTGTATGCAACATATTAATGAAAAGTTGAGTCGAAGGAAAAGATGTGGCAGAAAAAAGTGCACGAACAACAGGGCTGACCACAGCCCTAAGAAGATTGTGATGCGAAGACCATTCAATAATTTGGGGCAGATTTACAAGGAGTGGACTGCAGCTGGAGTCAGTGCTTCAAGAGCCAGCACGCACAGACGTATCCAGGAGATACAGCTACAACTGTCGCATTGCTTGTGTCAAGCCACTCCTGAACCAGAGACAATGCCATAAGAGCCTAACCTGGGCTAAGGATTAAAAGGACTGGACTGTTGTTCAGTTGTCCAACGTCCTGTTTTTAGATGAAAGTAAATTTTCACCAGACCCAACAGTGCAGACAGGCTGAAGGCCGCTATCAAAGCCACCTGGGCTTCCATGACACCTCTGCAGTGCCACAGGCTGATCTATACTGTACATGGACATGCTTTTCCACCAACACTTCTGTACTACAAATCCTTTTTT
Source organism: Anabas testudineus (assembly GCF_900324465.2). Taxonomy (NCBI): domain Eukaryota; kingdom Metazoa; phylum Chordata; class Actinopteri; order Anabantiformes; family Anabantidae; genus Anabas; species Anabas testudineus. The sequence goes on from NC_046624.1 coordinate 9,552,591, forward strand.
AAATTGATCTTATTTATCATTCTAATTTTCAGAGATAGTGATGTTTGGGTTTTCATTAGCTTTAAGCCATAATGATCAAGATTAAATGAAATAAACAGCTAAAATATATGACTCTATGTGTAATAAAACCACAGTATCACATTGTATTGAAATAAATTAACTTTTTGATATTATCCTAATTTATCGGGAGGCGCCTGTATACACAAAGCTTATATTTCCTTTTATTTATATCTTCTCATCCTTGTGTTTTGTTGGGTCTCCTCTTAGGTCATGAACGTCCTGTGGTGGTACTATTTCTCCAAGCTCATCGAGTTCATGGACACCTTTTTCTTCATACTACGAAAGAATAATCACCAGATCACGTTTCTTCACGTCTACCACCACGCCAGCATGCTAAATATCTGGTGGTTCGTTATGAACTGGATACCCTGTGGCCATTGTGAGTGTTTTAACACAACTTTGCCCTCCAGTGACTCAAAACATTCCAGTAACCACATTTGCTGTTTGGCCTCGCGGCTATCTAAATAATTAAAGCGCTCTAGTGTTAAGCCCATTAACACTGAAAACAAATCCACAAATCCTTAAAGGACACTAAGTGATGTTTGACCTGAACGCGGCTGCTCTGTCGCTTATTACACGCTTTTTGTTCTTCTCTGTTAAGGAAATGATAATATACTGTGAAATATTCAACATCTCTAGTGTAAGAACATGTTTTATTAGATGCTCACCCTATTATTTCTGTATTGCTTTACTATTAATGGCTTCTATTGATTTTACATCAAACTTGTTCTAATGGTTCCAGACGAAGCCGAAATGTTTGTTAATCCCTGTGATGATCCCATGTCTCAATTATTTGACTGGAATCGCTCAATGTAGATAAATAACTTCCTGCATCTCTCCTCTGTGTCTCATCAGCATACTTTGGCGCCTCCCTAAACAGCTTCGTCCACGTTGTAATGTATTCTTACTACTGCCTCTCAGCCATCCCAGCCATCCGGCCGTACCTCTGGTGGAAGAAATACATCACACAGTTACAGCTGGTGGGTTCATCCTGAAGTCTCTTCCCAGTAGAGGAAGAATTATTTAAATCCTTAACTTGAGTAAAATTAAAAGTCATTTAGGCTCATTTGATGGGGATGCAAACACTTTCCATTAGATTGTAGGATTATAAGAACTGATGCATTAATGTGTAAGTAATCCTCTACTGTAGTAAAGGGTATGAAGTGTCAGATTAGTTTGGAAGTGGCTTTTATCAATGACCGTAAGACTTCAGTGCTGATATACAAACTAAATCACTTCATAAAAAGGAGATTTTGTACACTAAAGAGTGTATTATGTTTTAGCAAGAGAGTGTACGTTTTGTATGAAAATACAAAAAATTTGGCTTGGAAATGTAGTAAAGTATAAATGTAATTTAGCGTGAAATGGAAGGAAAAATTCTAATTGCACGTGTGTGTATATCATATTTTCTCAACAGATCCAGTTCGTTTTAACTGCAACCCAGACGTTCTGTGCAGTCGTTTGGCCGTGTGGCTTCCCCATAGGATGGCTCTGGTTCCAAATAAGTTACATGTTCACGTTCATTATCCTCTTCTCAAACTTCTACATTCAGGTCAGTTGTTTTTCCACTTTCAACTGTTAATTAATGAGTTTAAAGGACGAGTCTGGTGATACTTTCTTGTTGACAGTAAATATTATAAATATTCGGCGTAAAATGTTCTGCCTTTCTCTCTGTCTCTCCCTCTCTCACCCAGACTTACAAGAAGCGCCGAGGTCTAAAGAAGGAGAAGGAGCACCAGAATGGCTCTCCTGCATCAACAAACGGACATGCAAATGGGACGCCGTCTATGGAGCACAATGCACACAAGAAACTGAGGGTGGATTGACATTTGAGACACTGTCACCCAGGTCTCACCGTAGCATATTATCTAATGCTGCTAGGGGTTATATGTATCTTCTTCTTATCTACGACAGTTTAGCCTTCACTTGACTTAAATAAAAGCCATAGTCACATACATTCAGAATCCCCACGTTTTTGCACATGTTGCTTACATGGTATTGAATTATTAAATTAATATAGTTAAAGGAGAACAGTAGTGTAGTATTGGTGACATTATTGCTCCCTTTGCCCCCTTTCTTGCTACGAGCAAACAAATACACGGTTTGACCCATTCAGTGAAGCTCCACATACACAGGACTGGGTCCAATGAGGAAGGCTTCAGTGGGTGTGTTGCTGAAGGTTCTTCATATTGTTAACTTAAGGGACAAACTGAAGCAACACACACAAACACACACAAACATACACACACTTTAGATCTGTGTAACTAGACTAAGTATCTTGTGTCATGCCTTATCATAGTCATGCCCGTGCTGTTACATAATCCTAATTTTGCCCTGTGTTATGCTATAATAGATTTATATTGACAGGTCGTAACAGCAAAAGATGCATTTTGCCGTGTATTTGTAGAACATGGTCTCCAATTTGGAATATTTAGCCATAAGCAAGGCATAGTGTACTGTTTGTAAACCATGAAGCAATGTTAAAGGGCAGGTGTTGTGTTTTATGAGCACAATATAAGCTAAATTCTCCTTTATACTATCCCTCATCTTGCAAGAAACTGTTTTTCTTGGTAACTGTAAGGTAAACAAAAGTTATATTTACTGAAATTCATTAAATGAGACAATGCATAACCAATGAGGTACCGAATCTATCAAATAAATTGCCACTGAATTGTACGGTAGGCTTTAATACAGAGTGTGTTATATTCAGATAAACCTTTCTATATAGATGAGAATGAAAAATCCTTGTTGACTAGGAGACAGCAGTTGAAAAACATCTGCTGAGGAAGATCTTGTGATACTGTCAAAACTAAATGGATGTTTTACTGGGACTGCTTTTGACAAATGCTATAGTTTCTTTCTTACATCAATAGGGTGCCTTCTGGACCAGATTTGGTTTCTACTGTGGCATTTTTCTAATCTTTACACAGTGCTATATTACCAGTTTTCATGTCAGTCAATTTGAGACTAATTATGTGTCAAACTTCCTGTTTTTGTTCTGTAACTGACTTCATCAATTGGGAAATGGCTCTGTTAAAAATAAAAAAGGGCTAGCAGTTCATCCTGTTTTTAATCTTTGCACTAAACTGAGCTAAAAGAGTCTGCAGACAGAAGAACTTTATCTTGGCAAGAAAGTGAACAAATGCATTTTCCAAAATGGACAATTATTCCTTGAACATAAAAAACAAAAAAAGCAAAAAAATGACCATATTCATTGATTTACATTAAAATGACTGAAGTGGAACAAATTGAGTGATTTTTGTTTTTGGCCAGAAAAGAACGTTGCAGTGATTAAACTGTTAATTTATGTTCCTTCTGTTATTTTATTTTTACCCTTGATGGCGGCCTGTGCAGTAAATGCTGATAAAATATAAGTTGGACATATGAGCATAAAATTACCATATTTGAAATTATGAAGTGTGTATGTATGAGAGAATTGTTCTAATGCTCTACCAAGCTGATCAATTTAATGACGTACTTTATGGCCTTAACCACTGAGCAAGCATCACATGTTGCTCAAATGTATAGCTGACCTTTATAATTATGTTTATAGTATCAAAAGTGATGATTAAATTCCAGAGATAGATGGAAATAATACAGGCACAAGCAAGAACCATATCTACTCTCAGTTTAGTTTTTTTGTTGTTTTTTTTTTTTTTCAGTTTCATCTACATGCAATCTCTGGTACGGCTCCTTATTTGTACGAGCTGATCAGGGTTTATATGTTTAAGGGCAGGATTGTCATTAAATTACTCCCCAACACGTGTGAGATATTATATACTTTTTTGTAAAAAGAAACGTGGGCTCAATCTAGGTTAACATGTTGTGACTAATGCTTTGTAGCAGATTAAAAACAGACTGTAAACCTGTTTGCAAAATGTTTTCCTTCCTTCAGAATGACGGTTCAGCACATGTTAACATGCTAATGCTAAATTCAGATGTTGAACAATAGCATTTGTATTGTACCACATCTTGTAATTTAATTTTAAATAAGGTTACTTAATACAAGCAGGCTAGTTCATAACTTTAGACTTTTATATTATATATATATATTATATGCTGTATACCAGAACCTTTCCCCCAGAATACTAGTTACTTCAATATTTTAAAAACTGAAGTTTGCTCCTAATCCTTGTAAAAGTAATTGTATATACAACTTTAGTGCTTTTCTGACAGGTATAAGTTATAGACCAATCAATACTAACATTATGTTCTGAAAAGCACAGAATTGAAAGCACTATCTCAATATATATATATATATATATATATATATATATATATATATATATATATATATATATATATATATATATATATATATACACACACACACACACAGCAGCCTCGTAGTTGCATCTGAAATGAAACATAAATTGGCAAAATAAAGACACAGCGTTATGTCTCCTATGTGTTTTACCACTTTCTCTTTCTTGATGCATAAAAGTGCAGTCCCTTCATTGATGCTGAATTTATGTGAGAAGGATGTTGTGAGGAAAGTGTGACTTCAGCAAGAGAAATGTGAGGTCAGAAGTGGTCAAAACCTGCAGTAACACATGAGGTGAACCGTTTTTCTGTTTTCTTACTCTCCTGATATCGGCTCCTAATTCTTTAAGGGTTTTGTAATGATAAGGCAAAGAGCTGAGGAATTATTGGAATTCTTGATAGTACAAGTCCAACCTCAGCACCAAGTAAACCTGCAGTGGTTGGTTTGTTTAGCTTAAGCCTTTAGGATACAGCGATAGAGAACTGTTGGTGAGCTCGGTGTGTGACTGTCCCAGCTAGTGATCTATATTGAGATAGAAGACGAGACGTTTACTCCCCTGTCCCCTGAAGTCCTTCCTACTTAAGAGGCATCACTCCGAGCTCCTCGTACTGCGCAGACTTGATGCACTGAAATGCTGTGTGCAGCACAGAGCTCGCACTTGGAGGACAGAGCAACTGTTTGTGAGCTTTGGTGGTGTGTCTGCTGGCCGGCCACTGTGCAAACAATGCCTTACTCACTGAATTTCAGAAGCCATGACCTGAGGGAGACAGAGAGGGCGATGTGTGACAGCAGTACTGTCAGCAGTGTGCCCATTTACTCCCTGCCTTCCTGTCTGTCTCACATCTGACACACATAAGAAAACTGTTATTGATCAACTAGTTAAAGAAATTGTTTTGACATTCATTATTTTGAAAGAACAACTATAGTTAATGCAGAAGCCAAAAACAATTTTAACCTAATCCAATACAACTTGCATTCATTTTTTTCCCCCTCTGTAAATCCTGCTTGATCTGTCCGTGTGTGGTTCCCAGAAACTGTAATACAAGGATTATACCCCTGTGTGTCCTCAGTAAGACAAATTACATTTCTGTCTTTTCATTCAGGATGTCTATAATATGACGGCTTTCAAAACAGTCACGGCCAAATAATATATACAGAAGAATTGTTGTAGTAAAAGTAACCTGCTTAGCCAAATTAGCACCCTGAGCTTCAGTTTTTGATACATCTGTCGAAATATGAATTTGGCAAAACATGTTATTTCCTTTAGAACAAATCAAACTAAGAGTATATTGTGTTCACCACTGTTTATTCGAGGGAGAAAGTGCAACATTAAACAAAAATGGATGAACATTCATTGCTCGGAATAGGTGGGAAAGCTTGCTAATTATTTTAGCTCTCAGCCTATTACTAGAATTTCTGAAATCAGAAAATAAGTAGTATTCTATTACGTAAACCTGAAAATGTAACATGCTCATGTATAGGAAACATGAGGGTTTAAATATTAACACCATAATCTAGTTGCAGCACAAATTAACCAGGCTGAGGATTGTATATTTGGTTAAAATGGTGAATTAACTTTTGATGGGGTCTTTGTGGGATCACGTGCAGGTCTCCAGTCTGCTTAAAGAGGCTGCTCAGAGAAAGCGGTGTAACTCTTCACACGTGCAAAGAAGAAGGGTGTGTACATCCTGTCCAGGTCAAACGCTGTGACAACGGTTTCCCCAGTCAGCCTTAAAACAGAATGTCAGTTTTTAAACAAATCCAAATATAATTGGACTTTTCTCAACATTACCTGTACTCATGCATCTTACTTGTAGGTGATGTGGCAAGAGTGGTGGATCCACACCAGCTTACTGACATTCTGACGCCCTCCAGAGGACAAATGCAGTCCCACGTGGAAGCTGTGCTCAGCCTCCGGAGCTGGGTTCCGCCTGCAGAACCGATTCCGTTGAAACTCGGTTGCTTTCTGCTAAAAGAAAAAACAATTGACAGTTGTCAAGTGGATCCAGAAACTGATGGGTTGACAATTTAAATTTGAAAATTCCAGAAAAGTCATGCGCATTACAACATTTCTAGTTAAAGAGAACAGCAACAAATCATATTTGAATTTCACTGACTCACATTACTTGTACCTTACTAGTGCATACAGTTAGCACTGTGACCACATTTACACTCAGGATGAAAACACTGTACAAGAACACAAGTTCAGTTTGTTATTTATGGAGATGTTCAGAGGAAGTGAAGAAATTTCCTTCTCTTTCTTTTAAATGTAAGCTAACCAAGCATGGAGTCCCATGAAATTATGAAATCTTTACCTGGAGAAAAGGATTTTCATATGTAAATGATTAATTTATATCTAATTATACTAAATTTTATAGATCTATTATTTTTTCAGAACTAAAAATACAAACATTACCTCTTCCTTTTTCTTGCAGACAACAGCAAAAACTTTGGTTTGATTGTCTGTCTCCTGCGACAGACGGAAATGACCGAGCAAAACAGAATCCATTCTGTAACATGAAACAAAATTCAACCGTCTCAACGTGTTGGAATGTTTTTGATTGTCTGCATTCTCCATCCTAGCTAAGTCTGAAAAGGTCTACCTCGTGTTCCTTGTACGCAGGCGAGGAACAACACACAGAGGGTCCTCAGGGGTGGTCAGCATGATGACATGACCGTCAGGGAAGAACCGAAGGTACCTGTGATAACAAAATCAACACTTAGCTGTGACAGCTACACAACTTAAATAAAAAAACATAATGATTGCAGTCAAACATCCACCTGTAGTACTCAACGTGATGCCAAGCCCTGTAAAATCCATCCAGTGATTCCTCTCCTTGACGAATGTATGATGTCTTGCTGATATAGACACCTGTATAAGAAAGAAAAAAATACGGATGAAACATTTTAAAAACCAGGAAATCCTTAAGGAACCATTTCATAGTTTTGTGTGTATTGAAACCTTGCTGCACACCTCCTGCCACTGCAGTGAGGCACAGTGCTGTGAATGTTTGACTCAAACTAGTCTAAATGGATTTATGATCGTTAGAAAAACTGAATTTTAATTACCATCAAAACGGACACGTGGCCTTTGCAGGAACATCTCCCTCCAGGATTTGAAGGGGACAAGTTTGGTGCAGTTCCGTCCCCACACTCTTAAACAGGCTGAACGCCAAATCTCAGGGTCTCTGTAGAAATATTAAATGGAAAAGCAAAAAAACATTATGTGTGTGTGTGTGTGTGTGTGTATATATATATATATATATATATATGGAATCGAGGGATCTCAAAAAAACAAGTTGTGTGTGTGTGTGTGTGTGTGTATATATATATATATATATATATACACACACACACACACACACACACACACACACACACACACACAACTTGTTTTTTTGAGATCCCTCGATTCCACACAACCTCTCACACATTTGATGTGACATGACAGCAGAGCTGACCTCGCACAAATGTAAAATCCACGGCAAACCAAAGAGAGCTGCTCCAGGGCTCGCATGTCCAGATCACTAGACACAACCCAACGAAAAATATACATCAGGATTTCCCGCGGCAAGGCTGCAGTCAAGCAAAACATAAAAACAAATCGGTTATAATGAAAAACGAGTTGATAATGGGTTTAAACACATGCTCTACTTGCGCTACTAAAATAATTTTACCTGAAATGTGCATCTGAGTTATTTCCAACTCAGGAGTGCAGATCTTTGGAAAGGAGCTTTCCAGAGTGAGCTGCTGCTCGAAGTAGGCAAATAGATCTTCAATCTCACCATCAACATCATTGTCCTCAATACTACAAAAACAAAATATGATATGGTTGGTTTAAGGTGCGAGAATACCCTTTTCTCTCTCATACAATTCATTGCATAAGCAAGGACTTTGGAAAAATGTGTGTGCTGTTGGTATACTTTACATCCTAGATGTGACTGTTCAGCTGTGGTATCAAAGAAGTGATTTTTTTTTTTACATTTAGATTTACTTAAAAAGGTGAAACTTACTAATTTCCTTTAACTCGGTCTGCATCAGGAGGACGGCTGTAGTTGATTTTAAACTCAATGTCAGGCACAAGCTGCATTGCCATGCGGTAGAATTTGATAGCTGCAAGTAAAGAGCAAATTATATTAAGAAAAATAAAACGTGGCTATGACTTCTGACTGTTTCATTCGTGTTGTATTACTCTACAATAAGTATCTATGAATTTGCATTGTCATTTAGTTCTTAAAAAACATTTTTGGGGGGCTAACGCAACATTTCATTCTTTCGCTGGTGATTTTGATCATTGTATATGCTACGTACACACCCTCATAGACAGCTCCATTTTGCTCTTCCTGAACAGCTCTCAAGAACAGCTCAGTAGCCTGAGGGAAGATGTATCGCATCAGTCAACGGTAAATGTCTGTGACAGGACTGTACAAGGAGTGAACTTCAACTTGAAGAATTATTTCACAACTTACTTTCTCCTCCTGAGCAATTTCCTGCGTCCTCTTCAGACCTTTAGCTTGCAGCAGTCGGTGACTTGTTCCACTTGCCCCAGAGCTCGGTTTAAGTTCAGACATCCACTGAGCTCTGAACGCATTGAGCTCCAGCTGCAGTTCAATTAATAGGTTACGCAAGTGCCGATAACTCCTGATCCTCAGAATTCAAAGCATGTTAACTACTTGAGATTTCTCACCTCAAGGTTTGCATCATCTGAACCTTCATTTTCATCCTCTATCATACCTCCAGTATCTGCATTTTCGTCAGCCTGTACAAAGAGAAGCAAAGTAATTCACATGAGATTTAAAACCTGGTATTGCTGTGTACTTTCTCCATGTACCGGCAGATGATGTTTCCTATGTGATGTGAATCTATACTAAAGATTAAAACATGCAGAAGCCTCTGAACAGAGAATAATAATAAATGTTACTTTTTTACATTTTGTAGCACCTTGTGGAGAAATTACAAAAGCTGTCTTGTCATCGTTTTCTTCTGTACTAGTTAGAGTAGCTAGAGTCGCTGCATCTCTTCTTACTTTTTATTAACTGAACTTTCCTTTTTTGCTATTTTGGCCTCATGCAGCCAAAAGTCTAACTAATTATTAATCAAAAACTGAGTCAGCTATCTTGTTTGTTGTAGTCTGGTGTCAGGAATTCCTGCAGAATTGTCATTTATCAAAGTATGATGCTAGATATTTGCTGGCCGCATTTTAAATAAAGCTACAACAAGAAACTAGCTGAAACAAACTTGTCAAAATCCCTGCTATTCTCTCTCTCATATATGTATGTACAGTATGTATGTATGTATGTATGTGTGTATATACAATATTTTTAAATATCAAAACCTGAACATATCAGGGTAAATTATTGTTTGATTAATTGTAAAGTTAAAGTTTAGCCTTTTACACTTGCCAAAACAGCACTCACACCATGTGGCTTTATCTTGTTCTAGTCAGACTGTTATGACACCACTCCCTGTACGATAAAAAGATCATTGAGCCACCGTGACTCTACTCAGCCTTAAATCAAATTCAAACCAACTCATTTATTCACTTGAATTTGTTGAACACATTGGAGATTGAAGAGGAGGAATCGATTTTAAAACAAGGGATAAATCGTGTAAAATCACAATACCAGTGAAACCAGTGCTTACTGACAACAAATCTATAAATTAAACTCATGTTTTGGTAGCACGCTAAATAAAATATATATATATATTATGTTCATCGCATCTGTAGTTTAATACAGATCTCTTTAAAATTTAAATCTATTTATGTACACTGCTACATCCAACTATTTACCATGTCCCAGTTTAGCTGTATGTGTTATTAATTTTGAAAAGTGGTGTTTCAATTATGAAAAGTGGAATAAAGCAATAAAGCTCATTTACTCAAGTACAAATTGGCACTATGCTATTTAATACTTTTCTGAATTTTAGACTGAAAATGTTTTAAATTTTTTCTAATATCATTATGCTAATTATAATTATATATATGACTTACTATATAGAAAATATAAAAACACGTCACTATTTTAAGATCACTCAAGAAATAAGTCAGTTGATAAACGGGAAGTGGAAATAACAGTAATAGATGTATGCAAATTAGTTAAAGATTAGCTCCACCTCATATAGTCGCACAATTTAATATTCTTGACGTTAATGTAACATTAATAACAATGCAATAATGGTATAAAATAACAAGAAGTATTTTTCTACATTAACTACTGGAATAAAAAAAACAAACTTACAAGCTTTTGGTTAAATGCAAATTGGCAGGTCTACCTGTTATAAAGTATGTTTACAATGTTGTATTGGCCCTTTACTAAAAGATCTGGATATTTCTCGCAATGCAAATTATAATTAGTTTGTTAAAAATGAAACACGATTGCTAGTCAAGTAAAAATCCTAATCAAGGTCAAACCCCCTGCTCTAATAACAACACTACAAGCCAGCGTGGCTAATAGGTAGTGCTAACGTGAATTTAATCTAATTAATAGTTATAGTCTCATACAGGTACGCCGTTCATTTAAGAAACATGTCGCTAAATGCAAGTCTCTGAAACATGTTGGTAACTAGTTCCTCCTGAAGACACACGTCGAACTTAACGACAGGTGGAGGAAGCCAGGTGACGTTAGCTGCGTTAGCAAGCTGCAGCTAGCTGCTAACGCGCTTCTCTCTGAATATGCAGGAAAAGCACAGTGACCCACCATCACAGCTTGGCCAGTAGGTTTTCTTTTTATCTCCACAAGCGATTAGCACAAGCGTTTACAGTTCACGGTCGGAGAAACGGACAACACAACGGACATATTTACGAGCTCGCAGGAACGCAGCCATTTCGCTGAGCAGCCCGGAGCCTCAGTGACACAGGAAGTGTGTGTGAAGTTGTAGAGAGACGGAGGAGGAGAAGCTGCGCCGTGCTCTGCTGCGGAGTGTGACTTTATAAGAGAGTGTGTGTGAGTGTGTGTGTGTGTGTGTGTAGGAATTACACTGACTAGTCCAGAAGCAGCACGATACATCTGTGATGTGAGAAGTGTCAATAACAAAACATTTCACCTATGAGATCAATGATTAACCACATTTTAACAGGTTGGATGTTAGTTTCAAATAGACCAACACTAGCAAATACACAATCCAAGCATTTGATGTCATTGTTAGGTAATAGCTATCTAAATATGACACTGTAACACTTGCATAAAAAATTAGATTAATATGAAATACAGGTCTATAATGATTTAAAACGTTAAACAAAGTTATTATGTATAATGACTACTTTTAGTTATAAACATAAGTAGCCAGTTTTTTTATGATTATGCTTCTATGGTGTTTTTTGATTTAATATGTAAGTTACCTTATTTTGTAAGTATTTAAACTTTTGCTGTAGTCCACTTTTTAACATCTGAAGCCTGTAGTGACCATAAGCTGTCTACAAACACATAAAAAAACCCAGACAGGCACGAAAAGAAAGAAATTCCTAATTCCCCCACATTTGATGGTATAATACCATTATTGAAACAGTAGGAATAACTCAAATAGTGCACAATTATAGTTATTTCAAAGTGTGACAACAACCAAAATTGAAAATCACACATACAAAATAGCACATACACGTTTGCATACTAACGAATAACCACGTCAAATATTTAACACTTTAATACCATCCTTGCCTTTCGGTGCTTTTAGTTTCATAAACAATGACGAAATGATGAAGGATAAGGATATTTTCCTGTCATTTGGTTGACTTTACGTTGATAAATTTTGCAATACAGAATTAATTTCTTCATCGCCTTTTACAATAGACATTTAAATGAATTTCTCCACAGCGTTGCATCTGAACATTTATTACATTTCTGCTGTATTTGGTGCACAAATGTAAAAGTAAAATGATCTGGCCAAAGGAGAAAATGTGATGCAAGAGAGATCACTGGCTCCCACTTCCGGCTTTGCTTTACGCCTCTAACTCTTTCTCGTATTTTGTAGTTTATATTAGTCTCATCCGGACAAAGACGTGGTTGTTGTTGTCAGCATGAATGTAGTGTGTGCATAAAGTAACAAAACAGCATTTTGTGCTACCGAAAATTACCGGTATGCCCACGTTCAGCCATGTTGCAGTGATTTATTTCATCTTATTTAGCATCTTTCTTTGCTCTTGCTAAGGGAGCTGTGATTTGTTGTGATCCGTTTTCACAGCAACGCGAGATTACGAGCAGCTCTCCGGCTAAAGGGCCTAGCAGTCATTTGATTTAGCGTCAACACTGTGCTCGGTTGGAGCCAGTGGATGCGGTTATCTCTCCGTAAACCAAAACTAGTAGATTAAATTATTCATTACGGATGCTCGGCTATGTGTCCTTGTCGACTTGACGTGCGGAGGGTGAGTGTTTTGTCTGGTGCTTTTCGTTTTATTGTAAGTTGTGAGACATATTTCTGACTGAACCAGTCCGGTGGTCAGCAGCTGGGCCACCACCAGCACCACAACACAATTAGCGTTAATTGCACCACGTTTGCTAGCTTTCGTTATAATAATGTAACCAGAGGCGTGTTAGCTAACTCTGATAATGTATGAAGCCTAAACAGCTGGAACTAACTTATAATAATAATAATAATAATAATAATAATAATAACTTCAGTGTGTAATAATAGACGTGTAGCAGCTGTTAACGTTAAATTAACGTTACGTTAGCTTTGACTCCATTTAATTAACTAGGAACAACAACAACTAACGTTAATGCTAAGCTAGCTCTTTATTAATCAAACAGCAATGTTTTCAGTGTTTCTTTTCCAACACTTTACTGTAGGTAACTAGATAATGCAAATAAACACTAACACAACTTAAGGTGGACGTCTCTATTTGTAGCAGTTAATCTGTGATTACTAGGATTAAAGGAACATTTCACTGATTTTCAACCTGCTTCCTATGGTTCTTAGTTTGCATTATTATTTACCATCTATATTGCAATTGATGCATCTACAAAAGTAACTGTTTCTGTTTTTGACATGTATTCATCACTTTCCAGCTAGAAGGAGGCAAGTCCATAACACTATGAGTCCTCCAGCTCTGCCCGTGGTCTTCTGCTGTTGTCACAGGAAAATCTGGTTGCATTCAGCAGCAAGAGACGCACACATTTCTATTTTTCACCCCGTTATTATCTGCTCCTGGGTGGTGTTATAGATGGACAAGCATAATGAATAGATACACCACCATCAGACAGCTCGGGGATGGCACCTACGGTTCAGTCATCCTCGGCCGCAGTTTGGAATCAGGAGAACTTGTTGCCATAAAGAAGTAAGTATTTGAAAATTGTGTGTGTTTCACTGCAATCTGCAATAGATCTAGTTTGAAGTTTAGAGCAGCTAAATATAAAATACTGCTATGCCATTTAAATTTGCATTTACAGCAATTGATCTAACAGGAACAACATTTTTCAGAATGAAAAGAAAATTCTACTCCTGGGAAGAATGCATGAACCTTCGTGAAGTCAAGGTGAGTTTATCTTTTCTACATTTTTAATAACTCAGGACAATAATGGAAAGCATAAAGCAGCTACCCTTTTTGTAGTTTAATATAGAATAAAAGTAATTTAGAAGTGTATTTGCATCTTTGATTTGGGAGAATGCTTCATATTTACTGTATTATTCAAACTGATTTGTTAAATGATGTGCGTTATACTCACTGCAGCAGTTTTCCACTGACTTGACAATTGAGTTTTTACTGTTGTTGTAGATTTTTTGTGTTTCTCTTGATTTGTTGGTAATCCAGTAATAATATCATTACCATACTGTACATTTTAGGCCAGCTGTCAGTTATTCAAAACTTTCTGTTGTTTTCTTTTCACACACTTTCAGTCTGTTACTGTCTAAATTTCCTCACAGCGCAAAGTCACACACCAGCTGTAAGAGTAGAAGGTGATTCTCATGTGCTGTTGGTTTTGAGCTCTGGTTCCCATCCCTGGCCTACACACTCCCTTTACTAGAGCTTGGTCTTAATGCAGCCAAACATATGTACACGCTGGTCCCAAGAGTCCTGCTAATTAGGTTATAATTACAGCATGTAAAAATATTTAAATCCCATTACAGCTTTTCCCCCCTACTAAAAATTAGCATGGTTAAACCTGTATCATCCCAGTGCATGGGAAAAGTATATTTCTCCATCCTGCTTTTTATTACTGTATATTTATTTTTCCCTTTTTAAATTGTAATCATAAATCCCACCTTTGCAGCATTTACCCTTTAACTATCTTGTGTTCTTTAACCAGGTGTTTTTTGTTTTATAGTGATAGGGTGTGCTTCTGAGTGTGCTGCAGTGACCTGTGTGTTTTGTCCAGCATGGTTAGACATACTGTTTTCTCTAGTTTATTTGATGTTTCCCACACATTCTACATTAACTCTTTTATTATTATTTATTCAGTCTTTAAAGAAACTCAACCATGCTAATGTGATCAAGCTTAAGGAGGTAATTCGAGAGAACGATCACCTGTACTTTATATTTGAGTACATGAAGGAAAATTTATATCAGCTAATGAAAGACAGGTGAGTATAGTTATTTGTTGCAGTATTACTTCCACATTTGGAACTTACAGTTTTTGGTGAATGCTCACAGCCTGTTGACTCTACTGTCCGTTTTCTTTCTTGCTGCAGAGCTCGGTTGTTTCCTGAATCTGCTGTAAGAAATATTATGTTTCAGATACTACAGGGACTTGCATTCATTCATAAACATGGTAGGTACTTTATAAGTCCAGGCTGCAAAATTAAACCTGGCCAAAGTGACTTTTTTTTTTTGTACCATTTGAATCAAGATGATCATACAGCATGTCTTGCTTAGGATTTTTTCACAGGGACATGAAACCTGAGAATCTTTTGTGCATGGGCCCAGAGCTGGTGAAAATAGCTGACTTTGGTCTCGCCCGTGAGATCAGATCTCGACCACCATACACAGACTACGTCTCAACTAGATGGTGAGTAAACACAAGGCACTTTTACTTGTATAACAGAAAGTATGTTCAGTGATTCAGTGTGTTCACGTCCCAGTACTGGCTCTGTTTTTGACCAGGTACAGAGCCCCAGAAGTGCTCCTCAGATCCACATCCTATAGTTCACCCATAGACCAGTGGGCAGTTGGCTGCATCATGGCAGAACTTTATACTCTCAGGCCTCTTTTTCCAGGCTCTAGTGAAGTAGACACTATATTCAAGATTTGCCAAGTTTTGGGAACACCAAAGAAGGTAAAGTTATTTTCACGTGTGTAAAATTGAAAAATACAACATCAAAAACGCTCCTAAATTTGTCTTTCATTAAAAAAAATGTTTTTTTTAATGTGAAGTGGTAATAAAAGCACAGTTGTGCATGGAAAGGGCCTGATTATGCTCAAATAAAGTCTTGTTTTGAGTGACAGAGTGAAAGGAAGTAATCATAGAGAGAAGGTATAGCATGTTGTTAAAATATCAGGAGAATGATGAATGTTTTTAGACAGTTTCTGTAGGAAAACATTTGTAGTGTTGCACTTGGTTGCTCACATGAAAAGTACAGGAGAGCTGAGTGAGACAGAAATCAGTACAACAGCAGTTATGTAATTCCTCATGGATCTGCTGCACTTGATGCATGTAACTGAAACCAAAAGCATCCTTTTCAAATTGTGTCTGAGTGCACACGGTACACAGTAGCGGAATAGATCCAGTGTGGACAATGATGGAGGATTGCAGCCGCAGCTCACTTTTCTGTCACTATTCCACTTTAGCTAATAGTATTAGAGGATTTGCTTGTTAAATCTAATGTAGAGGAGGCAGTGTCATTATTTATATTATTATGCTAAGTGTGATTTGTTGAATTGACTTCTCCCTATAGAACGACTGGCCAGAGGGATATCAGCTGGCAAGTGCTATGAATTTCCGTTGGCCTCAGTGTGTTCCCAGTAACCTGAAGACACTGATCCCAAATGCAAGTCCTGAAGCCATCCACCTGATGACAGACCTGCTCCAGTGGGATCCCAAGAAGCGACCAGCCTCTGCACAGGTGCTGTCGGACGTGCACTTTAAGTATTTCAACAACTGATCATTGACTTCATAAGCTGATGTTTGTCCAAATCTTTGTAACGTTTCAGGCTCTGAGGTACTCTTACTTCCATGTGGGCCAGGCTCTGGGCACTCCTCAGCAGATCCTGGAGCAGGGCAGACCTCAGCCAGGTCTTGTGCCACTGCAGGCACCTCTACAACAGACGCTGCAGCAGCAGCCCCTGCTGCTCAAGCCTGTACCCCCCTCCCAACCACCACCTCCAAACCAACACTGTTCCCCCTCCAGACCTCTCCAGCAGATCCAACCCTCCCCCATATCTGCAGCTGCCCAGGCAGCAGTGTACCAACGACACACAGAGCTGATGCGAGAGCAGCAGCCGAAGCACATCCTGAAGCAGGAAAGAACCGAGGGAACGCCACAGAGCCATCTTCCTTACATTGTTGACAAGAGCCTCCAGAGCAAGGTTAGCCTTGCTACTTTACTGTTCATCACTTTATATTAATAATATCTTACAATATATCAGAATATCAAAACAATCAAAACAAGTTCTATATTCTCATTATATCTAATATTCTTAACGTGCAGTTGTTGGTGTTTATTCTTTCAGCAAACGAGACAGGAGTCAGAAAATGCAAACTTACTGAGCTATCAGTTGAAACCCAAAGGAGGGCGGCGGCGTTGGGGCCACGGCACAGGACACCTTAAGGGTGACGACTGGGAAGACTATGAAGAAACTGATCTAACATCCACAAGTATTCTTGGAAAAAGTAACTTCTCTGCAGAGAAATCGAGACCAGGGGATGACGCACTGAGCAGGTGAGGTTATAATTTGTCATCAGGGCAGATTGAGTGGCATCGGCACAATAATTATGAGAATAAACACTGTGTAATAATATAACAACACACATTAACACAGAACATTCTTGATCTTTCAGATATGGAAATGCTCTGGATTTCAGTCGATCCAATGGAAAGGATGATGCACCTTTAAACCTGAACAAGGCCGCAGCCTACCAAGAGCCATCAAGAACTGCCTCCGCAAAACAACATTACTTGAGGCAGTCAAGATATTTACCTGGTAATATATTGTGTATATATAACAGAATGATTTCCCTAAGTTTGTCAGGTATTTCTCCAGTTTTCATGTTATGTGTATGATTTGTTAAAACCACTCTAACATTTCTTCTTGTGATGGCAGTCATCACCTCAGCATTCTTTCTTGAATATTTTTGAGGAGAGAATGTATCTCATAATCTTTGTCTCCTTCAGGCATTAGTACAAAGAAGAACGTGGCCATAAATGCCAGTAAAGATTTCAGTGGAAGCCATTTTTGGGGTAACAGTAGTATTCCATTTGGTGGAACTCTACCGAGCAGAGGTGCTCATGGTAATTTTTCAAACTGCTCTAACGTTACTCTCATATTTCTCACTCTTCACTAGGCTCAAATTAATGGATATGCCGTGTTTGGTTTCTTTTAAATATCAGGTACAAATACAATCCCTGGTGGATACATGCCATCATTTTACAAAAAAGACATTGGTTCTGGTGGTCATAGAGGACATCAGGGTTCTTCAGTGGAATCAACAGCATCAAGTAAGTTTTACTGTCTCTGTATTTGAACTAATATGAACTTTTCATGGTGTCAGTCATCATTCAGTGCTTTTAATAATTCAAGATTTTACTGTATAATATGTTTTAGATTATGCAACATGGCGATCTGGTAGGAGCCAAATGAACACCTCCACCAACCTGCCATTGGCCAACAAGGGCACATCTGGTTTGCTGCCACGTCCGCCAGTACAGACCATCCATGGGCGAACGGACTGGTCTGCCAAATATGGACACCATTAGTGGCCTCCCTGGAGCTCTGATCTGTGTCCTGGAAGGGAGATTTGTGCTCCTAAGAACTCTTTCACCTCCAAAGAGTAGGCCTAGTTGTTTTTATAATGAAAATCTGTACATACATCTTACACAGCAATAAAGTTTGTTTCATTATGTGTAATATGAATGTTGTAAGTTGTAAAATATTTAAGTATATATGTACGGCTAAATGCAAGTGGCCAAAGTCTGAGCCCAGATTTGCTCCTCAGTGTTTTTTTGTATTTCTGAAATATAACTGCTGTCCTGCAGAGGTGACACGTGTATCCTCAGTTTTGTATCTGATTTATCATTGAATGTTGTTCACCAATGTGTATGCATATTCAAACTTTATGAAAACTTCACTGTGAGTTGTTCTTGGCCAACTAATTACTTTCCTGCTGTTTTTTGTTTTATGATTGTAGCCTTGTTAATCGGGAAACTATTATTTGTGCACCATATGTTTTCATTGAAATTCAAGGCAGTGCTTTAATTTCAGTGAAGTTAATACAATTCAAGTGGTTGCCATATTAAATACTTGTCTTGGTTTCAATGGTAAAATATCCAATTATTACATTCTGTCCCCTTGGGCAAATTGTTGTCAAGTATTAAAGTTTTGACTGGGTACCAATTAGTTTGATGTGTAATTTTTTACTAAACCTTTTAAAAAGTCTTAACTATTATCTTTAGCTCAATTGTCTGTGCCTGGCAGTAGCCTATCTACAAGCAGGGCAGCTTGTTTGATCTTAGATGAATGACCCATATAGGTATATATTGTGATTGAAATATGATGTATTTTCTAACTGGCTTTTGAGGCCCTTTTAATTGACAATTCAACAGTTCATGTGTAGGTAATAACTACCGTTACAGGGTAAAAACTAGAGAATGACAATTGTGTCTCTTGTAAACTTGGGTTCAGCCCACCTGCTGAAGTGACCACAACAAGAGATCACGAGAAATAAAGAGTTCAAACAGCAAAGTTTTATTCCAAAGTTCAATGTTTCACAAACAACAAAGTGGGGAAAAAGGCACTTTCTGTAAGCAGATGCTGTATGGATCTACAGGTCTCCAGTACAACAAACACATCAGTAGTTTACCAACATAAATACAGCAAAAAAATAAAAAGTGCCATCCTAATGATTAAACATATGGTCTTAAATATTGCTAAGGATGGCAGATGCAGAATAAATGCTACAATAGTTTGTGGTTTAGGGTTAAAGCAAGTTATTTAATGGAATAGAACTATCATTACAACTAATTATTGTTTTCATCTTTGATTTGTCCGTAAAATGTTTTTGAAACAGTTTTGAGATTTAAAACAGTAGTGAAAAGAAAAGGAAGGCAGACTGCCACGTGCAGCGCCGCATTTGGATGTGTCTGAAGCTTGGAGCTTGACTTCCCTACGTTTCTCCTACAAATGGGCCTTGAGCTTGTTTGGAGGTTCTAGCAGGGGAGCGCAGCTACTGGTAAACCGATGGTCGCTCGTCCTGGGGGGGACCTCGTCCGCTGCCACCGAGCGCAGAGCTTCGGGAGGGACACACACGGAGCCGTGAGGGAGGAAGGGGACACCCGCCTAGCCAGCCAGATCAGCCGAATCAACCCTAGCGATCAATGGGGTGACAGATGTCGCAGCCAGATCGCCCTCACATCCGAGAGAGAGCCGTGAGCCGCACACTATAAATACTCCGCCGTGCACCACCTACTTCCTATCACGGTGTCTGAATAGAAACATGTCGCTCCAGTGTCCGCGACTCGCCGGTGTCTTTACAACAACGTAAACTACACCGACACGTTTCTCGCGCATATCGAGGAATAATAGTTAAACAGGCTCGATACCAGGTTTCCCATGATGCTTAGCGGCAATATGTTGATGAGCCGTGCCTCTATTGGGCAGAACTAACCAATCACAGGCTTCAGATGTTTCCTCCACCTTTACTTTTTTCCTCACTACCTGGTTATGTAACAACCTAAATTGTATAATTAGTCCCCACTTCTTCCACATTTTCTCACACTGTGAAGACTTTGCAAGGGTACGGTAACTTACTAATTTAGCCACATTAGTTATAGTGCATGCATATTTATTTATCAACATATGACGTGTAGCTTTTCCCTCTTTTTTTTTTTTTTTTTAACTTTGCAGGTTTATATTCCCAAAATTCAACAACCATGGCTGGAAGAGTTGTGCTGCACTACTTCAATGGGAGAGGGAAAATGGAGTCAATCCGCTGGCTTTTGACAGTTGCAGAGGTTGAGGTAAGAGAAGGCATAATCTGAACTTGTACTGCTTTTAAATATCAGTCATGTTGAATGTGCCCCTTAAATCAAATGTCATTTGCAATTTCAGTTTGATGAGGTATTTCTGACAACCCGTGCACAGTATGAAAAGCTCCTCAGTGGTAAGCAGTTGTAAAAGTCACTTCAAAGTCTAACTTTTCCCCTTGAACCTAGAAAGGGAGTCATTTTAGATAAGAGAGCAAATCTGGGAGTGGGCAAAGCCATCAATATCATGTGAACTCTAGTTCATGTAGTAATCAGATACATTAATGTTTTACCTGTGGGAGTGTCACCATGCATTGTTTTCTTCTGTGTTTCTCCTGCAGATGGAGCGCTCATGTTTCAGCAGGTTCCCTTGGTGGAAATCGATGGCATGAAACTCATTCAGACAAAGGCGATTTTGAAGTATATCGCAGACAAGCACAATCTTTATGGAAAAGATCTCAAAGACCGTGTTATGTATGGCTCATTTCTTTAACAGTGTAATGATGGGCATGTCTGCTACATTATGTCATTTTTAGTAGATTCATATGTCACTGGAACGTGTGCTTTCCCCAGGATTGACATGTACTCAGAGGGACTGATGGATCTCATGGAGTTGATCATGGTTTTGCCCTTCACCCAAGATGTGAAATCAAAGCTGGATAACCTTGAAAGCAAAGCCAGAGAGCGCTACCTCCCTGTGTTTGAAAAGGTACCCACATGTCTAGTGTAATGTGAAATGGCATGGACTATTACCTGGTTATATGATTGTTTCTATTAACTAAACCATACACTGGGCATTTTTGACAAACTCCTCAGGCGCTGGCTGGGCCCGTTTACTTGGTGGGGGGTAAACTAAGCCTTGCAGATGTGCTGCTTGTTGAAAGCACCCTGATGTTGGAGGAGAAATTTCCTGCAATCCTCTCTGGCTTTCCAAATGTTAAGGTAAACGTGTAAAAGTGACATACTGTACGAAGCAGGATGTACAGTACAGAGGAACAACACTTGGCAACTACTGAATGTTTTAAGACGATGTCCTGTGCTTCCCTGTAGGCTTTCCAGGGTAGGATGGTTCAGATTCCTGCCATCAAAAGGTTCCTGCAGCCAGGCAGCAAGAGGAAGCCACAGCCCGATGACAACTATGTGAAGACAGTCATGGAGGTGCTCCAATTTACCCGAGCAAATTTTCCTTGAATTCTGTGAAAGATCTGGTGCATTCCTCATGAAGGCCACGTGAATGATTCATTAGGCAAACAAAGCATGTACGACATGTAGATCTGTTTCATTTGCTCGTTTACATTCAGATGAATACTGAACCGACCAGTCTAAATAAATTGCTTATTTTTGAAAAGTGAAAAGCTACTGTGTTTATTCTCTGTGCAAAATCAGTGGATTAATATGGACAATTACTGTGCTATATAGCTGACAGAAATGCTTTAACGATTGCATCAGTTTATTTAGTTTTTATTTCTGTTATTACAAAAATCAGAAACATATTAAACTTATTTCATTTCCATCAAAGACAAACTTGCATGTAAACACTCAAGGATACAAATTTAGTTTTTCAGTTCAGTACAATATTTCCACTTTCTTTGCCTTGATATTTTATCGGCCTGCAAAACTACAGAAAACAACTTTTGTTGGATTTCATTAAGTTCAATCATTCATCTTGATTATTTTTGTTATGACTTTCATAGGAAACAGTGATTGTTTTGCATTTTTTGGCCCTGTGTACTATAAAGGGTGATGATTTAGTTTCTCTTCTGTATGAACTGACTTGTTAATTATGTGTGATGAGTTGTGTTTCTAATGTAGTGTAAATCTTATTGTAGTATGTATGGTGGACCCCAGGAAGAATAGCCAAACCTTAAGGAGGTGCTAATGGGGATCCTTATTAAAGAAAGAAAAATAATTAGTGTGTACAGTAAGCCCACTGCCAAGACATATAATAGCAGCCTCAGTGCACCACATACAAATGCTTTGCTACCAGTACTCTGAGTGAAAATACATGTGCTACTTAAATGGAAATTCATCTCAAATCATGAGATTTACATTCATGCAGAGGCCACATGTACAAAAAGGTTTGAAATACAAAAGATCAACAAAAGAGATTTACTGCAATAGGATTACACCAATTAGTAACTCTTGCAATGTTTCTGGTCACATGAAAGTTAGACATGCAAAACAGAAGATCTGATTTCATATGCTAACTGGGAATGATGTTTCCTTAAAAAGAAGGCTTGTTCATTAAGAGTCAGACAGGAGGCTCTCTGTTTGGTCAGTGTTGTCCGCACAGTCACACCACGATCAGAAGAAGTAGTCGAAAAACCATCAACAAACTGTACGAAGGAGACATGAGATGAAACATGAGTAAATGAACCAGTAAAATCATTTTACAATCCTTTGTTTCCTCAATAAACTTTACCACACACTGATCAAGGTTGGCACTGACCTCAGCCCTGACACAATGCCAGCAGGCATTAGCTTTCCAGATTTTTTGTATCTCATTCCCATCACGACCGAGAGGACTCCTGAGGACACTGAAAAGTAGAAATCACCATGACGCACTGGCTTAAAATTTTAACCAGTTACCTGCTGGAAATTAGCATACTGAGCTAAGCTATACTCACACAGTGAGAACTTGATGTCCTTTGGGTCATTAGATATGTTGTAGGCACCATAGGCAGATAATCCACCAAAAATTAAACCAGCCACCAGGGACATCACACTGCCTAAGATGAAACACAGAGATGTGATGTGTGATTATTTAATAAATGAATCACGTGGATGAGCTGTCTTTCAAAACAATAAGAAATACATCATATCATCAAGTTTGGCTTTTCCACCTTTTCGCTTGTATCCCATAAATCCTCCAAAGACAATGGCTGCAGCATAGCTAAACCCAATCCAGTCTACTGCCATGACAAATCTGAAAACAGAAGTACAGCACAGCATGTGAGGCAGGTTTAATATTCAGCTGAATTAAGCAAATTAAAAAGCAAAGCATCCAAATCCTGGTAATGGTAACTCATTTCCAATCTGTACTCTGAAGTGCACTTAAAATAAATTAGTAAGTTGAGCCATAGCCACATTATTTATTGTAGATTTCTGGAGAACGTGTAATATTTTACTGTTGTGAAGAGATTCCTCTTGGGTCAAATCATCCCTGGTAGAACTTATTTAAAGGCAAATGTGAAATTGCTTAAATAACTTCATTGTAATTAGATAGCAAGTTGTCACTGTACCCTTGGATGGCAGACTACACGTTAATGTAACAGTAATGAGGACTGTAGTGCCTCACTGTCTGAAATATGCTTATTGCAAACTATTCCTACTGAAATCCAAACAGCAGACAGACTATGACCTTGTCCTCATTGCAGTTTGATACAAAAGGTTGCTAGGGGAGGATTGAATGGGCAGCCTTTATGATATTTGGGTCCAGAATAAATAGATCGATTAAAGTTAACAAACACTGACCAGACTTTTATGTAAGCATATCTCATGAAACCACTGTTCATTTAAAAGCTTTTTTTGACTTTCTCAGATTGGTTAAAAGGGTGAGCCTTTAAAAACAGTTACCAGGATGTTCTGCGAGTCCGATCTCATAGAAGGAGCAATATGATATAAGTTGGAGGAAATTTCAATTTTATGTTTTATTACATACTTTAGCTTTGTCTTCTGATCCATATATTGTCCACTTTTAATTAACATGAAACCATAGTTTAATGTCTGGTTATGTAGGATAAATAAGATTTTAAGTATATATCTTAAGCTTTTTATAGGAAATCACTTCCTAGTACTTTGTGCATTTACCAGCAGATGCCAACAGGTGTCGCTGTGAGATATTTACTGATTAAACATAAAACAGAGGAAGCATTCCGACAAACACATGTACAATCTTATTCGCGCTAAGACATCATGCCTCTGTGAAGTATGCATTCTCTTAATATTATCATTATGCGATTTTTGGATACATCTTGAAGAATTTCATTACATACCTTGAGTCAAAACAAGTGCGCAGCAGCACTTTCAAATGTTACCTTCAATCTCTTCCTATACTTCCTTGTTACTGCCCACAAGCCGTAATACGCAGGCGCGATTTGGTTCGTGCTATGTTCACCGACGTTTATAAAGTGGGAGAATTGTACTTTAGCAACCAATGTTTCTAATTATAATGAAAAAAACAAACAAACATAAATTACAATTAAAAATATAATCAAGTTAATTCACAAGTCAAATTAAACTTTAAAAGATTATCTGTTGTTTAATCTAAAAATTATGGAGTTATGTTTTACTCCCCCTATCAGGATTAGTATGTAGGTTTTTAAGTCTTAAATAACATTTTATATAGTTTTATGCAGATGCCAAGAGAGTTGCAACTTCTTTGCAGCAACACAATAACCCCATACATACAGCCAAAGCTCAAACACAAATGAAATTAAAAACAATGTTATGGAGTGGCCAAATCAGAGCCCAGACTTCAACCCAATTGGGAATGTGTGGCTGATCTTGAAAGTGTTGTTCTCACACAATCCCTATGCAACCCGACAGAGTTTGAGTAATCTTGTGGAAAAGAACAGCGAAAGCTGATTGCTGACCTTCACACTGGTTTATTTGCTGCCAAAAATCTACTAAATACTAAAGGGGGCAAATAGTTACATATCAATTATTTTCTGTTTAAAATGTGTAATTAATTCAGACTACTTTGTAGAGATCTGTTTTACTGACAGATGAAGATTATTGAACTGTCGAGGGCCATTAATACTTTTATAGGCAGTGCACTTTAAATGGACTGTTTGTCAGCTTTAAAGAAAGACGTGACATACACGTCTCAAGTCTTTAATTTGATGTGAAAGTGCAGTTATAATTAATGTCATTTTAGGTGTCCATGTTGAAGTGTTGAAGACTGAACCAGTAGATTACAGATTAAGAGGTGCACCACTTACAGTGAGGGAAAAAATTATTTGAACCCCAGCTGATTTTGTAAGTTTGCCCACTAACAAAGAAATGATCAGTCTATAATTTCAATGGTAGGTGTATTTGAACAGTGAGACACAACAATGACAAAAAAAAAATCCAGAAAAATGCGTTTCAAAAAGAGTTATAAATTAATTTGCATTTCCACGAAGGAAAGAAGTATTTGATCCCTTCGAAAAACGTGCTTTAGTACTTGGTGGCAAAACCTTTGTTGGCAATCACAGAGGTCAGCCGTTTCTTGTAGTTGGCCACAAGGTTTGCACACATCTCAGGGGGGATTTTGGCCCACTCCTCTTTGCAGATCCTCTCCAGTGTTTGGCAACTCGAACCTTCAGCTCCCTCCACAGATTTTCTATGGGATTAAGGTCTGGAGACTGACTAGGCCACTCCATGACCTTAATATGCTTCTTCTTGAGCCAGTGATTTGTTGCCTTAGCCGTGTGTTTTGGATCATTGTCATGCTGGAGTACCCAACCACGACCTGTTTCAATGCCCTGACTGAGGGAAGGAGGTTCTCACCCAACATTTGACGGTACATGGCCCCATCCATCCTCCCTTTGATGCGGTGCAATTGTCCTGTCCCCTTGGCAGAAAAACACCCCCAAAGCATAATGTTTCCACCTCCATATTTGACAGTGGGGATGGTGTTTTTGGAGTCATAGGCAGCCTTCCTCCTCCTCCAAACACAGCGAGTTGAGTTGATGCCAAAGAGCTCGATTTTGGTCTTATCTGACCACAACACTTTCACCCAGTCTTCCTCTGAATCAGTCAGATGTTCAGTGGCAAACTTCAAACGGGCCTGTAGATGGGCTTTCTTGAGCAGGGGGACCTTGCGGGCACAGCAGGATTTCAGTCCTTCACGGCGTAGTGTGTTACCAACTGTTTTTTTGGTGACTATGGTCCCAGCTGCCTTGAGATCATTGACAAGTTCCTCCCGAGTGGTTCTTGGCTGATTCCTCACCGTTCTCATTATCATTGAAACTCCACGAGGTGAGATCTTGCATGGAGCTCCAGACCAAGGGAGATTGGCAGTTAATTTATGTTTCTTCCATTTGCGAATAATTGCACCAACTGTTGTCACCTTCTCACCCAGCTGCTTGGCGATGGTCTTGTAGCCCATTCCAGCCTTGTGTAGGTCCACAATCTTGTCCCTGACATCCTTGGAAAGCTCTTTGGTCTTGGCCATGGTGAAGAGTTTGGAATCTGGATTGATTGATTGCTTCTGTGGACAGGTCTCTTTTATACAGGTAACGAGCTGAGAGGGCTGCCAATGTCAGCTCGTTACCTGTATAAGATCCACCTGGGAGCTAGAGATCTTGCTGACGGATAGGGGATCAAATACTTCTTTCCTTCATGGAAATGCAAATTAATTTATAACTCTTTTTGAAACGCATTTTTCTGGATTTTTTTTGTCATTGTTGTGTCTCACTGCCATAAACCTACCATTGAAATTATAGCCTGATCATTTCTTTGTTAGTGGGCAAACTTACAAAATCAGCTGGGGTTCAAATAATTTTTTCCCTCACTGTATATCTGTGTCCAAGTAGAATAACTCTAAACAATCATGTTAAAAAAAGCAGAACAGACAGAAAACACAGCTCCCCCAAAGAAAACCACTTTATTTCACTTTAACCCCCCCCCCGCCCAATTTCCAGAACCTGCACACATTAAAGGTTTCATCATTTAATAATAGTCTTCAAAAAGTGTAAATCAATGCATTCTTAGAGCAAAATAAGCCACTATGAACTGTAGACAATGTGACTGCACGCTGCAGAGAGCAGCAAAGCGCCTCTATGCAGTCACCTGGTGGAAAAAGAGCCACTGTGGCCCTCTGTGAGTACTGAGGACCAACTCCTCCAAAGAGAAGGCACGGATTTCCAAAAACAGTTGGCATTTAAATACTGTCTACATAGTTTCCTGATGAGTTACAGTCTGATCTTGGCAGGATAAAAATGACTATAAAATGGCTGACAAGGTTCATTTAACAACGAGACTTACTGTACGATCCACACGAGGAAAACATGTAAGACTAACTAGACGAGGATGAAAGGGCAACTATGTAAAGTGACATGTGGAAAATGCAACGGTTTCAGCAAGTAAACGATGAACATACAGTGCATTTCACAATACAATGTTGTTATTAATACAAATGGCTTGAGTGCACAGGAACATGTGATATACTGTTAACATGGCTTTGTCAGCTTTTTGCTAGGTAGATACTTTCATCTGAGTAACGTTGTATTCAAAGGAATAAATGCATAAAGAGTTCAAGAACAGTGAAACTGTTAAAAAACAAAAAAGAAATTATAATGTATTTAATTCAGAAACAACCAAACAAAACAAAACAAAAAAACTAAACACAACACATTAGGTTTCCTTTGCTGTCACCAGAGCTGGCATTAAAAGTATTGCTCAACTTAAAACACTTGTAGAACATCATGACAAATGCTGAAGGTTTTGGCAATAATCAGCATTTTAAGGTTAAAGCGATATCTTACACTGTCTGACACGCATTCCTCCACATGAGCTCGCTGTAGTATCTGCCAGTTTTGAGAGGCAAAGGTTTTGCTCAAAAGCGTATACTACAGTGTCTTTTAAGATATTAAAGGTGTGGGAAATTTAAACATTTACCCTTCCATTTATGCATAAATGAAAATACATCCACAGCTACATTCATTATCAATGTAAAACAAAGTGATGTCTGAATGTTTAGGGTAGAAGAATGCAGCTGGTGTCATGTCGTGACCTCCTATAAGAAGGGCTGCATCCAATTCATTTTGTCGCAGTGTAAAAACATCGCTTTACTGAGCAAATTGCATAATACTCCTGACATGAGACTTGGCATAAAAACAGGCATTACAACCAATATCAATTAGTCAGTGCACTTAATAATTAATGATCTACCATCAGTAGCTGGCCATGATCATTAAACATGATTTGAGAGTATTCAGCACACTTTGTTCTCCAAATAAATGTTTTAAAAGAGTTTTAAAACTGGCCAATGTTGGATGTAAAGGTGAGCAAATGTTAATTTGGCTAAATCTGATGAAGCAGGAAATAGTTTCAATTAAATATTTAAGTATTTTATTATTTTCATTATGGAGACCATGGTGCATTTTGTTTTTGGGAAACCCCACATTTCAACAAATCCACTCATGTTTTCTCATCTTTCCAGGCTGCAAATCCAAATAACGTGAGGAAACAAGTAACACAAAAAGCTTAAAATTTCTTTTAGGTCAAGGTCAACAGTGAGCCAGACACGTGGGATAAATCTCTGAGCCTCTCATCAGAGACTGCTCTGCATCTGGAACACACCTTGTGTTGCTGTGATACAGGAAAATGGCACAGTCTCCTCACGTCTTTTGTGCGTCTCGTCGCGGCAGCCTCTGCCTTGTTCGTTAAGGAGAAACGTTCATCCACAGCCAGCCCAGCAGCGTGCCGTACACCCAGGTTCTCACGTACAGTTTCCTGCCGCTCTCTGTCAGCAGTAACGGCAGCATCAGTCCCCCCAAGATAATCACAGAGGGGAGGGTTTTCGAGAGCTTTAGTGGAGAGACCCTGCCTTCCCCGGGGAACCTGTGGAGTTTATCTGCATCCTCTGACTCGTAGAAATCCGTCAGCAGCCTGTCAAAAAACATAAGTCTGTTAGGAATTTACAGAACTGCAGGGAACTGCATCCTGCCAGATTTTCAGAATAAAGTTGAAGTCTGTATTATGTTCAGAAGAGGTCAAGATAAATATTAGCACTTAAATTGACACAAAACATTTAAAAACCTTATTTAATTTCAACAAGATGAATTGTTGACTCACCGGTCCTTGATTTCAAACCGCTCGTGCAGCCACCTACGGAAAAACACAGGCTCAGGAGGAATTTCTTTTATGTCCACACGGTCAAAGTGGATGTGGACACGGGGACATTCTTTGCACAGGAATTCTGTCAAACACAAAAAAATAAAGAGACTAAACACAAACAGGAAACGCCTTTCAGCAAATCGGCACGTAGACTAAGGACCTAAACTCAACTCGATGTGTCACACGCTGTGATGCCAAGGACCTTTGCTTTAAGAAAGTCAAGTGGCCTGAAGCGCGGCCAGCTCCAATTTAATATCCAGAATAAAACTGGATAAATACGGCATCAGTTTCATGATCAGTGTTGAAATGTTGAAGTTTTACTGTTTGATGCAAAATGAAACTGTTAAAGCAAATAAAGAAAACCAAAGTTTCAGACATAAACATGTAAGCAAGTGTGAACTCTCAAGGCTACACGTGTATCCCCAGCGACTCTCAAGTTCCTGTTTCCACAACATGCAATATTATCAGGAAACTCGGCTCTGCGGCCAAAAGAGGAAACCTGATCGAAGTCAGCAGCGAAAGATCACTTCTGTGGTATCTGTCTCCACCATCAGCTGCTGCACTGGTATAAATATGTTTTATAAACACAGACGACTTGTTGAACCTACTAAAACAAAGCAGAGTTTCCACTGCAGGTCATCAACGTCGTTGCAAAACACACATTAAAAACATAACCTGGGATAATCTGAAGGAAGTCAACTTCTTTCTCGGTAGTGACAAACTCTAAGGGGTGGGGGGGTCACATTTTGAGATAAGAAGTATGTCAAGGTAGATAATCTGCATTCCTTAGTA
Organism: Anabas testudineus; assembly: GCF_900324465.2. Classification (NCBI taxonomy): domain Eukaryota; kingdom Metazoa; phylum Chordata; class Actinopteri; order Anabantiformes; family Anabantidae; genus Anabas; species Anabas testudineus. Next base: position 9,582,643 of record NC_046624.1, read on the forward strand.
TTCATAACCATTTCTGTTCTGTGATCTGCCAATATTTGGTATAGATTAACTAAAGTGAAAAGTTTTCTATTTCTTCCTGTCTCCCTAATGACTTTCCTCAAAATTACACATGGATATTTTTGGAATAATGCAAAAACATGTCTCCATTTACATTTACTTGTTGAACAAACTACCGATGTAACAACAATAAATGCTGATCACTTATATAAGACATTCCTTAAATTCCCACCAACAAATTAAGATGCTATCCCGAATTAAATACAAACTAAAATAAGTCGAATCTTTTCCACCAAGCTAAATTATAACATATTTTAGGTCACATTTCATTAAACACAGCTAAAAGCAATTAATGCAAAATATGAACTCGTTTCAAACCCCTAAAGGGAAATCAGAGGAATTTAATTACACTGGTAGCCTGGGGCTGCGTGAATTCCATTTTCATACTGAATCGAATTTGACATCTGTCTTGGCTGCAGTCAGGTGCAGTGAGAAAAATAACATTTCTAAAGCACAATGAAACACACTGCAATGCAACAATTCATTAAAGTAAGAAGCCTGAACAACTTCCCATCTACAGATCGTAGATAGTTTGTTATACGTATCTACATGTATAATTAATCTATCCATTTAAAAATATATTGTTCTAAAGCTTAATAAGTTTGGATTTCACAGTGATCATGAGCTGCACAAGTACCTAAAAAAACCTAACAAACACATTTTTTCCATATACTAATTAGACTGGTTGGCACACCTCAGGGTTTGATATTGTACCATCACAATGAGCTGAGATGACTCAAATTGCTCATGCTGGTGACAAACATTTGTCAGAAACAGAAAGGACATCAGTAACAGCTGCAGTGTGAACGCAGCCTCGAGTCAATTCCACTTCTTTGTGAAATTACTAAAGTCACCTTCACCACATGAGCCCAGGAAGTGCGTGATGCTTTTTACAAATTCTTTTTTCGCCTCTGTTTGCTAGAAACACATCAGTGTTTATTCCTGACTAAAACGGGATGTTTTTCATAAACATTCAAACAGGGCTGGTTGAACAACTGGAAACACAAAATAATTCCAAAAAACAAAGTCACGCTGTTTACAGGAAGACGCAGCAGATGACAGGTGATGTTTCCTATGTGATTAGTTAATTAGGGGCTACACTAAAATAAAACACTTTGGATACACTGATCAACCGAAAACAGAAATGCTAAAATGCTATTTCTATCTTTCTTGATAGATTTAATCTGGTTTCATTTTTGTTCAAGAAAGTACTGATAGCCTGTGAGTTTAATGTCAATATAGGTGAACTGTCATTTATCACAATGTAACTGCTGAACAACTATTGTGATTACTAATTAAATCTTTTTTTTTTTCTACAGCCAAAACTGCCAAACATGTTGGTTGTTCAAACATGATAATTGTAAACTGTGTATTTTGTAAAAAAAAATGTCTGAGAAGGGTTGGACCACTAATATGAACCCCATAAGCAGGAGCTGATGTGGGAACAGCAGCTAATGCAGACCCATACAGACAACAGACAGGTTGTGTATGTGTATGTCATCAGTGAAACTCCCTCACACCTGGTATATATATTAATGTTCATGTTGACCATTTTAAAAACAACTTCCTTTTTTTTTCCTCTATATGAAACTATCTGGCCTGTCTGTGGCCAACCTCTGACGCCTGCTTACCTGGCATTGACGGTGCAGGTCTTCTTTGGCCTGAGGCATCTACTGTTCCCTCGTAGGCCACTGTGATGTCATACACCGCGTCCAGGTGGCCCTTCATGGACTCAATGGCTACGTGAGATGCTTTCATCCTGGGTGTAAGTGTGTGCTTTAGAACAGCCAGTCCTGTGGCAGGGACAAAATAAAAATATGGCTTTTATTTTGGTTCACAGTTGTGACTATGAAGCACAGGTCATATCCATCTACAGAGTGTGGGTAATACGAGAGTGCACTAGAGAGTCTGTGAGCCTCTGCTCACTAATACCTCGCTAATAGCAGATAATGTCATGTGCACATGTCGGCTCTCCAGAGTGATTTATCTGGATTAATAGAGAAAGGTGATATTTAGAGCTGTGGTCCAGAGATTAGTCCCTGCACAACAGATGCAGTTTGTGAGCTAAACTCAGCACCCCAAAGCACAGTAGCATAATAATAATAATAATAATAATAATAATTATGATATTAACAAATGTGTTCAACCATTAAGTCTTAATGCTGATGTTGAAATGTACCCTGTAGTGAACATGCATCATAGTACTCAGTTAATTTCACTTCCTCGTGCGAAAAAATAACCAAAATAGGCGTTATCTTTCAAACTCCTTTTAGCAGTGTCACAGCTTTCTAATCAACCAGCACCAAGTCTGGCCCCCACATCAGTAATCAATGCAGCAGTTGGATATTTTTTAAACACTACTAATTAATACTTCAACAAAGTATTGTAGCTTACAAGGGTGACTGCAGGTCACAACCAAAGTTAGCTGTTTTACAGACTAGGTCTGTGCTGAATTATTATGCAGCAGTACAGTAGCAAATGGCTGCTGTTATGCCACTACCTTCTTTTGCAGCAAAAGCCTGACTGGCATCAATAACATTCTTGAGCTCTGGATTATACCGAGTTCCTTCTGGGAAGATGACAAGATACATCTGTGAGGAGAAAAATCACACAAAATTAAACCTTCACTTTTGGTTGTCTGGTGAATTTGCTGAGCAAACAAAACACAATAAAACAACACAGTAACAAATGTATTTTTTTTTTTACTAAACATGAAATATTTATATTATTGTACTCAATAGGCGACAGCTTAATCCAAAATGGTGATTAAAAACCAACCCACTCAGACATCAACACACAGTGAAAGAAAACCCTTATGATCCATCTATTAACTGGTGAGTCATATCGCATCTCAATTTTAAGTAGAATAAGAGGAATTTTCTGGGAGAGAAATTTATAAGATTGTTATAGAAAAATCAGAAAATTCAGTGAAGAATGCTAAAACAGAAGCTGGTTCTCACATGTGTATTTGTTCCATGTGTCTCTCATGGAACAAATACACAAGTACTTAAGAGGCTTATTTACAACATTTGTAAAGTGCACTTACTGGTGCTCCATACTGAGTTTGTGCGACAAGTTTCTTCCTCATCGCTCTTTCATTAAACTTTGCACTTCGTTTCACGTAGATTCCTCCATGCTGAAAGAGAAAGATAATTTGATTGAACCTACACTGAGGGATGTGATGTGTATTTAATCTACATTTTTACTTCTGCGATTTGCAAAATGACATTCAAATACTCACACAGTTGTATTACCTGAGAGAAATACCACCCGTAAAGTGGAAGCCACTTAAGTCCATCTTTAAGGACATATCTGACATGACCAAGTGCACTCTGCCTGGTGGCGAGCATGTCAGCAATGATCCAGTCAACTAGAAGGAAGACCAATGGTATGTGTTAAAATAAAGTGTGCTTCACAATGGACTGAAGTGGTAAAACTGCATTATTAAATTTATTACCTGTGCACTGATGATTAGACAGATAGACCACGTTCTCTTTGTTCTTTGGTATATCTCCATAAATAATGATCTAAAGAAAAAGTAATAAAAGTCATTAGCAACATTTTGTGGATGGTGATCAGTTTAGAAAATTATTGTATTTTGAGATAAATATTTGTTCAGAGTTTTGATCCAGTTAAGACTTTGTCAAAAACTAAAGCTGCAAACACTGCAGCTGTTCAATAAACCCAAGAGGATTTATTAAAACCATGCCTTTCAATCTACTCATGCAGCTTCCAGTTGGCGTTACAGCAGTAGGCAGTTTATGACACTGCACTAAGGTTACAGCAACGACAACACTACTTCTATTGTTGCATTGCACACCTTAACATGCTAAAATGCCAACTGTCCAAGGTGTGGCAACAAAAGGGCAAAGGAATGCAGACTTTCTTGCAACACATCAGGTTTATCAGGATCTTGTTGCCCAAACCTGCTGTCTGGCTACTTTTTAATTTAAGATTAAAATAACTTAAATAAGATAAGTTAATTAAGGCCAAAAGGAAAATGCTTAATTTGTCAGGTATTTTGACAGTCTGCAAAAATGCATTCATCATGGTGTGTGCATGTAACATGCCTGAAGATATACCCAGTCAGAGGCTGATTCCCCCATCTGTAATGAACAAATTCTACAATGGCAAGCACACTACTGACATCTGTTTAGTATTATAAGTGCACTTATGGAAGGATGACCCACCTCAACTCCTGTGTAGTTTTCAAAGAAGAAGAGGACCATACTCTGGTAGATGTTGTACAGTCGGTCATCCAACTTGTGATACAGTTTGGTTGGTAAAACAGTTGAAAGTAAGCGCCAAGCCCCCCAAGAGAGCAGATACGCAGGAGCTGTGCCCAGCATGATCGTGGCCGGAAACCAGTACCGCAGTGAGTATGTGTGAACAACCAAGGAGAGCAGCATGGTTGCACTTGTGACTCCACTAAAGTATTAAAAAAAATCCCTGAAGTAGACTGCTGGACTGACTCTGCGGGCACTATGATTAAGTTTCAATTACAGACAGTGCGCCCTATCTATCCCACATCCCACCTGGCCCACTTTCAGCACACCTGTCCCGACAAGTCAGCATAAGAAAGTGAGGAAGCTGCAGCAAGAGAGGAGTAAGGAGCTATAGGCTAAAGCTAAATTTAACCCTTGTGTGCAAAAAGAGGCTAGTCAAGTCGGCTTAAGAGCTAACGTTCACCCATACTGCAACACAGAAAGCAAATTAACTGCATTTATCTTACTAGTAAACAAACCCAACAACGACCTCAAGCAGAACTCTGTACTAGACAAGTTAAGACAGCTTACTACTAAACGTGTTTAGCAAGGCACGAAGTTTCATCTAACGTTACACTTGACATAAACTATCTTTTTTAACGTGAATACGACAGCAAAGTCTAACCAAAATGTCAGGTCCGTTAATACAAGACAGATTATGTTCTACTTCCTTCCTTACTTCTTCATTTTCATCCAGAAAGCTGTGCATTAACTAGCTTCTTGCAGCAAATGTCACACACGCCTCACTCTACGTAACGACACCCTCTAACATCGACGAAGCTGATTGGTCAAATGACGTGGTCACAGTCAGCCAATGGGAGGGGCTACAATGCAAAGTCAATGCGATTCAACATTAAAGGACTATACCGCGTTTTTCTGCAAATATATTTTTTAATCTTTGGGTTTCTACAATTTGTAAAAGTATTTACTTTTATAAGTCATGATGCACACACAAGCACGCATTTAAGGATTATAACATATTGCATTTTTAAAATGCTATGATTGGCTGGTAAGGCTGGTAAATCTTAGTGTGTAATGTTTGCACTGAAAGTTGGAAGATAACACAGGGTGTAGCCCGGTATTCTATTAGTCATTGTGTGCTGCAATGATATAATTCTTTATTTTACAGGACATTATCTAATGAACTCGTGCTAAAAGTTCGGAGGCAAGCAAATGCTGAGGCTAAAAATGAACAAATTAATTATTTAACTACTTTTCTTTACTTGCCAACAAATTTTGAAATACTTCATGTATCTAGCATACTACATGTTATGCATGCAATAGTAACAGTAGCTTATACTGGATAACAAAACAACAAATTGTCAAGTAAAACTCCATTATATGTAAGGTTTCTATCGAGATTAAAGTTAATTTGTTTTGCTTTCCTTCTCTTTAACATGACTGACAAGTGTGAGTGTAAGCAGCGATACATCAGTTCATTTATGACACTGCTGAGTGCACACTAACAACACTTTTGACAGATAATACATCACTCCACTGTGTTTTGTCCTTTTTAAAATCAAGCTGTTATTTTTAAAAGGGTACAACATTCATTATACAATGACAATGTCTACAGAAAAACAGACAACTGCATTAATGTGATAACAATTACATTTCAGTAAAACTTTAAAATCTGAAAAGTATGTTAGACAAAAAAAGCAATTTGTACACAGTTAGCTGTTAATCAGTCACATTCAAAATTGTTAACCTGATGACAAATCAAACATTTTAATAAAAGTATTTATTAACAATGACATCACAAACAATTTCACTGAGGATACAATATGCTATCTTCACTCAAATAACTCTGCAAGTATTGAAATCACATTGGTTTATAAAAAAAAAAAATCTGTCTCTTTCTTGTGTCTTATTGTAGTCATGTAAGTCAAGTAGTGGTTGTCAACATACAGTCAGTCAGGGCAGTTTCCCATGTTTCACAGTAACATGTAATAGATAGAAGAAACACATGCAAAGATAGATGAAGAGAGGTAGAGGCAGAGAGCTGAAGTGAAAATGTAATGTCTGTAACAAAAACTTATTCAAAATCTTTCACATTTCAAACATCACTAATAACTAAAACACAGCATTTTTATGTCTCATTTAATGTATTTAGATAACTATGGTAGATTTGGTTTATTGCACATCACTGTATATTTATGGTTTTAGAACAAACACCATTAAGCACTAGACATTTGTAGCCCTCAACATCAACAGAATTTCATGAGTAAGTAAAGGGCTCACAGCCAGTTCAGACCACTATTGGAAAAACAGCAGATCAGAGAGGAGTGAACGCTGCTCTTAGACAGCAGAGGTTAAAGTATTCAAACAACAACTGTAGAAGTGAGCATTTCTGAGTTTATGGATAAAGATTAAACAACACTGAAGGCACAAGCATTCTGTCTGTAGTGCCTGCAGTTTTATTTGACAGTTTTTATTTCATAGGAGCTAGGCTAAAAATTATTAATTACCTTTGTTAAAATCAATAAGGTTTCAACTTCTAATGGCCAGTGCTTTTATTGATGTTATTCTTCTTAAAATGTGGAAACAATACCAGTGCGGCTTTGTTTTTCCACAATGACTAATGAAAACATTTTTGAATGAGAGATTGCATTTTGTTACTGAGGTATTGAGAGAAGGTTGGTCATAACTTTGTCTTCCCATGTTGGATAGTCCTGAGAAGTAACAATTTTTCATGATAACCAGAGACTTAATAAACTTCTCGACAAAAACAAGAGATTTACGTGGAGTTTGAACATATTTCAAAAGCAAGAAGGAAGAAGAGGAAGACAGAGGAAGAAAGTGATGTGAACGGGCACAGTTTGGCATAAAATTAATAATACAAAACTTGACAGTAAGAAAAATATTAAACAATTTTCACTCCAAGTCGTAGTTATCGTATGGCAGCTTCTTCAAATGTGTGATACTGTCTGAAATGAAATTAGAAAAATCAGAAGAACAACTTTTAGTCGCATGATAAAAGAATTTCACATTCAACACAGAGATCAAAAGAGAGTGTCTTACCCAGCACCCACTGCTCAGACAGGATCCTGCTTCCTTCTGGTCTCCTGCCATTATACTTCCCTATGCAGATACCCGCCTGCCGCACAGTTTTGCAGACTGTTCCTCCACAGAGTTGGATTAGCTCCACCAGACTCTGAGTGGGCGGTTGGGAGTGCTGGGACACATACATGGCTGGCTGGCCTTGGAACAGGTCTTGCTGGTGCTCGCCAGCAGACAGGTGCCTCTGGAGACGACAGATCTGGGAGGTGAAACGGAGAATTAAATAACAAACAAGTGACCTGTTTTCAGACATGTTCAAGCAAGACACAGAAGGAGATCCTGTTGAACTTCTCTGTTCAAGAAAAAACAAACCAGCAGGCAAACAGGACATGCTCCCTTAAAATATCACATGAAGGGCTGCTTTTTAAAATAAACACAATAAATGTTCTTGTTTCCAAAAATGTTAAGATGGATTAGTCCATCAGTCCTTCCTATTGCAAGAATTAGTTTGATATTTTAGGAAAATGTAAACCACAAGGCAAACTCATACATCAAATAAAATCATATCAATGTCTTCAGCTACACAGGTTGACAGGTGGATATATGATGGGAATTACATAACCTCCCTAGACTCTGATTAAATACTGTCATTTTTCACAACAGACATTTCAATTGTTTGAATTTTTATTGCTAACTAATAACAATAACAATGGCTCAGTTTCATTCAAAAGCCCCCTTATATCATGACACTGAGGCAATGTGTGCAACACAAGGATCCTGGAACTAAAGAAGCTATTTGCAGTTCAGCCCTTTTTAATTTATATCAAGGTTTTACACCTGAATATAAATGTATTATTTAAAGCATGAACATGCTGTAAAAAAATTCAACCCAACTAGTGAAACTAAGCTAATATAAGAGTGAGAAATCTGCCCATAAAGTATAGTACATCTATCCATCCATTATCTTAACCGCTTGTCCTCTGAGGGGTTACGGAAGTGCTGTAGCCTATCCCAGCTGTCATTGGGCGAGAGACGGGGTACACGACATACAGTGACAGTCAACCATTCACACTGACATTCACAGCTATGAGCAATTTAGAGTCTCCAATTAACCCTACCATGCATGTCTTTGGGGCTGGTTAGTGCAGTGGTAATTTCACAGTCTCCCATGTGGGAGACTGGGGTTCAGACTCTGACACCAATAGGGGTCCTTAGGCAAGACCTCCTCACGCTTACCCTGCCTACCATTGTACCCTACTTGTAAGTCGCTTTGGATAAAAGCGTCTGCTAAATGACTAAAAATGTAAATGTAATGGAGGTGGGAGGAAGCTGGAGTACCTGAAGGAAACATGACAACTCCAAACAGAAAGGCACCCAGCTGACCTGTGAATTCAAACCAGGGTCGTTCTTGCTGTGAGCCACTACACCACTGTGCCACCCAGTGTTGTACATTATGAGTTTAGTTGTGTGACTTACCATGATTATTAAAATAAACCTGTCTAATGCTAAACATGCCAGGACTGTGCCTTCTGCCTCAATATTGCACCTTCATAATGTATTTATAAATAAAGAATACAATTTAACCCTAAAGAATCTCATTTGTAAGTCATCCCATTAGAAAGCTGGATTCAGTTCTCAAACTGGTCTGAAGGTGGCTGCGAGGGATACAGCAGAAGCTATAACAATCAGGCTGTGTGAGGCTCATGAAAAGCAGACCCTGGAAAAACACGACCCAAACACTAAGGGTACCATGAAATCCAGATTAAATAGCAACTTTTGTTAGGCTGAGTAAACACTGCTAAGTCATTGTTGACAGTTCAACCAAAATTTTCATCATTAACAGATTGAGTATCTGAACAAACTCTTTAGAGGTATCTTAGTTAACACACGACTTTAAGGACACCTGGTCACTTGCTTTAAGTTTAAATAGCTACAGATTTAGATAGAATCACATTAATTAAGACAACTCCTGTCTTGCTTTTGAGCTCTGACAGCCACAGAGGTGAGCTACAGTGCCATCTCATATGCCGGGTTTCATTTCAGCAGCCCGCATTGTTCATGGAGGATTGTCAGCCCAGAACACGTCTTTAAGACTTGATGAGTGATGCTTTAGACTCTCACTACAGGCCCGCTCTGTATCCAGCAGGGGTCAGTTGTTAAACTGAAGGAAACCAATATGCTCTATTCTGTGTTGAATGCCAGGAAACAAGCTTTAAGGCTTTTAGTCTTTTGTCAGTGTTCACACACGTTTCACTTAATCAGGGACTGGTCAGGAGACAGGGTCAGGTTAACATTAACCCACACTGTACAGTGTAAAGAGAATGATTGAAAACTATCTGTGAGGATTTAAAAGCTAGGAAATACAGCCCTGCTGATTTGTGAATTTAAATGTAAATGATTGCGCTCCATTAAGTATCATAGAAATGAAATGTTGACTACGAATTTGCATTTATTCAGTATCTACTGTTGCATTAAAGATACATTTTTCAAAACCCACTTCTACAGTATATCTGCAACTCAAGTTTTTTCAGATCTCTGCAGGATGGGTCACAGAAATGCCAGCGGTACCAAGCTTCCTCTGATAAACACGGTGAGTTGCATTTTATTGTGCCAGCATATGTTTATTCTTCACGCAGAAAATTACCACCTCTCCCTATTCTGACAACCTAATCAATATCTCTGCAGTCACAAATTTGTATGCGCACATTTTTCTTGTTGCATACAGTGAGTCTGGCAATGAGGCAAGAAGCATGTGCAGTTCAATACCAATGCCAGGCAGAGATAAATTAAGCTAAATAGCAATTTATAATGAAATACAGTACTAAATGTGCTTGACAGCTCGGCAGACATCACATTGTTCCCTCACAGCATGAGAAAACTGTCTGGTGTGCGACATACAGAGGATGTGGCTGAGTGATAAATTAAATGAATGAATGGCCCCAGGAAACTGTAACACTGTTTATTTCTCTAACCTCTCCTGTGCTTTCAATAACCATAAAACAAACTCAATTACAAAAACCCTCGTTTGTGCTAATGTTTGAGTGATTCAATCTGAACACCTGTAAAAGTCAGTGTTTCTGGAATGATGACAAGTCCTTCCTCTTTGGTAATGTGCCGTAAATACGTTGCATTTCCTTTATACAGCACCTATTACATCAGTCTACTTCCTACAATTCTGTTTCTTTCTATCAAACTTTAGAGGGCAAATATTTAAGTCTTTCCTGCCACAAAATGAAATATGGTCCAACTGACACGTGGTTATGTTAGTGACAGTTGGACTTAAGAGTTCATGTAAAAAAAGACCACTGTTATAAACACAGATGATTTCAGTAGATTTTGCTTTAACGTATTTTACTATGTTGTAAAAACAAAGTAGAAAAATAACTTCCTTCAATTTTGAATCACATATTCAAAGATGTGAGTGTTTGTCAGGTCTGAAAATATTTTTCAATGAATGGGATGGACTCAGCTACTATCAGAGTGACCTGAAGCTAGACAGCTGCATCCTGAGTAGCTGTTTAACTACAGCAGAAAAAACACGTGGGTATTGTGGAAGGATCTAGTGGAAGATGTGTAGTTCGTGCATCTGCCCCTTTGCGTTGTTCAGTGAGTGTGTACTCAAAGGAATCTCCACTTCACTGCTCGTCACAGTGACTGGCCACAGCGAAGGGGGGAGTGGTTTAAACTCACAGCTAATCAGAGTGGTTGGGGGCTTGATGAAAGGCAAGCACATGCAGTCTGGCACCGGTGACCTGAGGGAATGACACAGTCCTTCTAATTCCTGATAGCTCTTTCTCCTCCTACCACTGAGAAGTAATAAAAGGAATCTGCAGAACCTCAAGAGGATTGTTTACACTTGGATGCTGTTGGGGAAAGACGTCCAATCATTCAGAGAAGATTACGTAAAACCTGAAAATCCACTGAGTTCTAATTGTACTAAGTTTATTTTTAACTAAATAGCTCCACGATGAAGATGCTGAATGTCAACGTACTAGTTTTAAGTTTCTGCCTTTGCCTAGGGACAAGACATAGTGCCGCTGGTAAGAGACAATATCAGATTCAGAATGGGCCATGCAGCTACACCTTTCTGCTGCCTGAGCAGGAAAACTGCCAAACACAGAGCAGCAGCTACAACTATCCAGTTCAAAAGGATGGACCCATGGACAATGACGAGTCGTCCCAGAGGCTAGAACAACTGGAGATCATCATGGAGAACAACACACAGTGGCTGCTTAAGGTAAAGTTGTCATAACCATAATATAACACCAATACAACAAACTGCAATATCAATACATGCTTTGATTATAGTGATTTAAGTGTGATAGATTGAATGCAAAGAAGAAGAAAGTCTACATTGGTTTCTGACAAACACTGTAATGATGTGTAAGAGGACAAAATGTGCTGAAGAGCTTAAAACACAGCAACACAGGTGTCAGAGAAGAAATTCCCATTTCCACTCCAATTGTCTGTGCCAAAGAGGGTAGGAGCTTTAAAGAAAACAAAACATCTAGAGTCAATAAGGCAAGTAAGTTGGATAAACTGTTGACTTTATCAGATTTTTCCATAAACTCTCAGAAAGTATCAAATATGCTTCAGGTCAAACAGGCAACACATCTGATTCACAGGTGGGTGAGAGGTTCAAGCAGAACTGAACTGAACTGAACTGTTGTGACAGGTAGATTAACTGGTTTTATAGTAAGACTTGACCATTAAAACAAAGATAAAAAGAGATAAAACAGCTTCGGTTAACAAAAGACATGAGTCCGTTCATCAGTTTAAAAGTTTATGTTAACAAGAACAATTCTATCTTAATGTATAGTTATGTCAGAACAAATTTGTTTGTCATTTATGTATGATTGTATATATGATGTAGCACATGTGGAAACAAACCCAGAAATATGCTTAGCATCTATGGGGATGCTATTGAGAACAAAAGGACGACTGATGGGTTTGACGACTGACAAAGACTCAACACAGGTGTCCACATGAGAGATGCATACTTTTCTTTCAGTTTGCTAAACCATTACTTTCACAAGTGAAAGAAGTGGCCCGCTGCTTTTCAAGCTCCCACTCTTCACCCTCTTCACAGTGAACTATACAAGACGGGCCAGACAAGACAAGAACACCTCACAGCTTGATCACACAATACCCATCTTGTAACATAAAACAAACTCTGATCCGTTCCACAGGAGAGCTCAGAGGCACTCGTCTTTGAAGTTCTTCATGACCGAGACACTCAGTAACTACGTTTAGACAGACACAAAGTGCTGCCTCAGAAATAATCCATTCACAACACAAGCGAACATTTTACAAAGTCCAACATCACATAAAGTAACTAGTTACATACATACACCAAAAATCAAGCAGTACTTTTATGAGCCTATTTTATCTGTTTCATATGAAGGAGATTTCCAGTGCCAGCTTCTGTGACTTCACCAAATTAATTTGCACATGGGAAGATAAATATGTGAGAAAAAAATCACAGCTAAAGTGTGAAGACTGATTGTTTTAAGTTTCACAACTTAAATATCTAATAACTAAAAATATCTTTGTCATGAAGGACAGAAGTGATTTGTGTGAACGCAAAATTATTACAATACTCTTAATATCTAACTGATGCAAGTTGTTGCAGCAGCTTCCACACAGGGCACAAGGGCTCACTAAATGGTGGGATGTGTTTAAAAATTCTGTGAATCATATGATTTGTCCCCTACAGTCACCAGATCTCAAACCAACTAAACACCTGTGGGAAAGTTTAGAGCGACGTGTTAAATCACACTCTCCAGCACCATCATCAAAACACTAAATGAGAGACTAGAGGAGGGGTGGTGGCTCAATTAGATTAGGAAGAATGTTTCCACTCCTGATAGATTTCAGCCTCTCTGGGCATAAACAGGAACAGTTTTTAATATGTTAATATCATGTTTCCAGATAAGGAGCCTATAACTCAGAAGTAGGTATGTTTTAACACATTTGCTCAAAACAAGTTCTAAATACATCAGTTTACAGTAGACAACCGCCAATTGTTATTTACCTGTTTCAAATCATGAGAATATTGCCTGAAAATTACGCTTCACCTGCTGATTACAGTAGGGGAAAACAATCTGTTGTGACACTCTCGTGTGAATCAGGAACACAGTCAGCCCTCGCTGATGCCTTTGAGGCACGCGGCGTAAACATCTGATTAGATCACTGAGTATCAATGGGACATCCTGCCAACAATTCAAATGACAGCCTTACACACATCGCTGTGTGTATCCAAGAACATAAACAAAGTGGACACACAGGAAGGAAGACAAACAAAATGAGCTAATTACAGCTGTTTGTTGTAATTGCCACAAGAAAAATAATAATACATTCAGTTGTTTGGAGATTACATTAAATACAGATGAGTAAATAACAGAAGTGATTAAGAAATTACATTTAGTCCTTTGGCAGACACTTTACAAGGACCCCCAGTAGGGGTCTTGCCTAAAGACCCCTACTGGAGGTAGGCCACAGCCAGGATTCGAACGCCAGTCTCCCACACGGAGGGCAGCGATCTTACCACCACACTATCCAGGGGCTCACAAATTACAGTAGATGACAAAGATATTTTACTGACGCTGGTTTCTCTCATGAAGGATGTAACTTCTCACTCAACACTTCCATCCTGTTTACGAGTTGTGTGACCTGATTGCCACTCAGGAACACCATGCAGGAAATAACTTAATGATTGGTCTTAGTCTAAATCTGGCAATACGGTAAGGTAGGTGAGAACAAAAGTCATAAAGATGTAAGTGCATCTATGTTTTACAATGCAGTCTCTAAATCTGAACAAAAAAAACTGAGAGAAAGTGACAACTCCTCTCTTATCTACAAATAAGGTGCTCAGGAACTCAAGCAAAGATACACTTTGCTCTGTGTCCATTGTTTCAGAAGCAGATGGTACATGTGTGAAACCACTTGTTATTGATACTTATGAATAAATCTTTAAAAGTGTTTAAAGCAAACCTCTCTTTTTCTGTGCCGCAGTTAGAGAACTACATTCAGGACAGCATGAAGCAGGACATGGTCCAGATTCAACAGACTGCTGTACACAACCACACTGCTACGATGATTGAAATAGGAACAAACCTGCTGAGTCAAACTGCTGAGCAAACAAGGAAACTGACCAATGTGGAAGCACAGGTGAGGCACTACTTGATGTTTTTCCCAACAATGGTAACAAACTCAAAACAGTTCACACCTGTCTACAAACATAACACACTTGTGAACAAACATTGTTAGTCCAACAGCATGATCTATCATACACACATTCAATACCGTAGAATCAGAGTGTTAAAAACTAAGCAGGGGAAAAACAGGCATGACTGTGTCAGTTTATTATTGTGGCTACACGTCAATGACCTTATGTGAGCCAACTGTACAGCATTTCCTGTTATTAGCACTCTCGTATTCCCACAGAAAGGGTCTATCAGTTTGTCACAATCAGACATCCGTCTGTTCAAAGACATCAACAGCTCCATTGGAGACACATAGCTAGGATTCATGTAAACAACCTGCTTTTTGCTGAGTTCAGTTCCTCCAAAATGGGAAATTAGAGGCAAGGTCCCCAACCCCAGAGTTTAGTTCAATACATCTGTGTGTGAAAATACGTGGGTTTTCAGAGTTTTCCCTTGTTCAGGTATGTCTGCTGTATTGGAACTTGGTTGAGGTTTCCGGTCATATTTTTTCCATTTTGCAAATGGCTGTTTGTCCACTCAAAAAGTGCAAACTGTGTTAAACTGGGCTGAATCCCCTAATGCAATAAAAAAAATGACAAATGCACGCTGACACACATTTTTATGACTGTTATGTCACTGGGGATTGCTTTGCACACATTTACTGCTCTTTTCCTATGGCTGTCTAGATTGCTTAGCTAGATTGCTGTGTCGTGTGGGGAGACAATTTAAACGTCTGACACCATACAAACTCAAGTTTAATGTGAAACGTTTGACTTAAAGATAGTGAAAACACTTAATAACATAGTGTAGACATGTGGAAATCTACCGATGCATTAAAGGTTACATTGGAAGTTATGTCTGGGACAGAGCTGAACAGAATTGCTTGTTCTTTTATTTGTAGGTAATTCACCACACAACTCGACTTGAGCGGCAACTTCTTGAGAACTCACTGTCAACCAACAAGTTGGAAAAACAACTAATTGTCCAAACAAATGAAATCGATAAGCTGAACGACAAAAACAGGTTTGCACATCATATCACACGGCAAAACAGTTTTAGGGTCACTAATAGTTCCTTTTTTGGGTCAATGTGAGAGGAAAAAGCTCGCTGCTGAATTTGTCGCCTGCTTTTCAACAGCTTCCTAGAGAAAAAGGTGGAGAAGCTTGAGGAGCAGAGGCAGACAGAGCTGAAGATGTTTCATGAAGAAAAGGAGCAGCTGCAGACTCTAATACTGAAGCAGACTGCCATCATAGGCAAGCTGGAGCAGCAGGTCCTCAAAGTCTCAACCAACAACACTGTCTTACAGCACCAGCAGCAGGAGCTGCTGGACACTGTGAACAACCTTATTCAAACCATCTCTGCCGACTTAGTTCGAGGTTAGTCAACCCTACATCATAACCTCTTCGCCCTTTTTTTTATCAATAGAGGGCAGACTAAGTATCATATTCACACAGTAAATTCACTTAACTATTGTCTGCTAAATATGAAGCTTTTTTTTAATTTCTTGTTACTTTTACTTGGAGGAGTGTGGATTGTTTTTCATTTATTTAATATGGAGAAATCCCAAGGTGTAAATCTGATAATTATGTGAGTATTTCTCAGGAGAGCTCAGTGACTTCCTGGGGTCTCAGCTGATTCCCTGCCAACTGCTCAATGCCAAGAAAAAATCCACTGCTACTAAGTGGATTGTTTTACCTTTCAACACAGCAGGGCTAGTTGCTTCCGGTCTTCACAGTAAACTGAGCGAACAATTTCCCAGACTCATGTTTAGCAGGATGATATAACAGTGGCACCAGATCTTCTTGTTTAAGAAGAGAACTGGTGCTGGCATACTTGAGCTCACAGACCCATCTTGCTGCAACAGTGACAATGAAAGAATGTATATGTGAACTTAAAGCACTTAAATGCTGTACAATGGTGTGCTGTCAAATTAACACGACTGAGTTCTGCTACAGAGACAAAAACTGCCATGATGCAAGACACTCCTACCACATTCACGGACTGTGCTGCTGTCTACAAGTCCGGAAACACCCAAAGTGGAGTCTACACGCTAACATTACCCAACACTACAACAGAGGTTAAGGTAAAGTAAGCCAATTTTATTGTTTCATGACAAGTTTAGTTCGAACTGAGCACTTATCAAACGTTTTACTCGCTCACAAGGGACCACTCGTGTGTGTGTACATGAACAGATTAAATAATGCTATTACTAGCTGCACTTACACACACCTTTTAAATAAAACATTGCTTTCTACTGGATGGACACCTCGGTAAACAGTATTGTGTTTGAGGGCGCAAGGGTTAAATTGAAATGTTCTCAGAGTTCCATTAATGATGTGCATGCTTGAGCTAAAACTTGGATCTCCTTAGATACTTTTCACTGATCAAGACTTGGACTTTACTTCTATATTCTTACTCTGCAACTTGATGTTTGCTTTAAATAAACTCAAATAAAACTGCATTCTCAAATTATAAATAAGCATAAATTGTTAGTGCATGACATTTGATTTATTAATTACTACAGCTATTTTCATTGTGTTTAAAGGCTTTCTGTGACATGGAGACAGAAGGAGGTGGCTGGACAGTCCTACAAAAACGCTTTGATGGCCGTGTGGACTTTCATCGTACGTGGCAAGAGTACAAAAAGGTAAAAGTGATCAAGAAAAAGTTCTTTCCTTGCAAAATTATAACCTAGGCTACAGTTTTCATTCCAAATGCGCAGAAGTGGCCAGATCTGGTTTTGGCCACTGAGTGAAAGTGTTTTAAGGGCCTGGCATTTCTGCACTGTTGCATATGCAATTCAAAAGGAGTGAAAACAATACAACCACTAAAACCTAATCACCATCTGCTATTCATCAAAGAAGAGCAAAAATATTTATGCCACTTCCTTTGCACTTAAAGCTGGCATACTTCCTTATTAATATCTAGTTGTAAACATGCACAGTTAAGTTTGTTTTGATTCATTGTTGAAAGTATTTTGAGCATTCTCGTATTTTAGTTCCAAGGGAAAAAAAACATTAAGTGTAATAGGCAAGAAATGAACAGCACATGTCTGCTTGTGGTTTTGTTAATGGAAAAAGCAATATATAAGCCATCACTGCAGGAGTTCAACAAAGTTAATTACTTTTCCTAAATGTCTTGTCAGGGGTTTGGAGAACCTTCAGGTGAATTCTGGTTAGGAAATGAATTTGTCTCCAGACTGACAAATCAACAATCCTACAAACTGAGGATCCAGCTGAGCGACTGGGAAGGAAACTCTGAATACTCACAATATGATCAGTTTTCTCTTGACGGTGAAGCACAAAATTACAGGTAATGTAGTGCTAACAACATCAAATAAAACTGCTTACTGGAAATCCCTAAATATTTAGCTTAATTTTTGCTTTAAGCCAAATTTTCACAGCTCATGTAGCTCAAGTTATTAAGGACAAAGAAGCCCATAAGCAGAAAATACAGCTCCTGTCTTAAAACAGTGCGTTTGAAGTCTGCTATTACCCATTAACAAAAATGTTTGTCAATTTTCAGGTAAAAAGCGTAATAAAACTACAGGCTAAAAATTTCTTTTGAACTGCCTAGCAACGATTACAAAATAATTAACAGTTATGTTAGTCACAGCACTTAGAATAACAATTATTGAAACAAGGTGTTTTTATCTCTGAAGCAAAATGTTACGAAAAATTTTAATGTAATGCAGTGGCAATCTATTTTATACATGAATATCTACCCAAACTAAATGCATTAGCACTCCTGCTGTGACAATTTTCTACTGGCCCAAATTCCAATGTCCAGATCTTCACCTGCAGCAGATTTTTTAAGCAAGTCACACAGAGTGAATAATTAAGTTAAACTCCTAATGCACACCAACGCGCAGGAAGGATTAATTCAGTCTTTTATGATTTAGACACACACACACACACACAGCCTTTAGGCAGTATCATATATAGCCAAATGCAAAAGAAATTACTAGCTTATTATTACAAATGCTGACAGACTGCTACTCTCTAAAAGCAAAACACATCATTTAAATTCTCTGAATGGTGTTTTTTGCTGTTTAAGACTATTACTAGCTGATACTGATGTACTGGCTACAGCCCAAGAAAATTTAATAAAATACAATTAATTAAAAAATAGAAAATACATAATGCCTTGGTTTTCTACCATTCAGTCTGCAGTCTTGGCAATGGCACAATATTCAGAAGCATTTTGCTTTCAGAACCTAAGCTGATTTCAGGACCGGCTTGGATGCTTCCTTTGAATTTAACAAAGGGACTTTGACGTGCTCCAACTATTCAGGTCCCATGTCTAGCTAACTATGACCAATTTGGTCTTCACTTAGTAATTCCACACAACTCTTACAGAGAAACTCCACAAATAACATTACACAAATATAATGGGCCACAAATTAAACTAACTTTGCAATAACACAACATCATGAAGCTGTTTATTAAATTAAGACCAAACAGTGAAACTGGGTGGCAAACAGCTCATACTTTAATCTTTATGCCAAAACCCATTTTCGGATCAGCAGTAGTAAAGCCATGGCCAAACAACTTGAGCTGGATGTTGCCTTTTGAGGAACTGCGGTCAGTAACTTCCTCCTCCCTTTCCTTCATTTTTCCTTTTCTCTTCTACAGGATACACCTTAAAGGCTACGGTGGAACAGCAGGCAAAATAAGCAGCATCGGGCAGCCAGGAAGTGATTTCAGTACAAAGGATGCAGACAACGACAAATGTGTTTGCAAATGTTCGCAACTGACAACAGGGGGTAAGAAACACATTTTTGTAAATAATGTGTGTGTTCCTGAACCACTGTAATTGTCAGTAAAATACACTTATCACAGCACTGGGCGATGGCCACGTGCATAGAACAAATTCCCATCCACCCAAAATTTGGCAATTCCCCAGAAATCTTAAAGGGCATTTTAAGGGCTCCTGTACTTTTGTGGCCAGGTCAAAGAGCACAATTAACTCAGAGTTAATCACTGATCAACCCATTGGGGAATTCAGCCCCTACAATGGCTGACATTAATAGCCTGGGAACAGAGCTTAAAGGTCCTTCTCCGTTCCCTTGAAAGTGAGTCCGCTGCCAGAAGTTTGTCTCCCTCTGTACTGGGGTCTGCCAAGTCAGCATGAAAGCATGAAAATGCTAACCCTATCCCTTTTTTCCCATGAGGGGTCTCTCACAGAGGACTCTATTCACATTATGCAAAGTCGTGACTGACTGGCATTGACCCAATGTAATGTTTATGAAGTTGCCTGTTTGAATGAATGAATGAAAAAAGATTTTTATTAATGTAGTAAATATCTATGTACATAGAAACAGAAAGGTTGCTCCTCTCAATATAATGTTTTTCAATACAACAAAAATAATTTATTAGAATTTCCAACTGTTATTACACATCAAAGACTGTTTATGGAGTACTACTGCATATATAAAATTATACACACCAGGCCTTTGAACGCTCTAGAGGGAAGTCTGATAAATGTCTTTAAGCCACTTGACACACAAAATAAAGTCTGTGTAGATCTGTCTAGAAAGGAATTGGCTTAACAAGGCCTCTGTAGCCCACTCCTCATCTCTGTTTGAGGGTACTTCAGTTACTTGAGGCTACATTAGCCACTACTAGCATACAACCAAGTCTGCAACCAAATGATCTAAGGTTCAACTTTACAGTGAGTAATGCAGGCCCCGGATTTGACAATGGCCTATTTATTGGAAGTGCCACACTGAACTCTTATCTTATGTGCATTACATATTTTTACACTCAAAGTAGATGCAGGTTTCCTTGAATGCTGTTTACAGATTTACTGTGCATGCTGTTTCTATGGACTACACAACTACTACTCATGATACAAAGTGTCATGCAGACCTTGGAGTGTGTTAACTCACAGCTAATCACCACATAAGGGCAGTATTAATTTTACTGTCACATCCAATTCAGTACTGCCAAATGCCAAAAGATGCTTTCTCTCTCATCCATAGCCTGAGTGTAGTGAAAGTCACTGCAAGATAACCTCAGTCTTTGAAATTCAAATACAGATAAAAGAAACAGTTGGATGGGAGAGACAAAGTTTTTAGTCCACCAAACTTGCCCTTTTTACTTTATAAAAGACATCAATCACCATCTCTGATCTACAGTAATGTTAATGCTTGTTTTGATGTTCTAGGTTGGTGGTTTGATGCCTGTGGGCCTTCTAATTTGAACGGGATGTATTACCAACAAGGTCAAAACTCAAATCGCTTCAATGGAATCAAATGGTACTACTGGAAAGGCTCGGGCTACTCTCTGAAATCCACAACGATGATGATGAGACCAGCGGACTTCACAGCTCCAGTTTGAACTATCCCTCTCAGATTAAACAAAGTGGGAAGGAAACTCTGCCTGATAAACAGCGACAACAACAAAACCAAAAATAAAAAATTCTCAAGGGAGCAAAAGGACATGAAATATTTTAAATACCCTTGCATAGATGTTTTTTGGGAATGTAGATTGACAAAATTGATACTGACCAATTTCTGTGCTGATCAAACTTGTGCCTGTGGTATAAATAGTTAACTTTAGGTATAGAAACTACATTGAGTTATAACAGCTAGCTAACTGACAGCTAACTAGTCAGAGGAAGCCAGAGTATAATGTGACATTACTTAACTTGATTTCTTGAATGATTTTGATATTGTATAAGTACCCTTTTAATTATGGCCTCAATTAAAGCTGCCTATTTTATTGTAAAAACACACTATGGTACATGCAGATATAGTAAACTAGTAAACTGGCACAAGTGTTCTGGTAAAATGCAAATGTAAAAATGTCACAGAAAGTCTTATGATGACCTTATGCTTTTTTTTCCTCCAGAGAATGTATGTTTATTGTTTAACTTATATGTAGAGTTTAAGGTTGATATTTAACATTGTTATATATAATATAGAGACTTATGCCTCTTAGTTTTAGCTAGTTAATAATTTCATTGCACATAAACTAAGAGAATGTTTTTAATATAATTCTGCAGTACCCAAATGCTCATACATAACAATGATCTTTTGAAGCCATCTGGGAAATGTATGGAAATGTTTTTTGTTTTTCTTTTTTATTTATGTAATGTTTCTATGGAAGCTATGACAAACAGAATTTATGAAAAGCTGTACAAACGAGGAAAGTGAATTTTTCACCAGTAAACGCAGGCTTTAGGTTTCGTTAGTGTTTGACTATAATGCTCTACCAGCTCTAATATACCTGAAGTTGAATATTAAACATGACCACAAGGCAAAGATAAGCCTTCACTCTTCAGTCCTTCTCCACTTTTGTCCGGTTCTACGCTGTAACATGAATTATTCTGGTGAATGTGCAACTGACAGATCACCACAACTTTTTCAGCAATGTTTTATCATTCCTACCATAAAATAAAATAAAAAATCAAAACTGTCCAAATTTGAATGGTTTGTTGTTCTTAGCTAGTAGGGGAGCAACATGGATAAAACAGTATACGAAACTTTATGCTGAAACTTTGATACTGTAAATATTGCGATGACATAAGTTGAGAAAAAAAAAATTATTATTATTTTTTATAAAATAACTAAATGGGAATAATTTTTTGCCTGTTTCTTGACAAATAACGTTACAGTAGCAATAACCTGGGGTTCAGCATCTTGCTCAGAGACACTTAAACATGCAGCCAGAAGAAGATGGGAATCGAACCACTAAGAGTTTGTGGAGAACAGTTTCGGCAACTGCCCACAGCTTACATGCACAGTTGCATGAGGTTCAAAGCTCTGACAACTGCCTAGAGAGTGGTCAAATCAACAGCACCTTCCTATATCAACTGGATGGACCTAGATGAGGGTCATCCAGGTCTACAATACCTGCCGGCCACTGACTCAACCTCAGTTACAAGTTGCTTTAAATATGCAACTTATAGTAAATAATATACAAATATATATACATGTAAATTATATATATAAATGTGAAAATTACCAATAGAAAAGAAATGAGTTAAAGTTAAAATGGCAAAACTGCTTCACATATTGGCCTAATGTAGAATGCAGGCTACAGTCTTTTTAACTTACTTTATTGAAGTCATGCATTATTACGTGAAAGGAGGCACATGATGTAGCTTTACATATGCTATTCAACGGAGTGAAGAGGATACATTCACTGTGACAATTGTGTGTTTAACAAAGCTACTGAAATCTGTTTCTGTCACTGACATTGACAAAAGCTGAAGGCAGCTCCACAATCCACAAGAGATCCACAAGGCTGAGAGAGGAAGCATGTGGTTTGCCAATTGCTGGATGCATCCATAAGAGTGAAGCAATAATAAAAGGCCAAAGGGGCATACAAATATTTTCTCTGTCACAACAAAAGCCATCATAATTTCAAGAGTGAATGTGTTGACATTTGTCTGCATAAAGACCCCATGTCTTCCCTCACAGTGGCAGGAGAAGACAGTGATTCACGAATGACGAGTTCAGGAAGAGGCAACATTCACATTTAACACAGGATGCTTCAGGAAAAACAAGCAGATTGAAAATGGATGACTGGCAATAAAAAACAGCAGGTTTCCGTCTAACTTCCTCTGACTTGGTTTTAGGATATAGGAAGAGAAATTATTTAAATACATAAAAAAACATTGAATTATAAAAATGTATAAATGTAAACCAAGAATGTTCTTACCATAGGTTCTTGAGTGCAAAATATGAGAAACCTTTCTGTTTTCAGTAAGTGTTGATCTCTAACGTCATTTGTCCAGAACTAAACAGAATGCTTTAGTAGTGAGTAGTTTTACACTTCCGGTTTCCTCATGCTGATGTCAATGGGCTTTCTGAGTAGCTTTGACCTAAGGGCTAAGAGACTTTCACATTTTATTCTATGACATAAAATATGTCAGTAAATACCCTACTTGGAATTTTTTTTAAGCTTTGTCCTGAAGCTGTGTCCTCACACTGATTTTCTATGAATAGTGCTGACGCTCACCTGTGCTGCAGGAAAATGGTCTGAAAGTTCATATGGTTCCTCTGGAATCCACTGCCTTTGCTCTAGACACCAGAGAATCTACATAAGGGAAAATACAAATAAAAGGCAGTGTTACACTTCATCATCAGGTTTAAAAAATACGATATAATGGCTTTAAACATACCCATTCAAAAGAGAGGATCCAGCAGCCACGAGCTATGCCCAACAGAATATTGAGAGTTCTCCGGTGACCCCCGGACACCACATGTGTTGTGCTCTCACAAACTCGGTCAACGATTGAAAAACCACCCAGTGATTTCACCACCTGAACAACTGTGTGCTGCTTCCTACAAGAGGTGAATAGAGTACAAAGCATTAATCACAAACAACTCAAAAGCCTTTTTCAACTTGCTCTCTAAGGTTGACAAATTGTCCTAAACGTTTGAGTTACTTACTCGCTGGGCATGCTTGTCATGACCAATGTTCTCACAGCCTGAAAGAAATATAAACACACACGATTCAAGACAGGGATAGAAGATTTTTCTTTACCACATTACTGTTTTCTTAAATACTAATGAACCGTTCACTCATTTTGCATAAACAAATGTAAATATGTTGGTGCTTTCACATCTGTTTTATTTTTGGTGTAGCTATTCTAAACCTCACTGAGTGTGTTACTAATAACCCCATCCCTTGTATTTTGTCACACTATCCATAAGTTTGATATACAATTACATTAAAGTGAAGCAGCTTTGATGAATGGACAGATCTGGCCTGATCTGTGTCTTGGTTTGTGCACTACACTTTAAAGTAGTCATGATAATAATGCATGAATAAATACAAATGTCTCGAAGTAACTTAAATATAGTGTTACTTTTAGGTGTGAGTATTGTGAGCTGGTTTGTTGAGTGATACAGCACTAACAGATCAGCCAGACAGAATGTGCAATGTTTACATTTACATTTAGATTTACATTTACATAATCCTGTCGAATATATAGCTGCATAGAGGCCAAAAAGGAAATCAAACAACAAAACTACAACTGTGGTTTCACTCTGGCAATACAGCAAGCTATAATCAACACAAACACCTGAGAAGCAGTTACACACAGGCCCTTTCCTGGCAGACTCTGATATCTGTTCCTCAAGCTGGACGTCAGGGGTTAAGGACTGTTGAACACAGTGGTGCCAAAACTGTCTATGAGTCCCACCCACAAAAGTCAAACAAGACATTATATCCCTGATAAGCACGTTGGGAATTCAGTGAGTTGTCTACTGCCACCCCATAAATGTCTTGACAGACGTTTTCTTCAAAGAAAAATATTTTGATATTCCAATATGTTTATTCTAGTCACTGTCCAAAGGTGACTGAAAGGCCTGTTCATTTCAAAATAACTCCTGAAATATGGGCAGCTTTTCTGAGGGTTCCTCAAAGGGGATTTTGGCTTATCTTATGCAATGGGCATGTTCTGGCAGCGGCACAAGAAAACAGGCACTGAAGAATGAGCTGCACATAATGAGCCTCTGACAAAAAGCTGATGTGAATTGCAGCACGGCCTCCAAGCACAAATGAAGGAAATTCTTTACTGTATGACTAGTTCTCCTTGAAGGCTACTGTTTTGTGCACACTGAAAATGACACAATTCAGAATAATAAATAGAGATGAGGATCCGGGTCATCTGGAACTGTGATTTTTCACATTATGAAAAAATATTAGATCATCACTCATTACAGCTGTAGCACTCCTCATACAACTGTTACATACAGTAGCGCACATTAGTTAGCATGTTTTATGAAGACAGTCAAAGTTACTTCCTCTGATTCTTTGAGCCACATAAAATTAATCATTTATCTGCACTTGTCATGCAGGTGTGACCTCTAAGAAATTATCACAGATGACTGTGTTTACCAGTACTGCTTAAATATGCCATTTTTGGACATTGCATTATCACGACCTTGACGGAATCAAGACAACAACTACAACAATCCTGTGAACAAGATACAATGAAGTCAACCCATAACCGATCCCCCGGGGAAGATGACGCCACATTTGGCTTTTTTCAGCAACAGCCTGTTGAGGTTACCAGTGTAACGAAAACAGAGCCCAGGTGCATTTCACAAGTAAGGAAGTTGTATGCTACCATCACAGAGGCAAAACACAGGAAACCCTCAGGACCAGACAGAAACACTTGGCTAGATGCATCAGACGCCCACAGATATGGACATGCATGACCTTCTGGAGGAAATAGATCTGCTTTAAAAGGAATTACATACTCACTACTGCCGTTTAGTTTAGTTGCTGAACTTCCTATTTTACAAAAAACCATGGGTGTCCCAAATTTGTCGTATTCTACAGCTGCAGCAGTTTTGGAAGGTAAAATACAAGTCACTGAAGAAAAAACAAAGAGGGCGTTTTTTTTGAAACTGCATTCACTTTTCTGAATTTCTGTAACGTAGGAAGATAAACAGTAACAGTAAAGTTTCAACTGGTTGAACGTAGGTTTTATAGCAAGATGTGAACTGTCTCAAAGTCAAAGCAGTTTAGCCAATAACATGGCAGTGAAGAAAGAAGCAAGGTTATATATTAGACAAAAAAGTAGTAAACTACTTCCCATGTCACAAATATTAATTATATTAATAAAACTAACTTTCCCACTGTATGATGGAAATATACCACCAATTAACAATAGCAAAATAAACAAAGTGCAGAAAGTATTAAATTATTGGGATTCACACTAAATTACACAATTCAACCAGATATTTAAAAACAATCATGATCTCTTCTTACCTTTGTTTTGTTCACCATGTTCTGAAGACAGGAGCCGAGTTGTTTATTGTGATTTTTCTCGCCTTCAGGGGGGATCGCATTTAAACCAGCTGCAACTGTACCTTCATTTCCTCTGCCTACATTTGAAAAGAAAAACAATTTAAAAACTGTCTGTGTGTGTGTGTGAGGGGGGGAGTGTCACTCAAGCCATCTCACAGCAGGGCTGTTTATGTGTGTATTCATATTTGTTTACTGCTGCTGCGTTCCATTTACACCCAAATGAAAACTACAATATTAAATTGGAAATTTTAAGCCACTAACACACTATTACCAAGAGTAAAATACATGCACACATAAATAGATAATAGAAACCTTTAAGAATTTGGATCAAACATTGAAATAAAACACGTATAAATAGTCTTAGCATCGAATATGTCAGGGAATGTATTTACACGTGTAAATATTTTCATGAGTAGCTCAAATAAAATTTAAAATGTAATCAAAAGTGCCATGTCAGCAGCAAAACTCAAAACACTTCTGTCAACAGCAGGTCTAATACCTGAACTCAAATTAATAAACTCATTTTTATCTGATACCGCAATATTTATGAGTTATGTTTTAAACTCAAGGGTGAAGAAGGTTTAGATTTAAATCATGATCAGCTGAGAATCTTTGTCCACTACTTATCCTGTGGAGGATCCTGGGAGACAGGTCTCAGCATGCAATGTTTAAGATGCAGGGTAAACTTTGAAGTTTCACAGTCTATCACATACTGACAAATGCACCATTACAAGCAAATAAAGCCTCCAATTCACCTAACTTTGTCTTTGAATAAACAAACAAACAGAAAGCAGACACCCATAGAGACATGGGGGGGAATATTGATCTATATACACATACAAAATATATCAATAATATTCATATAAAAAGGCCTCGTTTATTTATGTTGGAGTTTATTTATTCTCTTAAAAATATAACATTCGGAAATATATCATTTACTAAATCAAGATTAAAAAAATAATTATATTAACCTTTTGAAACTACATATTAAACCAAATAATTAAAGTTACAAATCTCCATCACTGGGAGGATTTCAACATCATTATTTTGGACAGTTCAATAATACTGAAGAATGAATCTGAATACTGGTTTATTTGTCATTAAAGTACAATTTCTAAACACTTATTGCCAAACTACTCACTTTCCAAGGTGTCAATAAGCACAGTGGCGTCAGAGTTTTTCTGCATTTCTGCAGTTGTCTTAGCTTCTGTTAACAATGTTAGATGTTCAGATACAGATGCACTTCTCTTCTTTACTGCTTTACAGTCTACAGTTGTACTGGTGCTTGTAAATGACAAAGTGCTTTGTCTCCGCTTTTTAGCCGTGAGTGTTACACTAGCACTGGGACTATTCACTGCACACTCTTGACCTTGAGGTTCACAGCTTGTATTCGATTTCTGATTGTGATTTTTGCCACTTTCTTCCAGTTTCCTCTTCTTTATTCTGTTAGTTTCAGATACAATGCTTTCGCTTCTTCTCTCTTTTCTCTTTTTTCGAACAGGGTCCAGCTCAAAAGGAATCTGAATGTCGCTCTGCACATCTAGATTAGGCACCAGAGGTCTTTTTGATCGCTGGTGATGATTAGCTGGGGAGAAATAGTCTTCAAACACATTATCATCTCCAACAGTGGAATGTGAGGCAACACTAGGTTCGCCGGACACAGTGAAAGGTCGTACCAAGGTAGAAACCGACAGTCTGGCCCGTTTGGGTGTTTTCTGCTCCCTTTTTTTAAATAGAGTGGCAGTTTCTTGTGACATTTCAGCTGTGGCATCACCTACTGTGGCTGGTGATGAGAGGCAAATAGAAGAGTTCCCAGCATCAGGACAAGCATTTGTCTTAGTCTCTGTAAAGGATGTAGCAGCGTTAATTTTTCGTTTTCCCTTTTCAGATTTGTTAGGTGATGGACTTGATGATTTTATCTGAGACCGCCTCTTTCTGATGTCCAACCTCCTTTCCTGGCAAGGACTTTCCAATAAACTTGAGCATTTGTGTTTCTCTGCTATCCTTCTTCTGACTGAGGTCCTTCTTGACTTTTGTTGTCTATTCCCTTCTTCATCCTCTTTAGTCGTGAAGTCAGGACATTTCAAAGGTCTTGAAATCTGTTTTGGCACATCATGGCAGGGTGAGAGCCAGGGCTTTTCAAAACTATTCCTGTGGTGTTGTTCAAGCTGGTCAACTTGTGTTCTCCCTTCTTCATGAGGTGAGTAACCGGGTTCAGCAACAGAAGCACTGGAATCATCGTTTGATTGGTCATCTATATTAAAGACAAAATAAAAATTAAGGTTTATTAGTCTGTTTTGTATGTAGCTGGGTTATTACTGGCTCTCTCTGACAACTAATATGTAAAAACACAGGCAGCTGCTTGCACTTAAAAGACCACACATCCATTGTTTGATTGTCTGCTACGTGCTGACTGTGAGCTTGGGAAAAGCCGAAGTAAACAAGAGGCTGATAAAGAGAGCTTTTCATACAGTGAAGTGAAAGAGAGCAGGATATTTTTATGGTCTTTGCTGCCAAAGCAAATGAGAGCAAAAAGCTAGTAAATACTGCCCATTCATAAGGTGATTTCAATGGGCAGATTATTTTAATGCACAAAGCATCAATAAGATTGTTATAGAAACCCACAAAAATATAGATGTTGGAGCAATATATAGATAAGTATATAGATGTATCATTGTAGCTCTTTGATTATCACTTATATATCTATGATTCAGTTACTATGAGTGTTTCAAAAGCTAACAATAAAAACTACAGCATAACTTCCCATTAAGATCACATCCAATTTGCTTACACGTTAATTTGAAGATAGTTGGTGTACTTCCCAGAGAAGGATTCAGCCCAGTGGGTGAGCAGGACTCAACCATTTGTGAAGCTGAAAGACAGTAACAATGGGTGAATTCACTAGTGTTTCAAAATACCTGAAACAATTTAAGGCCTTGTCAGTTTATCGGTGTACACCTGCTGCTACACATACCTGTGGGAGAGAGGTTTTCACGTTTCTCTTTCATATCTTTTAAACGCTGTGCCATATAATCTGATCTTTTCAGTGCAGGACTGTAGACTATTCCATTCTCTTCATCAATAATAATGGGTGACACATCTGTAACTGTGTAAAAATAATTGTGAGTTGACAATATACATTTTCGGGTTTATTAAACATCTTCAAAGATTTAATCTTACCCAGAGGTTGTTTTGGAGCAAGGTCTTTCATCATCTTGTCTAATTTTTTCCTCATGCGCCTGTCATTTTCAGGTGTCTTCTCTGGAGAGTCTTTTGGCTGCATGCAGCGATGCTACGTGAATCACACACAAGAAATTTTTTGAATAGGAAGTAAATAAATGCATGTTTGAATACTTGGATGCAATGTTAATTAAAATGGCATGTTCTAATTTTGCTTAAGAAAACTAAAAAATAGCCAAACTGCTTCCTCAGTCTAAGTGAGATATGTAGCAATAGGACTCAGTTAATCATAGCAATGAAAGATTAAAAAATTCATTAAGGCCAAATTTTTGGATGAATGAGGCAGAAAGATTTCAAGTATAAGTATGGGCCAACATCAGATTTTTTTTAAACAGTGGCAGAAAGATTCAAATTGAGAGAAGCAAAAGTAACAGCTTCCAGTCATCTACATATATGCTTGTCTCAGTATATTTTCACTGATAAATAATTCATGAGCAGCTTCTTTTCAGGAAAAAACAATGAAAAAAGGTGGATGTCAATAGCGATAAGTAGCCTTTGCATCTCAGCTTTTGGTTTAACTGTCACATAATGCTTGTATTTAAATTTAAGGGTCATGAATTCATATTTAATACAATATAAGGCCCTTTTTTGTATTCTTTAATTAATTAATTAATTGCTATCATGCCAGCAGATTAATAGAAATTGTCTGCATTGTACACTGGGAGCATTTCTCATGTACATATGCCTGTAAATGACCACTTATGAATGTGCAAAATTGTTTGGGTACACAAATACAAGTACCTCACCAGAATGCATATTCTTAGAACTTAGGTAGTGAGCAGTTAGTGAGATCAGTAGACCTGAAACTAGAGTTACACTGCCTCCCAGAACTGCTGGGAGACTTGAACATTTTAAAAGTATCTCTTTAATGCCCGCAAATCATATCAAATCTGCCACATATCAAATATTTCCCCATTTCTTGAAAGGCCTAATGCACACCCACGTAGCGAGTGACCATTCCTCACAGCAGCAGCACTAGTGAGGCATTCAGGGACAGCAGGGAGGGGTAACATGTTATACGCTGTAACTATTCTGCTACACAGTCGCTTTTTCATAATATGAGTAAAAGACCTCTGTCAGTGGCCCAGAATCGAGAGTAATGGGCTTGACAAGATTAAAAAAACTGCTTTGCCTCCACACCAAATAAAGGAACCACACAATGACAGCTTAAACTGTGACACCAACACAAACATCACATTCAAATCTCACTGTACTCACTTTCTTGTTCTTTAGCACAGGATTGCTTTCATCATTTAAAGCTGGATACAACTCCTCATCCACATGCACACCATCATCATAACATCTGTTTTTAACCAAAAACAAAACAAGTCACTTTCATATAACAACTGACAACAAAAACCTTATAAACATACATGACGTATAGCAGAAACATATTACAGAATTGTTCAAATTCATAAAGTACACAATGTTATACTCACCTGCCTACCCAGAGAACTGAGACAAGTCTCACATCACTTTTTTTGGCTTTTTTCCATGTAGCCGAATGACCATTGTTGAAGACTACATGTGTGACTTGTTTATTGAATGTCTTTGACACCTGTAAATTGAAAGGTATGTCATTTGTGAGTTTTTAAAAGTATACACATATACTATTGGTGAACAGTGTAAAATCTGTGTCTCACCTGAGCTCCCATTTCCTGAAGCTGCTGAATGAATGGTTTTGAATAATTGGCTGTTTTGTCTGACGACCACACATCAACATAGGCAACGACATCTGCACATGTTAAACATCAGAGCGATAAGCTATAAGTCCAGTCTGAATTAACAGCAGTTAAATTAGAATAATGTAGCCTACTGTACCTTTAAGAACGGAAGAGTTGTTGCTTGTGGTCATTACTGACCTCTTTAGCTTCACAATTCACCTATAAAAAACAAGTGAAGACATTTTTGACATGTTAGATCCGCTTTCAAACAGCAATTTGACTTATTGTGATGCTATTCTTAGGTTTCTGGTCTATGATGCCAACTATGCTAATTAAGGAAAGCATACATAAAAGTTCCAAATACAACAGTCTAGTAATTATAAGCATAACTTAGCCCAGCTTAAAGTGATGTCTTAACTACTGACATGGTCCGACTATTAGGTAAATAATACTGTAATATTTTAAGGTTTTTGAGACAATTTCAATAAAATCAAACAGAGAAAAGCAAGAAACTCATCACATTCGTGCAAAACCCGTAAAGACATTCACAATGACTTCTGATATAAATCACAGCAGCGTTATGCTTCAACTTGCTTTTCCCTGCTGACCTTAACCTGCAATTTCTAAATAAATTCCTTGTGTACAATGTTCCCTTGAAAACCTGAAGACTGATCTCTGAAGATTGGCGTTAGCTAACCAAACCACTCTCAGTTACGTTAGCTAACTATGGCTCGACAGAGATTGTTAAACATATGAATATGTTAGCCTATATAAGGTTAAGTTATATGTAAGTGTCACTTTATGTCAAAATATATAACATTTTTTATAAAACAACACTGAATTCAACTGACATTAATGTGTAATGTCTAACCACCAACGTTAATATTTATGCTACTTTGCCGTTATATTACGTTACATTTTGCTGCTAAGCTAGACAGCTGACTTAGCTAGCTTAGTTAACTAAGCGATGGTTAGCATTATGCTGGTGTGGCTAACTTAGTTAATACTTCCGTAATATGCATTGACACACGTATTACACGCGTGTGACTATTGGCAGTGCAAAAAATACAGAGATAGATCAGTACTTTTTGGTGATTGTCGTGCACTTACTTGAGGCAGCAGTGAGGTTTAAATAGCGCAGTTTCCAACAAAACCTGACTACAGTGTAAATAGTTCGCGCGTGGAGTTCGTGTTGCAATGCATTCTGGGAAAGAAGGCAACGATTGGCTGGGAGGACGCATACGTCATTTCCTACCTAAACGTGAAGGCAAAGGGAAGGTGATAGTGTCCATGACAAGGACCCTAAGAAGTCTACTTCAACCTCGACCTGACCTTCAAGGAAACCAATTAAGATATATTATTGCATCCTTTTCAGTCTCTATAAGCACAAATCTATTTTATCACATTGTTTAATACAGAAATAAAAAATAAGACATTTGATGTAGATGTAGTAGTTAAAAAATCTCTACTGGGATTATTAAGCCAGGCACATGACTACACTGGTCTGCAGTCTTACACATAGTTGTGCAGT
Organism: Anabas testudineus; assembly: GCF_900324465.2. Taxonomy (NCBI): domain Eukaryota; kingdom Metazoa; phylum Chordata; class Actinopteri; order Anabantiformes; family Anabantidae; genus Anabas; species Anabas testudineus. The sequence goes on from NC_046624.1 coordinate 9,615,379, forward strand.
CATAAGCAAATATTTGGATTAAGCAGACAGACAGTGATATGTGAGGTGTTATGGAAAGTATGTAAGGCCTTGCAAGACTTTGGAAATAGTAAACACTCAGCCAGTGTTAGTTGTAGTGATCTGCAAAGATTACAGGCTTTGTGCTGAAATAGTAAACTAGCACATTTTAATAAACACTGAAAGCCACGCGTAAACACATTTGATATTATTTATTAAACTCGTCAAAAGTAAACTAATAATTTAACAGTGTCATAAACTGCTATATTTGTATGTCACAGTATTCACAATAAACAATAGATCTTGGGTTTGTCTTCACTAAGCTCACTGACTCTACAGCTCAAATGCCATAAGTGCAAAGTTATTATCAGAAAAATGAGTCGTTTGTAACGTCTAGTTTATCACAAGATGATTCTGTACAAGCTATGGGTCCACGACAAATTAAATATAAAAAAAAAACAATAACCAGTAAATTGTCTTAGTAGAGGGTTAGCCTCAAGGATAGCTCGTTTTTACAAGTCTCTGAAAATCTACTGTTTATTCCAAATGAAATTATGTTGGTGTTCAGCTGGCTTTATGTCTTTAGGTGACATAGACCACAGTATAATCAAACATTTTAAATGCATGAAACAAAAGAGTCACAGATGTATATAATTAAATACAAAATATGTTTGCCTTGTATAAATTTACATATATTATATTTTCCTGTTACCATAAAATCATTATATTACAATAATTAATGTATAGCAGCCTACATACCATTTACAGTTAGAATAAAACATGAAACTCAGATATAGCATCAGATTAGTTTAAAATGACAAATTCTCAGAAACTGTATAATGTTTCACAACTGCCTTTCATAATTAGGAGATAACGTTGTACTCACTTCAAACCACTGACAAAAACACTGTAGTGCCATTAAAGGTAGAATAAACAGCATTAATCAGTCTCACAACTGCACAGTGTATGTGACTACATCCTTCTACAGCAGGTTGTAGCATTAAAGTTAGACAGAGTTGCTCCTGCAGTTGAGAGGCACAGAGGTGCGGGACATTTCCATGTGCACAGTCGACATGGGGAAATGCTCACACTCTTCTTCTACTTGGCGGCAACGGCAATGCAGGAGCACATCTCTCACCTCCTGCCGAAAGTTGGAGTTGAGGAAGCCGTAGATGATGGGGTTGATGCAGGTGGAGGACATGGCCAGTAGGTGGCAGAGCGAGAACAGAAGGTTGTGGTGGCAGATGGGCAGAGCCTCCTGGTTCCAGTCTGACACCACATTGAAGATGGTGAGCGGCAACCAGCAAAGAGCAAAAGCTGTGATGAGGGCAACCAGCATTATGTTGATTCGACGGCTGTGGGTCAGGCGCTGGTTCTCTAGTGTCCTGGCACGGTCCAGCATGTCTTTGCGGTGGCGAAGGCGCACAAAAACTCTAATGTAACAGAGCAGGACTAACAGAAGTGGGCCACAGTACTGGAAGAGCAGGAGCCATGTGGTGTAAGCAAGCCTGTGTTGCTGGGAAGGCCAGTGTTCCAGACAGGCCTCCATATGTGGAGAGGTGGGAACATAAGAAAAGAGAGCACGGTACGAATTTGCAAGTACAGATGAGTTTTTAAATATGTAGGCGGTAGGGTGAGGCAGAGATGTGTTGACATTAGCCAGGGGGGAGTTTTGGAGTGGAGTCTGAGGCAGCATTACATTGGCGTACGGCTCATTTGTGAGCAGCTGAAAGGCCAGGAAAGGTGAGGACGTGAAGGAGGCCAGAATCCAAATGAGAACAACTCCAATGTAGGCCTGAGGAATGCTAGGTTTCCATCCAGCAGGGTTAATGATGAGCTGATGTCTTTCCAGGGCGATGAACACCAGAGACAGCACAGACACAGTCACAGACACACACTGGATGAATGGCACCAGCCGGCACAACAGTGACCCAAACACCCAGTGGTCCATCAGTGTGTATATAACAGTGAAGGGGAGGCAGAACACACACACCAGGATGTCAGAGAATGACAAGTTGCAGATGAAAATACTGGTGACATTAACTTTTTCCCTGCGACGGGCAATGATGCAGATGAGGCCAACGTTCCCCACCAGCCCCAGCACCATTGTAATGCTGTACCACACCACTAGACATACTGTGAGGATAGGAGACATATGACAATGCTCATCATGCCCAAGAACAGAAAGGTCTGAGAGCAGTTGGGTCTCGTTCCCCGGCCACTCCTGTGCAGACTCACGACTGGTTCTTCCCTCCTCCCATGATGGGAAATGTTGAGAGGTGGAGCTGTTGAAGAGCAGAGGCAGAGCTGTCGCGGATGGAGAAGATTGGTTCGTGTTGCCACTTAGGGACATCTCACCAGGACTTCAATGTCACCAGCCCCCAGGATCAAACCACCCATCCCAGCCCTCTGAGAGCAGGCATCTGAGACAAATAGGACAAAAGAGAATAGAACACGAATAGAAAAAATGTTTTTTACTTGCAAAGCAAACACTCTTATAGGATAAGGGGTCTGCTCGTGAAGAAGAGATGCAGTTCTTTGATAGAAGCACCGGGTTAGGAAAATGTTAACTGATGTTACCCATCATGAAAGTATAGGTGATACAATTTAGATTTTTTTGGTTGGTTGCTCACAAAATACTGTTATGTTATAGAAAAGCTACACAACATGAAAAGAAAAAGAACACAATACTCTATTTTACACAGTTTAAACTGCACAGACTAGTTTATTGTCTTTGTCGTACAGTAACTATTTCTCTCCTTTTATTTTTCCCATCTTAAGATCTAAGATGTGTCAACTCCCGTCGCACAAATGAGTCCTCCAGTCAGTCAGGGTTCAAGACTGAACATAATAGCTTAATGACGGTAAAATTACTATGCATGAATAGCAGGAGTGAAGTCTATTTACACAATGAGTGATGCACTATGTCGAAGTGAAAAGGGCATGACATTGTCAGAATCCTAAAAATGGATTCTAGCTCCCTCCCCTGAAACCTCTGCCATGTATTGTGAAAACCAGCATTGCTAAGAAAATGAGCCTTGTCACTTTCCATTAATGGCACACGCGCTTAGCTATCAGTCACTTCACGCTGCATCATTACTAACCTACTCTGTCAGTGTGTTGAGTGAGCTGCAGGCAGGGTGGCACAACATTGATCATCCTTTGTTCAGAGAGAGAAAAAAATAAAACAAATGTAATGTCAGCACTAACCAGATGTAAGACACAGCTGTAGCAGAGCGGAGAAACGACAGACACCAGCAAACAAAAAAAGTAAGAGTAGCCCATTAACAGGCAAATTTAACCCTGTCACTTAGGAGGGATGTTATGCTGGTTGATTGCATGTCCAGCAAGTATTTGTGTCAGTGCGATCGGCCCCCTTGAGAGCAAAATCTCTGCAGGATAAGGAACACTGTGACCTGGAACTGCTGTGTCCATCATATTCTTCTTTTTTGCCTCAGCCAAGTCTCCTCCATCTCTGTGACAACAGTGCTCTCTGACAGGGAAATGAGAAAGTGGCTCCGTGTCATTTTTTTCACACCAGATTCACCTTGATTTTCTCTTTGCTATTTTTCTGAGAGCAGTTGCACTGTGCAACAATTACTTTTTTTTTTATTAATCTTTAAAATTTTGTCCTTATTGTAGCATTAGAAAAAACATTTTGTCACATTGTAAATTGGTTGGACACATATGTATTTATTTTATCCATAAACTGTTTTTCTGAAGCAGTATCATACAATTTTAATATTTAAATTCAATTTAATATTTTTATGTGTCTATATAACATGTTCATTCAATCACCTTTGTTTTGTTTTTGTAAATAATGTAATTAATGTCTCTAAAAATGAAAATCACAGAGAGACAGCTTGACCAATTACTGTGCAGTCACTGATTCATATCATATCATATATTAAAAAGATGTTTAACTATCATTTATTTGTCAACATAAACACAAGGGAATATTACCTTTTGCAGGCATAAATGTAGTTGAAAAAACAGTGTTTTCCTCTCTTTATACTCAGTCACTTGGATGATTTGGAATCGTTCTTTTGGCTGCCTTCACTGTAGAGGAGCGGGATATCTGTGGCAGGCACTGTGTGGTTTGCTTAACCTGAGATAATGACCTAAGACTCATTATTCTCTGCTGGAGGTGTCAGAGACTGTGGGTGATGCCTCATTACAGCTACAAATGCTGTCATGAAACTGGTTTTCTCCACATTTCCACACAGTATACGAAACGTTCATGCAAACCAGGTGCGTAATTGTCTCCCTGGTGTTGTATTTTTTCTAGTTTTCCTGTTGAAATTGGATGCATATTATCTGCTTGTATGCATCATCCAAAAACATTTCTAAATGTAGAGACAAAAAATTCACCTGCAGCAGTTCACACTAAGACACAAGCTGACAGTGAAGAAAAAACACAGCATACATTTCTTAAATGATTAACCAAGAAAAGACTTTCCTTTGACAAAAATCCTTATTATTGTGCATAAAAATAGAGAACTCACGTGGATTGGCTGAGTAAAGTCTGCGATGCCAAGGTGACAGAGAAGACGATGCTATGAACAGGTGTGAAACCACGGAGATGAGAGTTGGAGAAGGAGCTTAACATCATAATAACCACAACGTTTCTGTCAGACACAACCGTGAGAGGAGCACGGCTATTATTCGGCTGCTGGAGCCAGAGTGTCAGAGATCCTCCGAGCCCCGAGCTCTGCTGTCACACAGTGGTGGATTCATTCAATTACATCCAGAAAATAACACCTGCTGCAAGTGTTGGTAAAGAGACAGAGACCCAGCGAGGGGGATTTTCTGCATTTTTAAGTATGACAGTTAAAACAAAGACCAAGGTTGATCAGTGTTTATTAGTAAAATAGAGTAAGACCATAAACGAAATGAAAAAGAACTGAGGCAGATGAAAAAGGTTTTTAATCAGTTGTCAATGACAGTGTAGAGGCCACTTTGTAGTGTGTTCAGACAGGGAAGCAGTCTTTAGTTTTGTCTGACCTGAGCACCAGGTTTACAGTGCAGGTTTCCCGATTTACAACCACCTTACACTCCTCTGGACCTCTTACAGGGAGGATCCTGAGAGACACAAAGAAATAATATTATTATGAGAAGAAGAAAACACACACGGCATTTCGTAGTTTTGTTGAACTTCCACTTATATGGTTTTTCTTTGTCACCTCAAATGTTGTTTAAGATCTTTGTTTATGGAGAGGCAAAGGGTCTTACGTCCAAATCAGGGCATCATTTGTCTACTCACAATCAGCGACTAGATCACACAACCAGTTTTATAAGGTTTGTTAAAAAAAAATCTTACATGTCACAGCATCTCAGGCCTTCGCTCGTACAGGAGCACGACATGCAGTCTCTCACCCACTCAGAGCCAAAGTCATGCTGCTTCCCATCCTGATCCACACACCCTACAAGTAAAGAAACAAAACCACAGTTCAGAGGAACTGCTGGCCCACTTACAACAAATATGTACAGGAGACTAATTGTGTGTAATTATGTGTATAGCAGTTGTTTTGATAAGTTTCACTTAGTTGGAAGTTGTTAAGTAAACACATAACAGCTGGGCAACATTAAGACAGATCATAAAAGGTTAAGTCCTATCATTTGATTCTTCCATGAAACACAGCAGAGAAAAGCTTCCACTTCACTAATGTGCTACCGCACTGTTGTTTCATTGTATATTTACATGACATAATCAGATTGAGTCACCTTTTGAAGGGTTTTTCGGATCTTTGACCTTTAACGTTTGTAAGAAGCAGGTAGAGTGACACAGGACAACCAGTCCCAGCAGACATACAAACACATGGAGAGAGGCCTGATAGAGCAAAAAAACAAAAAATACAACAAACTTAGAGTTAAATTTATGCACTTTGCCTGAATTACTTTATTCTGCAGCACCCTTTAAGACATCTTAAAAGGAAATGGGTAGATTTTATTTATGCCTTATTTCTTGTAATGTCTCCAAAGGAATAAAATAATGCTTTGTTGACAGTAGGAATTTGCATTGTAGGTATTTAAATCTATATTTTAGTCATTCATTGCAATTTATATGAACAAATTTCAATTCAAAGACAACACATTTTACATAAAATAAGATTGAATTAATTTAGTTGGAAGAACACACATTTGTAAAGATTCACAGTTTATGTTAAGCAGGACTTAACAGAGCATTTCAAATGATTCGCCCCTTATCTGCAGTATTTACATGTGTTAATCATTATGTGAGGGACTCACCAGTAATGTTATTTACTAATGTATACCTGCTTTCTTTTTGGTTATATGTGATTATTTTTGTCGTTCACTGTTTATATAAAGTTAGCTGTAAAGTTTTAATCTTTATTTTGAAAAGGTCACCAGTTGTGTTACCACTGCCCCAACTTAGTAACAGCATAAATAATAATATGAATAATAAAAAGCTTAACTCACCACCCCAGGTTTACTTAATTGTTGGCTATGGCTGATATTTTTAATGTCTAATACATTGTAGTGTACCTCCCAGTATACATTTATATAATTTCTTTAATGTAAAAAAATTTAAGATGAGACAAAATGAAAGACAGCTTTTTTATCCTTCCCTCATCTATAGCTTTTCTATTTATAAAGTGATGCATACATACCATGACCAGTTGAAGCTCAGTCACTCTATTTGTGGTCAAACTCTCTGATGGGTGCTTAATATCAAGGTGTGAACTCCTACGTATCTTTATTTTTATTTGAACTGTTCTCAGGTATTTGTTTTAAGGTGGAGAAGAGCAGCTCATATGTAGGGCTACATTAATATTTCATAGGAAAGGTTACTCCCTACTTGATGACAACTTTTTCACCTACGGTAATGTTTAATGTTTACTAACTCACAAAAAAGACAGATAATTGATAATAATGACTATAATCCAGTTTATTAAATAAAAGCATACAAAACAGTGTAAAAGCAGCAAAGAAAAGGTAAATCTGGCATATAAAGAAATTAAATAGAAAATCTGATTTTCCACATCATATCTGTAAACCTTTATTGTTCTTTATTGTCTGTAAACCTGCCTGTTTTCCAACTGTAAACACCTGATCCAGGTAATCAGCAGTTGGTGGGACAGGAGCTGTTGGAAACTAGCAGCACAGTGGACCTTGAGGAACAGGGATAGGACCACTGAACTATAACATAAAATCAAATTAGGATATAGAAATAATTATAAAAACTGTTAACTGGAGAAATAAATTAGCATTAGAAAAACATTCAGATATATGATGTTAAGTTCAACTGTGAATGTAGAAAGGTGCATTATCCCATTAGTGACATTATGATAAATAATAATTTCAGTCTCTCTGAGTGACACAGAACTCTGTCAGTAGAGAACAGGAAGTGTAATTACAAAACTCAAATCTCTTTTTAGAAGTACAACGTGAACTGTCAGTGATGATGACACACTTACAATGAAACAATGACCCAAACCAAAAGTGAACCTTAAACTTGAAAAAAAAAGCAGAGTGATTGTTTAGAGGAAAATAAATGTCAGTGCGTGCAATTTTAAGACCCTGTAAGTAGTAAACTACATTTCTTTGTTTATACGGCAGAGTGCAATTAGACTTTTACATTTAAAGGCATAGAAGGTAAAATTAAGCTTAGCACAAAGACTAGAAACAGAGGGCAACAGCAAAAAAATAAAAAAATAAAATGTATTTATTTATTGACTGTGATAAAAGCCACAGTCAATAAATAGTATGTGAATTTTCAGTTTTACTGATTAAACAAACAACAAACTATGTGTTCCAAAAATGCTTGTAGTGTTTTTTTGTTACCTTCGAACAGAGCCATGCTGTTTCCCCATGTTTCCTGTTTCCTGTGCCAACTTTGAGCTAACTAGGTGCCCATGGTATCCATCTCCTCATCTAACTCCCAGCAGGAAAGCAAGAGGGCAGATTTGCCAAAATGCCCTTAAACATAAGATTACTAAACAAGATAAAGAACAATCTTTTATATAAATGAGGGTAAAAGAAAATCCCTCATATGACAATAAACTTAAACCCATCCAAAGATAAGAAGCAGCATCTCAGGTAATAGGATTCTTGTTCAGGCTTTAATAATCCAGTCCATGCACAGTGCAGCTGCTGATCTTTGGCTGTGCACACTATCCAATCAGAGTTTTCATGAAGGCAGGTTTGTTGAAGGGCCAGTGATACTGGTTGGGGACAGGTCCATTGACGTTGCACTCAAAAAAGGAGAACATGGGGAACCAAATCCGTGCTCTCCGGCTCTGCTGGTAGGCACGGGTGTTGGCTAAGGTGTGGTAGTAGAGGAAGAGGCGAGTGGTGATGTAGAAGGCTATGAACACGTCGATGGAATAGTGCTCGTGAGCAGCAAGGATGAAGAAAATACCAAACAGGTTTAACACCCAGGAGATGGTGTGAATGAGATTCCAGGTTTGTGGAGTGTCTGCAACAGGAAGAAATCATGTAACCATAAATATATCAAATGATATTCTACGCTTTTCACACAGTCAGAAAATCCCATGAAAAGACTCTACTGACATGTGAAGTGACTACCAACTACCATCTTACAGATTTAAATAATGACTTGTACATCAAATGTGTATTAATCTCCATCTGAAAATAGTCTTTAATTATATATTTGTAACCCGCTTTTGGTTTTAATCTAAGGTCAACACTTACATTCAGTCACAAAGAAGTTCAGCATTGTGATGACAACAGTGTGTCCACTGAACATGTAGTCTCCACACGTCTGAACACCAGTCAGAGTCATCCCAAAGCCACTCCAGATCGCTAGTGCCCTCTGTATCTTTCCCCACGAATCACCATATGTCTGTGGAACAAAAAGCTGTTATCAGTCATGCTGTGAATCACATTTGCATCTGGTCATCAGATATGACAGCAGTCATTTTGAGTCACAAATAAACTGCAACACTGCCAACAGCAGTGAGCATTACCAACAACTCCAGACTGAAAAATAGAAAACATTATCTAATCTGCACAGTCTCATGTGTGATTCTCACCTTACTGGCACACTTCAGATGCTGCCCAGGCACAGAGAGCGAGGTGACAAACATGGTGCAGCAACGAAGCAGAAACACAGTCCCCATCAATGAGCACAATCGCCTGAAGAGAATAGACCTGAAGTAAAGACAAATGGAGATCAATGTTGTCTATTTGCACACATTGTATTAAGCATGAGGATCTGTGCATTTACATTACCTGTGTTTGTGAAGGAGCAGGATCAACAGAAACATGTAACACAAGATGAGGCCACAGGCTTCAGCCATTGCAAAAGCCCAAGGAATTCTTGGAACACTGTGAAAGAACAGAAGCATTAGTTTGAGCATGTAGATTTGATTTGAGTACAGAGAAGTGTCCTGTAGGCCTAAATGAACTGTCAACAGGTAATAGATTCTTCAGGTAGGTATTTACTTGTTACTATTGGTGCAAAACACACAAAGTATGTGGTCCATACCTGTCCAGGAATATGTCAGGCAGTGGCGGATATGTCCTCATGTCCGGGACCCGTTCATGCACAATGACCATAACAATTGATGTGAATCCAAACACAAGAACGACATATATGGAACTAATGACTGTCTTCCAAACCTCTGGGTCCAATCTACCAGCCAGGTGCTGCCTACACCTTCCGTTGGAGTGTGTTTGACACATCACCGTTCCTAAACTGCATCCAGATCTATTGCCGTTCCTCAGCCGCAGCTCAGTCCCATTAGACAAATGATCCCTGCTGTTATGCCTCCTCTCCGCTCCATCACAACTCCATCCAACTCCTGTGGCATCCAGCGGTAGCCTGACAGAGAGGGTGTCTGTGAGTTGGATACCCAGCTCCTCCAGCTGGGCCTGGTTCTGTCTCTGGAGGCGACGGAGAGCTAAAGTTAACCTCTTGATGTCTCCAAGCACAGTGAGGCCCAGTGGAGGACCCCTTAGGTCGGCTTCGGTCAGAGCCAGCAGGCTGATGCCGTCCAGTCTGTGCTGGATGCACAGTAACTCCACATAGCTGCCGAAACCATCTTCTTGCAGCCACTGAGCCACCTGCTTACAGCTCCAGGCACTCACACCATCCTCTGATAGTGCCATGCCACTGCAAGACATAAACAATGTTAAGACGTGAGGTTTGATGAAGATGAGAACAACTTAGATGGTCATGTAGTAAGAGATGTCACAAAAAGGCCTGAATAATAAATATACAAGCTTATGTAACCATTTGCCAACTACTGATGATGCAGCACGGCTTCTTTCTCACCTCTTCATTTCATTACTGTTGTTATTCCCGATAAAGCTTAAACAGATCTTATTTACATACATTTCATACATTCAAAATAAAACAATTATTTGAGTTAATCAACAGACAAACTAATCATTATTTTAATTATTAACAGGTTTACTTATTACATCAATTGGTTCGGTATATAAAAGGACAAACCTGAGCCAAAACATCTTCATCCAACAGTTTTAAATATTTAATTCATTTCAATTTAATTTTATTTGTATAGCGCTTTTTACAATTGTCGCAAAGCAGCTTTACACAACCAAAGAAACTATGGAAGTTTACATGAACATGAAATATTAAGCTGAAATATTCAGTCAGTCCATTTTACTGTTGCTGGTTCCAGCCTCTCAAAAGCTAAAACTCTGCTTTTCTCTTTTGTATCACGTTTTATAAGCTGAGTAAATTTTGCTGACATTTGCTTTTTAACTTTGGACTGTAATTGGAAGATCTCACTTCGGGCTATGGGTAACTGGGACTGACAAGGCTAAAACAGTAAATCAGTGATAAAAATATTCAATAGTTGCAGCTGTAATTGATGAAAAGAGAAAAGGCAACACATTTCTCATTTCTTTAATGAGTTGAAGTCAGAGGAAAACACACTTTTGCACAATAAATGACTAAAAACTGACGAAATGAACAAATCCCAGCCTATGGCAACTGTGTTTAACCACCCTCAACGAAACAAGAGAGTCACTTCCTCTCCCACAGAAAGACTCAGGTGCTGATGAAACACTCTTTGCTCGGCATTCTCCTCATTTCTTGTCCTTTAACCTTGTGATAAGCTGACCACAGTCGTGCTTGCCCTGTACTCCCTACAGCTCCAAAGGTCTACGAGGCTCAACCAACATGACTGCACTGCAGTGAACTGCTGAATAAGGCTGATAGTCTATGTGCTGATTGAGGAGTAGATACAGACTAGAAATTCCCCAAGTAAGCAGCTTTCAGCTATCAGTAGACATCACTGGCTTTTTATGTGGCCATTAGGCTAATTAAATAAGATAGATATATGTTTCCGCATGGAGGAGTCTCGTAGCTGGTTTATGATACTTCTCAGTGTTCAATTGAAAATAAAATCCGTCTCCAATATTTTTTTAGAGCAGTCCTAAAAACATCATACTCACATTTAGTTGTTTTGCATGAAAAATGACTCGGGTGACAATAGAATAACATACAGTTCTAAATCTGTATTAAATATATGCTACTTGTATACTAGGCTGCATGAGGGTTCATTTTCGTAACTCATTGGGATGAATCTGAATCAAATAAAGAAGAAAAGCTGGTGATCATCACCTGTAAACTCTGTCGTTTACCGTCTGTAATGTGGATCACATGGTAGCCGGCTGTCACACAGTAACAATGACAATAACTATCAGATTCAGCTAATTAACAGTAAATACTAAACATTTACACGTCCTTCAGAGAGGATTAATTCACTTGTAACCCCTGTAGTCTCTAGATTTTACCCTTGGGGCTTTACTTAGGGATTCATAAGTGCCATGTCAGCTTGTTTGTCAGTGAGTCACACTGGGCACTGACACACAGCTGAGAGAGAGAGAGAGAGAGAGAGAGAGAGAGAGAGAGAAAGCCATTCAGTGTGTGAGACAGAGACTGTTTGACAAAGGGCACATTGTGTGCTCACCACTGGGACACAATGTATTGTAGACATAACCTCTCACTATATCACTATATAAATCATATTTTCAACTTTGTTAAATAAATAAATAAATAAATAAAGTAGAGGGACACCTATTTAATGCAGAGTAAACAAGTTATATAAAGTACATTTAGTTGTTTTAAAACTACTTTAAAAGATCCTATTCAGCAGTAGTGCCTCACTTACCAAAAGTCCACTGTCACTGCGCTTCCAGAGGGAGGAGATGAGTCTGCTTTTCTCTCAACTGACAGGAGTATTTCATGACCAACATGCTTCTGACAACTAGGCAACACCAAACAGGAAGAGACACTATTGAACAACACCAGTAAAGAAGAGCTGAGGGCTCACGCAGGGCTGCTGCTCAAAGCGCACTGACATCTGCTGGTCACACTTGGAAAAAATCTGGATCTGTTAACAGGCGTCTCCACATGCAGGAAAGTAAAGTAGGGTTGTGTGGATTATTTTCTTTTAGTTCACAAAACCTACACAAGCATGAGTTTTCAAACCAGTTATGTAACAGTTAACACGCTTGCAAGTGTGAGAGCTTGACTCGGGATTCTGTGCCAAGCTGCACCACCTGCTTTGGACAGTCACACTGCAGAGTGGAGGGAAGCTACTGAAACACAACCGAGGCGAATGCAACATAGAGCGGCGTGATTTAGTTTTACCTGTTTAAAGTTGGAAATGGCTGACGGAAAGTGGTTTGCAGGTGCGGCCTCAGGGGTGGGATGTGATCCACGAACCTCGGAAGAGGAGGAAAAGCTCACAGAGGATTCAGAGAAGAGGTGGGAGATCCCATCTCTCCAAGACTTAGAGAAGGTTTTACAATCAGCTCCGCACTCCTGCCACCACGGAGATGAGGTGTGGCCAAACCTGTATCTGGGGGACATGTGAGTATCCTGTGGCACCTTTATTTATACTTGTTTGGATTTTGTTTTTAATGCATACAATTTGTACCAGGTTTATGTCTCATGACAGGTTCGGGCTCTGGCAGCTGGGTATCACTCATGTGCTGAATGCAGCTCACGGTAAACTGTGCTGTAAGGGCAGTGATGATTTCTATGGGACCACAGTGAAATACTACGGAGTCCCAGCCAACGACCTGCCAACATTTGACCTTTCACCTTTTTTCTACCCTGCTGCTGATTTCATTCACCAGGCTCTGACATCGGGAGGTACTGCAAGCTGCCTCACAGGTTTCCACTGGAGACAAAACAGTTCCTGTAAATCGTGATGTAGGTGGGGTTTCCTGTCCTTCCAGAGGCTTTGTTTGTGTTTTACAGGAAAGGTGTTTGTGCACTGTGCTGTGGGTGTCAGTCGCTCAGCAGCATTGGTCCTGGCCTACCTGATGATCCATCACCACCTCAGTCTTCTGTCCTCCATACGCCATGTGCAACAGAAACGCTGGATTTTCCCAAACAGAGGTTTCCTGAGACAGCTTATAGACTTGAACCAACAACTGCAGCACAAAGGGTTCAGTGAGCCTAAATAAAACAAGATCCATAGATTTTGACTTAGAAGTCTTCATTTATAACAAGCAAGACTTTCTCCTATCTGTGCATATATATTTTTATACTGTGTTCCCACGTCATCCTCCCCTGACGTGACCTCAGTGAGGACCTACAGACTGCCCGTCTTTCCCCCTCAGGACCTTTGGCACCAGTGAGCAGACCAATCAATGCAACAGCAACATTAAATAACTCTGCATCCATCCAGACAGAACACACTGAACACTGAGCTAATTTTGGAGTCGGGCAGCATTCAAACAGCCACCTGCTCATGTCCCTCACTGAGCTGCAGACTCTGCTGGTGGACTGTGGACACCGACAGCAGGAGCAGTAATAGGGTAGCACTCTGTTTCCAGGGAGGATGTCAGGGAGCAACCAGCAACAGGACCTGGTGCTCATTAAAGAACTGGAGCTCATCTTGGATTCCTGCAGCCTGGAGCTCACGCCAGTGGATGAAGTCTTGCCCAGCCTGTACTTAGGAAATGTGTGAGTGCCTCCTGTTTATAGCGTGTGCTGTGTGGAAACATGACACCTTCCTGAAATCTGCAAGAGAGCAATTGATCAGTTGTAACAAGAGAGGAACTGATCAGCTGTAATTAAAGTCTCTTAAAGTACAAGACACATGCAGTCTTTTTAATCAACCATAGCACTGGTTCACGCTCCCTCTCTATTCTGTGTTCATCTCTTTGTTCATGTGTTTTTCCAGAGCTGTGGCACAGAACAGAAAGACACTACATAAGCTTGGCATCACTCATGTCCTGAACGCAGCGCACTCCAAGCAGGGCAGCATTGGTGATCAGAGTTTTTATGGGAACACCTGTGTTTACTTTGGCATCCCGGCGGAGGATTCGGATCACTTTGACCTCAGCCTGTACTTCAAAGATGCAGCTGACTTCATACATAAAGCCCTGAAGAGCAAAGGTGGTAAAGGACATGAATGTGACCCTCAAGCGTTTATGATTTTTCCACAGCTGTTTGACATCTCCTCATTGTTCTTTCTCCACTGTGCTCTGCAGGGAAAGTGCTGGTGCACTGCATCATGGGTGTGAGTCGATCTGCCACTTTAGTCCTGGCGTACTTGATGTTGCGGCAGCGTCTCTCTCTCAGAGATGCTCTGAAGCACGTGATCCAAAGACGAGCAATTTACCCCAACCGGAACTTCCTGTCCCTCCTCCTCAAGCTTGATGGACAGCTGACACTCAAACGGAGGTTATGTCCTCTTCTCTGACAGCTCTCTTTCTTTTCTCTTTGCTCTTTCATCATTTTTTGCCCTTAGTCACCTCAGGATGTGTCTCTCTTTGCTGTTACACTCCACTCCAGTCAGTAGGGACAACATTTATAGGTGATGATAGCAGAATGAGTACAATATGGTGCAGTTATTAGTGTGACATTTAAATTCCATATTTGTATTTCTTATTTCTCTTGTCTAATTCTGTTGCACAGTGTCAGCAGCAGTGCTCATGTGTTGTGTAATATTTGTCAGTGTCATCTTTCCTGTGAGGTTTGATTTTAATATTTAAACTTTATTCAAATGTTACCTGTCCATGATGTCAGACATGTCCTCGTGTTATGTAAATACAGCTTTCTGACTATTGTACATATCCATTAAACACATGTTATGATGTTTAATTAATGTAACCTGAAGCTGATGTTTTAATTGTCAGTGTTGTCTGAATATTACACACACTGTCCATTCTCATACATTTACATATGTGTCTTTTCTTTTTCTTAAAAGTAAAATTCAAAGGGCATAACTTAGTTAAAGTCACTAGAGACTGTTATTTGGTATATTTAGTCACAGTCATATTTCTTAAAGGAGCAGAGCAGTAGATGCTACTCTGCTTCTGGGTGGTGATACAGAGACACATACTGTGCAGTGGTGTGTTACAAAACAGTCTGTGGTCATCATGGAAAGTTAGTAAGTGAGCTAATGTTACAGTTGACACGGTTATGTCACATTATCGCCCAAAGCAAAAAGACTTCAGCATTGTAAAATGGATTAAATGTGTATTAAAGTGGTTGAGCTGTGGATGAATACTGTCTGCAGGATGTGTTTGTTAGTGATGAGTGTACGATGACAGAGTTATAAAAAGAAACAGGCTACAGTTGGAATAAAGAGCACGGCAGGAGACGGGTTTGTACTGACTTGTAGTGAGGTAAGTTCACATGATTCAGAGAAAACAGGTTAGTTTTGGCCTATTTCAGGTTGGTCTGCTCAGTCAGTCTCTGGCTCTACCACTGATGATGTGGCTAATGCATTTTCGGTGTGTGTGTGTCTGTGTGTGTGTGTCAGTATGTCTCTCCGGGATCCACCATATGAACCTCCTTCTGTCTCAGACCTGCAGGAGTTCCTGCTAACAGACAGACGGCCCACTGGACATGTCAATCGAGTTTGGCCAAATCTTTACATTGGCAATGAGTAGGTATACACACAGTAACATGAACACATATGTGCATCTGTATAAACAGACTCCACTCATACAGCGGTGAATTGTGTTTCAGGGTGGCAGCCCGTGATAAGGGCTCTCTCCACAGTCTGGGCATTACACACATTGTAAATGCTGCCCATGGACCCCCTAAACCCAGCCCTGGATCCTATCTATATGTCAACACAGGCCCACGTTTCTACCGAGACATGACGGTGGATTATTATGGGGTGGAGGCTGACGATGCGATAGATTTCATGCTTAGTCCTTTCTTCTACCCAACAGCAAGATACATTAGATCTGCACTGGCAATGGGAGGCAAGTCAATCCAACACAACCAACTTTTATGCCTAGAATAAGATGTTTTGTTGTATGTCTGATGAACAGAAATCTCTCTCTCCCAGGACGGGTGTTTGTCCACTGTCTGATGGGTGTTAGCCGCTCTGCAACTTTAGTGCTGGCCTTCCTGATGATTGTAGAGGGCCTGACGCTGCAGGAGGCTGTGGCTGCCGTCAGGCCGCACAGAGACATCTGCCCAAACCCAGGATTCCTGCAGCAGCTCCGCAGCCTTGACATGAGTCTGGAGAGGGAGAGGAGGAGACGACAACAAGCCCAAATGCTGTAAAGACATATAAAAATACACAAAGTCATAAACATCAACATATACATACAGATACATACACATCTGTATTGCTACAGAGGTCACTTAGCCAAGAAGGAGGAAACACCATCTCTGGCAGAGCTGAGGCAAATTCTCTGGACAGGCAGGAAGCCAGTGACACCCGTTAATCAAGTCTGGCCAAATCTGTATATTGGAGATGAGTGAGTAGAAAAAACACACTTTGTATGTTGTAACTTTTGTAAAAAAAAAAATATCAGTTTGTATGCGGTGTGTGTGCAGGTCTGTGGCGCGAGATAAAACCACACTCTCATCTCTGGGTGTTACTCACATACTGAATGCTGCAGCAGGTCGACACCACATCAACACGGGTCAGCAGTTTTACAGTGACCTTGAAGTGGAATACTACGGTGTTGAAGCTGCAGACCATCCTGAGTTTGACCTCCGACCTTTCTTCAGACCTGCTGCACAGTTCATAGACAGTGCTCTTAAGAAAAATGGTCAGTGTGCAATTATGACACAATGTAAAGAGAAACATATATGCAGCTGTTGCACAAATGCATTTATTGTATTTCAACAACCCTTCTCAACAACATTCAGTATTTGTTCTATTTGTGTTGGATGGTGTTAATTTAATTATTTGAGCTGCACAGATTAAGGATAAAGACACACTGACACGGCTTTTTTTGCAATGTAATGATCCCCAACAGTTATTATAATGCATTTATTGTCAACTTTGGATGGTTCATTCTGTCTTATTTCTGGTGAAAATAAACGAAATGTAAGAAAATAAATCAAATTTTTTCTAATCTGCTGTGAAAACGGCCCTTACTAGTTGAATAAATCAACCAATATTGTGATACATGCATTATTTTACTAATTATGACTTAGTATCTCATAATTATGAGATCTGGTCTCCACATTTTTTTTTCTTTTGTGAATGCAATGTGCTTTTAAGGGCCTGTTAAGTTGTAGACAATATTGAGAACAGTGGGAGGAAACTTATATAATCAATAAATGTGTTTTCCAGGGAAGGTGTTTGTCCACTGTGCCATGGGTGTGAGCCGCTCTGGTGCCCTAGTTTTGGCGTATCTGATGATCTTCCAGGACCTGCTGTTAGTGGACGCCATAAATGCTGTGCGTCTGAACCGAGACATTGGACCCAACTCAGGATTCCTGCAGCAGCTCCGAGAGCTGGAGCTGAGTCTCTGGCCACAGCGCAGACAGATAACAGAGGAGGACCACACTGACACTTCCTCATGATGAACACATAAACATGCAGTTTCACCTTGACTGGCACCTGCTTTGTTTGAATCCACATTTTCTCCTACAACAACCTATTTCGACAAATACAAAAGTCATCCCATGCTCATAGCTTGGCAAATGGTGGTAAATGCTAACTGATCCCTACACCTGTTCACATATTACAAATGACTCAACATTCAGCTCCTGCTAAATGTCTTTTGTTTTCTGGCATTTGGACTCATGAGTGAGTTTCTTTTCCACATATTATTTAGGAAAGTAATCACTGTCACGACTAAGAGCACATTTAGAAGGCTGCAAGAAAGCAACTGTGTGTCACGTTGTTAAAGTCAGGTGTTGTGGTGCAGCTGCCTAAAAATATCATGTTAAACACCGAGCCCGCGAGAGCAGTTACCATTCCAGATCTGTGTTTCAGTCTCTGTTCACAAGCAGCACACACCCACTGAGGAAACGCTGAGACGCTGATCTGTGATCCTGCTCAGTAACTGATTTAAAACTTTAAACCTTAAGAAAGAGGTAAGTAATATTTTTCTTCAGTAAAACAAACAGTAGAAAGAGTTGTATGTATATTTGATTCTCTTTAAGCAACTCAGTTCATCCTGTGACATCACAACACTGTTTTACTTCTTTCTGTCTGAAAATGTGTGTGTATATAAAAAGTCACCAATTAAAAAAAATTAATGCATCAAAATACTTAGAATAAAATAAAATGTAATCACAAATAAATACAGTAGAGCATATTAAAAAGCAACTGAATTATTATTTTGGTTTTTTTTTTGGCAATTTGTATAACAGCAATTTTAACTTCACACTTGCAGTGAAAAAGTATGTAATAAATAGGTTATGGCTCATTTCATGTAGTTGTAAGCACATAAAAGGTAATTTATTCATTAACATAGAATTTATAATATATAAATACATATTTTGTGTTACAATTATTCCATATTGATTACTACATTAGTGTGTTATGAACCATGTATTAAAGATGCATGTATGCTTATGAATAATACATTGGGAAACTTAACATGAAGTGTTACTGTTTAGTGACAAAACTATTGTCACACTAATTTACAAGTTATGTATCTCAGAACTACTTTATGTCCCTAGATCCTCTCTCTATGTTAATATAATATACTGTATGCACGCCTTGGAGCAGGGTTCAGGGTGTGTTTTCAGGGCAGCAGAGGTGAGACATGGCCTCCTGTGTGAAGTCCAGAGGTAAAAACCCGTACACAGCGGTGCAGGTGGACCCAGACAGCGACTACATCACACCAGGAACATTAGAGCTAGAGCAGCTGTTCTGGGTCGGCACTGGGCCTCAGTATGCACACGTGAATGAGGTCTGGCCCCGTATCTACATTGGGGACGAGTGAGTAAATGCAAACACAAAGCTCATGGTTTTTCAGCACAATTTTCTTATCTGGATAACGTCATAGCGAGTCTTTGTGCCATTACATGAAAACAGAAAGACGGCTCTGGAGCAGCCTGGCCTGAGGGAGCTCGGTATTACACACGTCCTGAACGCAGCAGAAGGGAAGTGGAATAATGTCCTGACTGGTGCCAAATACTACAGCGACATAGACATCCAGTACTATGGAGTAGAAGCTGAAGACAAACCCTCCTTCAACATTTCACAGTACTTCTGCCCTGCAGCCCAGTTCATCCAAGAGGCCCTCAGTCACACACAGAGTAAGTTCTGGAGGAAATCACAATCTTTGATTCAGACCATTCACTTCACTTCTGAAACCATTAAATCTAACTCATTTTGTTCTAGACAAGGTCCTGGTGCACTGTGTGATGGGTCGGAGCAGGTCAGCCACTCTGGTCTTGGCGTACCTGATGATGAAACACAGTTTGACTGTGGTTGATGCTATTGAGCATGTGCGACAGCACCGTTGTATCCTGCCTAATCATGGCTTCCTGAAACAGCTGAGAGCTCTGGACATCACATTACAGGAGGAGAAGCTGAGACAAAAAAAGACACATTCAGGAAGAGCAGAGTACAACATAGAGAAAATATGAGAGTTTCCTACTTGAAATTTCCCTCAAATAATCTCAGGTCTAACAAAAAACTATATTTGTCTAACTGTTGTAACTTATTGTTTCATGTCAGCCTAATACAATTAAATATAAAATGTGCTCTAAGGACTTTAAGGATGTTTATTTGTCATGCACTGCAGGCCAGTGCTGGTAGTGATCAGAGAATAGATAGCATTTCAACCGGGCTGTGATTCAGAATGACATACAAGATTAAATATTAATTCTGAATAAGAAACAAAATCAGATCACTGATGACATTATTCATGCTATTTGCAAAGAGGGTTCAATATTTTAACAGCAGGAGTGAATGTGTTGTCAGCAATTGTGTGTATACCAAAAAATTCATCAAGGGATTAAAACATCTAATTACATCATAAATAAAATATTTGCACAAATGAATTAAAGTCACAAACTCAACATTGTAAGTTTTGTCGTCTTTATGCATCACAATCTGGCACAAAAATGGACAACTTGTGTGCTACTGAGAACATGAAAAGACATCACATCATGATTTGGTATGAGAACATGTTAAGAAACAACCTATTTAAAGTCTTTTCTTTATATAAACAGACGTACACATTTCAAAACACCTCATATCTTATGATATTTTATCGTATGTCTACAGTCTTAATGACTGTATTCAAGTATTCAGTGTTGTGTAAAACACAACATAACACAAACCCTGGCAAATACTGATGTTTTAAAATGTCTGGCCCAACATCTAACTTGAAATTTCTATTTCCATAAAACGTAAGCATGACTTTTTTCAAAGCCAACAGTCTCGCAGCGTATTCTCCGATGTTTCAAGAGATCAACATTCAGCCAGAAACAGCAGTTTAACATAATTTTAAAGGCTGAAAAATTAACAGTAGAGAAAGCTCAATTTTAATGCCCTCTCCATTTCACACTATTGCAATACAATCTTTCTAACCTTATGTGCATTTTATGGAGGTCGTGCCTCCAACACAAGCCACCTTTAAACCCATCACGTCTAGCTTTTAAGCTTCCCTGCACAGACAAATGTTCCCACTGTAGGCCTTTGATCATCTGCAGAGATAAAAGGCACTCATTACTAGAATGATCTGCCCAAAAAAACATGGTGAGGAAAAACTTTAATATCTGCAAGGCTGATGTTGAAGGTAACTTATGAATTTCATTGACACAGCACAGCTGACATTTAACAGTGATCATATGACTTATTGGGCAGAGGCTATGACACATTTACAATGAGTGCACGTAAAAGAAAGAACATTTGGTTTAATAACTGGCCTGTTAGATTAAAACTAACTTAAATCATAATCAGGATTCATTCATCTTAAAAAATGCAAAACAACCCATGACTGCACATTTTCAATGCAGTATCTAAAACCTGCAGTACCGTATGTGGTATCTTTTTCCTTAGTCCAATCTTTGTGTATAATGTATCCTCTCTTTGTGAAATCAGCCTCTCATGCTTTGATTCAGTCTCCAGGAGGAAGAAAAAAACAAAACAGCTTGTGATGTCACCACAAATGCTCGCATCAGAGTCAGCTGAGTGCCAGAGCCAGAGGCCGGACGCCAGCAGTGAGGCACATTTTTGCATTTTGATACTTCGTGTGAAGCTAAATTATCCGATTGTGTTACCATAATATGAACACATCTCTCCACTGCCTCTTGGCTGCATGATCCTCTGGCGTCTCCAAGTGGAGACACAGAGACTGGCACACGTCAGGAGGCACCCAACCAACAACCGGTAAGAAGTTATGTGCGCATGGACAAAAAAATTACTATTGAAAGGTAGTTTCTTAAAACAATTTGTTCTAAAAAAATTAGTGGTGGTATTGGTGGAAAACAGCAGAGCTTATAGGTCAGAACTGTATTTGGCAGGATGAGGTTTTAGGCTGATGGTAAAGTTGACCGGAGAGTCATCATTTGAAATCAGGTTTTTCTGGGAAAGTGCAACCTGCCCGTCTGATGATGACATTGGCAGCGTAGTGTGCTGCCTTCACACACTGATCCAGCGGTTTCTCCTGAACAAGCTCAGACAGGAAACCTGCAGCACAAGAGGAAAGAGATCAACAGAAACCCACACAAAACACAGGAAAGACCCAGGATCAAAAAATAATAACAAAGAAAAAGGTACAGAATAATAACAGTAAAACGTACCTCCTACAAAGGCATCACCTGCACCATTTGTGTCAACAATGTCCTTGGGGTCAATCTTTAGTACAGGGAAGGTCTTGACCTTGTCACCTGAACACACAGAAAAGAAGAATTATATCTCTACACTGCAGCCTCAACATAAAAACAAATGATTGAGAGAAATACAAACAAGAAAGCAGAGAAAACAGAAAATCTTACTCGAGGCTATGACTGTTTCATCCTTCCCTTGGGTCAACACTACAATCCTATGTCTCTTTGAGTTGACTTTGGGTAAAGCCTGGGCTTTCTTGGCAATTTCCTTAGTGTCCTCTGTCTACAGACAAAATACACATCAGCACAACCACATAATAAAGCAAAGGAAATCATGAGTAATGCAGAATTAATGGGCAAAATGAAAGTGCTCACTTACCTCAAACTCTTGCTCTTTAGCAAATGCAGTGGCCTCCTGAGGAAATAAAGATATTTATGTTTTACATGCCAAGATCGGCTAATTGTCGCACAAAACACTGCAGAAGCATATAAAGTCCATAAATAGACTATTTGAGAAATGTGAAAGTCTGGCTTACGGTCTCATTGCCGAACAGCACATCAACGTAGGGCATAACCTGCATGAGGTTGTCCTTGAAAAACTGGCAGATAAAGGGTGCAGAGAGGTTCAGGCAAAACAGCTTGTTATTTTCAGATGCATGCTTTGCCACTTTCAGGATGGACTCCAAAGAGACAGTCAGGAAAAATCCCTGGAAGGAAGGAATGACACAGAGTCAAGACTGATCTGCTTTTTATATTTTGATGTGCTTCAATGAATCGAATGGCGAAGTAACACATTGCAATAAGTAGACCTGAATAATGTATGTGAATAGCACAACACACCATCCTGTGGCTTGAAACTATCACTACTCACAGCTATATAGTAGACTTTAGCTTTTTCTACCAGCTGCCAATTTTCTTCCAGGTCTAAATGCTTTTCCTTCTTATAGCAGTTTGCAGCAGCAAGGTTTGCTACCAGAGACCTGAGAGGAGAAAACAAAAGAGAGAGTTTGCAGGCAGATGCGATTGCAAGGGAGTCAGTATATGCTTATTAATTTAATTACCCACCTGTTATCTGCAGTGATGCAAGCAGCACATGTCCCTGTGGGCTCTTCATCTTGTTCGTAGTAGTGGGCATCGATGTGGGCCTCCTTAGCCTTCTCCTTCAGGATCTCTCCAAACTTGTCTTTGCCAATGCAGCCAAAGAACGTTCCCACTTTGTGGGGTTGTTGGATCATCCACTACACACAGAGACAACAGCTCTGTCAGATGACTCACTGAGGCCTGCATCTATATCACATTACATCATAACTCCTAGAGTATTGATGTGGTGACAGAGTAAAAGTCTGGACATGACCGACCTGAGCAATCTTTATTGAGTTCTGTGTTGCTCCTCCAGCGTGATACTCAACTTTGAACTTCTTCACAATCTCCTCAAACCTAGAAACAGAGATGAACATGCCATAAATTTATTCATGTTTCCAAAAGAAGATTTAGTGACAGCCCATAAAGTTTGTCCACTTTTGCAAATATGAGATCTAGAAAGTCTTTCTGTGGAGTCCTGGATATATTCTGGACAAGTGCAAAGTTTAAAACCTCACAAAACCCCAACTTTCCATTTCGGCTCAGTACTGAATATGAAACAGTTGAGCACTGACCAAACTGTCTGCGTGGCACCAGAAGCTCAGCCAGACCCTTAAAGGAATAGTTATGTCATTTTGGAATTACACTTTATCGTTGCGAATATTAGGAGAAGAAAATCTGAGGCTTGAGTCATAAAGACAGGAAAATATATAGCTTCATATTTAATGCAATATAAGGATATTTAGCTTGAAATTCAGTAAACACATTTTCCAAAATAACCAAAACTATTAGTCTCATGCTTATATACTGTTTATATACTGTTATACTGCTTCCCAGAGGTAGGATTTGCCACATGGCTGTTATACTGCACTTGTGTCTGCCCTTTGGTGTATCTATTGATGCATGTGGATGTCAGACTGCACTCTTTGCACAAGGCTGCTTTTTACTTCTTCTAGATAAAATATACAATACACACATGACTGATCACTGATTTTACTATCTGAACCACTTACGCCTGTTACACAACACTGTCTGAAGCGGCACTTGCAGCTACGCCATCTCTAATGTGCCATTTTATGCAGTCTAAATATAGCAACCCACACACAGAGTTTGCCGAGTATGCCTATGGAGACTGTGGATGACAGGCCCACTGCTGTTAAAGGTCCTGAGCCAGAGGATGCAGAGGGGGAGACATCTGGTAGTTGAAATCATCTCCCTTTTCTTTATCATTTGTCTATTATAAGTATGTTTAAACAATCTGGCAATGTCAAATGTCAGTCGATCTCAGGATATGGGTGTGAATGGGAATATGTTACATTATAATCAGTATTCTTACCACTGTAAAGAAGACATGATTAAAGACCTAACTGTGGAGAGTCAGAATCCCTTTCTTATCTCCTGCTGTTAAATGTTTGCTTTCTTTTTTCTAGGGGACTGGGAGGTGAAATGTCCCAGTGTGCTTTTGGCTGAGACTAGAGATCCCTCCTGTATTTGCTGCTCTGCTATTGGCCATCTCAGGGCCTTAGGGCAACCGTGGCAATTTCTGGTGTGCGCCTGTTTTGACTGGCCTGCTCCAGAACACGGGGGAAACTCAGGATGAATTGAATTACTTTTCTACTTGTAAAGATTACAAACCCACTTAGCACATGTGTAATGTCTATAACAACCTTATATTCTACAGAAAATGCTGCAATACAGGAGGTACTCACAGTTCTTTGTGTTTGTCTTCTGCCAGGATCTGGTCATTGGGCTTCAGAGTGTATCTGCAAATAATTTAAAGGAGAGATAAAGAGATGTTAGTTTCCGCAGGTCATCAGAAACATACCGTCTGCTAAATCACCTCTCCTCTTTTTACCAACTAAAATCTGTTTTTTTCCTCCACACACTAATTCCAGAAAATTAGCCATCACATGTTAAAAACCTGGATTATGTTTTACGTAGATACGTTTTGACATGGAAAATCTGATTCATGAAATTATTCAGCTATTAAATCACAAGGTATGGCTTAGGGCAACTGTGAACCCTCACTCAGTCCACATCACATATGTTGGTCAATAAATCTAATCAGACTGTAGTTTCCTTGAAAGACAAAGGCAGGTTAGAGATTAAACTTTAGTTTTTGCTGTTTGCTTTAGTCTATGTGAGACTGACAAAGAGCTGTGGTTGGCTGTGTTTGCTCTAATCCCAGAGTTTATGCAAGAGGCCTGAGAGTGGACTCTGAGCTGGAACCCTAAGCAGCCCTTTGCCCTGGTCAACTCAGTGTGACAGAGTTTAGATAGACCACAAAACTGCAGCTCAGACTGTAGGTTTCCACTGAAGGCACCCACTATTTAAAAGAATATAAAGTATAGAAATATGTAAAATCTTGATATGAATATCAAGATTTCTGCTAAATTAGTAGTGGAAACATAAAACCTCATCTTTAACTGATAGATCAACTGTAGACTCAGTGATTTCTATGTGCTCTGCTTAATGCATTTAAAGCTTCACTGGCATCATTTAAGTACATGAATACATGGGCATTAATGTGAATGTGATGACAAAGCAGGGAGAGGCTCTAATGCAGGCTGGTACATGTCACCTAACTGTAATGTATTGAAGCATTATACACTCTTGTAATAAAGAAACGGCCATATTGATATAAATTGTGTGGTCAAAACAGTAGAAACACCTGTCGGTATAACAAATTGCAATTCAACAGCAGCATAAACTATATTCAAATTGATTATACAGTTTAATTGACACCTCTGAAATGGTTTAAACAATAACAAATTCAAACAAATCACCGTCATGAAAAGAGGATTAATTTCAGGGCAGCTGGATTAGAGTGCATTAGTAATAGCTGAATGTTTCTAATGAACTTGTATCTGCTGGACATCCAGTTCAGCTGAGGCTGATTATTGCAGATCTCTGCTGTTTCCTGTGCTCTGGTGTCTTGTATCGTCATTATCTTGTTTCTCTATTGATTGAATTACATCAGACATCTTGCTCCTACAGTCAGCCTGTAGGAGGAGCAAATTCACTGACACTGACTCCATATTTTCCCTCATCTAACGGTTATTGTGCTATAAAGATATTTTACACAAGTGAAAAGATTCTTTAACAAAACAGAACTTTCATTCATATTTTTGGCAGTTTTGTTCTTTTGTTCTCTTTGATTCATGTAAATGGTTTAGTATACGCATTGATGTCTTAACTTAAAGTAACTTTTGAGGAGTAGTGAACTACTACTACTAGGCAGCAGTTCATAGCATTTAACTTACTTGTCCAGGAAGTCTTTGTCCACTATTGCACAGATGTCCAGCAAGGGATTTCCCATGCCAAAGAGTGAATTGGAGCTGAAACAAAAAGATTAAGTGTTAAAACAAAAACTTGGCTTACAGTTCTCGTTGACCACTGTTTGTCTTTACTTTCTGAAGCTGTTCTTAATGATTCATCTGCATCTATCACCAGTTACAACTTTAAACTGTCTGGCTGATTTATTAAAAGAGCAGACAGACTCTTTTAGGTTAATTTCTCAACAAAAAGTTAAAAATTCATGTTTGCTCCAGAGTGTGATGGGTTTTACCTTAGCTTTCACAGTTGATTTGAAAAAACACAGTTTTGTTTCCATATGATTTCAATGACATAGTTTAAAATCTTGAACCCACACTGAAAGAAAAGAAGATAACTCAACAACAAATTTTGCAAATGAAAATGAATCTGACATGAGCAGAAGTGAGAAACCCAGTCAGTCATGCATGTGAGCATGTTATGACATTCACAGCAAGGGAACATCAGGACAGCTGTAGGCTGTGTCTCTGTTTTTGTACAATCTGTTCTTTCCTGAGACAAACAACTCATGGTTTGAAAATGATGGTCTTGTAAATGCCTACCTCTTTGTTTTGAAATCGGCATAGCTACATTACCACCACAGGGACTGCAGAAGGCACCTCTGTGCTTTGTGTCAACACATAAAATTTCCACTAGAACACATCCTGCACATCCCTAATCGGTTAAAACCAATGAGTCAATCTGCAACGATAGTTTGTTTTAATGTATGAATACTGAATTATCTTAAGTAATTCTTCTTAAGGGAAGGAATTGTGGTGGCATTAGTGTCACATTCACTCTTGTATGCTAGTCTTTCATGTTGACACATCTGAACGTTTCTGGGAAACAACCATATGCAGCAAGTCTTCGCATAAGAGCCCCTGACAGATGCCACCTTAACACGAACATGTGCAAGCATATTTTTGAAGCTTTAATGCACCAAGAAGAAGGGAGGTAGAAGAAAAACAAAGACAAGGGAGACGTAGTTATCGGGCAGACTTATGCTACTCACTGGACAACAACAGCAACCAAAAAAAAAAAAAGGCGCATCTACAGATACCACACCCTTACTATCAATTCCTACAGCACAAACATCTGCCAATATGCATTCTGATAATTACTGGACTTGTGCAGTCAATTGCACTAAACAAGAACCAATGCCTGCCTTTAGATCTCCTCTCTGTATGTCAACGTGGTCTTACCTTGCAGCAGACATAGTGTCCATCTCTCTGTGTATCTGCTAGATAGTGACAGACCTGTTGAGCAACCTAAAACCGGTTTAAAAAGACCAAAGCATTCAAAAAACTTCACAATTTGAGCTCAATGCAGACAGATCGATTTTTCCCTGCAACCACAGCTCCTCCTACTTGCGAGGGACTGATTGGAGGCAACTGAAGGAGTAAGGACCAGGGCGGTCCTTAGCAGCCAAATCACCCAGTCAGTCTTTAGAGGATAAATTACAACGTTAGACGAGTGGCGAAGACACAGGTCCAATGATCAGCTTGAGCTGAACACTTCAAGTCGCCGGGGGGACACCACAGTCACAGTTAATCAGGCACAAAACACCCAAACATCGCATGTGCACAACCACGTGACTGCTTTGTAATTCATTGTTTAGGGAGCTGGTACAGCACGACTGAGGCCAGCTCCCCCTCCAACAATCACTGCTATACCAAGCAGCAAAGCAATCCCTGGCAGTGAGTGTCCAGATCAGTCCAACTATTTCTTAAACATGCTGGGGCAGGTGGTGGCCACACTTTGCTTAGATTAGATTTCAGCACACCGACCTGAATATAAACCTCATTAGACCATGCCACCTGACAACAGCAGCACCTCTACTCAACTCTCCTGATCCGTTTTTACAATCAGCTCTTTGCTAACGCTGCAGCATGAAAGAAGGACTTTACACCGGTCGTTGTGGAAGACAACCTCTTCTCACTACGGTGGTGGTCACACAAACACTTAATCAAGAAAATCTTAGTTTGCACCATTTTCAGCACGTATTTATAAGAAACTTAAAGTCAAACTGTAAACTTAACATGCGACTTTGGCGCACATTAGCATTCAACCAGCTCAGAGGGACCTCCTCCCTTCGCAAATAACTAGTTTGTTAGCTGCTTTTATCTTTCGGTCACCTTAGTTTGGAAGGACTCTTTTTGGTCGGAGACTCTGGCTTCTGCCCCTCTGAAAGTTTGGGTTTCTTGGCTTTTGGTTCTTCTGAAGCCATCACAGCAGGACGGAGCACGTTGCAGTCACCTTAAAGCCGGTGGGAAAATGCGTCCAGCTGGGGGTTTACACCCGGAGCAGCGCCTCGCAGGAGACAGCATCCTCCCCCTGCGTTGTGTGACGCCTTCACAGACCTCCACCAATCAGAAGCCGTACATTTTGTTACGTCATTGACTCTGTATGACGGTTTATTTTGTAATGAACGTAACTAATTATAATTATAAGTAGCTTAAGTAATGGTGTTCACGATGAAAGGAAAAATATTATTAATATTATTGCATTACAGTTAGTTCAGCCACAAAGCAGCTTTCTAAAACCACTGTACATATGTGCAGTATGATGCAGATTTAGGAGACAGATTTAAAAAAAAAATGTTTTAATTTTAAAGACAAATGTTTCCCGCATGGATTTGGTGGAAGATGAACCTGAACTGATGCAACAAAATATGTCCCTTTATTTGTTTAATAAAAGTATTTGTATTAACATTAACTGCTATAAGCTTATGCTACGTAAATGTGTGTCTCGATTTCTTTTAGTTTGACCAAATAAAATACGTGCTTGTGTTTTTATCGGTTATAACCACAGTCATGTGTTAAGATAGCCGATCACCAAACTTGGGACAACTTTTGCATGGATGGGACAGAACGACACCTGAAAGACGCTACCCAGGGTAAAAATCTGAGAAGGAAAATAGCTGCCCGCAAATGTCGCCTGATTAAAAAGTCGTTGCTACTTGAGAATATTTGAAACATGCGAAATATATTTTAGTTCTTTGCCAGTAATATTTTTCTTTATATTTATTCGTTTAGTGTTTATTATATTTTTTCGATGTGTGTTGTCACTACTGGTTAGGTTGTGTTTACGTGTGCATAAATCGTCAGGCGTCTGCTCAGCAGCCCATCCAAACCTGCCATATTGGCACATATTATACATTCTTGGCACAATCGACTGAAGTTAGCAGGTAAAACTTTTAATATGTCAAAGTTTGTACGTGTTATTGTTTATTTAGAACTTTCGTATCGCGTTGAATTTGTAGTTTATTTAATGTTTAGCCTTAATGGCAGTTTCCGTCGAAGTTGCCCGTCTCAAATTGCTAACTAGCCGCTGAAGTTACCTTAAGTTTGACAGGTTGACGGTAGGTAAATGTTGACAAACGATGCGGTTTTACAGTGTCATTTGCATTGTTTTGATTTGTGAGCTAATACATGTTTGATGAGGACTGAAGTTTAAAAAACAACTGCTGATGTAATTCTGCCATTCAGAAACACTGTGCACCACTAACAACAACAACAAACACCTCATTGTTGCAGCTGAGATGATCCACAGTCTGTTCCTGATTAACGTGTCGGGAGACATCTTCCTGGAGAAACACTGGAAGAGTGTCATCAGCCGGAGCGTGTGTGATTACTTTTTTGAGGCGAAGCAGAAGGCAGTGGACCCTGAAAATGTGCCCCCTGTCCTGCAGACCCCACACCACTATCTCATCACAATATTCAGGGGCAAGCTCTTCTTCCTCTCTGTCATCCAGACGGAAGTCCCTCCACTGTTTGTCATTGAGTTCCTGCACAGGGTGGCAGACACATTTCAGGTGCTTTGCTAGATATATACGTCTGTTCTAACATAGTTTCCCATAGAACCAACCTTAAACCAACTTTCAGGAAACCAACTTGGTGTTGTGACACCACTCCTAAGTAACAGAGTAAATCTGAGGGGTTCATGGGAATGAATTTAAAAAAAAAAAGAAAGAGTGCTACACACATTTGAATTCTCACCTACACCCTTGTTTTTGTGAAAACTGAATAGTCTCTGTTTGAGAGAGACAATACGAGAATTAGAGGTGAAAGCTTGTTCGAAGTTGTTGTTCATGCATGCTACGGTTTCATACTGGACAAGAAACTGCAGTAAGCATGTCTGACAATAACACTAAATTATTAATGTATGAATAGAGAACATAATCACTAATAGCCCTAATACACACTGCAGATTTTGACAAAGCAGAATGTGGCGACATATTGCTGTATGACTTCGCTATTCTTTAATTTAGTCTATTCAAACCATGGTAAAGTGACGAAAGTAGTACTAGTAGTAAATACTTCAACACATACAAACACTTTCTTGGTTTTGGGTGTGATGTTGTTGGGCAGCATTTCCTCATAATGCAGAGCACAAAGGAAATGAAGGAGCTCCTCACAGCCACTGTATGTTAACGTTAAGGTTTATAAATTGCACATGGTTTTATAGTGTGAAGTTAAAATGGCTGTGCAAAGTCGCATTTTGCATCTATGGCTATACATGAATATTGTCAAATTCAGTGTATTGTATCTACAATGGAATTAGTTTTTTTTGCTTCAGCTTACAGTAACAGGTATTTTGTTGTGGACAGGACTACTTTGGTGAATGCTCAGAAAGTGTAATCAAGGACAATGTGGTGACGGTGTACGAGCTGCTGGAGGAGATGCTGGACAACGGCTTTCCTCTAGCAACTGAGTCCAATGTCCTCAAGGAGATGATTAGGCCTCCCACAATTCTGCGATCAGTTGTTAATACACTCACAGGTCTGTCACAGACTACCTCACCCTCTGTGCATTTGTCTCTAAACTACACTTAAAAAAATCTTTATGCAATGTTTATATGCACATTTATATTTTTGCCTTTGTTTCTTAGGAGGAAGTAATGTTGGTGATATGTTGCCAACGGGACAACTGTCCAATATCCCCTGGAGGCGAGCTGGTGTTAAATACACAAATAATGAGGCATATTTTGACGTCATAGAGGAAATAGATGCCATTGTGGACAAATCGGGTACAAATTATTATTGCGAGTTTGATCTCAATAGATGAAGAATGTATTGATAACATAAGTGCTGGCTGCCTTTCAAACATGTTTATATCTGCTTGAATGTTTCATATTTAGGCACAACGGTATTTGCAGAGATCCAGGGTGTAATTGAAGCCTGTGTGAGGCTCACTGGGATGCCTGATCTGACTCTGTCCTTTATGGTGAGTTAATTTCCTTCTATCCTTGTGTTTTTATTTATGTGTTGTGTGTTATGGCATCTGCATGTGCATTTCTGTGTAGTGTTATATTCACTCATCATTGTTGTTCAATCACAGAATCCTAGTCTTCTAGACGATGTGAGTTTCCACCCATGTGTACGGTTTAAGCGTTGGGAGTCGGAGCGTGTCCTCTCTTTCATCCCACCAGATGGAAATTTCTCACTCATGTCCTATCACGTGAGCTCTCAAAAGTAAGCAGTGGGCCCACTACACTGTATGTCTTTTATCATAATTAAATACAAGAAAGGAAAAATACCCTAAAACTTTGGTTTTAAATAGGTGATCTAATTATACTGACAGTTAATTATGTGTTTTTTCTTTCCTCAGTCTTGTGGCCATCCCAGTGTATGTGAAGCAGAACATCAGTTTCTTTGAGACAGGCTCTTGTGGTCGTCTGGACATCACAATCGGACCCAAGCAGACCATGGGCAAAACAGTGGAGGGCTTGATGGTCACTGTCCACATGCCTAAAACAGTGCTCAGTGTCAACCTCACTTCAACACAGGGAAACTACACCTATGAACCTACTACTAAGGTGACCACACATACCAAGACATACCCAGTAATTAGATTTTTGCACATACTCTGGACGGAAGTGGTGTAATTCCCCTCCAATGCTGTGGTGATATGGGGAAAATCAAACTAAAACTAAAACTTCGACCTTACTCCATGACTATGTTTTGGTAGGTGTTGGTTTGGGACATTGGGAAACTAAACCCCCAGAAGCTTCCTAACCTGCGAGGCAGTCTGAGCATGCACATGGGAGCCCCCAAACCTGAAGAGAACCCTTCACTCAACATTGACCTGAAGATACAGCAGCTGGCCATATCTGGTAATCTTAGCTGGTCTAGATTAAAAATCCCCTGCATCCCTCTCCACCTCAGCTGTTGTGTTGGCGTTTTATTTTTCAGTTCAGTAGTCGACTCTGTATTTCCATTGATTTCTCACTTCTCTTCTCCTCCCTCTGTTCAGGTCTCAAGGTGAGTCGTCTTGACATGTATGGAGAAAAGTACAAGCCATTCAAAGGGGTCAAATATCTGACTAAAGCGGGAAAATTCCAAGTGCGGACCTGAGTAGTGACTGTCACAGGCCAAAGGTCAACAAACCAATGTGCCAAATAGGCAGCACAGTTACTACCCCTCTCAGGACCCCTGAGAGGGGTAGTGACCTAATCCTGCAGCTTATTGTTGTTAATGAATGATTTTGCATTCTAACAGATATTTATTCAGTGTTTAGCATTACATTTAAGTGACTGGATGGTATTTGTGGCCTGGAAAGGGAAGCCTTAATAATCTGTGTCCTTCTTTAAGTGCTATTAATTTCTATCCAGTTTATATGTGCAGTGTTGTATGAACCATTCCTTTGGAATATTTTGGATTTTTCTTTTTTATTATTATTATTTCTAACACCTTCTGAGTGTTGCCTAAGGGGAATATTTCCGTTTGAAAAGGGACACTCGCAGCTTGCCGCCTTGCTCCTCACTACTTAGCACCTATACAGTCTTATCTGCATGTTGCCTAAGAGAAAGCAGCTGTGCCTATGAAAGCCTTCTTTTACATAAGGTAGCCAGTTTTATACTTGCATATCTCTGTCTCTCTCTCTCTTTCTATCTATCTCTCTATGTTTATTTTTCGAAATGTAATGTATTATCACTTTCTGAGTAGCTGCAGTGATTCACTGTCAGTGCAAGTATTTTAACACATGCTCACTCTTCAATGTTGCCTTGTAAGGGTAGGTTAAAGTGCTTTGTAAAGCGCACACTACGGCACAAACGCCATGTTTTGGTGGCCTGAGGGAATATCTTAAAAATATCTCATATCTAGGGTACATAGTTTGATCCTCAGGGCCTAGAAACATGCCAGTGATTCACACAGGCTGTGAGAACACATGTAAAAAGTACTCAGAAATCTCTGTTATCCTCACAAGTCTTGAATGCAACTTCTTTACTCAGCACAGCATTTGCACAATCAGTTGTCCACATGAAATATACTAAAAGCTCTTGTATGAAGCTGAATCTGTATTTCAGTGTAAAAGATGCCTTAAAACTTTTTAAAATTATTGTGTTTGTGTTTGCTTCTTTCAGTCATTCTAACAGGATGGCTAAAGGGGTGGGGCTGGTAGATCTAGACTGAAATATCTACTAGTTATTACATATAAGGTCTGCACGACAGCGCAGTGGTTAGCACTGTCGCCTCACAGCAGGAAGGTCCTTGATCTGACCCAGATAGCTGGGCCCTTTACAGCATGTGGTAAGTTTGCATGTTCTTGTTGTGCCTGTAGGTTTTTCCCATAGTCTGAAAACATTCAGGTAAAGTTGATCAGCGCTGCAGTTCGCAATTGACTGGCGGATGAGGATTGTGTTGCCATAAAAG
Organism: Anabas testudineus; assembly: GCF_900324465.2. Lineage (NCBI taxonomy): Eukaryota > Metazoa > Chordata > Actinopteri > Anabantiformes > Anabantidae > Anabas > Anabas testudineus. The sequence continues at coordinate 9,649,392 of NC_046624.1, forward strand.
GTTCTACAGGTATTCAGGTATTCATGGTTGCCTGTGGTTGAATCCTGCTGACCAAGGATCCCCTGGCAACAACATAATATTGACAATGGTGTTTTTAGTTAAACCTAAAAAATAACAATGTGTTGATTGCAATTGAGTATTTATGACTTGAGCTCTTAAACGGTGAATTATTAGGCTGACTCTACTTATATTCGTCGTCATCAATCTTTTATTCTTCCAAGGCACAGCAGATGTGTTGGCAGGGCTAGAAGCTATCAGAATACATTCAAGGTGTGAAATGAACACATCAAGTACACACAAAACTATACCCTGTCACTGTCGGTGAGGGGTCAGTCACTGCTACATGCCCAGTAGGCCCAAATAAAGATGCAGTTTAGTGTCTGTGCTGCAATTCAGAGCTCTGTCTCCAAACATCATGAGGACGGCTCATTTGTACTGTCAGAGTGACGAAGCTTCACACGTACACACAGGCACACATGGACAAACACTGATACGTTTGGCCAGCCATTGTTAAAAATATGTAGGCTGAAAAAAGTTGATGAAATACTGTTGAGGAAATTAAAATATGCATTCACTCATCTGGTTGCATATAATATTCAGATATCAGTTAGAAATCCTTCAACTGTTTAATTATCTTAAACAGAGAGGTTTTTTTTCAAAGTTTAGAGCTAAAAAACTAGACTGGCATTGATGCCAGAAAAAGGTTGTTTTTGCTCTCAAACCTCTGGGGGTTGTCAGTAAATCAGTGTTAAAAAGATGCTTCAGAGGATTGGTACTGGAACTACTGAGCCCACGCATGGAGGAGAGTCTAAAAACACGATGCTGAGTAGCTGTCTAGAATTGGTTTTGATAAATTTTGACAAAAAGTGTGACAGAGATAGCACAAAAAAAAACAAAAAAAATACAATTAGTTTCAAATATGCAAAGGAAAATAATCTGGGTTTAAGATAAATTCATCAGTCTTACAGTAATAAAACAAATCCTTTGGCATTGTTCACTACGAACGTTAAATAAAATTAAAACAAACTTAAAACATCTCCACTAACCCTGACCTTTACCTCACTGTCACATTTACTGCCGCTGTCAGGTGAAATCCACTTTACTACTAAGTATGAACATTCCTGCAGTCAACATAAAATGCTTTTAATGTCCAACCATATATGTTTTTTAAGGTATACAATTGTTTTTGAAACTGTATGATTTGCCATTTATATCCATTCAAAGACGTTTTAGTAGTTCAAGTATAAACATCCCCAGACAGCAGTCATGATGTGTCACGTTTGAATATGTAGATCTTCAATCACCAAAAGTAAACATGAAGATAGGAGAGACTCCACAATTTAGTGTCCAACTAAGTGAATAAAGCTCATAGTTGACTGTTGTCTATAAAACAAAGAACTGGTGTATATACAATAGACATTAAGAAACTCTCACTGAAAATAAAAACTGAATGAAAAGTAAACGTCCTCTAGAGGATAATATCTTTAGGTTGCAATTTGCCTTAAAAAATAGAAAACATTTTCATGCAAAAAAAATATATATATTCCTGGGATTTAGATAAACTCTTGTAACACAACATACCAAAAATATATATTCAAAACTGTCTCAGATTAGCCTGCGTGAATCCACAGTTACAGATAAAGGGAACTGGAGAGCAAAGCTGAACTCACTCCAATCAATGAAACCTGCTTGGTTTCAGCACCTTCACACACTCAAACTACAGTGGAGCTTTGACGGTTTCCTCTGATGAAGTGCACGTTTACTCAGGATGAGTATGCACATTGCTACTTCTACATGAGGTGTGTGCTATCAGTGCCAAGTGCCGAGTGTTACTACAGCGGCTTCAGCGACCAGGTTTGTTTATTGGTACCAAGGAGTCTTGCGCACCCAGCGTAGGGTGAATCCTGCATCTGTGCGAATCTTGATTGATGCTGCTTCTGCTTCTCTGACAGTCTCCTTCACTGACTGCATCAGATTCTGAGCGTTATGAACCAACATCTCTGTGGCCTGGAGAGGGAAACAGAGGTGAGAAAAAAAGTTAGTTATCACGGTTAGCACTGGTTACTGAGTAAAACTACTAATACATTGTAATAAGATACTTCAAATGCATACTTGAGTATAATACTGAATAAATGTACTTAGTTACTCTACATCAGTGCAGGTGATTCACTAATCAGTTAAATTGGGTTTACCTGCTCTGACTCCTCTTCACTAATGTTTGTTCGTCCCAGCATCGTGGCTTTGACAGTAGAGAGGATCTTCAGCTGAGTACTGATGGTTGGGATTCGTTCACACACCTTCAAAGGGAGAAATATGTCAGTTATTTGTTGTACAACACGGGTGAGTATGTGTCTGTCTCGGTTTGTCTTTACCTGTAGAAGATTAGTCCTGATGCGCCTGTCAGTGCACTGTTTGGCCACTTCTTTAGCCAGTCTTGTTACCTCATCCGAGGCCTTGGCGATGTCCTTGGCACACTGAATCAGTGCGCGTTTGTTTCCGCTTCCACCGCGCACCAGTCGAGACATTTCCGCCATCAGCAGAGCCATCCGCTTGGCTGCTGCAATGATGTCGTTACCCTGTGAAGAAGGGGGAGGTGGTAGAGGAGGAAGGCTGTGAGCGGGACACTTGAGAGAAGCTTTAGATGAAAGAATGCAATGGAAAGATTTTCTGTCATGTTTCCACACATTTTTAAGATGATCAAAACATGAGATCATGAAAATAGTGTTATTAATTAAACAAATACTAGTGCTTTGTATGAATCAAATTTGATTTAAAAAAGCAAAAAAGGCATTAAAGTGTGTTTAACACAAAGCTGCATGCAGTGTCAGTGTAAGCACATATTCTTCAACCGTCATGGAGGATTTTTTTTTATTTCCATAGTTTTGAAGGGAAATGAGAGTTCTCATTGTCTCCCTCACATTACAGTCAGCCTGCGGTTAGTATCCATGAGGCGATGGTTACAGTGGTCAGTACACACCCTGAGGCTGAGAAGCAGAAGCAGGTGATCAAATCAGGCAAGCAGGCAGTCTAATGTCAAAGCTACATCACCCAGAAGTCTTTGGGAAACTGTCATCCTTGGCTTCACAGGTTGGTCAGACAACGAGTGACCGACAACAGCGATAACAGCGAGATGGAGCGTCTGGCTCCTCCTTTAAACCACTTTACCTAATCATGAACATAAGGGAGGGACTTGTGAAGCCAGTACCAGTTTGTCCATGAGGTGCAACAAACAAACTTGCCAATCCTTGACCTTTAGTGCAGCTTTAGCACAGCATCAGCATAACCGTGTGTCAACCATGTCTGAGTGTGATGCAACAACAGTAAAACAGCAGCCACAGCTTTGTTGGAGGTTTCCATGGTAGTGGCAGAGCTCATCGTGTGCACGGCCACAGTGACTGTCAGCTACAACTCCAAAGGGTGTTTCTTTGTCCTGCAGGGCTTTTCCTGCATGGTGTGGGCTTGCATGCGTGGATGTGTGTGTGAATGTGGGGTCAAACAGTACTTTTTCATCCTCCCCAAAACACTTGGAGTCATTCATAAATACTACCTGACCCACATCTGGTTGTATGTGCACTCATGTGCATGTATTTGCGCAGACCTTGCTGGACCACTTGCGCGCCTCCTGGTGGAGAGACTGGGCAGCTGCCAGAATGGGTTGATTGACAGGCTGGTTGGAGGGCATCATCAGCAGTTCTGGCTCATAGTCATCCTCACCATCAGTAAACTCATCTTCATCATCTACCTCCCTCTCCTCTACTGCCTCCTCATCCTCAGGCTGGGCAGGGCAGGTGGGGTTGTTGGAGGTGGTTGGAGGAGTAGGGTAGATTGGGATGGGAAGGAGAGGGAGGTAAGAAAAAAGGGGTGGGAGGAGGAGGAAAAAAAGGAGGAATATGGAGAAGAAGGGAAAGGGAAAGCCAGGGATGGCAGGAGGGAGGGAAGCATGGGAAAAGGAGCCATTTAGTACAGTATGAGAGGCACTGCATGGAAGAACAGAAGACAGGAGATTTACAGAAGGGAGGAGCGAATACAAGCACTGTGAAGGAGCGAGGAGCAAAGAGAGGGGAGGTGAAACTGGATGCACAGGCAAAGATGGTTTTGGTGCGCAAAAAAAGAGGAAAGAGGAGCTGACTGTGGCGGGCAGCAGGTGAATAATGTGCCTTATTTTAAAGGCTGAGGCTGAGCTGACAGGTTGTAAAACATTCAAACTAGGCCTGTAAAAAAACAAAACAACTGTGGCTGGCATCTTTAGGAGCCTAGCAGTGTGCCAGTGAGCCATTAGGAGTTACTTTGTGTCTGGTTTCCAAAGACATCTCCAATGTAAAGATCACTAAACAGGTGTGGTCAAGAGGGCTACAAAAGCAAAAATGATTATGATATTCACAAGGCTATTATTGATTGATAATCAGTCAATATACATGGAATAACAATTCCTATACAGTAGACACAGTTATGCAATTCCTCCACACAAAAACACTTGGACACACACACATACAAAACACAGAGACCGAGGGGGGTAATAGTGCAAAGAAAACAACATTTACTGTAGACATGGTGTCTCTCTTTTCTTCTCCTTCTTCTACTCATGACGGTTGGATTGTCTCTCCACAGGTTACTAATTGTCTCATGTATATACTTTACTGCATGTAAGTATGAATGTGTATTAGGCCCCTGACATGCTTACATGCCAACACCTTGAACAGATGACAGTTTCCCTCCATATTTCAGGATCAACATGATTTCAGGAAAAAAAAAAAACGTGATTTCAGGAGATTCCAAGAATACGAGGAGGTACTTCAGTGTATTATGTCCAAAAGATCTACTCATCTACTCACATGTCACAGAACCCAGACCTGTGTGTGGATATTTCTGTGTGTTCTGTGTGAACCGACCTTGCTGGACCATTTTCGTGCCTCATCGTGCAGCTGCCGGGCTGCCACCATCATGGGCTCACTGAGCACCTCTCCAGCCTTCTGCTCCGGGAACTCCTCATCCTTCTCCTCTGGAGGAGGGGGGCGAGGCGGGGGCACCTCTCCCTCTGGCAAGGGGGGCTTGGGTGGTGCCTGCTCATCACTAACCTGGAAAATATATAGGATCAATAATTAGGATATCATATTTAAAGTTCTTGTGTAAAGGATTTGAAAATGTCAAATTTTGGCTCTATGTTGTGGTCATAGCAAAAAAGGCACTGTAGCTTATATGATTGCTGGATGAATGGTCTAAAAGCAACACTTAACCTATACATATTGGCATCATTTTCCTCTTAATGAATACCATGGAAAACATACTTAATCAGAAATGAGCTTTATTCTGGGTAACTGGAAGAGTACTAGTAGGTGTTTGTATGTGCTTACATGGAGCTGGTCCAGGTCAGGAGGTGGAGGAGGAAAGTCAGGCTCCTGAGGCTGGAAGGCTTCCCTAACCTTTCCGACTGCAGCCAGGATCCTCAAACATGAATCCAGATAAGCTTTCTGCAGGGCTGTGGAGGAGAGGGTGATTTATAACAAGGTATCATGATTAAACCTGTGTTATATCTTTTTATATCTTTAACATGTGCTTTCATACAGTATTGTACCTTTGTCTTGTATGTTCCCAGCCACTGCCTTGGCATCCATCACCATGGGTGAGATGGTGTGTGAGAGGATGTCTGACGCGTGTTTCACTGTATCTCTGAACCGCGGATCTTCAGAGTTCTCCACTTCCCTCTTAGCCACCAACAGGACCCGATTAGCTCGTCTTGCTATGCTTGTTGCCCCGGCAACCAGCATCTGGGGCTGAACATTCGCCATGGCAACTCGACACTTGTCTATGTCTTTCTTTATAGCCTCCTCGGAAGCATCTAACAGAGATTTGGTGTCGATGGCCTCATCTACAAGACCTGGAGCCACAGAAACACACACACACACACACATATATTAAATACTATATCATGAGCAGTGTGTTAATGTAGTTCGGGAAATCTATGTCCTGCAGGCTGCTGGGGCTAATACAACTACTTGAAATGTTGAGAAAATCCTCACCAGTGAGTCTCTCCACATTGTCAATCCACTGGTTCTTCATAGTGTCAAAGTGCTCGTATGCTGCTTTGTTCCCAGGATTCTTCAGCAGGATCCGAGCAGCAGAAGTCACCTGGACATGAACAACACATGTTAGTCAGGTTGTATATGACGGATTCTTACAGCAATATGTTTCATTAGTAAATTCAATCATGCAAATTATTGACACTAAGACAAACAGCACCTGTGGTGTGAGCTCCCTGGCGTGTTTCACAGCAGCATGTATCCCCTCCACTGTGCCCTTATTAGCTGTTCCCACAGCAGCAGCCTTCTCTGCAGTTGCCGCCAGTCGACCTGCATGGGTCTCAAAGTTTCCAGCACGCTCTTCAAAGACCTGTGGAAAATATTAACATTGGTGTTCCCACATTTCAATAGTGCAGAATCACTAGAAATGCAACTTATAGGTTTTGTTGCTGTAGCCAAATCACTGACCTCCTCCCTGTTGGGGGCATCAGGTGGTGCAGTTGCAGCCACAGCCAGCAGTTTGATAGGTGTGGTGGTGTCACTGAAAACATCAGATACTTCCTGGGTCATCACCTCCTGCATGTGCTGTCTCAGGTCCTGGTTAAAGAAGAATGTTTTATATCAGTCCACTAGGTGGAGCTATGCACCAATGCTTTGAAGAACAATGAACACATATGATTCATGCATACAAACCCAGGAATATGCCATCATTTAAAAAAATGGTGGTATAGAAATCCATTTATTTGCATTTAACACAAACGTTAGCCTAGAACATTTGGTATTGTTGGAACCGTCATGGTCTTCACTATAATTTACTATAACCGGTGTGTTTGTGAGACTGTTGAGCTACTGTACCTTGAGACTGTCCTGCAGTTGTGCGGCTGTAGCTCGTGCATGAGGAGCTTCAGCCTCGCCCCTGCCGGCCATGTCTGCCAAAGATGCCATTAGAGCCTCTGTGCGGTCACAGCGTCCAATCATATCCTGTCGATAAGGGCCTAACATGCCTGCTGCTAGCCTCCTTCCTTCCCCAACCATTCCTCTGATTGCTGCCTGACCTGCAGAGAGAGAGAGACAAGGCAGAAGTTATCCTCACATCACATGTGGATTCACAATAGTCCCTATTTACATGGTGGATCCCTAAATTGCAGCACTGTGTCTTTGTACTTGCTGGTTTAATATGACAATGCAAGTTTTATAAGAGAATGAATGGATGAGAGAATACAGAATGTGATTTATGTATGTATTTTGTGTTTGTATTTTTGTAATGTATTTTATAGGGGACATGCTGACCTCATAAAAAGTTCCAGGAAGTCTTTATGTAATTAATACCTAATGCGTGATTATATCCTAAAATAAAGTATTTACTGGGCAGGTACCTTCGTTCCACTGTAGCCTCTCATACTCTGCTCCCACAGAGAAGCATGGGAGGAAGCACAGGAAACAAGCAAATGACAAAAATAGTCTAGAGCAGCATGAAACAAAGCTTTAAAAAACAATACAATGCCCCTAAATATCCTGAGTAAGTCAAGTCATTCAGTGATTAATGAATGAGATACATCACTATTCACACTTAAGGAAATGGCATCAGTCACCATAGCAGTTATTTCATTCAGAAAATTTTCCTGACTCATTTTGTGGTTCACATCACATCTTTCAAGATCTTGTGACTGATGGCTAATTGTACAGTCCCCACATCTTGCCATTACCATTTTTACACACCATCATCCACGCAGGATGACAAGGCAAGGTCAGCGCATTTATTCTTGAACCAAACTCCATAAAGGCATCAGCCAACCCCTACCCCTACCCTTACCTACTCCTCTGTCGTCTACTCCAGGGTTATTCACCCAGCGGAGGGCTTGCTCCATCTTGCCCTCCAAGGTGACGGCAGGCTTAGCTGGTCTCATGTTGGCCATGGCCCGGTTGGTTTTGGACTGCAGGTTCAGCAGCGCCGCTCCAATCTGTTTCGCCAGTGCACGTGCCTCTGGACTGTCACCTTTGCCCCTGACACAGTAACAGACAGAAAAATTTACTAGAATTGTTTAATACAGATTTTAACTCATCAAATGTCCACGGTCTCACCGTTCCCTTGTAAAACACCTTCCTAAAAAGGAAACACCACCATCAAAGGCTTGTGCCATTTCTCCATCCTCCTTTTGTCAACATTAATTTTGCCTTGTGTGACTAGAAATAAAAATAAAATGTTTGTACTGCTGATTTATAATGGGGCTTGTGACATACTGTAAAATGTACTGTTAAAGAACAGTATAATTTAAGTCCACAGGGTGAAATTGTAAAAGTGGATTAGTTGGACATATAAGAGACGTCCGATTTCTTATCTGAAATTTAGTTGAAATGTGAAATTTAGTGGCATTAACCTAAGCTGATTGGTATTTTCCTTTAAGGACTAAAGTGATTTGTCCCTCCACATAGATACTGTAGATTTATCTGTTCCACACCATATTTAAACACCTATAAACCTTATTGTAGGACTGATACCCAAAGTTGACAGGCAACAACATAATTTACATTCAGATAAAATATTCCAGCTATTGGTTGCAGGAGGTCACAGTTTGAGCCTAAAGAAAGGGGGGCTAAGAATAACTCCAAGTCTTTGTGTAATATCACTGGTCAAGTGTCACTAAAGGGAAAGCCTACTGTTTGCGTAGCTCCACGAGTCTGGCTGTGAGTCCTGCAATCTCACTGATGGAGCGCAGGATATCATCCCTCTCTTTGGGGTCTTCACAGAGATCAGCGATGCGTTTGGCTTCTGCTAGTAGCGCTCTGATATTCTCCTCCCCCTCTGGACCTCCATTAGGATCAGCCAGCCAAGCCTTTAGAAGTCACATACCGTATACGGTGTAGGTCTCAACAGATAAAAGAAGCAGCTTAAATAGATACTAAACTAAATAAATAAAACATGAGGTCACTAGGTCACTATATGTTCAATATGTTTGTTATTTATGCATGGATTACTGTGTTGTTGTTGTTTTTTATCTGACCTGTGCAGCATCCAGCCTCCTGGCAATGGCCTGTTTGGCATTGATTAGAGCCTCCAGTCTGCGGGCAGCACCGTCCACTTTGCCAAATAATAAGTCTAAGCCCTGTGAACACTGGCCTGCACGCTGCACACACCCTGGGGTTGGGCCCTGGCCTCTGTCATGAAAGAAAAACACACAAAGACAAACATCATAGAATAAACACAGTAAAGTATTTTGAACAGTTTAACTCACATTCTCTCAACAATAACACTACCTGACTCGAAGATCTGCAATCTGGTCAGTCATTTGTCCCAGAGCCTTAGTCGTAGCCAAAATATCTTTCCTCTCCTTTCCAGCACACAGCTCTCCAACCTTAGCAGCTTCATCCAGTATGACCCGCAGGGCAACCTCACCGGGCTCTCCTAGGGAACACAGCCATGAGACCAACCATAAGGCGATGGTGGTGTAATACAGAATAGAGGACTTGTTCATAGTTTTAGATGAGTGTGAGAGAAAGGAAACACAGCTACCTGGCTGTCCGTGGGGATCTTTGAGCCAACTTTTAGCTTGCACCATCTTTGACTCAATCAAAGCCAGAGACCTCCTCAAAGCCTCCATATCCTGAGGTAGAGAGAAAACATCAGTGTGTATAGGTTTCTTAAAGAAAAAATGCTACTTTAACAATGCAATTATTATTAATAAGGATTTTATTTACCACGAATATAGATATTAGTAACAAAAAAAACTTATTGTATTGTCGGACCTGCTGTGAGCTGTTTTCAGGAATAGTATAGCCAGAATAATGACATAATATTGTTACAAATACAACTACAACTGACACTGGATAAAGGTTTGTAAGCACCTCATATCTAAAAAACTCTTTTACTGCTGTGTACCAGAGGTGGTAGAAAAAAGGCCTATTTCCAGCTCAGAGAAGAATGAATCACTCAAGGGAAACCGTTCAATACAGTCCATCTATTATAGATGTGTCTGGACACCAACCAGCTTATTTCTATAATTCATGATCTGCGATGAGGACATTCATGGTGTGCCAGCAGTCATCACAGCTCATATACAGGGTATGCAGTATTTGCACAGCAAAACACACAAACACAAACAGACAGATCATTGTCTGAGGTAGCTGTGTGCAGAAAGACATGCAGGGATACAGGGTCGACTAGTGAAACACATCTAAACTTCAACACTAAATTATCCTGCAACTGATGCACCAAACACTTTCTAGGATAGCATCTTATTGTGCTATTGACAGCTCTATCACACGGTAAACATGAGCAGCATAAGACAGACAATACTAGAATTGAAGATAGATGAAAGAGTTATTGTTAAAAAATGATTTAGCATAACGTCTGCCATCTGTTTCAAGCCATTTGACTCCAGTGGACATCTACAGACAAACAGATGCACATATAACAATACAGGGATGAAGTACTGTACATCATGACATCAGCTAACAGTCAGTGGTTTAAAACACATGACACACTTGCTGTTAAACAGCAGCATGACAAATATATATTGTAAGCATGAGGATATATTTTCTTCTCATGCTCTCTCTCTCTCTCTCTCACATGCACACTTGCATGCCGGAAACTGCAGAGGTGGATAGAAACAGGCTTACCTTCTACAAGGAGGAAAAGAATGGAGAAGGAAGGTAAAGAAAGAAAAGAAAAACCAGGAGTTATACTATCGAGCAAAAAGAAAAATGGAGACGAAGTAAAGAGTGATCATTTTTTTGGAAGAGCTTGCTGCAGAGGCATGTGGACAGACTGCGAGGCTGTGTATGTGCAAACAGACACTCAGAAGCAAAGATGATTATCTGATTTAGATGTGTTTTGTTTATTGAAGTTAAAGAAGAAATTGAAATCTGAGTTCATATGTGCAACACAGGTCGTACCTTATTGGCCCAGGCATCTTCATCCCATGTGGTGAGCTGTAAGACTCTTATGATCTCGTGGATCTCAGCGCTCATCTTTTCAAAGGTGAACCTTCTGTTTCTTTCTGCCTCCTCAATGCCAGCACCTCGACTGCTCTTGGTTGCAACAAAAATCTTTATAGCTGAGGACAGAAACATAGTCATGATTGTTTTTGGTTTTCAGCAACCCCTGAGGAAAATATCCAGCTCTTTAGATGCTAAATGCTTCCGCTGCTGCAGATATTTGCATAAGAGAGAGTGGCCTAAAACAGTAAAGGAGCTGGAAAACAAAAGACACCATAAAGCACAGCTGATGATCAGTATCAGTGGGTTCATCACCAGTAGTCATGTGATCCATTATTCATATAAAAATATTGATTAAAGCAGCATAAATTAGCTAAATACTTTGTGATGTACTAAGACCAAACTATTGGTATCAACTTTTTTTGGCTTTGAAGCCACGTTTGCAGAAGCTGTAACAGTGCCTCTCTACTTTGCTCACACTGAATACAGTAATAGAGCAGCTAGTGGGCGATGTGGTGTGGAGTCAGTCTGACATCCCCAGCAACTAATGACTGTAATTATCAGCGTTGCTATAACAACTGTTGGATGCTCTTCGAGCTGCACTGTTGCCTGTCCACCTACCCACACACATAGTCACATATACATACCAGATATAAGAACAGGCAGCAGCTCTTTGATGGTGTTCATGGAGCTGACCAGCATCTGTCTGTGTTCTTGGTGTGTCAGCTCCTGCTGCCTCTCTTCAATCATCTTTGACATTTTGGTCATCCCTGAGGGAAGATGGGGAGATGGGGAGAATTCAATGCCATTGACAATTAGAGATGACTAAAATCAAACCCAGTGGAGGAAATGGTGACCACATGACCTTGGAGGACATCCTCCAGTGTATTCACCAGCTGATTTGCTCCAACACATCCAAACCCGATTTCTTTATAAACGATTTGTAAAGTAAAATGGCAGCATCATTCAAGTGTGAGAAAACCTTGATATTGGATTTTCTCCAGCTCATTTTGGCGCAGTGCACTGACAAAAAGGCTGACTTTTGTACCTCTGATGATAAATAGTCTGTTTATGATCCTGTTCTCCTGCCAGTAAGAAAACTCTGGTACTTAATCAGAGCATCTTAGTATCAGCAGAGCAGTGAGTGGTTAATTAAATTTTTCATCATGACTGATGGATCCCAGAGAACAGTCTACAACAAAGCTGCGTTTATGTTTTTTGGTGGTGGCTGCTACCAATACCAAATTCTGTGACAAATCTTTGCAATAACCTTTTGTCTACATTGTACATTGTACTCATAAGATATTTGGTTTGGTTACATGCTCCCTCTCTCCCCATATTGCCACTCTTCACTATATATATTCATATATATTAATTAAAATCACAAATGTTTAAAAACAATATTTAAAGATTTATTTTACCTAAAATGTAAACAGGTAAATACATGTTGCTTGGAGTTTATTTTAATAGGGTGCTCAAATGACATAAAATGCCACCCCTAAAGTGACCACATGGAGTCGTCCTCACTGTGCAGCAGATTTCAAGTGCTTTGTTCCTGCTGACCTGGTCCCAAGTTTTTGGTGTAAGTGATGAGGTCCTCCATCGTCTCCACAACTTCAGCTACTGTCAGATACTCTAGGATACCTTTACACACTCTGATTATCTTACGTACCTAGGACACAACACAGACATAATAATATTCAGATTAGATCATATTTGCAAGCATGCAAGCAAGCGTGCATGAGCTTTTTTAGACTGGGTAGACGGTATTCTGTAGTCTGTGTAGTGTTTTTCTGTTTGTGTGTGTGTGTGTGTGTACAGTCTTGTGATGTATGTCTTGTGACTGCGGGAAGTTGCTCTTTCAAAAATGAGGCTAGCAATGAGCACGGTGAGCATAGTCAAGTGCCCATGTGATTCCACTTAGGGAGCTGCATCAAACCTTTAGCACATACACACACACACACACACACACACACACACACACACACACACACACACACACACACACACACACACACACACACACACACACACACACACCATGCAAGCTGGTACGTACCAAATCCTCACTCACACACACACATCCTGATTTATGACAGAGGGAAGTCATTTGATCTCAGTGATTAGATCTGGCTGAGTTTGAGACTCTATTAGAGACTCGCTTGAAGCTGAGTTCCTCCTTCTTCTGTGCAGCTGTAAAAAGCTTTATTTACCTGAAAGATACCATACCCCTGAAGTAAGCGTGATTCTCCGGATGCACACATGGATATAAAGAGTCAAACACAAACACACCTCAGCCTCATCAAAGGTAAGGAGCAGGTCGGATGTTCCAGACAGTATCCCTCTGGAGCCATCGATTAAGTAATCCCGTGCAGGAACAGAGTATGGATCAGCCTTTAGCATCTGAGCCGCTTGGACGAGCTTCGAGCATGAGTTCTCCACCCTGAAAAAACACGTCATGAAACCCATTAAACCCAGTATACATTTACCGACAACAGGAATTTGTCAGCTTAAAAACATGTCAGCTTAAAGATTGAGGTGGTTAAATTTCCAAAGTGCCACACAAAGCTGCTCTGCTGCACAGAGAGCGCTGACACTATTGTGCAGTTACACCACTGTTAGGCCTCAGTTTGCAAATGTCTGACAAGCAATGTGTCTAATGAAGAAAGTTCTCAGCTTTCATTTTGTAACGGTAATTGTCCATTCCATAGAGATCAATGATTAGCTTAACCTCAAGGTGATGGATTTGGAGAGCAGTTGAATAAAGCCAAGACCCTCCTCCTTCTGACCCTCATTGGTCAAGGTATCAATGGCTGCTAGTTCATCTATATTTAGGTGGGTTCACATTCCCACATGCCCCCTCCTAAGCCCTGTGAGTGAGATTTATGGTGTAGCGCCCCGTGTGTGTGAGTGAGTCTGACAGAGTGGTTATGCTTAAGGTTTGGACACTTTCTCAAAATTCAAATAAAGTTGGACCAGAAAGATAATCAGGCAGAAAACAAACTTAAAACAAATGATATTACTGTAAGTATCCAACATGTTCACAAACACGCACACACAGGAAGCAACTATAGCCTGATTCTGAGTCCCAGAATTGCTGAGTAGCAGCTCTCAGCTGGCATCCAGAGTTCATGTCAGCTCTCTGGATGCAAGCTGGAATACAACAAACAGCCTCTCAGCAGTCTGGATGCGGGAGCCGGGCAGTCACCCGGGCTCGGGCTCAGAAGTGGCTCTTTGTTGCAGCTGGGAACACAGCCATGTTTCCTAACATTAAATCGCCTGGAATCCTCTATTTAACAAGTTCTCTGTGTTTTGAGATAAAGTAGATCATTTCCATTTCCAGTTTTGTCACTGGGTATTTTTGTAAGTGAGTGTGAGAGAAGGACAGCAGGCAGTACTCAAAAAAACAGAAGCAGCACATTTTGTTTTAAAGGATGAACAGGGATTCACAGTCAGACTTACTTAATGAACGCAGGAGGCATGTCTCTCTTCATCAACTGGTCCTCTGTTGTTTGAACTGTTTCCTTCCCAACCTGCAACACACACACACACAAAGGTGGACCATTTATTTTATTACCATCTGCTGCAACAAAGGAAGTATTACCAGTAGGAAGGTTCAACAGGTGTGCATCAATCAACACCTATTTCAACTGGCTAATTAGCCTACACGTTTTCTTTCACCTCCAACTGCTGTAAAATTAATTCTGGTTGAATGAAAGTGAAAATAACTTTAGTTTCCCAACTTCTGGAGAATATTGAAAAATAGGCAAATCGCTTTTTACTTAAAATTAGTTCCACATCACTAAATCAAAAATATAAAATCTAGTCCAACTGACTGCTGTCATTTGGTTGTTCTCTAATTTAGTTTTTCTTTTTATTAAAGCGAGAGCTTTTTATAAACCCCTATACTGTTTTCAGCTCTGTGCTGAGCATCTACACATCTCTGTCTTATCAGATCAAGGAAGATTACTGAACATGCACAAAGTCAAAACCTGACAACGAGACGTTTTATAAGAGACGTGAGAACAATTTATCTTTCTTAAAGATGTGAAACTAAACACCATCATGTGTCAAAGTACCCAATAAAACCTGTTTGTGACAATGCTCACTTCTTGTAGCATTCATGGCCATGACACACAAAACACATCCTGCAACACATGAGCATGCACACACACACACACACATACTTGAGATGCAATTATAGTGAGATGAAGACATCAGTCTCTTGCTTCTGCGTTGATGAAAGTCAGTTAATAGACTTCGTGGCCCCGGAGACTGTAGGCAGCCATCACAGAGCGCGTTCAGACAACACAGTTTTACCTGAACACTAAAATATAACCGTGCACACTACATAAGTGACAACTCTGCACTTCCCTAAATGTGGTCACATAATGTGGCTTTAGCAAGAAACCTAATTTCAGTCATACTGCGTTTTATTATTCTAATAATTATTATGCTTTTATTTTAGGTATCACAGAAACAAGTAATCTTATTTGATCTGGGTTTTCACTGATGTGCGGACATCACATTTAAGAGGCTGTCAAGAATGATGATAATTAAACGCTTGATGTGTTAATAGGATATATCTGACTGTACCAAAGACACTGACAACAATCAATGACAATGCTCAAAGAACGAAGCTAAACTGGAAAAACTGTAGATGCATTATGTTTCTACCCCTTTCTATAACAGAATTATAATTTGGCCTCACCTCCTCCTTCCTTTTAAATAATTTTGATTTAAATATGCACGATGCTCTACTGAATGCCTGTCTCAGAGACACAGTAATGAATGTTCAAAAAGCTTGGACAATGTCTTAGAGGATATGATGTGCATATCTGAGGATGTATGTGTAGCTTGGTGAATTTCCACCTTTTAAAAAATGCCAGAAGATCCCAAACTCTAAAATGTGAAGAATGTAACTTTACAAGTAGAGCACACCCGAAAGAAAGCTTCTGGACAAACTAGGCGAGTCACATCAGGTGAACAAAGAGCTGTGTGAGCACCAAGAGTTTCCTGTAAGTAGCAACACTTGCCATTGATTATTCAATCCATAATTAATGAGAAGCCAAGTTTGCTGGATACACTGACAGCGTTTGAACAGCCTGACAGATGTGATTGCTCCACCATGAAACAGACAGTTGTCAGTCGGAGATGACAACGGTTTGACCTGAGATCCACAGCTTTCATACTCTCTTTTCATCATCTTAGCATTTTGGATCCAATGGACACAAAGCTAACGAAATAATTAATGATAATAAAAAAAAGCGATAAATATCAATATCACATCTGCCTTAATAAATAACTAATAATAAGTGGCCTTTCGCTGATCAGTAGAGAACTGTCTGGAAGAATGTGGGACATGAAATAAACACAATTAGATTTAAAAAAAAATGTCCAAAATGCTTAAACTAAAGGTGCAACACTGAGTGATGAATCTCTGTAGAGTCCCCTTTCACATTACCCAGCTGTTTGATACATTCACATAAAATACTGTTTGTTGCAGCTTTCAAGATACACTTACATATTGGATTGTAAATTACACAACTGATTAGCAAAAACAATGGGAAGTTTAAAAAGTGATATAATACTGTGACATAACATGAGCCAGGTGTGGATTTAAGGCAGACTGAGAAGCAGCAGGGATCCGTGGACACAGACTGCAACTGCGTCTGCCAATGAACAAAAGGAGATGGTTGATATTTACATGGGAGAGCAGGCTGAGGACAGTTGGTGCATGTCTGTGTGGCGGAGTGGAGGTGGGAGAGTGGATTGGAAGACATCAGAGACACTTTCCCTTCCTCACAGGGTGCGAGCATCCGGCTGAATGTAGCGATTTGTCTTACTCTGTCTAGCTCTCCCTTTTTTCCCCTCGTTCTGTATCAAGCTGTTCGACAGTTTTAGTCTACAGTCTCGCTCCTCACACTCCTCGCCTGCTTCCCTCCCTCTCTTTCTGCTCTGCTCTGTCAGAGTGTGGGTATTTCACTCAACGGTAAATCTATTTATTCCTTCCTCCCCCTCCCCCAGACATGCTCAGACTCTATGTTGACTCCTTGAGGAGCAGATACTTCTCCAGCACCACTGAGACAGCTCTGTCATCAACACGACTTCAGGAAGCTCCCATTTTCAGCGGAATACACCAACAGCATCTATCAGATCTTTAGTTGAACCAGCGTCAACCCACACACACTGACAGATTGAGACTAACACCATCTTGAGTGTGTATGTGTGTGTAAGTGTCTCAGTGACCTAGATTTTAAGTACCCCCCACAGCCAGCCGACTCTGGACAGGGTTAATAGTGTAATTGTATCAGTAAGCAGTGGGACTCTTGTGGTGATGGTGGCATGTTGCCGTACACTACGTTATATCTTTACTCAAGCACAAGTGTGGACGTGAATCAGCTTTCTAAATAAAACATATGTGCTCAGAAGTGTACATCTTAGGTATCCTGTACATCTAATTAAGTCTGTCTACCCAGCAACCAACCACTACTGATTGCACAAGCATGTCCTTGTGCTCCCTTTCAACGCCTTCTTGTCACCCACTTCTTAGCTCTCACTCCTCTAGTCATCATCTCATCTTCAACAGCAGATTTAGACATTTTTCTTTTTTTTATTCTGTTTCTTTTTTATTCATCTGTTTGATACTAGTGTTCTTCCATCTTCACTTCAACATTTCCTCTGTCCAACACTTTCCACCATCACTGTGTTCTCAGCCCTTATCACTTCCTGTAGCCGCTCATCTCCATCATCTGAGACCCAGTGACATGCCTGAGGCCGCTATTAGCCTCCTTCTGCTCTCTGTCTGGGTGGATCAGCTGAATGGATCAGTACAGGCAAGCAGAGAAAGAGAGCGACCGAGAGGTGTGCCTGGTAGCAGTGGGACATGAGGGACAGAGTAGTTGGATGCTATCGCATAAAAGGGAATTTGTCATTTTCATTATCAGTTAATGAGATATTTATCAAAATGATCTTGTGTGTCCTTGCACAGGGAAGGGGCTTTAGGTAAAAACTTAATTTGATATACTAAAAATTCAAACTGATTAGAAAAACTCTGCCTTAGTCAAGTTTTTTCAAAGAAACAATTCACAGAAGAAATGATAAAAGACTTTTTCATCCTTTCACAGAGTGTGGATATTTCATTCACACTTTCCATGTGACATGGGTTAAACTGTCCTTTAATAGATGTTTGTGATCAATGGTTTTGCAGAAGTGACATTTTATAGTGAAACAACTGAAGTTGATGTTGTTTCACTGATGTTTAAGGTGACAGATCACTCTGACTCTGAACAAATTAAATGTGGGTTATCAGACTTCTAACCCTTATCCTTCATTGTCTAGTGCATTGCATATCTGATAAATGAGAGATATGTGATTAATTCAATTTGAATTTTTAGTAGTTTTCCTTTATGGCAGTGAAGCTGTTCTCCCTGCATCAAGAAGAGCAATGATGTTTCAACAGCAATATGAAGAAATACAAAAAGCAAAACGACAAAATTATTACAAAGCAAAAGGCCAAGAGCAAAGCAACTCCCAACATGAGCATTGAGTGAGTCTGTCACAAACCCTGCATTTACAATTTATCCTCAGACAACTTCTAAGAGATGTTTTCTATTCTAGCCGTTTTCTGTGCGCTGCTGATTTCTCTTGAGTGAGTGAAGTCTGGTCGAACCATGCATCAATCACAACCACCCTGGTTCAGCATTAATGATGTGGCTATTATTGATTTTTCCAGTTGGTGCATTCAGGGGAGACATCAGTGTCTGACTGAGGCTTAAATCTTTCTACACAAAAATACTATTTAGACCTAACATGACAGAGAAGAGAGCAGAAAGAGAAAGAGACTGAGGAAATTTACTGGGAGTCTGATAAATGACCAAAAAGTTTCTCTTTTCTCTGAAGAGGTTACTACTATGGAGTTTCATTGTTCTATGAAGTGCAAATTATGCAATAATCAAACTTGGATTAATGAGCACAGAAACCCACAGTACAGCTCTGCTCTGCTGAGCCACTGTGTGTGGATCTGTGTTCGTGTGCGTGTGTGTGAGAGAGAAAGTCATGTTAATTCAATCAACACTGGTTTCTTCCGCCCCACAAACTTCATTGAGATCAGTGACCTCATCTGATTATTAATCGGGGCAAAGTTTGACATGTTTTTGTGTTGTGTGCGCACAGACGCGCACAGAGAATCGTGCAGCATGCATGAACGTCAGCTGGGTGCACGGCTGTTTTATGTCATTTTAACGGTGGTAATGGCAAAGATTTAGCCGGTGTTGCCATTAATTAGCTGAAACCACATAGAAAAATAACTGCTTTCTGTGATTACATGCTGATGACCTGCTCTTTTGTCATTTATGGCTCTGGTTATAGAGGTTATCCTTTCAGGCTAGTCCAGTCATTACATCAGTTTGTCTCCACAAATGTCGCTTTCTGCAGGTTTGGAAGTTGAGGATGGATGGAGACACTCTGGGGCCATTGGGGGCGTAGTGATCTGACGCCCAGGTTCAAACTCAGGACTCACCCGTACAAGGTTGCTCACTGCCGCCTGCACCGCGGCCACGGGCACCGTCAGATCCGGGATGGCTTTACCGTCCACCTCCCCCTCTTCGTGCATAATGACCAGGTGGGAGATCTGCTGAGCCACCGGCTCCAGGATACTCTCGATGGTCTTGGTGTGAAACACCGGCATCGTGAACGACTTTTACCGCAGCACCGACAGAAGAAAGGCGGCTGGTCGCTCCAGCACTGAAGATCCCCACTCTCTCCGCTCCTCACCGACAGCAGGACGAATCCCGAGTTGTCAGCCCAGCCTCTGAGAAGTAACCCTCATGCGTCTCTCCTCCTGGTGTGCACCCTCTCCTCCGGTGAGCACCTCGGTAAGGGCTGGACTCAGACGGTCGGTGTCCTCCGGTGGGAGCGACCCAAATCGTGACAGAAGGAATCACCGCCCTCCACCCAATCACAGCGAAGGGATAGGCCTACAGCTGCCAAGCGTGTTGGTGTTGGTGCGCACTGACGCTTTCCCCTGTACGCACACGCACACACACACACACACTGCAAATGAGAGCTCCCAAATTACGTCATGCATGCCAGTGGCCCCCAAAAAGGAAAGTGTTAGGCAAACTTAATGGGAAGAGATTATGATTCCAAGATATGGGAGAAAGGGGGTTTGGAGAGGAGGGGTACAAGGTGCAGCACTCAGTAGAGGAAAAGCTTGTACACTTGATAGTGTTTGGAAGCTGCTCCCTGTACATTGATAAAGGTCAGCCTCACATCTATGAAACTGCAGAGGACGCTGGGGATGTGGTCGGGAACTGCAGCAGCTCCCAAGAAAACTGGTGGTGGTGGTGGTGGTGGTCTGTTTTTTATGAAGCTTCAAACTTGCATCTGACACATGATCTATGTTCATTAAAAGGTGGGTCAGGAGTTCATGTCTCCTGGCCTCAGAGTCCAGGTCTAAATAAAGACCAGGGATTCAGTTTGCTGCAGCTGAAAGAAGGAGTCTCAAGGGACCCTACACTGCACCCACAGACTATTTCCCCAACTTGTTTACTTTGATAATGAGGATTCTCTGTAAACAACTTCCCCACTAGATTGAGACTCACCTGACAGGTTGCACCTTGTGTGTCCTGTTATAATTAATGCACTCAAGGGGAAAATTCAGGCTGTAAATGATCTGTGTATTGGCACTAGCCTGCGTTCTGGTGAGCTAGCTGTCTGGTGTGTGTGTGTTTGAATGTTGGTAGTGTTGTACCTACTCCTCAAATCTGAATCTGTGTTGGGAAACTATGGTATTTATATCCAATGACACCCAGTGTCAACCAAAGAGCCTGCACCCAAGACCCCACATGCGTGTGTCTTGGATGTAGACAAGTGGCTGCCATCAAAACCAGAGTGTCTTGGACACTCTGCTCCACATAGTTGGAATAGTCACAGTTACTGCCCTCATCTCTTCCTTAGGAATTGTCCTTAAAGAGCTGTAAGACTCATACTCACAGCATCTCAAAGCCATAAATGGGTTGAGGCAGAGTAAGAGAAGCAGTAAAGTAAACTAGTGTCTGTAAGTAATTGAGTGGGGACAGGACAGGCTCTGATTGGCTCCAGTAGCCCTACTCTGAGCTATCTGTATATGTGGACTTGTCCAAACATACTTTGATACAAAGCATTGCAGCAGGTTGCTTAGAGAGGTTCGAAAGGAGACTTTAAATAATGACGTGATAACCAGCTGGATTGAGGTCGTTCAGCGTTTTTAGATGCTTACACCACGATTAATCTCGGTGTTCCAGTTGTGTGTGTATTTATTGACTGATTGCTTGTCATGACTGCAGCAGTGGTGCTTAGCTTTTCTGGGAGGGGTGTGGGTGTTGGAGGTACGGGGTATTAGACAGCGAGGCCTGAGTCAGTGGACAAGTGAACACGTAAACACAGAGACCTTCCTGGGAAACATATGCTCTCTGACAAGACGTGGTGCTCTGCTGTCTCCACTCTGCAGCACAACCATGTTTAGTAGAACTTCTTTCATTTGTATAACGCTGCATAAGAACATAAACAATTGTTTCTCAATAATTCCTACAATAGATATATCTTTAAAACTCTGTAGAAACAAAAGGGCATGGCACAGTTATTGAAAGTCCACCTCTTTGGACTGACACATCTTAAGAACAATTTGAGATTTGTGGTTTTGAGTAAAACATTTATTCGATCAGTTTGGTATGAAATTTGGTTCAAATATCCACGTTCGTAACAGAATAATATTGTTTGCGACTTCATATCATCAAATCAAAAGTTTTATAAATATCGTAAACACCTGTGAAACATTAAACAAAGAACATTCCAATTTGCGCCAGTAGTGTTTAGTGCAAGTTAGGAAATATTAACACTGAAAACATAAATCAACCTGCTTAACATCAGCATTAGCATTGTCACTGTGATCATGCGATATGCTGACGTTAACATTCACTTCACAGAGCCAGTAACATGTCTCTCTCTCTTGTTTCCTGATCATTAACCATGATAAATTTTATTCAGCTTCCTTCTTTGTTTCACCTTGGTCTGCTTATGTTATTGAAGCAGTAAAAAAGCCACACAGAAAATGCAGAGACTTTTATTTTTAAGGTAATTTCTCCCATATAATCAAAGAATGAAATACACATTTTAACTGGGAGGAGAAACAACATGTCATTGATAGTCAAGAATACTAACCTTTTAAATGATCTATACACACAACAGCTACTTCCCCTCTAGGAGAGGGATCCATCCTGTGTTGCTCTTTCCTTTAGTTTTTCCAATTAAAAACATTTTTTCCTCTAATAAATTAAAAATAGCTCTAATTGACCAATTTCATTTCATATCCCAAGAGACACTTCATATTTGTTATTTCTAATTGGATTCACGTGGCATTTGAAAAGATACTGAGAACCCCTGTTCTGTTAATTGGTATTTCCCAGCTGCTATACACATGATTGATTCACTGTCTGAATCAATGTTAACAAGTGTGGATCAAACCTCAAGCTGCCTTCAGTTTGTGTTGATTGTTTATACTAAAATACTAATTTTTACATTTTCAGTATGTTAAAATGAATGAGCTGCCCATGAGCCATTTTTACACATCAGTGCCCCCCAGTGTTTAATTTAGGAACACTTCACTAAAGGCTCTGATTTGAGCTGGACTAAACTGAGTGCAGTTGTGAATCTCTTTCTGCAGATATGTGTACAGAAACCTTGTGTATCATATGCTTGCAAGTGTGTGTTCATGCAAACGAGAGAAAAACATTTGTGACATTTGGAGATTAATGAAGACGACAAATAATGTAATATAAATATTTTATTTACTTTCAAAAATGTTTAAAAGCAGGGTCAGCCTTGTACAAGAGGAAATATTAAAATTAAATTAAAATATATATTTAATTTATATTTAATAAGTAATAAATATATTCTATAATAACCTGATTTAAAAAACACAGTCTTGATAGAAAAAGTTTATAAACAATTATTACACAGTATATATAACAAATACTTAAAAAACATTCACTTTAAGTCTTACAAATGATAACGAAAAAGCCATTTTCATTGTAAGTTTATAGCATACAGCTATATGCTTCTAGCTACTTATCACAACAAAGCTGCTGCCAAATTGTGCATTATCAGACATGCAATGGCCAATAAGTTATTTCTGTCACAGTTTTATTTCTGGGGATACATCACTCCTTCTGTGTATCTGGAGAGCCCTGTTTTGTCCGCGATCCACGTGTTGTAGTTGGTGACCTGTGTGTAAACACCTGGTTTGTTCCTCTTGGCACAGTCTTCACCCC
The DNA here is from genome assembly GCF_900324465.2 of Anabas testudineus. NCBI lineage: Eukaryota > Metazoa > Chordata > Actinopteri > Anabantiformes > Anabantidae > Anabas > Anabas testudineus. The sequence goes on from NC_046624.1 coordinate 9,672,655, forward strand.
AGCTCACCACCCCAAATAGAAACATCCGGCCTGACACTTCACACACCAACGGACCACCGGAGTCACCCTGTGAGAAGAGGACACAACACACAACTACAGCATGAAGAAGGATCCAGTTCAGTGTATTCATATCAATACAGCATGTGTATACACGGACAATTAAAAATCTTTATCCAAATATAAACTGTTCTTATTGCAATTCTGTTTTACTGCTGGCAATTAAAAGCCAGATATTTTTGTGAGCAAGAAGTTTCAGAAAGCCCTTTTTCACAGGGACAGGACCCTCTCCTCACCTTGCAGGCATCCGCATCCCAGTCAGGAGTCGCCGCACAGAACATGTTCCTGGTGATGCGATCTCCGTAGTACAAGTCACTTTTACACTGAGTGTGGGAAAGCAGGTTCACCTCAGCCTGTTTCAAGAGCTGTGAGTACGTCCATGCACCTGCACACAACAATTGTCAGGGGTTAGAATCACTGAAATGGCTGAGAGGTCAGTCATGTGAGCCTAAAAGTTTACAGATTGTGCCGTTTTTACCGTATCTCTCCTTCCCAAATCCTGCGATGCTACACTGAAATCCTGAGGGTAGCTGAGTGTGAGCTGGAGGAAGACACACTGTCCGTGTAAACGCTGACTTCTCTGCACATCCTCCAGCTTTGCTTCTGATCTTCAATAGTGCTGAAATGTAATGTTAAACACATTTTAGAGTCCTGTATGTAAAGCACAGATTCAGCTCTTTTGCTTTGAACCTTCTTCTTACCTATGTCATTGTTGAAAGTGAAGTCACTATAGCCTTGGTGGACGATCAGTTTTTCCACAATAAAGCTCTGCTCCTTGTCAAAGTCTGTGTCATTGATGGCGGTCTTCCCCAGGTATACAGACAGATGCTCGGTTTGATTCTCATCACTGAACAAAACACAAACATAAATGGTTAACACACTCACATATATAAAAACTGTAGTATGTTTTATTATCTGTGTGTGTGTGTATGTTTATTTCTCACCCATAGCTGAAGCAGTGTGCAGCTGTAAGGACCCAAGAAGGTGCAATGAGGGAGCCACCACAGAGGAAACTGCTTTGAGTAAAGATAGCTGCCACCCATGGGTGCGATTCAATGGGTGTGAAAGAACCACCCACAATTTTATGCATCCGCCGCTCTGACCTCTCACCACATGTCAGCTCTACAGGGGGAAACAGGACAAGCCTGTGAGTGCCATGAAGGGAGTAACATGAAGCAAAAAAATGTAATTAAACAAAATACACTACCTGTATCCACGTTACCTGTACGGGAGAAGAACATAGACATCATTAGAAAATCTTAACAAGGCAACAAATATTTAATTTATTGTTTAATTTTTAATTCTAGTCTTACATTTGCGAATATCGCAGAATTCTCTCACGTATCTCTTTCCTCTTTTGACTCGGCACCACGGCTTCAAGCTCTGGTCAGGGTTCCTGGTGTTTAAGAGCATAATATTAAACAGATCTCACTCAAATACCTGTGTTTATCCAACATCTAACATATCAGTGATAGGGGACATTTATATAAAATATCTAAGCCTTAGTGACTTAAAATATACCTGCAGTAATTATGGTTGTCGATACCCTTGGAAGCTCCCCACTGGTTTGAAAACCTGTTCCATCTGACACACTTGCCGCCGTATGATGACCTGGAAACATTTCCTCTGTAACTGCTTCCATCCCCATCCAGACATTCTGAATATCACAGTGCAAAGAGAGACAGGAACATTTAATGCAAATGCAATGACTATTTAGAACATGTGTCGCCAGAACCATCAACTTACCCCCTCTCTCTATATGTCTTCTTTGTGAAGAAACCTAAGAGGAGCACAAACAAAATTAGTCATAGACATTTATAAACCTTCTGAACCCTTTGTATGGCTCTCAAAACTAAAGTTAACTTCCTTTTATTGTTGCTTACCACATTAATACTGAGCGCTACAAGAACGGTGAGGGTGACTAACAAGTTCATCTTCCCTTCTGGTTTTGCTTCTCCTTATTGGGGATATTTTTGTCTGAGAATAGACAGAAAAGAAACAGAAATGGAACATAACAGGGCTGAGTGATTGGTTTTAAAAGTCTTTTGACCTTTTATGGAGTTATGTCAAAGCACATGACAGCACAGAAACAATTGTCATGTGCATAAACTACAATGACTTCCTTGTGTGTTCTGAGTTTCTCAGACATCAGAGAAAATGCTGCTGTGGATGTTTTACTGTGGGAGCCGCAGACTGAGCATGCTCACTGTGTGCACTCTGTACTATAAACATAATTGCTATCTGTACAGCGAGTTTAGTGTCACTTTAGATTAGATGATTTCTGAACAGCACGTACACAATATTATATCACATCAGTTTGTAATGTGAATTGAAGCACTAGATATTTCTAGTACATGCTATCAAAGTGATGACGACATTTGCTGAATGCGTTTTAGTATTGAAACGACTCAGATTACAACCATTATGACTCACAAAAAAACTTAAATAAATAAATAAATATGCTTCATATTCTGCTGAAACTATGAATCTCTTGGAGCTCTGCTTACCTTTCTGTCCAGACGTGCAGTCCTGATGAAGTTCTTTGTTATATCTTCCAGCTGGAGAGACTGTTATCTCGCTGTGTTGTCAGATCTGCACCTGCGCTGTCGGAGTCTTAGCTGTCCTGGTGCAGGCTCTTAGCTGTCCTGGTGCTGCAATGCTGATCTTCCCTGTGTTGCCTCCCATTTAAAAACAGAGGGAGGGCTTTAGGGGAACGTGTGAAAATGTCATAAGAAGCCTAATTGCTGATCAGTAATTTCTTCACTAGAAAATTTGTCATGTTCTGTGGTATACACCCCCCCACCCTCTTCCCAGCCACAGTAATCATACTGAAACAATATATAGTATGTCCAAAATTGGTAACATGTTCATGTAACTATGAAAACGTCTGCAGATGCGTGCTGAAACACATCAAGGTCTGAAATCCATAAGGGATTCATAGAATTTATTTTACAAAGATTTGATAATTAATAACACAGACAAAACACAATTCTTTAGAGTACTAAAATGTAGTTTACACACACTGAAGTAGACAGCCACTGACATTTTTTGATGATTTGTGGGTTGCGAATATTTACTCTTTTATATTTAGGGTAGAAGAAAGAAGTAGCAGAAGGAAGTATTTACATTTTTAAACACCACTATTCATCATTAAATTCAAGGAATTCCTGGATATCTGGATTATGACATTGCAATAACCCCATTCCCCAACCAAAAAAGGCTGAGTTAACATAAATAAAGATGCACACACAAAGCACTCATACAATGTTGTGCCTGCATCTTTTAATATTATTGTTATTGTTTTATACTATAAGAAGTGACCATGCATCACTGACTCATACATCCTCTTTGATCATCTGCGGACATGAAAGGGTTGCATCATTAAAACAGACACATGAGAGCATGTATTCCTGAAACTTGATAGAATAATCATTGTCTCAAGATGGTTGGGTTTAACCACATTCTTTACTCCTAAATCTGGTTTGGTTAACAGAACAGTTGTATTTCAGAACAGCATTCCTTGCACTATTCCTTAATTTCCCCTACAACATTGTTATAAATTTTGCATGGGGATTTCCCCCCCTAAATATTACCTCACTATTCACTTTGACGCCAGTGTGATTCACATTTCCTCCTCTTTGATGGTGACAATGACCACATATGACACCTCTGTCAAAGGAAAAGGGTAATAAACACAACACAATAAAATGTGCAACGTGCAAGATGCCAAGTCAGGAAGCACGAAACAATTAACACACATTTTGTGAATTCACTGACTGCAGCAGCCTTCTCCAGTAGTAAGCCTTCTCCTACTGTAAATCACAGGTGTTCTACCAAAAGAGGAACAACGTATTACAAAGAAATTACTCAACATTGGAAAATCCACAACATTTGAAGTTAATCTGCAAACTGGAGTGTTTGATTTTGTCATTTTGCCTCAAGCCTTCTGTCTCATTCAGTCTAGACAGTCACCTGAACTTAATCCGGGCTGTCTCCTAAGATGCTACTTTTAAAGTTGCCCAATAGAAATGAAAGGTTGTAATGACGTTATGTCAGCGGATGCCTTTTGAAAGATGCCTTTTGTGTTACAGGAAATTCAGACAAAGGAGACATTACAGCATCCAGCATATTGTTCTGTTAATTTGTCTTTTTTGATCTGGAACATTTTTGTTTCCTAGTCGTACTGATTTTTCATCATCACATCACTTATGTTGTTATTGTTTTTTTTTGTTTTTTTTTTATAAAAATACAAAATGCTATTGTAGTAAATCAAAAATGGGCATGCATGTGCTTATAGACGCAAAAACTTTCTTATTTAATTATTTTATTTTTTCAAACTACAGTTTGTAAGTGCTGTGTTAATCTTAAACTCAATTAAAGCACTGTGTAGTAACTCTAAAATTTCTGTAGACTGTGAGAAGCATGCATGTGAGAAGCCCACTGACAGCGGTGCAGAGCTCAGAGAAAGGGGAAGCGGAACCCCACAAAAATAAACATATGATTCATGCCTCCTTAGAGTTTAATCTGATGTAAAATTAAAATAGACTCCTTATTATAGTGTGGTTACAAACTTCCAGTGTAAACTTAAGCGGGTAAGTTAGTTCACCACCTCCGCTTTTCAATTTAAGCATCAGATACATTTCTTCTTCTTTCACATTTCTTCATACTGATGAGAGTTTCTTTAAATGAAACCAAAAACAGCTGTTGTGTAGAGATATTTGTTGAATGGACTTGTGTATGCAACTTGTGGAGAGAACAAGGAATAAATAAATAAATAACACAAATGCTGTATGATAAAACTAATAGCACTAAAGATTGCCCACACATATCAGTTTAATAGAAACATGTTGCCCAAACATTTGCAATGAGGGTTGTTTTAATTGTAACCAGTAAGTGCAGTCATAACCGTTGCATCATCAGTGATTGTTTTGACCACCACAGTGTTCCTGTTTCCTGACTGGATGTCCATTTCTCGCGGTATAATCTTGAGGTTGATTTCTTAAAGTTAGGCTTCTGTTTCTTAAATTCATTCATTGCATAAAGATCTAATATTGTCCAGATAATATTGAAGAGATTTATAAGAAAGACATTTTTTATGGCATCCCTGTAATGTAACGGCCATATTTGCCAACAGACATACTTCACATAAAAAAACACAGAAAACTGCAATTCCAATAAACCAAATGTGACTATGAACATATATGTTTGTAGATATCACAACTAAAACAATTTCTGTGCAATTACATACGTAGTAGCATGACAAAGGTTATATTAACTGGCTCACTTTTAGCTTTATCGTGTTATTATTCTTGAGAGAATATAGCAGGACACCACTCTTTTCTGTATTGCTGTTAAATGAATCTATGTAAACTAAAGCGATACGTGTTACCGCTTATTCTCACGCTACATCAGGGTATTATTCACTGTGACTTTAAAGAACATGTATTTATTTGTAAACGGTGTGAGTTTGCATCATAGGAAACACAATAACGGAAGGAGCTGATGAAGCAAAAAATAAGGCACGTAAGACTATGAGAATTGTCTACTCCTCATGATTCATGTTTTTCTTCAGAGCTTCAACGCAACATGGCAAAGTAACTGCTCTTAATTTACAGTCCCCTGGAAAACTGTTACAACTGGCCCTGTAACTGGCAGGGTTAATACTGAACTCATCAGACTTTGGCCTGGGATCAAAGGTCAAGGTCAATGTGCTTTTTCATCTGTCTTGTCCATATTGGCCATTCTTGTCAATGTGATATCACAGGAAAGTGAGAAGGGAACAGATTTGGCACAAGCGTCAACCTAACCTCAAGAATGAAAGGATTTGATTTAACATGTGCTTGTATGTCCCATTTTGGTCAACGCTATATCTCAGAAACATCTAAAGGAAATTTCATTACATCTGGCACAAACAACCACTTGACTTGCGTAAACATATTAGAATGTGAGTCTAAATAGTTGATCAATCTTGCAGAAAAATAGGATAAACCTGTCAGCCACATGTTCCAATACATTTGCTCCCATATAATTTGGGCCATCTTGTACAAAAAGTGTTACGTTCTGGGTTGTTTATGTTTATATTTGTATTCACCACCATTAAAAACCCCCAATGTCTTCAGTGTAGAGCAAAAACAAATGAACTAGCCTTAAATACCAATCCTCTTGGAATTTCACACTATTAGGAATAATCAACTCTTGAAATATCATCTTTGTTTGAAAGACTGTGAAACTAGTATTTCTTTCTATAAAAACTCAGATAACATCATATTGTCCAATATATGAGACTGGTCATTTAAAAAATAATTGTATCCCTTTAACACAATAGTCGGTTGTTGTACTTTTATTTAAAGATTGACCATCAGAAAAGATGCTCCATTACATGACATATTTAATAATGTACATACATTTTTATTCATAGTTACTTCTTAATTATTTAGTGATCAGTTACCCTATCAGGTTGGTAGATTATATTTTGCATGCTTATACCAAATGTGGACTCTCTGTGCTGTGAAGTCTGATGCCAGAAGGATCTGGCTCCATCTAGTGAAAACATTAAGACCTTGTCAAATTTTCTAAAAAGTTTGTAGCACCTACTGATGGGCCCGGCTGATTTTACAGTAAAAATAAAACAGAGTAGGCTTAGCTATCGTCCGTGTTTACTCCACACGGCTCTATGGAGTCGTACATTGTGCCATGCACTTTGTGCAGAAGGGAATCCCCCAACAGAGGGTGTAGTCCTGCAGAATAGTCTACACGCATGCGCAGAACCCACGCCTGCTTGTCCCAGTTACTACTTTCACTTTATTCAGATTCAGAGCTGTGAATCTGTCTCGCTACAGATTTCCACTCAAAACTACAACAAAACATTAACACAAACGTTAACTTCAACGCCGTGCTTTATGGACTGTACGTGGTGAAAGTATTATGTCGCCGGTTTCAATGTATTTTGTTTAAACACTATCAGAAGACAAACCGTAAACGGCACGGTTAGCTAACTGAAGTAAACATGTTCTGACACCCAAAGTGAGCTAATCACCTTCTGTCGACTCTGACCTGCACAGGTGAGTTTATAACATTCGTGGAGTTGTGTTATATGTTGCTTTAATACATCTTTTGTTTACACCGTCAAGCTGTAGTTCAGTTGTCCGACTTCCCTGAACCTTTCTTGGCAATGCAGTGACACCAAATGGGTTTAGGTCACTGTAGCTGCAAAAGGATATATTTAGCAAGGTAAACATGACAAAGGTCTGTGTTTTCAGCACTGGGATGTTCATAACCAGTAGCACATAAACTTATGCTAACAACTATACAGAGAAAATGTATCAGGCCTTAATTTATGACTAATGTTCCAGCATGTTAACTAAATGAATAACCCTGGATAGGGTGGTGGTAAGATTGCCACTCACCATGTGGGAGACAGGGGTTCAAATCCCAGCCTCACGTAGGGCTCCTTATGCTTACCTTGCCTTCACTTTGGATGAAGTGTCTGCCAAATGAAACAAAATAAATAAAGACGAATAAAATCCTTGATAGAGATCCCCTGTGTGAGTATAATGCGTCTGCACAGTGACAGTGTTTCATTTAGTTTCTTTTATTCAGCTGAGGTCCTTTTCAGACTACCTCTGTTGCCCTCACACTATGGAGCGGACTGCACAGCTGTGTGGCTCCTGGGAAATGAAGGAAAAACTTGGGATGGGAGGCTTTGGGCATGTCTACCTGTACCAGCACCTTGTAAGTTCAGGCATCAACTCGCACATCAAGGAGAACCAGATCTCTCTTTGGCTTGGTTTAATTTCCTATTTGTGTTTGGGACAGGAGTCAGGTGAGAAGATTGCTGTGAAACTTTGCCGCCTGGAGCTGAACTCCAAGAACAAAGACCGCTGGAGCAGAGAGATCCAGATCATGAAGAAGTGAGTGTAAATTATCTATTTTTATTCATAAAGTATCCTATAACTGCACATGTTCTTCTTGTTAAGCCATCGCTGTATGCTTGGCTCTCTTTCTGTTACAGGTTGAACCATGTGAATGTTGTTCAGGCCAGAGAGGTTCCAGAGGAGTTGAGCTCCATTGCTTTAAATGACCTCCCTCTGCTGTCAATGGAGTACTGCTCAAGAGGAGACTTACGCAAGGTATCAAATGGGAAAATAAAAAAGTTTGACAATTACTTGTCAAAAACTGCATTATTAACCGAATTCTGCTCTTCACTTAGGTGTTGAATAAACCTGAAAACTGTTGTGGGCTAAAGGAGAGTGAAGTCCTCTCACTGCTCAATGACATTGGTAATACTTTAATAACATTTTACTTTGGTAAAAAATAAAACCACAGCTATCACATGTTCTTGCATTATCTATATGAATTATTTTTACAAACACAGGTTCTGGTATCCAGTATCTCCATGAAAATAAGATCATTCATAGGGACCTGAAGCCAGAGAACATAGTTCTGCAGGATATTGATGGAAAGGTGAATTCAGTTTTTGAACCAGCTTACAGTCTGTGTAGTATACAATCTAATATTTTCATATATTTGCTTCCTGTGCCCTGCTGTCATTATGAAAATGATTATGTTTTCCACCAGCTTGTCCATAAAATCATAGATCTGGGTTATGCAAAAGACCTAGATCAGGGCAGTCTCTGTACATCGTTTGTTGGAACTCTCCAGTATCTGGTATGTGTAGCAGCACCAATACATTGCTTTGCAAGTAATATTTTTTCTCTTAAATAGATGTAATTTATCAAAGGAGTCATCTGTATGTTTGCCAGGCTCCAGAGCTGTTTGAGAGTAAACCCTACACAGTAACAGTGGATTACTGGAGCTTTGGGACAGTGATCTTTGAATGCACTTGTGGCTTTCGTCCCTTTTTACACCACATGCAGCCTGTGCAGTGGTGAGTTAACATAGCAGCAACGCATTTTAATGTTCGGAAGGTTTTATCCGTCTAGTTATTTGTTGGTTGTGTTTTCACGCATTTCTCATTGGCTGTGTGTGTGCTTTTGTAGGACAAGTAAAGTCAAGAACAAAGGTCCCAAAGATATCATGGCAGTAGAGGACATGAATGGAGAAGTCAGATTTTCCACACATCTCCCATATCCCAACAATCTCAGCAGGTAGATACAAAAAGAAAGCTATTTATACCCACCAGTTAAATAACTCTCATTTGCATCTAACCTGTGTGTGTCTGTCTGTCCTTAGGCCGCTGCTGGAACCAGTCGAGTCTCTTCTCCAAATGCTGTTACTGTGGGACCCTGCAACACGTGGTGGAGGGCTGGATCCTGGCACAACCAAACAGTACTGCTACACCGTCCTGCAGAATATTCTCAGCATGAAGGTGACTCATTTAAACCACTTATTAAGTACTTTATGGTTTTATGGTTGCAATTATAGTAGAGGAAAGCATTGTGCACATTTATTTCTGCAGGTGATTCACGTGTTGGACATGACTTCAGCCCAGCTGCACTCATTGGTTTTGGGGGGTGAGGAGAGCTTACACTCCCTGCAACTTCGCCTGGAGATACAAACTCAGACACACATTTCCCCGCTGAGTCAGGAGCTGCTGCTGGAGACGGGAATCTCCCTCGACCCACGCAGACCGCCTGCACACTGTTTGCCAGAAGGATTGGTATGTGACACACACACGTACAAAAATATCTATTGTCAAACAAGCCTAGACACAAACACACAGCAGTGGACAGTGCAACAATTCAGCTGTACAGTGTAAGACAGTGTTATAAAAATAAAAAAGTAACTCTGTCAGTTATAATAATTGATTGGTAATATATTTACATCTTTATGATAGCACACAAACACACACCATAGTGTGCACAGTAATATTTGTTCTCTACTTTTAGCGAGGCTGGGACACCTCCATTGTCTTCCTGTTTGATAAGAGCCTGACCAAGTACTGTGGACCACTGACTGCTAGACCTCTGCCAGACAGTGTCAACTTTATAGGTGAGCTAATTTTACAGCAAGCTGTAAGACTATGTCGTAAAAGTTACTGTTCACTCCTACTACAGTTTCTTCTTGGTCTCTGAAAGCTTTACTTTGGCTTTGAAAGTTACAGAATACATTAGAATTCGAGTTTGAGAAATTGGTATTTAATTGGTAACATTTTGCAATGTAGAGCAAATCCATTAAATTTGGTGTTCATGTTAAAGTTGGAATCATGTCTTTTGTAATGTGTTGTGTTCATCTTAGTCAGAGAGACAAAGACACAGCTCCCACTCACTGCACTAAGAAAGGTGTGGGGGGAAGCAGTCAGCTATATCTGTGGGCTGAAAGAGGACTACCTTCGCTTGTACCAGGGCCAGAGGGCTGCCATGTAAGTACATAACCACACACACATACATATTCACACGCGCACTGTAAAACAACCTTACGTTGTGTTTTTGTCTTTATAGGCTGAGTCTGCTGCGTTACAATACCACATTAACAAGGTACAAGAACATGTTGTTCTCCCAGTCACAGCAGCTCCGAGCCAAACTAGCTTTCTTTAAGACCAGTATCCAGCATGACCTTGAGCAGTACATCAAGCAGAGGCACTCTGGCATCTGTAAGTGGATGTTAATCTGCTGCTATAATATATACTTTAGTTTCAAATCATTACTGAAGCCTTATTTGAGCAATTTGTTGTTCTTGTGTTTATCTGAAGCTTCAGAAAAAATGCTAAAAACGTGGCAGGAAAATGAAAAGAAGGCTGATGAGTTTACAAAGGTTGGACTGTTTCCTTTAAATTTTACAGAAATTCTACACAAACGTGGACTTTTTTTGTATTCGGTACAATACATACCAAGAAGTGTTTTTTATTTTTTGCAATAGGTTGCAGATGTGGGGTATCTGGATGAAGAGATAGTGGCTCTACACTCTGAGATTGTAGAGTTGCAGAGGAGTCCATTTGCGAGAAGACAAGAGGATGTAATGGAACAGCTGTTAGTATCTCTTTCATAGTTACACTATGATCATTAAAATAACTGTGGTGTGCACAAGTTAAGTCTCTTTTTTTTGTCTTGTTTTCAGCGAAGAAAAGGCTATTGAACTCTACAAGCAACTGAAAGCTAAATGCAAAAGTTAGTACCAATCATTCAGGTTAGGTCAGGTTTTCAGATTCCAGGAATCTGAAAATGCTTGTTGTTATGAATATAATTCAACAACATGAAACCATAGCAGAAGTATACAATGAACAAACATATCTCAATTAAAGAACATCACTCTCAATGTCTTTGCATGGGTCTATCACTGGATATTTATGTTTATATGTTTGTACAGGTCCTGACCCTCCACATGGCTACAGTGACAGTTCAGACATGGTGAAGACCATACTCCAAACAGTTCAGAACCAAGACAGAGTGCTGAAAGATTTGTACACTCACCTGAGGTAATAGATGCACAAGTGTATTTCACTCAAATGCACTCATGGCTATTAATGAGGATTCATTTTAAAGTTCCCACTTCCCATTCATTTTTGGTTTTCCTCATCTCTCTTTTTCTATAGTACAATTCTAGTGTGTAAACGACGCATAGTTGACTTATTCCCGAAGTTGGAGGGGGCAGTAGAAAACATAAAAACAGCAGAGGCAACAGTGATGCAGATGCAAATGAAGCGACAGAAAGAGTTCTGGTACCTCCTCAAGATTGCCTGTGTGAGTATATAACAACTGGCACAACAGAAAACATTATTTGCAATCACTGATGTTTTACAAGCTTGACATTCTGAAATATACTTATATATACTCACTGGCCACTTCATTAAGTATGCCTCTACAATTTAATGCAATCCCATACAGCTACTCTGCCATGAATTCTAGTTGTAGAAGTTTTATTCTTTTAGTTTTTGTTAAAAAAGATAAAAAGGTAGTAGTTCTACTTTATGTAAATTATTGAGTCAAACTGGAGTGCAATAAATACAATGGCCAGTGAGCATATAAGTCAAATAATACTTTAGCTAATACAGTGATTTGTTGTGTCTTTAGGCCCAGAGCAGTTCTCAATCACAGACCATTATGCAACAACCCACTGACAGGTAAGATCTGTATAAATCCTAATTCTCTACCAAAGAGATTTCTTTAAAAATATATATTACAGTTCTGTTTTAATTACACTGTTAAACATTATAGCCACACTAAATGAGCATGTGATTATTTCTCTGTTGTTTGATCTCTTAAATCTGCTGTTTTCTACAAACCATTAAACTACCACAAGATGTCACTCCGTGCACTGTAGAGTCTTTGAGCATGTAGAAACTGGACTCATGCTCTCCTAAATTACTAATGCTTTGAAGACATACCATGTATTGAAAGCCTCTTGTCTCTCAGTGAAACCGTTCATCAATTACTGGATGAGAATCACCGTTATTTGACTCAGCTAACTTCTCTACTTCAAGACGCCACCCAAGAGATGGAGCACAGTGTCATGGTATGATATGAAAGTGTAAAGGAGTGTGTTTCTGTATTTAGGCTGATTAATAATATTAGTCACCATTGCATACGTGCATTCATTGTGTTCAGTGTCCCACTCTGTATACACTCAAACGTCCACCCTGATTTTGTTGTTTGTTTTGGTTACTTTTAGGGAGGGGTGATGGTAGAAAGTTGATCATTCATTGTTAGAGCACCTTCTCTAGGCCTTCTTTTAACTCTGAAAAACAGCGACAAAATAGTAAAAAAAGAAATCTCTGACTAAAAAGAAATATTTGCCTCATTTTTTATTTATTTATAATTCATGAATTAGACTTGTGTGGGATCAGTCATATTTGCAAACTGCACTTTGGTAAATTACTTTCATTTTATAACAACAACACACTTTGGCCTAACTATACTTAATATGCAAGAGTAGTCTTGTATGTAACTGGCTTTTTTTTTTTTTTTTTTTTTTTTTTTTTTGCTATACTAGCCACTTTGTGCTAAAATTATTTAATCTGTTTGTTCTCTCTCTAGGATCAGGACTGGAGTTGGACGCAGTACGGAGAAAAGAAAGCTCAACTGCAGAAGCTGCCGAAACTGACCAAAGACTCAGTGTTATGAGTCAAAGCTGTACAGTATACTGTAAACATGTGCCTTATCAGTTACACTATGTGAAAGCTGTATGATGTCACACTGTGTCTTATGAATATATGTAATGTTGTAGGATAATGTGTTAAACAGAATGATGGGATGTTCATGCTTTAATTTAAACTTACATTGTAAGTGTAAGTTTAAGTCAAAAGTCGAATCTAACTATTACCAAGATTTATTTATTTACTAGTAATATCCGTTAGAGTAAAACAGTGCTGCTGATAAAGTGCATGATAAAATCTGTGAAATGTGAATAATTTTTACAAACCTATGAACATTTATATTTTGTTGTTGTTTAAACAGTTAAAATAGATTTTCTTAAATCAGATTGTCATTTCATTGCAAGTGTTAAACTGCTGAATATACTGTAATAAGTGTGTGGATATTTACATTCACTCAGTGAACCAGACAGCTGTCTGCACACATACAGGAAATTATTTGTTTATAAGACCCTGGGATCAAAATACTCTTGGGAGATGCTGAAGACCAAATAGCACAGATTCAGCACTGAGTAACATGCATGAAGTAGCACAAATTATTACTAGAATATGAAGTAATAAGCTCAGAAGCCTTTTTAGAAGGACTGGTGGCAGCTTAAATGCAATGGACTTCTGACTGAGGAAGTTCAGTAGTACATGATGGTATTGTAGCACTGTGTTTATTCTTTTTTATAATTATTGGTTTAGTGATGACCAATCCTATTATATGTGAAACATTTCTTTATTTTTTCAGAACATAAATCAACTATTAGACATTAAGACATTAGTTCACCTGCTTTTCTATATTTTAAAGAAAGTAGACCTTTTGTTTCCCAACTTAAGTTTTCTGGTTTGGAAAAACTAATGCAACCATGCAGAGGTGGCAATCTAAAGACTACAATGTGCGAAATCATGACACATTTCACACCATACTCAAACTAATCTAAAATGATGATGACCTTGACATTTATAGGAGTTGGCAGTAGTGTTTTTACAAATTCCCATTTGATCCATAGTAATAACTGTGCCCATGCCTAGGGTGTAGGTATACAACATATGAATACAGTTGTTTATGGAGGTTACATATACAGGATTCTTGTGAGGTTTCAGAGAGGCACATCTGACAGACACCTCTGAGGTAACTTGGATCATCTGTAGAAATGGGACTGACACATGGGACGCATCATGAAACTTGCAAACTATTGCACACTAAAAAAGAAATAGCTGAAATGTCTGTGCATTTCCCCCATGATGTGCTGCGGTGTGACAAGTATAAAGGTGCCCTCTATGCGAACTCTCTTTTACGTGCTTTGGACTTTCACTTTGGTTATTTGTGAAGTTCTATATGTTAACATGTCCAAAAACTGTTTAGAGAACATCATTGAATTTTACATATTTATTCAATACATCAATTGGCTCAGTTATTTACTGGCCAACAGGCCAAAAAATGAACGATGACGTTCATAGTTTCTGAAACCTACAAGCTGGAGATCACTGTGCACAAAAACATGTGGAAAAACATTTATAATTTTACGCCATAGCACCTAAATATATTAAAACATCTGAGCGCTGTGATTGGTTGGTTCTGACGAATAGAAACATGGTTCATTAACATATTGCCGCTAAACATCATGGGAAAGAGACTATCTTCGTTTTCTAGAGAACATAATAGACTATGTTGTCGAACACGTGTCATCTATGGCTCTTTATAAGCACATCAGGCGAACTAAGTACGTTGTGGCGAACACTTGGATTTTGACACCATGTCAGTAATCGGTTGTTGCCTTCAGGTCTATATATAGTCTCCGGGTGCCTTGCTTCTCTCGGATGTGAGGGCGATCTGGCTGCGACATCTGTCACCCCATTGATCGCTAGGGTTGATTCGGCTGATCTGGCTGGCTAGGCGGGTGTCCCCTTCCTCCCTCACGGCTCCGTGTGTGTCCCTCCCGAAGCTCTGCGCTCGGTGGCAGCGGACGAGGTCCCCCCCAGGACGAGCGACCATCGGTTTACCAGTAGCTGCGCTCCCCTGCTAGAACCTCCAAACAAGCTCAAGGCCCATTTGTAGGAGAAACGTAGGGAAGTCAAGCTCCAAGCTTCAGACACATCCAAATGCGGCGCTGCACGTGGCAGTCTGCCTTCCTTTTTGATGCACAATTATTAAATACGTAACATAATAATTTATTAGGTTCAGTTCACCCTAAGAGTGCAACCATTAGGTCAATAAATGACATTCTGTTTTTGTCAGTTCATCTATTAGTTTTCTACAGTCCTCGAAAAGACATTTTAGTGGCGGTGAGCTGACGTCAAGCATTATTATGGACTTTAAATATATGTTAAGTGTCCAAATGTTTTCCCACAGGATTTCCTACAGCCCCTGAAGGCAGCACAGTGTAAGAAATAAAAGGGAGAGAAACCTGGGGGAGGCGCGGTGAGGGGGCTGGACAGCTCAATGATCAGACCTGAAGAGGGAGAGTCGTGAACACCGTGCTAATTTTATGTATCACCAGCCTCGCTAACGCTTACCATCTGATCATTGTATTTCAGCGTAGTGCAAGGTGAGTTATGTTTTGTTTTAGCTGTACACAAGCAGCCTACCAAGCTAATGTTAGCATTAAGCTATAAGCAACTGACGGAGGCGCTGACTTCCGATCCCACCCTGCAACGCTAGCTAGCAAGCTAACCCGAGTAGCTAGGTTAGCGTTACCAAGTGAGCTTTGCGCCAGCTATAGTCGTTACTAAATTAAATTATTATTATTATTCACTCTGTTGGTTAAATTGTAGGTACCTCAGCGGTGGTATAAATATGTTGCTTCACGTGCTGACAGAAATTGCTCACCAGTTGTCGCCTCACAAAGTATGTAGCAAGCTAATCGTTGGTGTTAGCATTAGCCTTAGCTAACTAGCAGCTGTAACGTGAACATACTGGTTACTTTTGAGTAGTAATTTTTTATTGATTATTACAATCACTCTGCTCTGTGTCGTTGTATGCTCGGGACACATTACATTTATTATCTGACTGAATATAAATAAGTGACAGTCCCCAACTAAAAATGCAAAGTTGAGAAACGTGTGTATATATAATGTTTTATTGATATTCAATTAACAGTTTATTATAAAGTGAAAGAAGGAACATATCATTTAGAGACTAGAGGAAGGAAAAGCATTTACTAAACCTTACATTCCCAACAAAGTACATTCAGAAGTGTGGAAAGTTCTTCCTCTGTAATTCCATATTTTTCTCAAACATTTCTAGAACTTTTTTTTAGTTACCTTCCTTGAAAATTTGGTATAACAATAGATAAAATACTATAAAATATTTGTTCACTCTGTGGACTAAATGAAAGATACATGTTCCGGAACAATGTAATACAATTGAATAGTGACACAAATACCCCTAATTTAGGCATACATTTGAATGCACCTCTCTCTAAAACAGTTTCAACAAACCTTAACATTAAAACATAGAATTTATTGCAGGACTGCAATAGTTTTAGCAATGTTTCCCTAATAACTGTTACTGTATGCATTTCTGCTGCTACGGCAGTTGTCTGCCCATGGTTTTAACAGTGCCCTGATTCTTTAATGTTGGCATAAATATACTGAAATATTTATACGTCTTCTCTACCTGTAGGTGAGTGCTACAAAGATGACGATGCCGTATGTAGGGGCACTGTTTGGAACAATAGCTGGAGTGATGGCCATCATGTTACACTCCTCTATTCACAAAATAGAGGAAGGACACCTTGCTGTGTACTACAGGTATCACAACGTGCCTCAAAGAAATGACACAAAAAATGTGTATGGCTTGTTGCTATTTGTAGTTTTGTTTCCTGATAAGGATAAATATTAATATTGCGTAATTATGTAAATGTGATCTGTGGTTTTGAGGTGTGTATGTTTCAAACCCGTTTGATTAAAGAGGAGCAGTAGAGGCCATAGGAGTTGTTGCTCTTATTTTCTCTCTTCACTTTGCACTCACCCCAACTGGTCGAGGCAGATGGCCACCCACCCTGACCATAGTTTTGTTAGGACTTGCATCCATTAAAAGGTTTATTTTTTCTCCACTGTCACGTAGTGTTTGCCAAAGGTGGATTTGTTGGGTTTTCCATATAATTCTTGAAGGTCCTAATGTTAATGTAAAGTGCCTTGATGACTTTGTTTTGATTTGTCCCTACACAAAGAAACTGAATTGACTGACCACATTTGTCAGCTTAAGAGTTTCCATTCCAGATCTGAATATGCTCTGTGTTTGTACAAGTAAGATTTAATGCCTTATTTGCTGACAGTGCTCATGAAATGGACAAACACCCTGTAAGATAATGGATAATATAATGGCCTGCTGTTCAATAGAAACAGAATTATATCGAAAATTTTAATTTTCTGTCATTCCCATTTGTCAAACCTCCCAACATGCTAATCTATGGTTCAGACCAAATAATTTGTTTGCATTTGTTTCAGAGGTGGGGCATTGCTGACTACTCCCAATGGTCCTGGTTACCACATTATGCTGCCTTTCATTACCACCTACAGAGCAGTGCAGGTAAACTTTCCTTTCAGCCCACAAACTAGCCCTTTAGCAGAAACATGGGACACAAAAGTGAGCTGTACAGTGCTGTACGTGAACTGTGAATGGAATATTCTATGAATAAGTCAACCACAGCATGCACACTGTTGGCATTAAACCATGGCTTTACTTTACAACAAATGTATGCACCATTTGTTGTCCGGCAAATATACACTAAATAGTTAATTGAATTTATATTGTTTTACTGAAGTTGTAACATTGCAACATGAGTTTTTACAACTAAATACATTAGTCTGTTTGTTATTTGCATACATTTTATCTCCACCCAGCCCAACAGTATAGCTTATTATTGGTAACATTTTTACATTTGTTTTGGTGTTGGGTTTATTCACATTAAAATGGCAGAAACTCTACTTGTTCAGCAAAAGCTGATTAAAGAATCACAGTGGATTTACACAGTCAACAGAATACTCAAGTTCTCTGAAATCCTTTGTTTCAGACCACTCTGCAAACTGATGAGATCAAGAATGTGCCATGTGGAACAAGGTATGACTGAGGTTATTTGTGTAGGGATAAAACAGTGGAGTGGAAAAATTATTATGCATCTAACAGATGTTTATTTTCTCCACAGTGGTGGTGTGATGATCTATTTTGACAGGATAGAAGTTGTTAACATGCTGGTACCTTTAGCAGGTACAAAATCTTCTCATTCTTTTCATTGTTAACTATACCTCTAGTTCTTGTAGAAACAAATCTTTAAAGTATGCAACAGAAGAGTGAGAGATCACTGACTGTAGAAGCTGTGGCCCCCCATAACTGTGCCTTGTATATATCTGTGTGGTATGTCTTTATAAAATTTGATGGTTCGAGGAAATTGTTACTAAATAACCATAGTAACAGCCAGAGGAACCCAACCTCATGTAAAATGCTTTAAAGCAGTCCTTGATTGTAACTGCTGTAACAAACAGTGTTGTTGTATTTGTGTTTAAACCTGTATTGTCATGAATCCAGGACTCTGGCTGTTCAAAGACAACTCATTATTGTATCTTTATGTTTGTAAAGGTTTCCTACGTCTAAATGTGTTTCATATGCCTAATATTGTGCTTAGGTCTGCATGAAACTACTCTACTGATTTAGACTACATACTGTATAATAGAAGAGCTTGCTAATGAGTCAGTGACTTTTCCTGCTTTATACAGTATAAACTTTACAAAGCACTTTATGACTAGTTTAGTCCGTTTTTGCACTTTAAAACGGTTTGATACCGAAATAAACAGCTGTAGTTGCAGATAAAGGTCATGGTTGTCACTACAAGAATGTTTATGGCCCCTCTTAGGGAAACATTGTAGTACCTGAGCAATGAGTTCTGTTACAAGAGGTGTGCACATGCCTTTGGGGAAATGTCAGTATAAATGCTGTTTATTGTGGTTAATGCTTCAGTCCTAATTATCTTGTTAAGCTCTAAATATGCCACAGCTATTGGTGGCTCCATGTGCTGTATTTACTACAACTGCAGTAGACACAGCACATACACAAACTTCAGTTGTGTATGTTATTGTTTGGTTCTTGTCTGCCTTGCTACTGTAGTTGTACTGTCACCAGTACAAACTGAGGTTAAAGTTTGCTTTTGGCAAATACTTGGTTTCTATTACAGGCTTTCAGATAAATGTGCATTCCGAAATGTACATTAACCCTGTCAAGTGCTTGGCATTTCAGTAACTGTTGTTTTTGCTCTTTTATATGCAGTTGTAGACATTGTAAGGAACTACACTGCTGATTATGACAAAACTCTAATTTTCAACAAGATTCACCATGAACTCAACCAGTTCTGCAGTGTACACACACTACAGGAGGTCTACATTGAGTTGTTTGGTGAGTACACTGTTGTAATAAAACAGGTGGTACCATTTAATTTTACATAGGCACACATTACAAGGTGTTCTCGGTTTCTGAAATTCCCAAAATGTGATTCAGCAGCATGTTGTGTACTCAAACAACAGTTTTTTTTTTTGTTTTGCAGACATTATAGATGAGAATCTGAAGACTGCGTTGCAGAAGGATCTTAATGTTATGGCACCAGGACTTACAATACAGGTATCTAAACACACATAAAATGAATATTAGAGAGGCACAGTAAGTAGAGGGACTGAGATTCAAGTAGTAATTGAACATTATAGTAATCTACAGTAGTCTTATAATGCACAATACTTTGGTTATGACTTTTTATGTAAAAAAAAAACACCTATAGAGCATTACAGCTGTGCTACTGAATGGTAAAACGTGATGAGGAACTAAAACTTGAGTGAGAAAAAAACAGTAGGATTATTGTTAATTCCCTGTGCCAGCTATAAATCCACCTTGAACTGTGAGCCACTGACATTTTACCCTGCTCAATGACACCCAATAGGCACACGGAAAAAAAACTACTAATTACCACATCACCACAAGACAATAATTCACCAGACAGCTAATAAGTGGGAATGAGGCTGAAATGATCAGAGCATACCAATTAATCAGTCTTGCATTAAATCCTAAACTGATAACCTATTAGCAGATTGATTGTGAGCAAAGGCTAAGTTTTTTTTTTTTTTTTTTTTTTTTTTTCCTTCTTCTCTCTTTTTGTTTTCGCTTCTTGCGCTGTTTCAACATCATGATGAAGGCTGTCCGTGTTACTAAGCCAAAGATCCCTGAGGCTATCAGGAGGAACTTTGAACTCATGTGAGTTTGTAGATCTTTATTTCCTAGCACAGTCAGAATATATTCCAAATTCTTTGTGACCCAACCACTCAAGTCAAACAAGACCACACAGGAAAAAAAAAACTTTTTTGTTTTATGCAGGGAAGCAGAAAAGACTCGTCTATTAATAACGGCTCAGACTCAGAAGGTGGTGGAAAAGGAAGCAGAGACTGAAAGGAAGAAGGCCATTATTGGTAAATGTGGGGGTTTACAGTAACAGAGCCAGCTGTGTTTTCATTTGCATGACCACTGTTTCTCTTTTTTTGGTCTCTCATGAGTAACTGTACAGTCGATTATCACCTTAAGCTCACATGGTTCTCTGTCCCACAGAGGCTCAGAAAGTGGCTCAAGTAGCAGAGATCCAGTTCCAGCAGAAGGTGATGGAGAAAGAGACAGAAAAGAGGATCTCTGAAATAGAGGGTTAGACTCATGGTTTTATGTCTCCTCTGATATGGATTCATGTCTTCCTGTATCTAGTGGTGTCTGATGAGCTGGTTTGTCAGGTCTCTCTCATTCAACACTGTCTCTTTGTTTCAGATGCTGCCTTCCTGGCCAGAGAGAAGGCTAAGGCTGATGCAGAGTATTACACTGCTGCCAAGTTTGCTGAAGCAAACAGGGTAAAAAAAGAAATAGTGCTGACACAGTTTGACACAAATGCACGTAATCACACAACGTTCAATCCTCAACTCTCTTGTCTTTCTCCTAAATCTTTACAGTTGAAGTTAACCCCAGAGTACCTAGAGCTGATGAAGTACCAGGCCATAGCAGCAAACAGTAAGATCTACTTTGGCCAGGACATCCCTAACATGTTTGTAGAGGGAAGCAACAGTCCACTTAAGCCCAATGCTGAACAAGACCTGCTTTAAGTGAAGTTAGATGTGCAGCGATTCCTCAGCTCTGCCTCTGCACAGGACAACCTCATGAGGACTGGGGGGTGGAGAACACTGAACTGAAGGTGATGAGTGGGACAGCATTGCAGCTTGTTCGGTGAACAATACACTTCAGTCTTAAATGGCAAAAAAGAATGGAAAATTTAAAAGTTAAAGGTGAAAGCAAGGAGTAGGAAGGGCATTTTTTTTTTTTTTTTTTTTACCTTCCAGATTTTGGTAAAAGACAAGTTTTAGGAATGAGAATGACGCCGTAGTTGAAAATCAAAAGCATAATTGATTCTTATGCTTGGGAAGGCGACAGCAAAAAGTCGCCCTAATTTACACATGCTTGCAATCAGTGCATTGTTTACCTTTGCTTCTGGATCTGTGTTCATTTTGTTTGTTGTATGCAAGGGGATGATTTGTGATCAAAATGAGTTTTGGGTTTTTGAAAATTAACTTCTGGTTTAGCTGAACTGGAATCTGACAGGTGACTCTAATTAAAAGCAGGATGGATTTTGCAAGTGTGTCGTGCGGGTAGGTCGTCTCCATGCCATCTTCTCTTACACTGAATCATTAGTTGGCTCTTCCCGCTCAACACGAAAGAGTGTGAGGGCTGTTTAATCAAATCAAATGACTTAGCATTATAAATGTGATATTGCAGCAGTTACGTTCACTACTTGGGAGCCCACATATATTTCAGTTGAAAAAAAATCATACAGATACAAAATTGAGCTGTGAAAGTTTTTTTTTTTTAATTTAAATGTAGTTTAATTTCATTAAACGTCCACTTAGTGATGATACTGTTCCAAAGATACTACAGTTGTATGAAGTAAGAGGGCTGCCATCATGTGCTGATAGTTAATATACAGTGGTGTCAGATTGGTAGTAATGTAGTTTGTATTGTTAATGTGGTGATACTTTGCTCTAATCAGTCAGGGTTGTGCAGCCACAACAGAAATGCTTGACCCGCTGCACTAAATCCTGCTGTGGAATTTACTGTAAAGCCAACTGAGATAAAGGTTCTAGTGCTGCTAAGAATGATTTTCTCGTTTTTAAAAACTAATTTGAGATTACCATGCATGTGGAAATTCATAGTGGCTTGATTCAGATGATCAATAGTGCCTGCGCCTGACTCTGTTGCACAGCTTACACAGATTTGGTTAAATGTACACACTCACAGGAAATTGACGTTTATTTAAATAAAACAGCCGCTTGATGTTAAAGCGTACATGTCAAAAGTCAGTATTGATAGTAATGTAAGTAAAAATGTTGACAATAAATTTGGGAGCAAAAAGATAAGTATGTTTAAATCTAAAAACATCACTTTCACTAGAATGAAAATTTGTTTATTCAAAATAATTAAAATGCCGTTGTATTGCGCCATATTTTTATAGTAAATGTGGCATTGGATATTATGAGAAATAGTACGACTTTTCTGATGTCAGGGTTGGTATTTTTCTGTAATTCAAGAATTAATGCACGGCAAAATTTTTACTAAAAAATAATTTAAACGATTTCATGGCAACACAAGAAACCCATAACTCGTAATAACAGAGTAGCTTAACTTCCACACTGAGAATTAATTGAACCTCTGGTCAGTTTGTGTGATGAGTTCCAGTGCTACACAAAAACAAGCTTTTTTTCTGTTTAAAGATGATTATTGGAAATGCTTGGGCTTAAACAGGGTGCAAGTTGGTGCTAGATTTTATTGCGTGTTTCAGTTTTTGAATTTTGTTTAGCTCTGTGTTTCAGATAACAACAAAATACTTCCACTATTCAGAATTCAAGCCTTAAATAATAATTGTTTACCCCAGACTGAAAGATTGAATGATTGTCATGCACCAGAAGGCTCTACTTGAACCGGCCGGTGAGGCTTAGATGTACAAACTGTTCAGTACAGCCTCATCGTAGACTCTAGCTGAAAAAGACACAACTAGCAGTGGACACTAATGCTGTTTGTAAGGTGTGATGTTTACTTGACCTACAATAGCAGTTAAGGGCTGCACTCTGCATTTGCTTTGGTGGTGGGTTCAAATAAAGATGCAAAAGAGGGGTATGAATCACTCATGAAAATAATTTCTGTTTTTTTGTTTTGTTTTTTTTGTCAATATTTTGTACGCTCTGTGAAATTTAAACACCGTCTCCTTGTTTTAAAAGGTTTATATGCAAAAATGTTTTGACAATGTTCTTATGTAAAATAAAGCCTATTTTGGTACCTATCTGTTCCCTGTGTTGATTTGTGCGGGGGCTTTGTGTAGTACACGCTGGTGCCATCAGGAGGAGACTAACATCATGTTAAAGGAGAGATCTGGTTAAAGCACTGAGCTGCAAATTTTTGTGGTGACAGAAAGCCAAAGAAAATCAGTTCAACAAAGCAAACTGGAAAACTAAATGATGTGCTCCAATATCAGTCAATAAGATTTTGAGCTTGTGAAATAATGGTAAGGAAAACATTCAAAGACTGTGGTTTTAGACCTCTGAACAACAAGATTCAAATTTGTATATGTCCAGAAAAGATTTGTAGTTGTAGAAGATGTTTGTCTAAAACATTCTGCAGAAGTGAAATCATCTGTAAGCATGGTTACAGAAAAAATAAAGTTGACCTGTGAGTACTGGGTTGAAGTAGAAAAAGACAGCGTTGCCATATTGTATGTGCCACTTTAACTACACTTGTAAACATTATTTACATACGTTTAGATGTTGGTCTGAGTGGAGAAGTCCAAATACTGACTGCTGATATCATTATTATTCACCTTTTCGTGAGACATTTTCAAACCTAATCTGCATATTCTCACATTTATTTGTCTGTTTTAATATATTTCAAACTATTTCTGATATTGCAAGCTCAAAAAGTGTTACTTCAATTCCGACAATGTGCACACGTTGGCTGGTTCCTTATTTGCTGGGTTTTTCTGACCACAGGGGGATGACTCAGTGAACGTTTAGTGAATATATATGTATATACATAGTCTTTCATTTGGTATTGTTCTAACCCACATGCTGTGTTGTAAACATGATAATGTGTTTGTTAAGTTTGTAAAACGATCATCCCAAGAGACCGACTGTAAACCGCAAGTCAGCTCACCAGGGCTTTCCAGGAAGCTTACAAAGTGAGTGTGAGTGTGAGTGCGTGTGACGACTGCCTGAATGACCAGATGAGGGATAGCTTCCTCTCTGACCTCTCAGTCCCTATAGAAACCTCTCTGGTATCCTTTCATTCTGACACAATTTTTCCTGATGTCAGGGTCTGTGGGAAAAAGGATCATAAAGCATATTTGTGACTGTAAATAAACCTCACTTGCCCCCGTTTTGTTTTCTTAACTGAGGAGATGTTTTTTGTGGATGTCTGCTGGTGTATGCTCTTTAAGCATTTGGTCTGATTTGGAGTCCGGGGTACAAAGTCAGCGAGTTTAAAGCCCCCATCTCAGGAAATTGGGTCAGTCAGATTTGCTGTGTCCTGGATGAGCCAGCACTTCTCCTTCCTTCCTTTGGCCCCTTAGTTCAAATCATCAGATCCTGCATGATCCATCAATCCATGACTCCTCTTGAGATGTGCCCCTCCCTAAAAAAGGGTGCGGCCCATCATCGGTGAGGGCTGTAAATCCAGTCTCCAATCAGCAGTGTGATACTGGACATGATTCATCAGTGCTAGTCAGTTCCTGCATCAATAGCTACTCTGTTCTGCAGTTTTCTCTCAAATTCCTATCCAGTGTGTGTGTGTGTGTGTGTGTGTGTGTGTGTGTGTGTGTGTGTGTGTGTGTGTGTGTGTGTTGACAAGATACACACTCACGGAAGAGAACTACCTGTGTTTTTCTTACTTTGTAATCTCCTCTATGTTTTTATGGTGATCCTCATTTTGTAGTCATTTCTCTGTTCAGCTTAGACTATAGTTTCACATCAGGTTCTGACAAGCTTCTTTGTGCTTTGTTTTTGCTCACTGTCAGCCACTACTACAGCAGTGTTACAGTTTGCACAGTTTTCACCCTGTGAAAACACTTGTTTTGTGTCTTCTGTGGCTCTACATGGAGCGTTCCTCCACAAGAAAAAACCCTGATTATGTCAAAAGGTTACTGTGACAAAATATACAACCCTAAGGAGAAAATGCTGTCCCAGCGGGCAAAACTGAGAAAGCAGGAAAAGGAGGCGGAGTGAACACTATATATATTCAGTGGGACAACTTTATATTAAACTGTAATTTAGTAATAAAACAAATTAAATAAATAAAGATTATAAATAAATAAGATTTTATTACAAACATGACAGATTTTTATTTTCATCGCTGTCTGGACAACATTGACTCACTGCAAATTAGAGCAGATCAGTCTAACCCACATTTACGCCGTATACTTTAGGAAATGCTTTACAGAGCTCTTCCTTTCTGAAAGTCAGAAATACCACATTTTAGAAATGTAATTAGCAAACAAACATGACAACAGTCTACATGCTGTTAAATGCCAAGTGACGAAAGACATTTGAGTATCAAACTTGTAAGATTTGTACCTCAGTGTTATATTGCTCTAAGACCGATAATGGTGATTAATAAGGTGGTATCAAGGTTATCAGCACAACAGTACTCAGTCACAGCAGCAGGCAGCTGGAGAAGATCAGCTTCCCCTGATACAGCTCAGCAGGTCGCCTGCCTCCTGTTATTCTACACCAACAGAGGGGGCGACATCAAAGACAGCACAGCGACAGACAAACACTGATGGACATACCACCGTGTCTTATCTGATAACATGGAGCAATGTGCCTAACTTCATCTCGTGGGCACTATCTGATACTCCAGAAAGTAAAACCTGCATTTCAGAAGAAAAAACTGCATGTGGTCTGTGTCCACAATCCTTTACTATTTTTGGTCATCTGTCAGCTTCTATATACACGAATTCTGAAAAACAGTGCTTAAAATAAAGTCATTAACACTTATGATCTATCACACTTAAAGAGGAACAAGGCAGTTTTAGTAAGGAAATGACATCATTTTTGACAAACACAGTACACAATGATGTCACTGCAGTGATAGGTTTGCAATTATTTGCAGCAGGTAATTTCTAACATTTAAATATCTACCGTGGTACACTTTGCTTCCAATAAAGACAGACAAGTTGCAAAATTAAAGTAATTATTTTACTGAGCAGCTGGCAGTCACAAAAGTCATAAGCTGTGTAAAGGCACAAGTGTCAAAGAAGACTGTAAATACATAAACACTATGAAAATATATTCTACACACTCTGTTCTACACTGTGTCAAAACGTTTTGCCTTTTGTTTTGTATGTCTCCAGATGTCGAGTCAGGTCTTCAATTCGCATGTCTTTCAAGTGAACCAGGTGCTCTAACCTGCTCACTTTCATCTTCAGGATCTACACACCAACACACAAAGAGGATGTGAAAAGGTTGGTTAAGGAGGTTTATTTCGAAAACTATGTTGCAAGCCTGTGCCAATATTCAGCTTCCTTCTTAAGATGCAGATGTGGCTACAGAAAGAAGTGGAAAAAAAAACATGATATCTGCTGAGCAGATACTGACTCACGGACCACTGCTGACACAGTTTATGACACATCCACATCCACATCCACACCCACACACGCACACACACACACACTGCAACAACCTTACATTACAGGGGGTTTGTCTGTATGACAAAACTTGTCCCATATAGGGCTTCAAACAGAGGATTATGGTTACAGATGTTGGACCAGTCAGAAGCATGTGTTTCCTGGTAGTCAGTGTGTGTGTGTCTTATTTGTCTGTGTGTGTGTGTGTGTGTGTGTTAACCTACCTCCACAGTCTCCTGCAAAGCCATGACAGTTTGCTCTTTTTCCTGCAGGATTATTTGGAAACTAGGGTCCATGTCTGTGTAAAACTGCACTGTGTGCGGTGCTTTACTACACAAAACAAAACAACACATTCATATTAGAAACTAATGCTAATTTATAATGCTAATTAATTAAATTCAACATAAAAACAACATTTTAGTCATACCTGTTTTTCATCTTACTCTTATCATCTTTTTTCATCTCTTCTCGTCTCAGCTGAGGCAGCTGTTTTGCTTCAGTCTGACGAATTCCTGAAGAAAATGAAAGTGTAATATTTCGGAAAACTCTGCTGTCAGTGTAACTGCAGGGATTCATATAATACTTTCTAAGGACACAACTATGGCTGTGAGGTAAACAGGCAATGACCATAAGCAGAAAGAAGGAGAAAAAGGGGAGCAAGATAAGAAAATGGACAAAAAGGAAAACAATGAAGCCTTTAAGTCCAGCAAGTCCAGCTGAGCTCAGGCCAGCGATAAAAACCATCTGGTGATGCTGGGAGCTGATAGGAAGACCTAAACTGTTTGTCTGATAGTGAATAGGGTGTAGATGGAAGAGGAAAAAGCATAGGGAGGAGGTGCTGGCCTGTGGTCAGCTATACAGGGTTGTTTCAAGGACGGATGAGGTGCGGGGAACGGAAGAAAAAAACCACGTCACAGATTCACTCCCTAAAGGTCGTGGCATTTTCTAGTCTTTCCTGTCACAGTTAAATGAATGGTATGTTTATGTCTGCGTGTGGTCACTCCTATCTCTGGGAAAGATTAATGGAGAGTTGTTAGCAGGGCACAAATCTGATGATATCAGGACTGGCAAGAGAAGGCAGGAAGCAGGGAAAATCTTGGAAAAATATACTGTAATTTCAGAAGCACCAAACAATCCTCTCAGACACTAAAACACCTCATTTTGCCTTGAATATCCAGATTTTGTGTTTGTTAGCTGATAAGTAACACAATTTTCAAGTCTTTACTCCCACTTCCCTCCTTGTGCCAAAAAAAAGACAAATTTTGGACTATGCAGTTTAAGTTAGGCTGTCTCAGCAAATTATGATGATGATCGTATTCTTGTTAAATTGACAGTGTCTTTATCTATAATTCAGTTGAGTTAACTGACACTAACAACATTTTGGTAACTTCATAGAATTACTGGTTTGTGAAATGTGTTTACTAATTTAAAAAAAGGTTGGGTTTGTGCAAATGCAATAACAGAGCAGCAACTCTACCTTTCTCCTGGTTTCCGGTGTCATAGTATTCCAAATCCTGAGATCAAAAGGACAATCAATCAATTCAAAATGCTACAGTGCTTTGCTCACATTTTGGTGAGAGATGGCCACAGTGATTACTACTTTACTTTGTACTAAGCAATTAAACAGACAACTAAGAATTTATACTGTATGTCTCTAACCACACACATGAATTAACATACAGTACACACCAGTATATTGTCTGTAGTGTGCTCCAGTTTCTTATCTATCTTCTCTCTTAGTGTGCTCAGTACAGGCTCTATGACTCCTACAGTGCTCAGTACGATCTTCTTCACTGTCTCCTCAGGTACGTGAAAGTTCAGCTTAGAAAAAACTTTCCTGTTCATAGAAGAAAAAAACAAAACACAAGATTGAAGAAGTGTTGACTGAATGTGAATTACCGGTGATGCATGATAGTGATAAACACCATAGGGGCCAAAGTGTTTAGAGTGAAGTGCAAGGAATCTGTGGCTGGCTGTGTGTGTTATCAGGAAAAGGATGAGTGGGTGTGTGTTGGGTTAGTTTTCACAATCAGATGCAGAGGCTAAACAAATGTTCTGCCTCAGTGTTTCTTTATTGAAAGGCAAACACTTAAGCAATGCAAATAGCTAACAAGATATATACATTTTTATTGTGATCAAGGAGGTAACATTTTCTGCTAGTCGCTGTGTTAACATGCAATCACTTCCTGTGTCATTAACACCCATGACCCGATAGTTTCTAGTCCATAAATACAGCCCCTTTCATTAGTTCAATACATGCACTTAATAAAAACAGCTTCATACCTGTTGAGGAGGCTCCAGTTACTGAGTTTCTGCTGTGTGGAGTTCGCAGGTATATAATTGTGCAGGTCAACAAACTTTGGGAGGAAATATTTGACAAGCTCAGCAGCCATCACTAGAGGATTCAACAGGGAGCAAGGTCAGGACACAAGTACATAAATAGCCTCCTCATTTGAGCTGATGCACTCAGTAAACAGCAAAACTGTAGCTCGAAGTCATTTTAGACCTACTTGAACAATTTATGTGAGGTCACATTCACTGCACCTGAGGTTGTTTAGCTTACCACCACCCTGTGGACTGCGGGCAGAGCCACAGCTAAGTTAACTAGCGTTACCTCCGTCGCTGAAGTCTCTGGTGATGTGTCTTTTAGGCCGGGACAGAGGTATTTTGTCTATCCATGCGTACAAATCCTGCAGTTCCTCTTCGTTCAGTTCTCGGTCCATTATTGTTAAAGCAACATCGGTTTCCGGGCAGTCTGAAAAGACCCAAAGTGCTAGACAAGGCTAAAGCTAACTCATTAGCTCACTTCGACGAGAAGTTGTTTAAGGCGTTGCTAGGCGACCGCTAGTTCACTATAGCAACGCCAACTATGGCGTCTAGAAATGAAGACGGTGAAAATGAGTCATTGATAATTCAATTTTTATTATGATCTCTATCGTACAGACAAAGGGAAGATCTCAATAAATAGAAACAAATACATTTTAGTTCAAGGCAGAGTCCTCAATGCAAGGAAAGACGACAATCATTGGTATTATGAGAGAAAGACTGTGTGATCATGTCTGCTGCATAGAATATGCAATAGATTATAAAATCCCTTGAAGAACTGCAATCAACATATTAAATCAACACAAAACGGAACTGCTTGTGATAATCAGTCTCAGAAAGTCAAGCATAGGTAGCACAAAAAAGTAAAAAAAAAAGTAATACATTTGTGGTGCAACGCTAATTAAAAATCTGCAAAGTGCCCATATTGGTGCCACATTTTAAAATCCCTCTACAAAATTATTTCTTAGAAAAGCAGTACCAAAAACCATTGGAGGGAACAGTGACAATTAGTAAAACAGTTACAGCATTGAAAGTGCAATTGCCTCTTAATGTTTTCACATAACCCAGGATCAAGGCAGACATTTCCCTTAAAAAACAAAGAACATAGTCATGGCAGCATGACCATTTGTCATCTAAAAAGCACAGAAGTTCAGTCTGTCAATCATGGCTTTAGGTTTCCATCAGCATACTGAAGGCTTACACAAGCAAGACACAGGCAGCGGTAATCCTTATTGGTACAAAAATGGCAGAAAACTCTGTCACCTATTGTAGCTGATCCTTCAGTGGATCTAATTTCCACTTTAAAACAGACAATCGTCTCCTGAGAGGATTTTCTTGGTCCTTGTAGGTGGGACAAAAACATTGTCTCCTGTTAGACGATCCCAGTGTTTACACCCGGCTGCATTATTACCTCTGTCATCTAGGCCTGGTTGGGGGCATCAGGGCAGCCCTCCCTGCAAGCTAGAAAGACAAACAAACAAACACTGTTAACGCACACACTTTGAATGAACCTCTCTTAACACAACCACATCTGCTTCTTTCTTCTGGATCTATCTGTACATTATTATTTAGAAATAATAATTCAGCCTCATACAGCTACTCAGTGGTGGCCAAGAGAAGTTTATGTGCTTACTCACACTAACAGTGAGCCAGTGCTTGCTCATTACACTGCTGAGTTGGGACAAAGCCCAAAACCACAGACGTCTTTATAAACCTGAATGCCTTGAATAACATGAAAATTATTTGCATGCCAAGGATTTGGAAAAGTCTGGTTGATTCTGGACTGCCGTCTGAATACATACCAGCTGAGTGTGAGGCAGTGTAGATGATACTGCAGAGGGCTTTGGCTTCACTAGCGGCATCAGAGGTTTTGGTTTCATCATCTTACAGGGACAGATTTTTACATTTCAAAAAAGTAATGGCAAAGCAGGAACAGTTGAATGTCTGAATACAAATGAGGAAAAATTGCAGATTCAGTAATGTTTCTTACTGGTTTTGTTGCAAGTGGTGGTAGAGGTCTTGATGGAGGTAGTGGCATAGCCTGACAAACAATACAATACATAATTTAACACAGCAAACAACAAGGGTCTTTAAAAAGAAATATTGACAGATATTTGCAGTTTTACCTCAGTGTAGACTGGCTTGCTTGAAACAGCTAGTGGTTGCATGAACGGCCTTATAACCTAGAGAAAAACATTAGTTACTGGTTGTAATACAGCAGACACAACACAAATGATACAAATCTGAATATGACAAATGTTACATTTACAGTAAGTAAAGACAAAACAGCAGATCAGATTACCTGTTGAATCTTTGATGGTTGAGGTACATTTCGTACGTTCTTAGGTGGCTGCAAGGAAAAGGCAGAAGCTTGATTGGTTCTTTATAACCTTAACCTTTTTGCAACTTCATACTCCATGTAACATATACATAAAATACTCCAATGTCTGAAAACTTTAGCAAAATGAATTAATATGACTTAATGACAACACTTACTAAAGTAAATGTAACTAAACATTTTGGTTAAATTTTGATCCAACTGGACTAATAATAGTTACTGTATGAAGTATAACAAAATTACTGGGTAAAAACCACATACTGGCATAGCCAAATAACCCAGTGGAAATGTAATTTTTGTAATTATATGGCTATGTGTGGCTCACTGACTCTTTAGCAGGCACACATTTGCTGTTTCTGTAGCTTCAGGATTGCACCAGTTATCCAAATCACCACAGTGACAAACAGCAAAAAATATCACATCTAATATAAAAAATAATATCACTTACAGTGATATTAACACATACAGTGTTATTGTCAGTGTATCACTTCTTTCAGTTTGAAGATCAAAATAGGGGCTCACCTCTGGAGCGGGTCTGCTGGGCTTCAGTACTCCAGTTTGTGGTCTGGCAGCACTAGAAAACAGAGGTTTGCAGGCTTGGCTGGCTGAAGACTCTACAAACGTAGGCTGGCTTATGTGTGTGGCCCCAAGACGAGGGCTGCCTCGTGTACTGCTTGACCGAAAAACTGGGTTGAATTGTCCTGAGGTAGATCGAAGGCATCTATACAGAAATACACACAGACGCTAAAATTAAAGATGGATAAAAATGTACTCGATAGCTTGATGTACTGTACATGCAGCAGTGATCTAACAGACTGAGAGGAAGGAAACACATTTCTTCTGTACCTCTTTGCAGGTCGTCTTTTTCTGATGCAGTACATCAAACTCCCAATAACCAGGACCAGCAACAGAAGTATGCCAACCACCAGTGACACAATAAATACCATCAAACCTTTATCTGCAGAAACACACACACAAACACACTCAGATGTGACAATATTCTTGGTGAGTATGAAACTGAATACGTCACCCACCCAGGAAACAAATTTCACTGTAACATCATTATTGCATTTGTACGGCTTAATGGGGGAAATTCCATGTAATCAGCGACTGTGTTCATCAGAACAGAGCACAATTGTTTGACTCTATAAGAAATCTATTCCAATGAATGAATCTCTATTGAAAAAAAAAACATAAGAGCTTTACACGGCTGTCACATGTAAAGCATGGTTATTAAGAGGTCAAGCACATGAAGACGCAGAGACACTGACTGTCAGTGCGCATGAGTGAATGTGAGCACAGACAAGCATAGCATAAACAATACCTTTAGGCAGCTCTGAGTGCTGCACGTCACAGAAAGGTGGTGCCCAGCCGGGGTCACAGTGACACTTCTGCTCATGGTTACAAACCTGCCAGAGATTCCTTACAGTCAGTTATGCCTTTGAGGATGTACAATGCTTTAAATTGTTGTGTGTTAACACATTTCTTACCCCATGGTTGTTGCACTTGGCAGAGCAGTCATTAGTTCCGTACACTTTTAAGTTTTTGATATCTTGACAGTGTTGCTCATAGCATACCTGAGAGACACACAAAAATATTGTGAGGACGTTGACAAGGTTCACAGATTTGCAGTACATCGAGGATCAGTTGTCTTACCATGTTGTTGCCGCATTTGGTGCCAGTAGGTACCATGCCCAGATCTGCAGGGTAGTTATCTTCAGGGTTCATAGTTGCCTCATTGCATATGTCTCCATTTCCTACTTTGTAGAAGGACTTCCTGGATGTCACTGGAAACTCCCAGCCTCCAGAGCAGAAAAGCTTACCACAGGATTGATCGCTACAACCAAAAACCATAATGCAATGAGTCCAAAAACACACAATATAGCATTTAACATGCACTATTTTAGTGTTGTTTTTAGCATTTGATTACATACCTGCTCAAGCATCTTTGCCTAAATTGTGTTTTTCTGCAGTTTCCATGCAGGTAAAAGCAAGCATCTGCAGCTACTTCAGCATCTAAACAGAATCATAACAATCAGGATAGCTGCAGATGTAAGAGTGTTTATCTGAATGAAATCCCATCTAATCCAATTCACTGGTGTTTTACCCGGTCCCCAGAGTCTCTTGCAGTGTTCCTGCCGTGAAGGACACTGTCCATTGTAGCAGTATCCTTTTCCATGGTTGCATGGAAGGCCATTTTGTGTGTAGGCATCAGTTGGACAGGAAGCAGAGAAGCCAGTGCAATATTCTGCCAGGTCACAGTCTTCTGTCTTTGGTCTGCAGACACTGCCTGTTGGTTTGAGCTGCAGAGTGGAGAGAAGCACAGATGGTGATATACCGAATACTGAAATACGTACACTCGGGTATGAGCAGCCAGATGGCACAGTCAGACAGTGTCTAGCTTTACTGTAACACAATTAGTATCAATGTGACTTCACTGATGTAGAGACGACATAGTAATACTTACTTGGCAGTTGTGGCAACACTCTCCCTCAGCACACTGGGCTCCTGCGTTAAGTTTGCAGGTAGTAGCATTGCAGCAGGGGTTTTTGCATTCCTATGAGGCAGACACACACAATGTATGCAACACATTATAATCCAGCCTCTTTTGTGTGTATTATTTCTTTGATTGACTCTGTGTGAACACAGCATGCACATACCTCTACAGTGCCACAGTCACACTCCTCTCCAGGCTCTAGGAAAGCATTTCCACAAACTGGCCCTCTATAGATGCGATCAGTGGAGGGAATATTCAGCAGACAGGCAGGGTTAACCTCCTCCAGGAACCTGCTGAGCTGCTGCTGGCTACAACTGCTGAACTGCTGAGGATAGACATGGCTAGAAGAAAATATAGCAAGAACAAGAACAGAGACATTGTGAGTACTGGTTTTGCTTTGGGTTTAAAAATAGTAGGTTTGGGGGAGTTCATTTGCATGTGAGAACTGGGCCTACCCAACACTCTCAGCCATGATGCAGCCTTTTTTCGAAACCAAAGAGCCACAAACACAGTTGTCAGTATCGTGGGACAAGCCCAGGTTATGTCCCATCTCATGTGCAATGGTAGACGCCACTCCTATTGGGTTAGTGTTATGGTCCTTTGTGTGTATAGTAGACAAAAATAGAATCACATGAGACAAATTAATTTCCTTCTACGTCTAGAAAAATTTACATTTATTTACATTTAAATGTATATTTTTTTTTACAAAAAGGTGTACTCACCTCATTGACAGCTCCAGAGTTAGAGGTGCACATTGCATTGGTATTTGCTAAGCCAACAGTGGAGCCATCAAAATCCACACCTCTGAGTGAAGAAGAGGTAAAACCTTTTAGACCCCAGCTTTAACAGATTAAGGTTTTTGGATCAGTATTCTTTTAGTCAGAAGGTGAAGGCATAGGTAAATCTTACGTGATGAACTGTGCATTGTCATGTTTGGTCCTTGGCAGCAGGCTGCGCTGACGCCACTCAAGGAAACGACCGAGGGTAAGCTCAGGATTAGTGTTGACCTCTATTTGATCTCTGTATGACCAGATATCCAGACCAACCAGCATCACACGAACACCCACAGGACGATATAGCTGATACAGATCACCATGTTAGAACAAACAGAACACGAAAATTAGCCTCAAACTGAATTAATAGTCAAGTAAACTGCTCATGGCACTATTTCTGAATGTGAAGGAACACATAATGATATAAACATGCAACATTGTAACAGGAAACCACTGTTGTGTCTGATTATGCATTTGTGTTGTTTCTACTCTTTCAGAGTATGAAAAGGGAATTGTGTGATATGTGTGAAAATTTTCAGCTTAGGTGTGAAGATTCACAGTTAAAGTTAGATTTTCACAGCAAGAGAACTTTTCCTTCCTTTCACTGTTCAGATTCCAGTCATTAAGGAACAAATAGTATCAGGACAGATTTCTTGCATTTAATCCACAGTGAAAATAAAATCTGACAAAGTGCTGCATTGCAAGAAAAATAGTCTTATCTGCAGCCAATAAAAATATACTAAATTACTGGTAATAATAGATGGAAAATCTCATTACTACAGAAGAGGAATTACATAAAATTACACAAAATTAAGCTTAACAGTTGTTACAGTTTAAGAATGTTCTTTTATTTATTTGGCTATTTTATTCCCAGGATAAGTTGAATTTTACATAACAAATGTACCTTGTCCACATGGTTTGCTATTTCAAGAAGTCTGGTTTCCATTGTCTTCTTACTGCCAAACTTCTTATACTAAAAAAAAAGTATTTATATTAGTAAAACAATCAAAAGCATCTCAGATATTAAACATAATCATTACTATCAGTTCTCGATAGACCAAATCTACAATAACAGATGAGTCAGAGATAGGTAAATAAGGAATCAAACCTCAGTGTTGTCGACCACCAGAACCAGCTCCACTGTCCTGGGTCTTACTTTGTGGTTTTTGGTCTGGCCTCTGCTTTTCTGAATAACACAAGAGGTGAAACATATTAATAAATTACACAAGTGAGTGTGCAGTGTGTCAGTATTGCAGTAAAAGTTAGTCAAATATATTAAACTGGAACTAGAATTTATTTTGTTCTTATTGAATTGGTGCTTGTGTGTTTTTTTAAGATCAAGTTAAGACTTTATTTATAAGTCATAAATTCAATTCAAATGCAGATTTTTATGATACTGAACTATCATCTATCTATCATTATAATTTCCACTGTTAACAACAGTATTGTACTTTGTCTTTTCTTGTTTTTTTGGCTAAAATAATCAAATGTAAGAATGCAGTACAAAATATTGGCAAATAGCTGCCTCTGCTATTATTGGCTGTAGGCTTCAAACCCTAGCGTTTAAAATCTGTACTATGTGTCCACACTGTGTGTCTTTACCAGACTGCCGAGCTGGAACAATCCAGACGGACGAGCTCCGTGATCATAGAAAGTGGTCACGTTTCCATGGGAACAGGAGCTCCTCTTCTTTCTCAGGTGGTTGTAGTTGTAGACAGCATGTAGATGCTTCTCACTGTGAGTTTCAGATCTGTGTGTGCCATCTTGATGTCCTGCCTCATCCAGAGGTTCGATAAGGTATGTCTGGTCCTGGACATGCACAAATCCCCTGTAGAGCATAAAGATTAACTTCAAATGCTTAATTTCTTTCTTCAACTCCAACATGCCTTATAACAGACAGAAGGCAGCTTCAGTTAGAAAAGTTGGATGATGGAAGAACTGGATGCTTAGAGTCTGACTGTCTCTTTGGATGGGACACACTAGTCATGTGTTACAGTAGGAGACTTAACAGCATGAGTTTAATTCAATTTGGTGCTCTATTCAGTAAAACAATTACCTTTTTGTAATTAGAGATACAGGATGAAATCATTACAGCATTACTCACTTTATTCCCGAGCACAATCCTATGCTGGCAGAGGAATCCTCCACTCCCACAATGTGTCCATGGTAGTAGCAGTGAACCTAATAATTTGTCAAGAATCAAAAGGAAAGATTTGAACTCACACATTTGTTTTCATTCATATCTCAAATGTTAGTATAAAGATCTGCTAAGTTGTATGAGTTGCTATCAGACTATTTAATGACCTTATATGTCAATTTCTGCTCCACATAATAAAGACTTGTGATGGTGATGTCACCCCTCATAGTGAGGAATTTTGTAATTGAGAAACTACCAAAGTGTTAAAGATACAGCATGATGTTTGTTATTAGGAAATGAGAAGGAAACACTAGCATGTATTGCAAGATTTCCAAATTATAATTTTGTAGATTGTGATGATGATGACGACCACTCGATGATCATCATTTTTACTGATTGCAAAGTATGAAATTTTTAAATTTTGTGTGTTTCGTTATCTGAATTGCCAAACCTTAAAAACACATTACTGGTAAGAATCTTTAACTTGTATTTTGAAAATACTATTATACAATTAATGTAATAATTGTATATCACATATAGGGTTGTGATTGTTTTAGACTGACAACAAAAAAACCAGACCAGAATTTTAGGAAAGTACAATAAGAGTCAGTACACGGGGGCAAAACAAAACCATTGAAACGGTTCTCTGCAGGTCAACACCTCTGAACCTCCCACATCTTAGATGTTTAGATCATTTAGTGAAAAGAAAAAGTGAAGCTAAGTGGCAATAAAGTCTCAACTAATCAACTATGGCACATAATTGTAGCTGGCAATGAATACAGAGATTAGGTTAATATTAGTAATATTGTAGTCAAAGAAGTTACATACCGCAAGATCTGGAGTAGTTGTAACTTCGATGCCCTGAGCAGAATAGTGTGTCACAGAAAAGTTTTTCCCGACAAGATCTCTGAAAAGAACAACGTTTCATATGTCAATAATATTGACTGATAGAGTAAGTGTAGTTTCTGTGGAATGTGTAAAAAACCCCCCAACATTTTCACAGTTGTCTTACTTGTTCCTTTCCAAATGCAGTGTGTAGTTTTTATCTCCGATTGTCAAAGAGTACTGGACTACATCAGGGTATGTCTACACACACAGTAGAATGGATGTTAATGCATTCTCCAAAATTCTAGTAAAACTATTTAAAA
The DNA here is from genome assembly GCF_900324465.2 of Anabas testudineus. Classification (NCBI taxonomy): domain Eukaryota; kingdom Metazoa; phylum Chordata; class Actinopteri; order Anabantiformes; family Anabantidae; genus Anabas; species Anabas testudineus. The sequence goes on from NC_046624.1 coordinate 9,710,642, forward strand.
TAAATTGACAAAACAGTACAAAGTGTTACCTGATGTGTAGAAGCATGGTTAATGAGTGATGAATCCTTCAGTTTCTGAGGTATCACAGTTTGGTACTTCATCACATGAGGTAGAGTCCTCACACTGCCCCCAATTGTTCCTGAAAGTAGGACATTGTATGAGAAGAAAGAAAGAAAGAAAGCAAGCAAAAAAATAACAAAAGAAAGAAACGAACACATAAACAAACAAACAAACAAACAAACAAACACACAAACCCCAGGTGGAGAAGATAATCCATATAAAACATCCAGAATTAAACATGTTGCTCTACCGGACGAACTCTGTCATTGTGTTCTCTGGAGTCTGAGAGAAATGCGAGGATCTTCAGTTCTCCGCCCCTCTGCTGTGTAATCTCCTAAAAATTACCATTAGAGGCTGAGCAACCACATGAGTCACAATCCGAGCCTGTAGAAAAGTTTAACTTCCTCTCACAAAATGAAAAGCTGAATAGTTTTTGCGGAAATCGATGAGGCTGACTGACTGAGTTTTGAGCCTAACGCATGTGAATCGGTTTTTATTATAAAACCTAATGTTCCCGTAATTATCAACATTTTCCTCATTTACTCATTAACTCATCGCTCACATACATTTCTTTACCCTGTGTGTTACAGATTGACAGTGAGATGCAGCTGTATGTTATATTCGATGAACAGCATTCAATTACGGGACATTTTCTATGTTTTAATTCAAAATCTAAGACCCACTACAGAAAACCCACTTAAGCTGACAGCAGACTGAGCAAACCCCCTCTGTGTCGCCATCTACTGACCAAATGGTCCTGGTACTACTGGGAGGAAGCATCAAAATGTACGACTTAAAGTCATACTTTGGAAACTTTAATTAAGCAAAGGTTTGGCTTCATAATATAACTATTTAAAGTACCAGAATTACTACTAATATTAACCGATAAGAATGACCCGTTTCATAGTACTATATATTATTGCATTATAAATAGGCGTTAATATCACTAATATAGCAAATATGATGTTAATGTTAACTATATATAACTATGTAAATATCTACCAAATATGAATTTTGACAGTGGCTTCTTGTGAGCTGTTAATATGGTAAAAATGAAGAAACTGAAGTTACACCAATCTGTGTTTTTGCATAATACTAAACAATTTAATGAAATTGCCATAAACCAACAGCACTTCTGGGTTCTTTGAAGCCCCCGAAGGTCAGAGTGTAATCGAGCTCATAAGATTTAGTCTTTTTACACCAATACACCAACCAGTGCTATGAAATATTAAACTAATTTAATTAAATTTAATAGTTAGCGTTAACACAAACCTTGATCTGGTCTGAGGCACTGGTCCATTTAGGTAGTTGGTGCATACATTTGGAAAAAACGAGTTTACTGTTTGTTCTTCTGAAAGGAAATAACTTCTAAAACTATCTGCTATTTAATGATTGTTTAACAACTTCTAGTAGACGGATTATTAATGCTAGGACAGCTTAATATTCACAAAACAACCTACTCTGTCCAGTTGGTGGCGGTACCGTGACATGTTGTCCCTCACAACCGATGACGTCAACAGTTCGCGACAGTGTCAACCAAAACAGAAAACTGCCAACGTCAGTGCTTCGCGACTTGCTCTTTGCTTGCTCTGGTTAGAATAGAGTTAATACTTTATAACCTCGCTGTCAATATAGTATAATAACATCGAGAAACGATGCAGGAACCACACGTTCGACGACTGACAGAGGAAGATGTTTTAGTAAAGAGCTGCCCTGGACGCTGTCCGACAGATAACGCACTGGAGCTGAAGTTGAGTGAAGCTGTGGACGCAAACCCCTTCAGCTTCGCCCCGCAGCGCATCCACCTGCACAAGGACCACGATCTGTTTGAGGTGACATAGTAAGAGCAGACAGAAGTGACTGACCCTTAATCAGCTGAAGCTTGTCAGCACATTAGCTAATGAATTAACTAACTAATGTTGCCATGATAACATGCTCTATGTTGTTGTTGACAGGATGGAGACATTCATAGACACATGTACCTTCAAGATCTCTTTGTCCAGGATAAAGAGGATAAACCAACACTCAGGTATGAAAATCAAAAAGTATAAAAAGTTATCGTTATATAGCTAACGCTACATGTTTATCCCCATTTTAATTTTTTTTTAAATTTAATTTTCAAGAACATAAATAACTTTATTTATAGTGTTTATTTCACACTTCTGATGCACTAAATAAAATTAAAAAAAGAAGTCTATATACACAAGCAGTTCATATAGATATTCTGTCGTTTATGGACAAACACCTACAGTACTATTGACTTTTAATTTCTGGTGTATTGGGGCTACTGTTTCTTGACAAATTGATGTTGATTGTGTGATGTGACTTTGTTTATTATGGTTAATAACCGTTTAGACACATAGGCTGCTGGAACAATAATTCCTTTGTAACAGCTCAGTTTTTTTTTTTTAACTGTAACAGTATTACAGTTAGTGTTGATTCAGTTGTTCATCACCTTCCTTTTTTTCTTGGCCCTTTTTAGTGTGTCAGAGTTTGCCTGTCACATTTCTGGCTGCAGTGCAGTATTCAGTACGTTGAAGGAGTATGAACATCACTACAACTCACTGCACAGACATGTGTGTAGCTCCTGTCGCCGCTCTCTGCCAAGTGCCCGGCTCCTGGACATTCACATTCAAGAGTGGCATGATGCTCTGTTCGCAATCCTCGCCCAGAGTCAAGACATGGTAAGTCAAAAATAACATAGTAAATGATTGTTTGATAGTAAGTTTACACGTTTGCCTGAAATGCTGTAACTTATTTTCAGACAAATACTGTGACTTTAATGATGCTTTAACCCTGCCACTTTTTAGTACCAGTGTTTGGTGGAGGGCTGCGGGCAAAAGTTCAGGACTAGTCAACACAGAAAAGACCATCTAATAAGAACTCACAAATATCCTCCAGACTTCAGATTTGACAAAAACAAAAAGGAGAAATGGTAAGACATTGCATTTTCAGTGTTTTGTCCACTAGGTGGCAGTACAATGTCAGTAGAAATAGAACTGTGAGGTTTCAGGTTTGGACTGTCCATGTAATAGTCGTAATCAGGATTTATGACACTGGATTGAAACCTTTTGACATTTTCCTGCAGAGGTGAAGCAGTGTTTCTATGTTTATATTAGTTTAGTAATGTAAGATGATAAGGCTAGTTGGTTGATGGTGAAGGACATTTGCTTTTCTGCTTTATTGAAAGTCGTGTGTATTTTAGCTTTTAAAATATACTTGTGTGTTAATTGTTTTCTGTCAATATATTTATATCGTTCTCAGTCAACAAACAGGCTTAAAGGAGTGTCATGTGTATGTGTTTCCCTGTCAGCAGAGGCAAAGAGATGAAGAAGCAACAGCATAAAGATACAGCCATGGTGGTAGTAGATGATGTGTGTGAGTCAGAGGGTGTGTGTGAGGTTATGTATGATGTGCTGTCTGACCAACCGGAGCTAGGAGAAGTCATGGAGATGCATGTATCTGAGGAAGAAGTTGCTCACAAGTCTTCCTTGAGCGGGGAGAACACAGATCTTAGTGCTGCAGCTTGCGACTCTGAGCATATGAGGACAGAATCACAAACAACTCGATACTCCTACAGGTTAGTCTTTACTTTTAAATAAGTCTGGTGCAAAAGCCCATGCTAAACGACACAGAGCAAGACATAGTCAAATACTATCTCTGACAGTTTAAGTCAAATTGTTAACCTGTAGCTAACATGCTGTCGTATGGTCAATTTTTATTATTATAAAGTTGGTATTATGATTATTATTGTTTAAATCTAAGTTAAATTGTAGAAAAATATATTGTATATTTTAATTATACAATTTTGTATAATTAAAATAAATTAGTTGACTTCTTATATGCACTTTTTATAAAAAAAAAAAAAACATGATATGAAACAGTAGCCATGTTCTTGTCTGTCAGGGTCCCTACAACGGTCTGCTTTGGTCACGGCTCTGTCCGAGGCTTCAGAGGACGCCGTGGAAGAAGGAAATAAAACACCAAAATTGAGCCTTCTGTTTGCTGTCGTCAAAGATGTGTATTTTAATACCCTTTTGTAACAAAATATATAAACTGTCTTGTAGCTTTAACTTCAAATAAAAACGTGTGCATAAATGTCCATTCAGGTGTTCACAAATAGCTTTTGTTGTTTGTGGCTTCCATCTCCATTGTCTTCCTTGTCATGATATCCAGTAGACGGGACCAAGAGTTGAGTTTATGCATTCGTATTGTCTGTCTTTCTGAAAAACTTTATTTTCATATCATTCCAATAGAAAGTAAACCATGTAGGATGCTGTTGACCTGTGTTAGAAGCAGAAGTAGAAGGTAAATGCAGAAGGTTTGACTTAAATAAAATGCTTGTACTATCAAAGAAAAGATGCAGTGCAGCTTAAGGAAGTGTTTACAAGTCAAAGAAGTTGGAAGGTTTTGTGAAAAAAAAAAAAGAAGTGAATGACAGAATTTATATAATACGTTTTAATAATTGTACAAAACCTTTAACTCATCAAATATAAAATACATTGTTCATTAAAGACTGATGTGAGAATTTCAGTCATGTTTAGTATTTTTGGAGTGTTTGCAAAAATAGCTGATATTTATATTTTGTAATTAAACTCTGGTCTTGGACTCTCGAGAGGTCTTTTAACAACTGTGCAAAAGTTTCCTTTATAACAGGTACTCAAATAAAAAAATATTTATTGTATTTATTTTACTTCGTATTTGAAACTGGGAAATTATTAAGTGGTTAAAAAATCATAAAGGGTTCAAAATTACCATGGGAGAAGTCACTGTGCAATTTAAACAACTCCATAGTAAAATGCCGAAGGTACACGTTTTTAAAATTAAACCTTTTAAACCTTTTTTAATGGGCACAAGTTCAGTACAACAGTAACTATAAGGCACTAGTAATGTTGTGGATTTCTTCTATAATAGTTTTGTTATTATGAGATAATTAAAATAGTTTTCACTAAATAAAGTTTGTTTTCTTAATCATTGAATCTTGAGATTTACTATTGAGCTTCTAATCTTAATTTTAGATCAAATATACTCATCAGACTTGTTTGGTAACTTTTTTTCTTACACCTTCTTCTTACAAAAAGGAAATGTGACTGTGAGTTATATTATCAATGAATTAAACATTTAATTTTCAGATTATATAGGAAGTGTGTTTTTTTTTAGTAGTGTGGATGACTAAATGTAGTGTAGTGTTTTCTTCTCTAAAATATAAATGTTTGTCCCTTTAGGGTGAGATTCTTTCACAGGCCCCTTCATGAAATGAAACATTTCACATCACCTTATTGAGTAATTGTTTTAAACCTAAAGCTGCAGGCCTTTAATCACGTCACCTTTAACCAAAGTGTTTGAGAAATGTCTCTTATTGAACAGAAAAAGCTCACAATATAAATGAGATTTGAAAGCTTAATCCGAAAAGGGAGACCAATGAGCGTCCACCATTCAAAAAAATAATATAATAAAATACAGAACACACTGCAGAAAAGACCATGTTAAATGATTTACCATCATCTAAATTTTAAATACTCATTCATAGAAATAATAATAAAAAAAAGACTACAAAATGTACAATAGAGGGACATTTTTTATGCACTTCCACGTGTTCCTTGAATGAACCGAGTGTTTTAAATTAAAGCCAGGTTATTCTACCCACACATCTGTGTCAGAAATAGACAGGGATAGATAGTAACTAGCCAATATAAGATTTCAGGCAGATCGACTCATGAGATGGACATTTAGCAGTGCTTGATGTTGAATAAAGGCATTTTTAAACGTGGCCTCCCCCAACGATGCAGTTCAAAGATAGTGGAGGGTTAAGAAGACAAGTAGTACATCCCATAGGGTCCACTGAATAGTCCGGGGACAGGTAAGGCCGGCCGCGGTCCGTTTAGGGCCCCATATAGGGACGGTGCGCCCATGGGTGCGCTCAGGGGGAAGGGAAAGGCAAAGGCCGGCAGTAGCGGCTTCGCGGCCAGCTTGAGCTTCTCCAGCTCGGCCTCCTGCAGTCTCTTGGCCTTGGCCCTGCGGTTCTGAAACCAGATCTTGACTTGGGTCTCTGTGAGACTGAGAGAGCTGGAGAACTCCGCTCTCTCTGCGATGGAGAGGTACTGTTTCTGTCGGAACTTCCTCTCCAGAGAAAGCAGCTGAGAGGTTGTAAAGGGAGTTCTGGGTTTCCTGTTGTTCTTGTGTTTCCGTAGGTTGCACGGGGTCGGGCTGGGAAGTCCTGGAAGTACATTTAAAAAGTCACATCAGTGGAATAGTAAATGATTGATGGGACCTAACTGCACCAGTGAGTGAAGCCCCATCAGGAAAGCAGAACACATATTTAGGCTTTATGAGCAGCTGTTTGCAGCATTTTAAAGTCAATCAAATCTAGATGTTTTGAAGAAAACTGTGATTTATAGGTTTTTTAAGGAATGAGATTAATAAGGTGCAGTGGCTTTTTACATCAAACTATCCTATTATATTCCACATACCCTTATTATACCTGTTTTGTGCTATTTAGTGCATGGCTCTGTGGAGATTTCCTCAACAGTTTTGGAAAACTGCTGAAAAATGTTTTCTGCTCGTAGGATTAAGTTAGTACTAGGAGTAGTAAGAGTATTCTACACTCACTTGGGGGAGATGCGTAAGGAGCATGAACCCAGGGGCTCTTCTCCTTGTCACTGTGGTCAACCACCTCTGGTTTGGACCGATAAAGTTCCCTCGGTGACGCACACTCGGTCTCCTCCGCTCGTACACAGTCCGAACCAGGCTCTGGTGAGTGGAGGCTTCTGCTCGGCGTCCTGTCTGATATGAGGGACTCCACGCTGAAAGGCAGATCTAGACTTTTGGTTTTGCATCTCCTGACAGGTGACAGATCCAGCTTGTCAGTTCCCACAACACCAGCGACTCTGTTGTCCGGCGAGGTCTCCCCCGGAGCAGCCGAGGGCGGTGATCCTTGCGCAGGATTCATTACGCACGACTGAGGTGCCATACAAACAACTTTTCGGCCTCTCTTCTCGTTGCTGTTTTATGTGTTTTCACTCGAGGAAATCTGTTGGAGCCAGTGTTCCTCCGACGTTGCACAGCTGCGCGCTACACTACAGTTTTGACGCACGGACTTGCTTCTCCTTCAGTGAAATGCCACAAGTCCCTCTTTCATCTTCCCGCACGCCTATGAGTCTCTCGATGTTTTCCACGTGACTCGAGCCAAACAGCTGGTGATAGGTCCGTTTCGAAATGACACTTCTGTGGTCCATTTCATGAGCCGTGGGTCATGACAGATGTAGAACTGCCATCAGGGGCGGGGTCCCCAAACTGAAGTAACTGCGTTTAATCTGCGCACATTTAAACACTGCAGCATAAATACATTTAAATATTAGTACACAAGCCTCTTTACCAAGTCTGGACACTCCACACACATATATGTAGCCTTCATATTTCATTAAATAATATTCTCAACAGACTAAAATAGCCTTTATATGTTTAATTGACACTTTTATTAATTAATCAAGTAAAATGACCAAATTTAGACATCTGTGAAGTAGAAAATAAATGTGGAGCATCCCTCATAAAATGCTTTACTTAGCCTAATACCCACTCCACAGCTGCACTTATAAGTATTTTTATATTAATCAAAATACTAAGGTGTTGATGAGAACAAACCTGAGCTATAAGCTACATAGCAAAAGTTAAATTAATACAGATTTTAGATTCATCAGGTTGACAAAAAGATGGTTGCAAATAATTGGTCATGTTGTGTTGTGTCTGCTCTCCTTTAGTGTTAAAAAATGAATTTATTCAGGCTTAACAAAAATGGAATCCAAACTCTCTCTAGTTAGGTGCCACAGAAGATGCAGCTGACAAATATTTACTAGTATGAAATGTTTTCATTATGTTGCATTAAACTACAGTGTCATTCGTTGTTGCATTTAAGAATGTGTTGACAGTAGTTTAGTGCTGTGTTTCATTAAAGCAGTAAGACTACATCTCATACTTTTGAGAGTTATTATCACTTACTATTACTACATTTCCATCTTGTGGTCAGTAATCAAATGATCCTCTTCAAAACAGGTCAAATAATTTTCAGTGAAACCCAATACATGAGTGTTTTTCTCTCTTATGGGAACAACTGGGCCTGTAGCAGCACACTATCTGTCTGTTGGACAATTGGTTAAATGGAGTTAACTGTTTCTCTCTCCCCGAGGTACATTTCTGCTTTGATCCTGCTGCGCCTGGCGCCTGTCTGCTCTCTCTCCCCCTCTCCCTCTCTCTGTGACAATGATAGATTGCTGGGTAACCATACAAGCTTTCAATGACTGTAATTTAGTGCCCAACAACATTACATTCTCCTCTACTTACTGTGAATATTACTACTCTCACTCTCCTCCTGTTTGAAAAGGGATGTAGGGCTGTCTGTAATGTTTTGTTTCTCTTCTATTGTTTTATAATGAATGAGTAAATGATGTTTCCTACTTCCTACTCTGTGAGTAGCGCACATATGCCAGAAAAATCAGGAATAAGTTCAGTCTTTAGCACTGTGAAATCTATCTAGTGCAGTAGCTCCACTGTAGTTTTTTTTAATGTAACAAAGCTTTTCAGCTTTTTGATACATGTAGATTAAAAGTGAAAGTCAGATAAATTCTTGGTAATCTTGGATTATTGTAAAATGTATCATCACTTACTAGCAGCACCAATCTGTTGGAGCTGGATAGTCGGCACAGTCTTTAGGATTTAACAGTTAGGCATCTTGGATTTGTGTAACACATTTAATGACATTTCACTAAACCCCAACATGTCAAGCTGCTGGTGGCGCCACAGGAAACATCAGAAACATGGGTCATTTCAGTCTGTCCTCTGGGCACCATAAATGTCACCAAATGAAACGGCAATCCATCCAGTAGTTGATGTGATATTTTAGTCTGTGAAGACTAAAATACACACAAACACACGCACAGATACACATACCTCTCTGAACACTGCTGTCTTGCCAAAGTGGAGAATTGTTTAAGGAGGCAATTGTGGTTTCCAGAAGAGTTTTCCTTTCAAATCCAACATGTTGAGGCTGGCTCTATATATTTCATTTTTTAAATCGTTCTCTTTCATGAAAGTTGGCACGGCTTACCCCTATCCTAAGCAAACTCTGGGGAGGGGGCTGGATTCATGTGGGATAAACATTTATGAAACACACAGCAGGGAACTTTGTGGTGAAAGTTTATCGTCTTTAAAGGAGACGGGAATCCTGCCTGGTGAAGCATAACAGAACATTATCCTGTGTCTGAGTGGACCTGCCGACATTGGTATGTCAAAATGTCAGTTGATGTGAGATCACAAATTTTCCTTTTCATGCTGACATCTATAATAAATTTTCCTCAATATGAGGTCTCTTTATTATTATAGACAGAGTGAAATGTTGATGTGCCATATGCACAGTTATCATATTTATCATTCAGTCCATTTCATGCAGAGATGTGATCAAGTCAGCATTGAGTGGGTTCCCAAACTCATAAACTCATATTGTTCATGTTCATCATTCATACGTCTCAGACAAATATTGCAGAAGTGCACTGAACTGAGAACTGCATCTTTGAGACACAAAGGGACAGAATGAAGAGTTTTTAAAGCTGATTCTGTCTCAGCTACTTCTGAGATAAAGTAGGATTCTTGACTTTCAGGACTGTTTATTTAGTTAAGCCTACATTTTAAATGCTTAAAGCACTCACGCTGAAAATTGGTGTCACTGATATGGGTGTTTAATTAATTACTGAAACAATATAGTCAAACATACAGGCTCACATGCCCCTGCTCTGTTTTACTCAGGCCCAGTCATGACAGTCATGCCAAAGAGGATGTGGAAGGCCTGCGGTCTTACCAGTGATGCCTCTGCTTATCTGATCTGAGCCTGAAGGGAACTGCAACAACACGTCAGACTTGATTAGTTCTTTCATCTTTCCCTCTGTCAGCACATTGTGTCATGTGAGCTGCTACTATCTCTGCACCCACTCAAGGTCAGGTCTAACCTGCCGACCCAAACTGTGAAGAAGGTCACTGGTGTGACCTTCTGGCTGTTGGGACATACATAATGTTCTTCTCTCTGCTCTCCTCCCTCAGGTGGCGTTGAATGTCAAGTAGCACCTGAAAAAGAGTTCATAAAGGGCTTTCACAATGTACACCTGACTAACTACTGTGGGAAGAGAGGGGGTGAAATGATGAACATAATGGGTTCATAATGAAAAATGATGTGGAGAGGTATAGAGAGATATTGGGCAGGTTAGGGTTTGGTGTTGCCACCAGAATGGTGTGTTTATTAAAACACAAGCGAATCCATAAATGCTTTCCAATTTAATAATGTAAATAATATTGGATTCCAGTATTGAATAGTGTTGGTATAATATCTCAGACACAACAATTCAACTCAGGAATCCCCAGCAACATGGAGGAATGTGGAGGAAGTGCAGTTGACAAAGAAAGCTACCAATGTTCAGTTCATTGAGTCTTCGTTTTTCCACCATCATAAACTGAATCTGTGTTTCAAGCCGTCATTTTGACTATAGTATCTTAGATATATCTTCTAATTTCCTTCTTGAGGATGACGCACCGGGGACTCACATGGCAGATGATGCTTGAGACTTTTGTAATCACCTAATGCATTGTTGATTGGCTAAGTGCTTTTCATTTATCCTCTAAATGTTTGCATGACTCGGCTGCCAGGGGGAAGCGTTGACAGGTGAGCACCAACCAGTTTATTATGCCTCTGTGTGTTTTGTATGTACGATATTGGGCTTGGTGACAGGAAGGCGCATTCCACATGGCGTCTGACAGAGACGAGCAGAGTGTTTGTCTGATGGGGACTCGGCGGTGAGTCTTGTCTGCTGTGCCAGGTGCTAACAGGTGAACACAGAGATATTGTTGCTGTATTGTTGCAGTTTGGGAGAAATGGAGGGGAACAAAGGCAACCGGACACTCTCTCTGGACCTGGAGCGATCCAGGGGTTAGGGCGAGCTCAGTGACAGTGCTGACAGCATGGGGGAACTCAGATGGTAGCCTGTGCTCAGTGATAATAATGATGATGATAATAATGTTGGAGAATATCCCTCTAACAGAGGTTAGTGATGTCAGAATTATCAAAGGCCCGTTATTGTCTGATTATGATAGCAGATGTACGCAACATTAGTATGAGGGTGATGACAAAGAGGAGTGGGGGACATTACAGGACTAATGGAAGCAAAAGAAACCTGACAGATACACATATACTCACAAAAACACACTCTGAGAGAGCTCGCACCATCTCAGATATACTAAACTACTAAAAAGTCTTACCACAACATACGGTATGAAACAGTTTCTTGTTCCATGTCTGTATCAGTATTATTGTTTCCCCTTACGGTCCATACATTTACAGTGAATTCAATATCTCAAATGTCTGTATCACAGTATCAGCTTTCCATTTTCAATAAATTGCAGCATGAGGTCAGACCACAACACGAAAGGAAGACAGTAGCCAACATACTTTGGTGTATAGTAGGCCCTCTGGAAGCTGAAAATGGTGTCGGAAAGATGTTGCTGATTGACAATTTGCAAATTTGGTTAGATATTTCGCAACATACTGACTCCCATCAAATGTCAATTAAGGGTGTCGGCAAGTAATAGCAGCTGCTTCGCAACATGCTGCGGCAGCTTAAATGTTGAAAAATCCCACAGGCACAGCTACTGGGAGATGATTGGTCCACTGAAACACTCAAGTCATTTTAAGAATCCTATGTCATGACCCCTGTGACTACAGATAGAGAAATCAAAGAGATGTGCTAATGTATCCTGGCACAGTCTCCTGCAATACTAAAATGTGACAGTATTTATCCTGGAGCTGAAAAATGAATTAAAGAAATAGCTCCATGTTTTGGGAAAGACACATATTTATTATCCTGTTTATGAGTTAGGTTGTTTCCACTCTCCTTTGTTAATGTGTAGCCGAACCAGCACTCGTTTAGCTGAAGTTATCACAAAATCAGGTAACAGGGGAAAGAGGTAAGGTTTTGTTATGTTAGACAGAGTAAGGCATGCTGTTCTCTATTTCTGTTTCCAATTCTTATGCGAAACTAAGCTAATTTTTAAAAATATCCTTTTATGTAAAAAACATATGATAGTGATAGTAATCCTCTCTCTCTCTCTCTCTGCACAATCTCTGAAATATCAAAGTACTTCTGAAAGCCTCTGCTTTAATTTCTACATTTTTAAGGGGTGAATTCTACTGGCTGTTCAACTAAAAAACAAATCATTTCTGAAAATGATTTCATGTTGGACGGATATATTCATCTTCTAGGTGAGTTGATTATCTCAGTAAATTTCAGTGTCATAATGTGCTAAAGGCTTTGACGAAAACTTGAACAAATCTGTCTTCCTTGCCTTGCTCAAGGGTATTTTTGAACTTGCTCTTGATCGTGGGAATATTTTTTGGTATTCACTTCCCACTGAACAGTTTTTTTAGTCCATCAGCTGATTCGAGCCAGTATGATGCCCTGGTCACACTCCTAACTCTCTAACTTTAGGCTAATGCTTTAACTGTCTTGGTCATCTCACTTGTGAATACAGATACAGAGCATAAAAACGGATATTTAAGACGCTAACCTGTGCTTGTGTGAGAAAGTGACTTGCCGCCTGTGATCTTAGCACAGTGACAACCTGAACAAATATGCTGAGTCGATTCTTTTGAGATTACAATAGATTCCACGTCGTCTCCTGAAGCTCTGAAAGAGAAGGGAGGGCACAGCAGAGGCCCCTGAATAAACAACCATTAAATTCTCCCTACGCCTGCATGAGGGGAAACTTCAGACTTGGGGCTGCACTTTAAACAAACCAAACACAGACAGGCTGAATGTAGGGAGAGTGAAATTCGTTATAATAAGGAATTCCATTTTATCCAGTCAACTTTACCTTTTTAGATTATATAGACAGTAAAATGGGGCAGATTAGTGGAGGAAAATGGTGTGGAGAGAGTGGAGAATGGATGAGGGAGAAGATGAAAGCTTTGTTGCGCTGATGCTTAATGAGCTGGAAAACACAATTGAACTTCTCTGACTGTGGAAATTGCTGTGAGGGCATCGTAAATTAGCGCCAGTGTGGGAGCTAGCCTGCTGACAGAAAAGGGGCTTTGTGTGGTAAAGGTTCCTTCACAAGTTGCAGCCACTGAGATCCTTACAGCAGCATCACAGCTCGATGAGACGCCCGACGAGGAGTTCGCCGTGACTCTTAAACATAGACGACAGAACAGCAGCAGTGTTGTTCACTTCTTTGACAGTGTGAACGGTCTTCACTTTGCCATCCATCCTGTGTCGGATCTGTGTTTTCCAAAAACGCTTTTACTTTATTTTCTCTTTGGTTTGTTTCAAACTTTTTCCTTATTTATCTCCGTCCTCTTGACCTTAAATATTTAGCAGTTTGTTCTTTCTCTGTGTCCTGCTACCTGTGGATTATTACTCCATAAACAGCGAGTCCAGACAAAGAACAGACAGGCAAAGTTATGACATGTAGTGGATAATCGAGAAAGGGAATGAAGAGGAGACGAGTATAACTCTTCTGTGATATTTAGTGAACTCCAAAGGGCGACTCTTCATTCTAGCTTTGCAGGCTTGGCACATGCCTTCTGTTACTAAGTGGCTTCATATTGAAAGGCTCCGCGGACACTATTCTCTCTCCCACTGGGTGCCAGCCTCTCTGCCCTGGCAGCTGCTGGGCTTTAGAATAGAGCCATAGTTTCCCCTCTGCAGGTGAGCTGCACAGCCAAAACAGGGCCCCTCAAAGGCCCTTTCAGAGCCTCAATAGGAAACTGACTTCGGGAGAGAGGAACGGGCGCACAATGGCTGTCTTCTCTGGACACAGAGAAGATGGAGATGAGCTATTGGGGCGCTGCTTTAGTGTTGCTTATAGCCATGTCGAGGAGAGGTGATGAGAGAAGAGACGAGAGGATGAGTTTTTGAAGGCGTGGTTCATACCCCTCAGCGTTTTTTAGCTCTGCCTCTAGCAGAGCAGGGATGTCCTGACACCCTGCGTATCCGATGTGATTGCTGTGCCTTTGAAACCTGACGAAACACAATGTTTTTCCATGTCCTAGGGTGACAGGGGTGACACTCAGCTCCTATCCTCCCCTCTTTCCACCCCCTCCCCTCCAGTGGAGCTCTTTTTCGCCATGGCAAAACTCTTCCCATGCAGCGAGGAAAGAATTCACCTCCCTCTGCTCCCGCTCACCTCCTTTTTATAGTTTGTTTTTTAACATTTATTAGCAACAGCTTTCAGTGACATGACGAGTTGGCAACGACAGGGTATGAGGGAGGCGATGAGAGAGCACTTAAAAGTGTGGTGATGGAAAGGAGTGATGAAGGAAAGGAAAAGAGAGTTATCCTTTCCCTTTGTTGGTAATTGCAGCAAGTCCACATCCTGTCAAACATAAAAAAAAACAGAAACACAAACTGACAACCTGGATCTCTGTATCTCTGCCTTCAAATTATGACTGTGTAATAATTCGTTATTATGGTTTGTGTGTCCCTAATTATATAATTATAAGAGTAAATTCTTCCATTAATATATAATTTCTTATGGTTATGTTGCCCTTTTGAAACTGTAGCAGTCACCAATGGGACTGTATATGTAATAAAATGACACATGGGGTTTTGCTTGATAAAATGTACTTGCACACTGACATAAAAAGAAAACAGGACAGGAAAATAGATTGTAAGCATAAACTGGTGGAGCTAGCGTGGCTGTTGGACTGTAGCAATATCATCCCACTCTTTTTGTGACTAATCTCTTTCCATGTTTGTGCAGAAAATGTCTGTGTCGAGCTTCGTTCTTCAAAGAAATGAAAAATCGGATCCGTCTGAAGCCATGAGGTATTTTAATGCAGGCTCTGTGGGTTGCACGGCGATTTACTGGAACAAATTTGTATTAGTTTGAAACAGTAAAAAAGTGACAGCTTTGTCTGTCTCGTCAAAATCATAATGCGACCTACTGTTTATTTATTTTGAAACCTGCATGATTATTTTCTGGTAAAACGCTAAAACTTATGTCCCTTAATAGCTTGCGTATGAGCATAAATCTTTACCATGTGATTATGAGTCATTTAGTAAAATTCCTGTCAAAATGAATGTTATTGTTATTGTTTACATTTCATGAGATTTTAAACACATGGTCGTCTGGGAGATTATGGAGCCTTTAGCTGTCTAATATAATTAAGTTGGGTAGGAAGATGCTATCAGTCCCTGTCTCATTTTTCCTCTCTTTTCTTTCCCTGTCCTTCCTTCCTTCATCTCATCTAATCAGTTCCACTCTGTTATTGCTGGCCCCGGGCTGTTTACCTCTTTGCTAAACTGCTTTCACAAGCATAAGACCAAAGCCTGCTCAAATGTCTATTAGACCCTTTAAATACCCACTCAGACTCTCAGTCACTGTGTGGCTGACCTCACAGTGGTTGTTGCCATCATTATGGCATCAATGCTCACTGATCTGACGTTCCTCACACCTTCTTAAGTCAGGAGTCGTTTTTTTCCCCTCTGAAGTTAGTGGACCACTTTTGAAAGGTTAAGTGGTGAATAGGGGCTCTCATGGCAGTGCACAGAGCTGAGCGGACAATGTGACCGCAGCCCTGGAGGACATTAGATGCTATGAAATCCAGGACAGACATTTCTACATAAGTTCTGAGGACAGACATGCTCATGAATGCACTATGCTTCATGTACTATTTGCTTTGAGGTTTTGAGAAGAAAGAAGCATTTCCTGCAGTCGGAGCAGCTGGGAGTGATTTAGCGACATTAGTAAAATCCTATTCTGGCAAGCGTCTTTCCTCAGGGATAAGTTCATAGGGCTATGTAAACCAATAATGTAATAGTAACCTTCTTTAGTGAGATTCATCTTGTGTAGCCTTATTTTTAGAGGACACAGTAGGCATCATTGTTGTGTTAGTTTAATTTACAGAGAACATTGTGACTTTTGCATTTAACCTCTCCTGGTGCAATATTTAACTTTTACTGTTGATGTGTGAATATTGAAATACATACAGTATTACAGTATCTGTCTGCAGTATATTGCCTTCCACTAAGTAAAATGTATGTCCTGTTGTAATAAAAAATACTAAAAAAAAAGCGATCTCATAAAAGAGAATAAATCTTTCTCTCAGACAATACGCTCAAGTATGAATCAAAAAACAAATTCTCTCTTACCAAATCCGCTGCTGGTTCTTGTAAATATTTTTTTTAATGCTATGATTTGCTTTGAGCTTATAAATTGATGCCTTGATGTCATATTTTAAACAGTGATAAGAGACCAAGTCATTGTTTATTAAATCAAAAGTGAAATTTCAAACCGTGCCCTGTTGCACATAATTTTGCAGGGTGTAAAGTTTTAGGACAGTTTATAGAAACTATAAAAAATAACTTTACGTTAATCAGTTATTAAAGTAATATTTGGTAAGATTCACAGCTCAACTGTCAACTTAGCTTATTATTGGATTGAAAAATATCTAAATTGCAAAGAGCTGTATAAATGTCACTACAGCATGTTGTTGCTTGTGCTTATTTTACATGTTGAGCTGGTTGAATTCAGAAAAACTGGGGAGAAAAGCCTTATTACTGTGTTTTTATATATTTAATTTTTTAGAAACTTTTATTAGTGCCACAGTGGGAAAATTGCGTTGTGGACAAGCTGCCACCTTGACAAGTAGCTAGGAAAGACCAGGGGTCAAACCACATCTTTGAGGTTTCTTAGCATCAGTGATCCTAAGAAACCTCTTTTTCTTTCACTTCGTGTCTCTTTTTACATGGCTGTTATCTGCGTTCTGCAGGTATGTAATTATGGTTTGAAAAGGTTGGAGCCAGACTTCCACAGGGCACAGGGTGGGAACAATGATGGCTCTGAGAGGCGACGTCAGGGAGCAGAGAGACTACAAACTACACATATACTGTAAACAGCTAGGTTACATGGCATTGAAAGATGTGTAATCAGCAACTTGGCATGAATAGAGGTTGTTACAGTAACAAGGCTGATAAATGACGCTTTACGTGTAACAGGGTTTCTCAAATCTGTTTATAATTGGTCACTGTGATGCAGTGTGGGATACATAACATAAATATTATGTTACCCTTCTATATACTGCAGCATTTTTGAAAAAAAAAAAGATTGACTATAAATGTATTTTCTCAATAAATTTACTAAAATATATACCCCAATCTTCTAATGATGGGTAAACTAGTATTAACTTTTATTAGTATTAACTAACTCAGAATTCACAATCATCTCCTAATAATATTTTGTATTTTCACCACAGTTGTCTTTACATTTTATGTGTAGTCCTACTTATTACTTACTTTACTTAAAGATTAGTGGGCCAGAGAAACTAGCTGCTGGAAACCTTTGAGAAAATTAAGATTTTTTTGACAAATTGACCCCATCAGGGTGCGAAACAGCATTCCTGTGATGCAAAAGCTGCACATGAGAAAAACCCTAGAAGCTATGCTCCAATTAGTTGTAGATAAATGATGATTACCAAAGATGAAGTAATCATTTTAAATGAGTCAGCTGGGTCTGACATTCATTTCTCACCAGGGAGTCTGTAATTATCTTTTCGAGTTTGTACAAAGAAACCACTGGTATTTGAAGTGTAAAGATGCACAAAAAGGACGCATAAATCACATAAGGTACAAATGGTCTGTCATTAATTGTTACATATTCTCACAGGCTGAACTTTGTATTCTTTAGGATAAATATGCACTTCAAAAGATGAGCGTTTTGTCAACTGATCATATCTGCTGACAAAAAAAAAAAGAAAAGAAAAAACAAATCTAAAAGCAGAGCGCATAAAAAGTTTCATCTGCCGACACAACTGCACAGTGCAGGCACATGTTTCTTTAATAAGGATGAAAGCATGGCGCCCTTGTAACTGGATCTGTCTGTAGCAGGCAGCCTTCCATCAAGGAACAGCAGGATCCTCTCTTTAACCAGAGAGCATCAGGACAGATGGGACTGTGACACGCAAACTCAAACACACAAAAGTAAGAGACAGTCAGAGGCTTTCTGTGATCTTGTGTTGTGAATACCAAGGGAAGGGCCAGTGGATGTGGTGTAAAGAACATCTGTAACACCTGTACTCACTGTTAACACCTGTACTCAGAGTTGCTCCTCTCTGTCGGCATGACAGTGGTCACAGGATGTGCTCCCTGCTGAGCGGACTGAACTGACAGCTCTGTGATGAATTCTGTGATGCTGTGGGTCAAAGGTTAAAGGTTAGGGGTACTCCAGCTGGCAACCAGGGCCACAGTGGACTCCAGTGAGGAGGCATTCAGTGGCCAGAGGGGGAGGAGGGGGGGGGGGGGGGGGGGGAAGCAGAGGATGGGAGGAGGCTGAAGCAGTTTCTCTTGTTTGATGTACTCCACCCTCAAGGCTTTTTTCTTTCCTGGCATGAATCATTGCTACGCTCAGATGTTTGAGGCTGAAAACAAGCAGGCGTTTATCCAAACATTAAAGAAACTGTTCTCAACCTTTTTACATTGACAATGTATTTTAATGTAAATGGTGATACTCATAAGTGACCATCACCACCTGATTCTGCAGTTTCCCTCTGTATTGTGCTGCTTTGTAGCAACTCTAGGTTATTGTTTTGGGTTTCTGGTCCTCAACTTTTAATGTAGAGTCACTGCTCTCGTAATATCATTTCGGGCGGCGGCAGGTGGCTGACAGCCACAGTTTAGCAAACATAGTAGAACATTTAGCAGCTAAGATGTTTTTCCTTAAACATAACACAGGACTAAAAAGAGGGTGAATGTTGTATTTACAATTATCAGATACACAGAAACATTATTATGCTAATATTTCTATGTATTAGTTGGATGTAAAAATAAGGGTCTATACTACATTTTGGGAAGGTAAACTAACCACATAAAGCCTAATCTGGAAACTACGGAGTGTGAGTTTCAGTATTTCCCTGGTTTTTCCTGTAGAGGGCTGTTCCTTTAATTAATGAGCCACATGTGCCAAGAGTTGGCATGATGTGTGTTTCATTTAACATAGTTTTCCAAAACATTAGTTCTCCTTGAGTGGAAAATGTGCTTAATGAGAAGTGCACAAAACACAGTAAATAGCCATTAAACTTACTTTAACAGCTCCCACATGTTTACTGAGTTTATGAGGGGTGTGATTGAGAAAGGATAAGGGTGTGGAGTATGTTTTTGTGTGTCTGTTTGAGAGAGAGCGAGAGGGGGGGGGGACCACCTGAACTTTCCCTCTCATTATTGTATCTATAATATAATATTTCCACGGGTGATGCGCTCTGTCAAAGCTGTGCAGTGACTCCCTGTCAGCCCAAGCAGCTACAGCGTCGCTAATGTCCATCTTTCACACATCTACTCATCAGTTTTTCAGATGAGCTCTCCTGGACAATAAGGTTGACCGTATTCCTCTGCGTCGCTTCTCAAACAGATAAAGGACTTCGCAGTGTCCTGTCATCACTAACATAACAGACAGAGGGGAAAGTTCCTCTTTCTGTGTGTCCCCTGTGTGGCTGCGCTGTTCCTGGTCCATCTCCCCTCATCTGCCTCAGCTGTCAACAGCACTATTGTTGCTGGAAAACTGTATCAGACATTACCTGTGGAGCCAGATAGTCATGTGACTCTGGGCCTCAGACTGCCTGGCTCATAAGTTGCCTCATTGTTCCATCCTAAAATGCCACCTGTTTACTGAGAAGACATTATATTAGGCATTCACATTAAAACATGTTTAAGGCAGTGTAATAAGCTGAAGTGCCTGGATGCAGCTTTTGAGCAGATGGCTCACTAATTCTTTCTGTGGCTGCTACATAAGTCTGACAGCTCCCCGTTCACCGAATCATCATCACAACATTTCATGTTCGCCTACGTTCTTTCATGGAGGTCCTTCCCCCCAGCCCTGTAATTCGTGCGGTTAACTCCACCATGAGATGTCTAATGTGTGTTTAATGGGTGTTGGTGAAGCATCAATTAAGTTAATTGTAGATCATTGAGTTAATTTTAGTTATTTAGAAAACCCCAGCTTTCCCAAATGTTGTGAGTGTGGGGGATATGACGGAAGACTATGAGTAAAGACAGAGGGGTGGTTAGCCTCAAATACAGCCCTGCGCTCCGGGAAGACCTTTATGGGATTTACTGATAGTAATGACGGTGATGATGAGGTGTTGGTGCTGATGATTGTTTTAGTGTGGAGGAGTGACTTTTTTGTTTTCATCTGAGGTGTACAATATGTTCATTATCACAGTTCAAACAGCAGTGCAGTGTATGTTAGGGTTTAAGTGTGGAGTCTGATGTCTCCACAGTGATTGTTGCCTTTTAAACTATTGTGTTTTCTATTTGTTTCTTTACCAGTAAAGAAGTCTCAATAAGGATGCCACTTTAAGTCAAGTAGAAACATGATGGCTGCATTCCTTTGGAGCCTTAGCAGTAATAAGCTGTTATTGGTTTTGGGGCCGAGCCAGGACATCAGATCCTGCACTTAAGTTACAATTTGAACGTGCTGTCATCAGTGGCAATGACATATTAATCTACTGTATCTGAGTACACGCTGTGCATGTGGCATTGAAATGCTCATATACACACTTGTACAACTGTGTAATACGAGCATAAAGCAGAATGAAGCCCAGATCATTCATTTTAAAATGGGAATTTTGTCAAATATTCATTTTGGTGTTTTCCCCCATAAATTGCTGCAAGCTGTAACATTTGGAGCATGTTTTCTAACCCAGAATTACAGACATAAATCATGATTTAATGCTGAATTAAAATAGTTACAGACAGGCAATTTATTCTTGGCTACTTCTTTGCATTTTGTGCAATAACATCATGTGACTGTGTGTCTGTGTGTTTCACAATATATTGCCAGGAATCATTACTTGCTGACAACTCCCATTCATTCCGTTTTTTTACCCTTGCATTTTCTAGATAACTTGCTATTTACATGATACAAGCATGTTCACACAACACACCAGCGCACACACCCAACGAACATCAAGATACAAGTACATGTACAGTATGCACTGCTATAGGAAGAGGAAAGCATATTTGCATCTCATCCACTTGGCAGATCAAAACTAAGTCTCTGATATCTTCTAGAGGTGTCGGAGCTCAATCTGTTCACACCACATAGAAAGAATCAATTATCTTCATATTACCTGTGGCTAGAAAAGAAGCTGAGGGGGAATTGGAGGCTCATTAAGAAATAGTCTACCATCTCTCCTGCTTGTTTTGGTTCTAGGCTTGATAATTACACTACATAAACTTCTGTACCTTCTGGGCAATATACCATACAATAATGTAAAGATATATTTGGTTTTAAAAACATATCAAAGCCATAAATGTTATGTTTTATTTACCATATAACTTGTCTTTTTATTAAGAGTGATGTTTTTGCTGTAAAGTCATTGCTTTCTTTGAGCCTAGAGACAAATATAAGCGGCTATAAATAAAAGTAGGGTTTGACATTTTAAGAAATACACCTACTCACTTTCTTGCCAAACATTTGATGAAAAAATTAATACCACTATCAGACTTGCTGGATCACAATTATGCTGTGCCAGCAGCCATGCCCAAGAAAAATAGTCTACCTGCCAGTACCTCTTAAACTCAACAATTAATATGTTGCTTCAATAATTTTGATTGAAAGATTTTCCCTCAGTGTTAGAAAAACTCAAGTGTAGACAAATATATTAAAATTGTGGCATGTATTTTGAAGTCCCTCAATGTCCCCCAGTGCACATGACTCTGACAAACTACCTTTACTAACCTTTCCAATAACAGTACTACTGCTTTCAAACTTTCCGAAACTAGATCACCTTGGTAGACTGAGTGAGTGAGTGAGATATGATTCGGTCCGATAGAGAGCAGTTCGTTTCAGTGAGTAACAGGGCTCTGCCAACCAGAGACTGGTTAAACCACAGCAGAGCATGTTTTCCTGTTAGTCCGTGGGGCCATCAGAAGTTCAGGGAACAGAGTCCTGTGGTTAATCTGTGCTGGTAGCTGCTGGGCCTGGCATGAAATCTGTTTCACTGATGTGTGCAGGACACAGGGGGTAGATTGGTAGGAGCTTCAGCACACTTTATCCATCAGACCTCACTTTCAAGGCCTGGAGCTGTGGGATGTCTTCTCCCAGGGCAGTGGTTTCTGGGAGACTGACGGAGCATTTCCATTATGGCTCATTTCTCCTGGCCTCAGTGTCAGTTTAACAGCCACTTTGTAGCCAGAATGAATCTGGCATTGTTTTAGTGTTTATCTTCATGAAGACAATTTTATTCATAAGAATAGATTGACATTTTGGGAAATTTGCTTACTTGCTTACTTTGTGCCTTCTCTTTCATACTCGTCCTTACTCTTTTCCTGTTATATACGTATTCTAAATATGGACCTATGGGCAGCAGACAGTTAGCTTAGTATAAAGATGGAATACACCAATCTAGCCTGGCTCTGTCCAAAGGTAACAAACTCTATGTACCAGCACTTCTAATCGTCACTAATTAACATGTTAAATACAATCTGTTTAATTTGTACTAAAACCAAAGTTATTTTAGAGCGGAGACTTTGGACAGAGCCACTCTAGCTGTTTTCAGTCTTCATGCGAAGCTAAGTTTGCCAATTGCTGCCTGAACTTTCATATTTACAGTAGCATGCAAACATAAGAGTGGTATCAATCTGCTCATTTGTTAGCAAATAGCCATATTTCCAAAAATATTGAATTTAAGTTTGAATATAGTAAAATGGGGATGAATCACTAGTTGTTTCCTTTGTCTTGAAGATGCCTGGCAGAGAGAGCCTGAAGCAGAAGACAGTAGGCCACTCAGTGACCTGGGAGTGGGGCTAGTCGAGGGGTAGCTTCGGTCTTGTACATATGGATCTGATAGACAGGGTAGATAACCAGCAGACGCAGTGGAGCCATCCCTGAATGGGTCAGGAAGTGTGGCCTGCCTGTCTGCTCCTGTTCTACTGTACAATGTGTATGTGTCCTCAATCCCGTTGTCATGAGACATTAAACTTAATGACTTGCCTACTGTTGAATGAACAGTTAAAGAGGTGTGGTGAAGAGTTCCCACAGCCACAATGACAACTGTAGTTTGTAGAAGGAAGAACTGCCAGACACTGAGGTGAAATCATATTCTTGAAAGCTGTACATATGTTAGATTAGTTAAATGGGTTTGTGGCAGTGATTGTCATCTGACAGATGTTTAACATAATACCAGAGTTCAGAGCTTTGGCTGCATATAAAAATAGATTCCTAAAGTCAGTTAAAATTAAAACAGTTGATATAAAACATGATGCAGTTTTAGTCTGAAACAGCGGGTCTGACTGTGTGAAAGGATCTTGCCATGGACATAGATTAGAGCTGACACATTCAAAAGTATATGTGGTGCCTGACCCTAAGATCACAGACTAATCATCTGCCTTCAATCTGTCCTCCTAGAGAGTATGTGAAGGGTAATTAGTCATCTTAAATAATTGAAGCTGTACAAAGAAGTGAGTCTGCTTGTGTCTGGGCTACTGTGGCACAAAGCCAAACAGAAATTACAGTATGTGCTTCAGGGGTAGTTCTAAATCCTTTATATGGGGACTTTAGTCTGTCTGTCAGCCCCCCCTAAAATGACTATCAACTATCAAACTATCAAAATATCAACATTTATTGAAAGTATAATTTTTACTTTTTAAAATAAATATTATACTAATAACTGAAAAATGCAGGACATGTTGATTAAAAAAAATAAATGATCAGAGTTTTTTTTATTTTATTTTATTCTCTTTGCTATTCTGCTTATTCTGCCCTCCCGGAATGTGGGTGTCCAGTTTGAGAGATAGGTAGACAGAGTTACTAGTTCAGGCTGTTTATTTACACGTTTTCAATCCTAGTCAAATGACAAAGAAAGTGTGCCAGGATGTACTAAAAACTAGTCTATTAGCTTGATGCTAATACATGGAATTCCCTATTCACATGCTAACAGAGATTAACAGTAGTGATGTTATACAGTAGTGAGGGCTAATCTCCCCTAAGGATGAAATCCTAGAACCGCCCCTGATGTTCATTGTGACTTCATGGTAAAAATGTACATATAAGTAAGTTATGGTATAAGAAGTATTATAATACACATACAAGACTTGATTTTTGCACAGCATAATATACTTTCATGCAAACTGCCTCTTATAGACCATGTTGCATATGGATACAAAGACAGTCGAGTCATCTAAAAAAATACCCGGGACTAAGCTTCCGAAGCTGAACGAATGGTGCGTTCACAAGTCCTGCAATACCTGAAAACAGGACGTCAAAAGGATTATTCCTATATTATCATAACTTTTTTTTCATCTGGCAAGTCTGGTTGAGACCTGAGAAGACCTGAGTAGGTGTAAAGAAGACAAACAGTCTTTAATTACTCTAGAAGCTTGTTGTACTCGGGTATTTAAATGAAATATGCAATGCTTTGAATTAACTTACACTGACAGTAATATGATGATGTTTAACTGGTATACACAGGTGTTTTTTAGTAAGTTCACCATCTCTGGAGTGCTATTATTTGTTAAGCTCAGCTAAACACAAGAAATGTTGGCCATATGATCTATGTCACATTTCATGTCAGTTCATCCAATAGTTTCTCTTAAAACCACAAACAACCTCATGGTGGCACTAGGACTCATAGGATCAACAAAGTCAGTATGACTTCATCAAGACCATAAAACTAAAACTACTTTGTAGTTAAATGTGTAGCAGAGGCCCAACCAGGAGTGTACAGGGTCGAACACCAAACATATCATATCAGCACTCATTAATCTGATAGCCAAATGGTATCATATAACATTTATATTTTATACATATCTGATAAATAATAATAAATGTTATCTATATTGCGCTGTAGTTACACTGAGTTCAAGTTAAGAGTTCAAGTTAAGGGTTAAACTATTATTGCATTATAATGTTTGTCTCATAATAACTTAACCTCAGTTTTAAGGCCATAGGGCTATGATCACTGAATGCTGACAAGCAGCATCAATACTACTAATAATTACTAATTATACGTGTATGTGTACAATTCTCTGCAAGAAATCAGGCACAATATGATCTTAAATCACACATAGTAAAATAATGACAGACTGAAAATGGTGTTGTGTTGACAAAATGCTGCTGAAGGCACGGCCATTTTGAAATTTATGATGAGCCACACACACTAGACAAGGAATGATTAATTACTTACTGATGGTGTTCCTGTATTCAGAGGAGACAAAGGTCAGAAAAATATAACTGGTTTATTGGTGAAACTTTGATCTTTGCTTTCCACAGTGAAAACACTGAGGAGAAAGTTTGTTCAGATGCAAAACGTTGAGCTGATAGGAAAGAGGCACCATGTTCAGGTAAGACTACAGATCTTTTTAAATGGTGTCTGAATCTTGTTGCAGTTTCTGTTAACTTGGTTTTAATACTTTACATTTTAAACACATCAAATTACTTTCTTGGACAAGGATCTGCTATGTAATGTCTTCTTACTCGTAGGTTTTTCCTAATAGTCTGCATTTCTCTGATATTTGGCATCACAGCTAAGCCATATAAACCCTGGGTACGTACAGTATATGTATTGAAAAGTCTACAGCTATAAGTCATATGATAAAGTATCATTTATCAGTTTGTATGGTTACTAGTTTACATTTGGAGAGCTGTCTTATAACGTGTGTTCTCTTGTTAGAATGAAGTTTCAGATGAAGCAGTTCAGGATGCTGTGGTGTAAGTTTTCATTTCCTTTCCCTAAAATGAGACATAATAATGTTCTCTAGGCTTGAGGAAATTCAGACTGAGGTTACATGATGTTCATTTCAGGTCGATAGATGGCAAAGGAAAGTTGTCCTGGAAAGTGGAAGTGGAACCTCCAGAGGACATCACTGACACTCTCTATGATATCGACCCTAACATGATGATTTGGAAGAGTATGACAGGATTGAACGAAGATGAGCTGCAACATCCATCAGTGGCGGACCTCGTCAAAGTTCAGATGCAAAATCTGGACACCCTCCCATCTGCTGACATCCAGGCAGAGCCTTTACAGGAAGTCATGAAGTCCTATCAGGAAGCAGAGGAGGATAGAGATCACATTGATCACCCTGTTTTCAGTAATGTGGCCTCACATTACACCTACAACGAAGCGAGTGATGAACTAGATAGATATTTGGCTCCACTGACAGCTGAGTACAAGGCCGGTGCACAGGCCCGTGTTGCATACTCAGAACCAGAGAAGGATGAGGATGACCTTTATCATCGTGACACCCAAGTCCTTCTGCAGCCAGCTCCACCTGTGCAAATGGAGTTGCTGAAAAGTGAGGTCCGAATTCACTTTGAGCCAGAGGAGGACATGGACGCCTTGTACCACAAAGATGTCCCACAGCTCATTCCCTACCAAGCTGAGTTTAAAGCTGATGCTCCTGTTTTCTTGACAGCTCAGAGGAAGCACAGTGAACCAGAGGAAGATCTGGATGGTATCTACCACCAGTAAGTGCTTTACCCATCCCTGGTTAAAGCTGTAACATTTCGAATCACACAGCTGATGCACTGTAGCTGCAACAGGTAGAAGAATCTGAAATGTAAATTGTCTTAATACCTCATGACTGAATACAACTTAACAAAATGTGTGTGTCTTGTTGATAAAGATACTTTCACACATTTATCCAAGACTTCACGTGTTTTATTACTGAAATGTATAAACAATGCTGAGTTAATTTACAAAAATACTAATACTCCTGCATATTCAACTGATATTCACCTTCACCCTTGATTTTCTCTGGAATGAATTTCAGGTGTGACTGAAATTGTCATAAGGTCATCATTTCTTTAAAGTGTGTGTATGTTTGTGTGTATTATTCAAGCAGCTCAGCAGGAATGACTCCCTTCTTCAGTATCAAGTTACCATATAAAGCAGTTTCCCTGTGTACACAGAGAAAAACACGAAATGAGAAAATATTTACCATTATCAGCTGCATGTTCTATAAAAAAAATATTAGTTACTTGTAAAAAAAATTGCCTGGTTCCAGATTTGTGAATTGTAGAACAATGTGTTGTTCAGTGAATCTAGTGAAGGTCTGATACTGTCTAAGTACCAGGCTTATGAAACATATACAGACTTATTATTAACTTTTACAAGGTGACTGCTTGTGCATCTTTTTGCAGTCACAAAACATTAGATCCTCAAATAAAGAAAGAGAATATACACACCCTGTTGCCACAACAGCATAGGCTTTCTTGGCCCGTTCATAGAAAGCGAACCTTTCCACAATCTCAAGAGGAGTCTACAAGTAAAAAGAAATCAACACACAACGAGTCACAAATCAGTTATTTTGTGTTACATGTGGAGTTTATGACCATCTGGGGGACAAGCTGCTTTACCTGAAACCCAACCTGATGCAGGAGATATGAGTACCTGTCCCACACAGGGACAGCTAAACCTTTCAGTTTGTCACTGTCGACCAGATCCATGACCGCAGCCTGTCAAAACATATTAGCACTGATTAGACATGTGATTCAACAAATGAAAACTGAAACTACCTTCACATTTATGATCCTGTACCGGAGAAGGAACATAGGTGTCCAGGGGCAACAACTTCAAAATTGCCTCCAAAAGCTGTGGGATTCCCAAACCTACACAAAGATCAGAGTTAGAACAAACACTAACACCAGCACTGACCCAGCAGGAGATGTGTTTTCATACCATCAGCTCGTATCTCTTCTGGACCACAAGCACAAATGGAAGATGCAGGAAAGTTTGCATCAGCAAGAACTGGAAGAAGAAACAAAAATCACAGTCAGTGGATGGTTGAGTGAACTGCAGCATGTTTAATATGTGGCTGTTTCAGCTGCAGGTTAATGATCAGTCCAGCTCTTGAACTTGAATTTGCCTTGTGTCCTACACTTTCAGCTGCTAGCGCTGCCAACCCATGAAGCTGTTGGTAATTACGTATCATACCCAGTTCATCGCCGTGGCCCATTTTAGCGAGAGCATAGAGAAGTTCAGGTGATAAAACCGAGGGGACTCCTTTCAGTACGACCATACTGTCAGCAACAAGAGAGGAGCGCAGCGAAACAAGAGCAGTCACTGCAGTGTACTTCCGCCTTCGTTCATGTCCGCCACAGACACTCTGCTGCAAAAAAATAAATTAATACATAACAAAAACCAACAGCTATTTATCAGGTAGAAATGTGAGTGTATTACGGTTGTATTGTAGAGTTGTATTATAGAGTTGTATTGTAGAGTTGTATTTTTCGGGCAGCCGGACGCAGTTTCTAGTAGGCGATGCTATTATCTCGATACTTAATTCGTCTTTGTAGACGCTAGGAAGCTGATGATTGGTTGGACCGAGTATCACATGGACCCCCTTTTACAAACGTAATATTAATTAAATAACAATAGAATAATAACGCATAGTAAAGTAAAGTGAATATGTAAATTTAAATACGATTGTCTATTTTATCTCCTATTTAGAATTGTGGTATTAGGTCAGAGAAAAAAGGCGTATGTGCAAATACAATGTTAGAATATCTAAATATTAGGAAGTAAATCTCTTCATCAGTCACTATTTCCGAAAACCTTGCAATCACTTTTACAAATACATAAAATAAAAGTTATCTACTGACGCTTAGCTATGACACCTCGCTCTGTGTTGTTTCTGACACCCTTGGGTGGCCATAATTCAAAGCAGACACCTGTGAACGTGTTCCGATGCGGCCCGTGGTGCCAAGAATGTGAGATAATGAAAATATTTGTCAGATGAAAACCACGCCACCCGAACCGGTTTGATCTGAGCCAGAAAATCTCTCAGCTGGGCAGAAAAAATGCTGAGGAACCCTTTCCATGACCGCAGATCATGGTTCTGGAAAAAAAAAAAAGCAGGAGATCTGCATATAAAAAGGCTTTTATAAAAGTCAAAGCACAGTGCAGCATGGCAGCCTACTGAATTTACCATTCCTATACAGCTGCTCTTAATCATGACATGAGACACATGTTAGTACTTATATTTTAAATCTGCAAATATTACTTACATAAACCATCATGTTTATAGTGTATTTTCCTTTATTCCTATAACATTCACCTATAATTTAAATGTGTTTTCTGCTAATGGTGCAAAAATCACCCCACATCTCAATGAAAATGATTAATGTAGCTGTTTCCTTTTTTCAGAAATGAATTAGGTGTATAGACAGATAAAGTCAGCAACATGGCTGAGGGGCACAGGGGCAGTGTAGGAATCTGAGAGTGATTTTTGCAGAGGGACTGGAGGCTGCTGGGCAGGAGAAAGGGCCCTTGCAGGAGCCAGGCCTGTCTGCCGGACTGAAAGCCTCCATTCTCCCTCTCCGGACCCATGCTGCTCTCTCTTTATTTCGGCTTCTTTAAATGAGTTTATCACGCTATGAGGGTCTGTGCTGCCAAAATGTAACGTTTTGCCCCCTTTGTACGTGTGGAGAGCCTCAATTGAGTCTACATTTATTATTTTGACCTTTCGGTAGCCCCAGAGAGGAGCTGCCTTTCGGGCCCTCTCTGCAGACTTTTGTGCTTCCCCGCGGAGAGAGGAGACGAGTTTTCTTTCTCTTCCTTTTTAAAGTTTTGTTCCAGGCAGCTCCAGGGGAATATTCAATGAAAATAAAAATCAATTAGGCCATGGCCTTGTGGAGATACGGGGCGCCGCCGTGTGAAGATCACAGAGAAAGAAGGTCCCTGGCGATGATTGGAGCGGCGCAAGAAAGCGCACACTAACCAAATTTGTTCTGGTGGTTTTGTTGAAGTCAAAATGATAGTTTTATGTGTTCCCGGATATAGTCAGCTAATAGGTGATAGGCAAGACGTAACACAGCGGACAATCTGTAAAGTTATTCCTTTTATGTAGGGTATCCACATAAGTAATGTTTCCACCGTCATCTCTGAATAAAGCGGCATTATTATTATAAATTCTTCTATTTATTCTAATATGCAAACTAGTAGACGATAAGATTGCATTTTACAGAATAAATCAAATTGGCATTTTGTCCTGCCACCTAAAGTTGAGCCCTTTGGTTATTTGATGAGCTGTGACACGATTTGGGGAAATCTTTATTTTAAGTATTCTGACGTCACTTTTTAATTTGACAGAAATAGCTAAATAACCATTTAACCTACATGTTTCTATATCACCAGTACTTGACGACTTTTACTTATATTCTTAATGACACTATAAGTATCACTGTACACACGTAAAAGAGCTGCAGACACCGACCACTCTGTAACTTTGTGTAACAAGTGAGTGCCATCTAGTGGTGTGAGGCGCACATGAATTGAATCCACTTTTATACTTGTTTTGAGGCCTTCATTGTCATATTTGTTTCTGACTGCATTGTATAATTTACATATATGTTTGTCAATGTGTATTCAAAGACAAAAACCTGATATGTATGAGTCACAAATAGACAAATGTGAAGAGTGTGCAATCTGTTTATGTCTTAGTGACAGTACTGAAAACCACTCTGCAACTTTATTTGTAAAATGTTCACAGAGAAACAAGTCTACAAAATGCAGACAAAGGTTTGATAGTGAAATTGAGAAGGCAAAGTCAGTACAGCTCTCAAATACTGATCCTTCCTACTAAACAATGGCTACAACAGTTATTAAATCATATTCACATTCAAACCCTGCACTCAGATTGCATTTTGTTCTGATGCTGAGGGATTAACTGCGATAAGACACTTCTGTGCACTCAATCACTCAGTGATGAATCCTAATTCAAACAGTTGCATGTTGCACTGCTTCAGGGCTTTTGCATCATTCAACTTATTACCGATAAGGAAGTTAGCCGCTGATTTCAGGATGTTTACGCTCTCCTCTGAGCTCTTCATCTGCTCTTTTCTACTTGTCCTGGAAACTAGCCTTTCTCTTCTCCACAAATGCCGTCATGCCTTCTTTACGATCATCCTGCAGGGAAAAAACATACACAGGCATTTTGAATGAATTGGCAGAATTAGAGTCTAATTCACACACACACACCATGTCTCAGATTGGCTCCTTGACTCACTGTAGCAAAGGTAGAGTGGAATAAGCGCTTTTCCAAACGATTTCCTTCAGTCAGACTTAGTTCAAAAGCTGCAATCCCACAAAAAACATGTCAGACAAAATTTCAATTTAAATATTCAAGCCTAATACGAATATAACAAACTTTACATACCTGCATTGACAGCCTCTTTGGCCATAGCAGAGACTATTTTGGAGTTGGCAGCAATTTTCTCCCCACATTTAATCGCTTCAGACACCACCTGGTCCACAGGATAAACTTTACTCACCAAACCTGAAAGACAAACACAATTCAGCCTAAAACTCTAACACTGCCAAGTAAAAGTTCATTCTGCAGGAAACCCACATTATGATATAGTTACTTAGGTGCCGATGTCATGAGATAGTGTGTAGCTGGAGCACTGTACTTGTGTGAATGAAGTTATTTTCTAAAACTGTTGCTACCTGATTGTTTGGCTTCTTGAGCATCAATCCTGTTGCCTGTTAGCACCATCTCCATAGTCAGGGATTTGCCCACTGCACGGGTCAGCCGCTGGGTGCCCCCCGATCCTGTGCAGTAGATACACAAAAAACATGAACAGCTTCTCCTACAACAAGCTTCTGGAAACCTGAGTGAAAGGAGCTGATGTCTAAACAGGGAAAGCAGATACAGATAAGCGTTTACCAGGTATAGTCCCCAGCAGGATCTCTGGTTGGCCAAACTGTGCCTTCTCCCCGGCATAGATGATGTCACACATCATTGCCAGCTCACAGCCTCCACCCAGCTGAAAATGGCAGAGTGTACA
Source organism: Anabas testudineus (assembly GCF_900324465.2). NCBI lineage: Eukaryota > Metazoa > Chordata > Actinopteri > Anabantiformes > Anabantidae > Anabas > Anabas testudineus. The sequence continues at coordinate 9,742,517 of NC_046624.1, forward strand.
GTATGAAGCAGTCACTACAGGTCACTGTACAGAGAGTACAGTGACCTGTAGTCTTAACTGTGTCATATCCCATAGATAGTTTTTTCTTCCTAACCTGATGAAATGCTGGTCAGAGATGTCAATACTCAAACTTAAATAAATACAGAAAGGAGAAAATAGATAAAGAAGGACACTCACGGCAAATCCATTGACAGCTGCGATCACAGGCTTCTTCACTGTGGACACTCTGTCCCAGTGAGCCAGGAAGTTTCCACTGTAGCACTCCTGGAAGGTTCGATTCTGCATCTCTTTAATGTCGGCTCCCGCTGAAAAACACAAAAGTTGATCTTAGTATTGACATAACACTATAGACCGTTAACTGTACATCATCTGCTCTTGCACACACAAGCAGCCCCTTACCAGCAAACGCTCTGTCACTACCAGTGATGACAATAGCTCCAACATCACCGTCAGCTTCGAAGGCATTCAAAGCCTCTCCCACCTCCTTCATCAGTCCGTCACAGAGGGCGTTGAGAGCCTTGGGCCGGTTCAGCTGGATGAAACCAACATCCTTCTTCTCACCTCGCTTTTCTACCAAAATATACTCATACTGAGCACCTGCACGAAGACAAAACCATCACACACGGTCAGACGAATCAGACTTTTGTGAACTTATCAGCTGCACTCATTCCCCACATGGAAATAGTTGCTATCACATTAAAATCAAACGACCACTTTGATATGTGATCGTCCATGCACCAGAATATGACATGTCAACATATAAATCACAGCATATCTGACTATAAGTCAATCAAATAATGGAGACAGTAATGAGTCTGCTTGCTCCCCATGCGTCGCACATTTAGTGACGCAGGTTTCTCGACATTGTGGCAGGACCAGCTGTTCGTGCAGCCACATCAATCTACTAACACACTGTTTTAAACACACACCTGAGCTGTAGAGGCGAGCAGCGGACAGGAGAGCCGGCGCTGCTCCGGACGGCTTCAGGAGCGAAGCAGCACGTCTGCAGAGAAAAGCCATGATAGAGACGACAGAGACGACAGCGACGACAGAGAGCTGTTGTCAGTGAACTTGTCCCAGAAGCGAAGCTGCGTCTTTTTTCTTTGTTGGTGTTTTTCTTCATGTCGCAGCGCCACCTGGTGGAGCAGAGGGTGGAGCAGAGGGTGCGATTCCTCTATGAGAGGTTTTAATTTTTTATTTTTATTCTCTAGGAACAAATTAGATTTAGTTTATTCACACAATAACATTTAAACAAAAATCAAAAATATTATTAGAAATTTCACAAGATCCAGATTATCAGTCTGTTAGTGCCAACTCTGTGTCTCATGTTCTATATTATAAACAACAACAAATTAAATGCATGTGAAACAAAAATTTCTGATCTCATGCTCAGTAGTGGCTGGAGTGTGCGCGCTGCGCGTTCTCGCCGTCATCTGCGTGAACGAGCCTCCATCGTCCGTGACAATCCCAGTTGCTCTTTTCTCTTGGTGCCAAAATATAATCGAGGATAAAACACACGGAAAATAAGGTAAGCACCTTCCGATAGGATATACTGGCTAACACGGGCGTGCGTGTACGTGCATGTAATGTATGTCTGTTTAGAGGATGTTATTCCTTCTGACTACAATAGAATAGCAGACAGGCTAATTCATGAGAATACACAGATGATCGTGCAAACATGTATGCGCATTATACATGCATTTGTGAAAGATGTTATTGATGACATGATGTATTTTTATATTTTGCACATTTACACTTAATTGTTTTCTGCAAAAATCCAACAAGGGATTTAAATGGTGGCCTGCACTACAAATAAACATGCCATCATTATATCCATCAGTCTCTTTTCATAATAAAAAACTATTGCTTCATCTATATAAAGGCTGCAGCCAAGAGCAAATTTCTGTGGTGAGCATATTTATTTTTAAGCTGACCTACTTTAATGGAGAAGGAATCTGAAACACAAATGAGTCTGCCATGTCCGACAACACTGCTGCAAAGGCATCAAGCATTCGTTGTTCAGTTTGAGTTCTTCACTCCTGTTCAGAGAATATGTGGCACACACTGAATGACAAGACTAGTTTTAAGGTGTCAACTGGATTTAATGAGCGATGGAACTGCAGGGTATGAAACAAGCTGCTGTTTTGGAGACCGAAGACATATAATTACACTAGATACTAGATAAATGTCACATATTTGCACCATTTTAAGGTTTTATTGTGAATGTTATACAGAATTGATGAATTAACTGGAGGCATTGAATTGTTTTCCAACCACAGTCAACACAGATGCATCACTTCTCCATTTCTCCATATAAAGTGCAGTGTAAAGCTCCTGATGTGTCTCTTCTCTCCTGCACAGATGTCTGCAATGAACCAGGTGGTTGCAACCTGCTGGACCTGTCTCCTGCTCTCTGCTTTCCTGTGGGAGCCCGCGCTGTCCAAAGGTGGTCGTGGTGGGTCCCGGGGCTCCTCTCGGGGGTCCCCCGCCCGCAGCTCCACAGCGGGGACTTACCGGGGAGGAAACGCCTTCGGTGGGACCCGCTCTCGCTTCAGGGTGGCGGGACGAACTTCCCCGGTGAGGGTGGCGGCTGCAGCGGCTGCAGGAGCCGCCGTGGCGCTGACGGCTGATAAATGGTACGCATCTGCCTACCGCAGCAGCAACACGGACAGCTCAGAGGACGAGCTGGATTACTACAACAGGACCAATTACTTTGATGCTCTAATGTCCAGCTCAACTCAGACTGGATATTCTCTCTCTCAACTGGTCTCTATCGTTTTTGCAACATTTGCCCAGAAATATGCCTCCTTACTGGATATAGTTCTGTAGAGGTTCAGATTATATATTATATATTTAAGGATAAATTTGGTCTAGGACTGAGCATCAGCCCTGGACCTGACTATACTGTGCAGGTCTGTCTGCAAACCTGCACTGAGAAGACAAGTTAAAAGGTGCAGCACACTGGTGGAAAGACATCACAAAAGAAAGAAAGAAACAAACAAAGATCTATACCACTGGACAGATTTCCATTTCCAGCACAGTATTCAAAGTGACTTTTCACCTGTTGGAGTCTTTGTCAAACTTATTTCAGTGTGTCTGTGACAGACACTTGAGAATAATCAGTTCGTTTCCTTAACACCCGATTCCTATAAATTTAATCTAATATTTCCGTAGAATAACCTTCACAAAGTGTTTTTTCTGTGGTGCCAAATAACTGTCTGTAAAATAATCCTTATTTTTATAACATGCACAAGTATCACTAACTTATTTGCATCTAAATATAAAGCCTGTTATCAGTTTATGTAAAATACTAAAGAGAAGATTAGTTTCTACAAGGTTTTCTCAAATTAAGAGAGTAAAAGCACCAAGTTGGAACCACATTTCCCATGTTTTTATTCCTTTACTGGAGGAAATTTAGGTTATTCAGCATTTTGTGATCTTAACCAGTTTGATTTTTTTTTTTTACTTCATGCGTTTTAGTTGAATCCTTAACATCAAGATGTTGTTTAGTGATCTGAATGATTTATGGTGTTGGTGTTGACCATATAAAAAGATGCTCTACAGATTTGGGAGGGGGAAAAAATAAACTGCTGCTCTCACTGTTATTTATGTCTCTGGAGATTTTTACATGCAGTAGACACTCAGGAGCAACAGACTGTTCCTTATATACAGTATAGGTGCACTCTATTATATGCTACAACACATATGCAGATACTAATTACAGAGTTTGTCAATGTCTTCATGCCAATAAATATCCTGTTTACACCTTGTCAGATATTTGCCTTCCTCCCTATGTATTCTATAAGGAAATGTGCAAACATGCAGTGCCTGAATCAATGTACAGTATTTTATTTACAAAGGACACAGTGCTTTTTTTTTTTTTATCAAATTGAACTTCATTGTGTCTCTGCACTACATTTAGTGGTTACATTTACAATGACTGAGGGCTGAGGGCAAACCAGATCTAGAAACAGTCTGTGGTCTTTATTAAAGTTGCTCCGGTCAGTCCAGCATTACTCTTCCCAACTCTCCTTTCCTGAAGGCTCTTATAAAATCGTAAGCTGCTGCTGTGTAGTTTGGGATAGTGACAGTAATGTTCCCTGAGGAAAAAGAAAAGTATCACAATATGCTTGTTCTTTCTTTGTGAGGTTAACATTTTCACTCCTGCATTAATACACCGGTATCATTATATGTAAATCAGATCTTAAAAGGAATCGTTAGATATTTCAGGAAACAAGCTTATTTGCTTTTTTGCATAAAGTCAGATGATAAACTGAAATGCCAGGGAACAGCCAGTGACAAAATCCACCTACTGGCACAAATGACCATGTTATATCTTGCTTGTTAAATTTCTAAGCTAAGCTAAGTTAAAACGCTGCTGGTTGTAGCTTCATATCCATTGTACAGACACAACTCAAGTTGTATCATCTCCCCCCTTGACTGTCAGTAAGAAAAGTAATTAATGTATTTCCCAAAATGTTGAACTGTTGTTTCATGTCAATTTTACCAAAGGGACAGTTTTCCAATAATACAGTTTGTGGCACGTCTTTTCGTAGGATTAGCACTCGCTTACCCACTCCAGTGATGGCTTTGACCCGCTGGGTCTTTTTAAGTTTCACAGCAATGCGTTTGAGGACATGCTGGATGTTATCACTGGGCTCTTGAAGGTCGTATTTCTCCACATAACTGCACACAAACACACACACACACAGTAAAAATGACAGTAATGTGAAGCTAAAGGAATACACTGATAATATGACAGTTTATTCAATTGCTTAGAAAGAAAAGGTCACACCTGAACTTCCCTAGCCTGTTCAGAGAATAGAGTAAGTAGTCAGCAATAATGTCTTCACCCACTAAATGGTCCAGTATAGTTCCTGGAGAAGAAAAACAATCAAAGCAATTCCAATGAATATGGGAAAACACACTTTCCACACAATGTTTCCTAAGTGTCAGTATATAATGACGTTCTACCCACCACATAAAGCCAGCTTCATGCCTGTTTCAACGCTCTCAATCTTAGGAGGCAAGACTCCCGGTGTGTCGAACAAGTGCACTACGGGTCGCTGACACACCTGATAGTAAAGACAGTTAAATACTGAACAGATGCACACACACACACAGAGACACCATAGACAAACACACAGACAACACACACGGAGACAAAGTCCTCTAAGCTATACTCACCTGAATTTTAGTCAAGACTGCTTTAGTTATACCTGGCTCCCCACCTACTCGTGACGCTCGACCTAAAATTGGTTTATAATTCCAGTATGTTAATACAATATATAAACCATCACACTGAAACAATGTCTATCGCCTACTTTTTATTCATACCTTTTTTTAAGTATGTTCTTCTTAATGCGTTAATGAGAGATGACTTCCCTACATTGGGCACTCCAATCAACATCAGGCAATAATTAGTATCCTGAAAGTTTTACATGACAAGGTTAAAGCACAAACAGTATGTTGGCATCTGGCCTCTTTAGGTGAGAGAAAATATATTTTACTGTTGCAAGAGTAATGTCGCAATCAATTTGTGTTAATGTAATCATACCTCATCTTTGTTAAAGCGTGGTCTGCTCTCAATCATTTCCACCACCACTGGCACCAACTACATAAGAAAAGTAATTGATCAATTTTATATCAGCAGATCATCACATGTTCAGTATCCAGTGAAGATGTCTAGTACTGCACCTTTTTTATGTTGTCATCCTGCTGCTTTAAACAGTCTGTGAAGAGCACGTTCTTCACTCCGCTCTTTTCTAACTTCTTCAGGATTCCCTGCAGGGTAAATGTGAAGCCACAACTCTGTGTTGGCAATGTTAAAATGCTAAGAACGTGTGATTCTGTTAAAACAGCAGCAGTTTTACCTGCTTGTTGGAAAGATCAGTAAGGTCCATCTTGTTGAGAATTAGCACATGTGGTCGGACGTCTAGAGTCTCCTGAAACACAGGGTTTCTTCCAGAGAAGGGGATGTGCTTAATGTTAAAGAATATTCAGACAGGACTAATTTTACAGCTCCAGTAAACAGCAGATTAACCCGCTTTGTAATATTATTCCATCAGAGACTGTAGTGTAAATATGCTTTAACTCCATATATATCTGGCTACAGATCTGTATGGGGTTCTGCAGTAATAAGGACTTGGTATCACTGGATTTTCTATTTGTTCATATTCCATATCATACAATATAGATAAATGACCATCACAAAAATTGCACTTAGTAATTAACATTGCACAGTAAGGTTGTTAACATGATGTAAGGATATTCTGGCATCATGGATTTCTATGATGCAGTCCACACTCCTGAGAGTCGCTCTCATCTGCTTCAGTCCTGTCAACAACAGGGTTTAAATATTATTACAGTGTGATAATCAATAAATCAGATCACACACAGGAATGGTTGCTTTACAAAACATTACCATTCGCACAAACGCACATATCTATTTTACATAAAGGAGACTTGGATCAGGGCTGTCACCTTTAGCCATGTGTCCGGGGAACCAATGAGCCACATCCCGTCCGCCGAAGTCGAACACGGATCTAAAGTTACCGACATTACGTAAAACCTGGTGTAGTTTCATGGCTCCTGTGAGTCGACAACAACGTCAGATGTAAATACTTTGTTTGCCCTAAGAGCTAAAATACTAGTTGGACTTGACCATGGCGATGTCCTACACTGTTTACATTCCGACTCGAAACTGCCATCACACAATTTATGTTCCAATTTATTTGTTAATGGGCGCTTTACTGCCCTCTACAGGATGGTGGATTTTTAAATTACCAACTCTCAAATAAAGACTTTGATCAGCTGCTGTTTCTGTCGGTCATTAAAAAGATGCAGTAGAAAACTTAGTGAGATTTGACAACAAATACTTTTCCTTTCATACAAGTGTGCAGCACCAAGTCTGTGCAAATGCAAAAGGTGAATTTTTGACTCACTGACAATAAAATGATGAATAGATGAACTGTTATATAAGTGAAACTAAACTTTATAAAATGTTTTGTGCATAATGTAAAATTAATTTACTCATGGACATAAGACAGAACAGTTAAAACATTTATGTATAATTTATAAATAATCGAATTAATTTGAATGTAATAAACGCATGCACGGTTATTAATCTTAAGACTGCAGGATTACTTTGCAAGTCAAACTTATATACTTCTGTTTTAATTATACAATCAAATAATTCAGAGCTGTGCCCTTAATGCATTTAAATAAACATCTGCTCCCCACAAGTCAACTCTGAGATTACTGTTTGAGAATGGTGCAGATTTTAGATAAAAACGTTGTCAGTGTCTCAGAGAGGAGCGCAGGATTGTCTTTGTGGTGAGGATGATTATTTAGTGCCTTAGATAAAGACCTGTATTGCTAAATCCTAAATTTCTACATTGCCATCAGTTAGTATTTCTGTTCTTTCTTTTTAGCCAAGAAAATATTTAAGGGAGAAATTAGAACCCAAAGTTGTGACAAAAGTACAGTATTTCTTTCCTTTTATTCAACACAAAAGTAGAGCTCAGCTCCATGTTCAGTATCACACAGTAAATGAAACAAGGAAAGAGAGAGTGGGGCCAGAGTACATGCAAATAAGATGCACCTTTAGTCTACACATGTTACATAGTGTTTCAACTGTAATCAGAGGATAAATCAACTCTCAGACAAACATCTGGAACAATTAGACCAACTGAAACAATCATGATTTTTTTTTCCAAAATGTGCAAAAATAGTTTAATATGTGACACTGCCACTAAACTAGCGGAGGGAAAGCTTTGATTTGCACTTAATAATAGGTTCTTGAAAAGGTCACAGAAGTTTGAAACATTCATGACACATTTATGAAGGCACTCAACATAGGTTATTCACTGTCAGATGACGTGATGCAATGCATTTCAGTTTATAAGGATTTGGTTATTAATGGCTTGAGACCTGAGAAAAGGTCTCAGGACATCTAAAATCTTTCCTTCCTGTTTGCATTTCATTAATTAATTTTTAAGTAATAAAATATACTTGAATAAATTTAACTTAAAGCTGTGCTTTCAATGAATTTCATGAAAATATAATTACTGTATTAATCCCGTGAATTGCCTGACTCAGTTAACAAAAATGCTTACAGTAAGTGTTGTTGTTTAGTTCACTATAATCCACAGCTTCAGTCAGCAGCGTCACATCTCACCGTCTGGGAAGCTCCAAAAGTTTATATGACTGATTGAATCGTCCTCTACAATCGTCCAAATCAACTCTGAGCTGATGAGTTCGAGAATAGTGCAGATTTTAGATATAGATGTGATAAATGTAATTTTGTCAAAGCAGCACTGTTCGTTTAAAGTTTTGACTTCGAGTAGTGAGAGATGAGCCGATCAGCTTCCCTCCACCCAGAGAGAAGAGCTCCATGGACAGTAGAGAAGTAGAAGGGATGAGTAGCCTCTCCAGCAAACATCACCTGCAGAGGCTGAAACAAACCCAAGAATGACGAGTCTTTGGTAAATTATGTATGAGTTGGTGCGTACACATTTGTGTCTGAGTATGAACGTGTCAGTACCTGTGACTGTGATCCCTTTGTAGGCAGGGACTCCATCATGTTCTCCAGGTCCTGTGCTGAGCAGCCTTTTCCAGGGCAAGTGTAAGATCCACATGTCCAGGGGTCATGAAACCACTGGGAGCGCAGGATTCTCTTTGGGGTGAGGATGGGGTTCCCTAAACGCACACAGTTAGTGGGATTACTTCATCAAATGACCTCCCTATAAACATCATTTGATGAAGTAATGCCCTCTCAGTGGAGGAGCATGTTTGACAGGTGCTTGTGAGGTAGTGAGACTCACCTGTAAACCGACGAATAAGTTGCGTGATGGCATGTGTGACCTCCTGTTCAGACAGTGTCTCCATATATTCTGACTCATGTCCGGCAATCCAGCCACACAGGATGTGGCCATACCTGAACGTGACAGCACCAAACAGGATTAAACACAACATAAACAAGCAGGATAAGTGTTTGTGGCTAATGAGATTGCTGACCTCTCAGTGGGTTTGAGAACAGTGAAGCCAAATAACTTCTGCAGCCAGGACCTTTGTACATCTGTCACCTGCTGCACCAGGGCATCCTGAATATGCAGACACATATTCCTTAGTGAGGCAGCTCACTCAAGAGGCCACTGCGTACACATGCTTTGTACAGTAGATGTACAACTTTCTTTACATGTCTCACCTCATCATCCCACAAAAGATAGATAACCTCACAGTCAGCATCCCAAAACGGTGAGTCAAACTCCACAAATATCTTATTGTTGGTTCCAAAACCAAGTCTCTGGATGGAGTGCAGCTTGTGTAGAGGGAGAGGAGGACGAAACAGAGTTGAATGGTGCTTCTTAAGGTATCCTGACAAACACACAACAATCAAGAACAAGTCAGATTCGGAGCAGAAGAGCTTGGATGTTTTTTTTTTTTACAAACAGTTTCATGTTTAACAGTTTGAAGATTCTCTCTAACCTTGTTATATATTTATTGATTTTGTTTGTTTGAATAAATCTTGTTTAGGGCAGCAGGGTGGTGCACTTAGCATATGGACTGTGAGGGTGTGGACTGTGCTTTAAAAGCATCTTCCTGACCTCCTGTTGGTTTTATATTGCATGCATCTAATCTTGATGGGTCACATAGTTAGATGATGTTATCTACACCTGAGTATGAATCTAATTGGCCATAATAAGTAAATACTCGTGTGCGGGGTCTTTTTAAATCCAACATTTTTCACAGAATTGACCATTAAATGCTAATTGAAATGAGATTATGTGAGTCTGAATCATAATACTGATGTATTTCTTCAAATATGTGCTTTGTGTGCAGTCTTTAAACACAAGATTAACTGAATAATGTTTAGCTTCTGGTTCTGCTGGAGGTTTCTTCCTCTAAGGGGAGTGTTTTCTCTCCACTGTTTGCCTAGGGCTTGCTCAAGTTGTTCTTGTTGGGCTACCTGTGGTTTTGTCTCTTTTATGAAGCACTTTGTAACATAGGTTTAGAAAAGTGCTCTATAAATAAATGTATTATTATTATTAATGTAACAAAAAGAACTTCTCACTGTCTTTTTGTTTATGAATACGAACCTAGAGGCACTGTGACAATAACATGATCAGCAGCGATCTTCTCTCCATCATCACACTCAACCACCACAGGGTTTTCTCTCTGCTCTGAGCTGTTCCAGTGGACACAGCTCACAGGCCGATTGTAGGTCACTAAACCACTAGGGAGCTCCGACATCAAGTTTTTGATGAGACCTTCATAGCCACTGCAAGAAAAAGGGAAATAATGTTTAGATCAATCTGACACAACCTCTTTAATGGCAGGCACACAATTAATTAACAGAATGAATAATGAACGTAGGTACACTACGTTGCTGGCTAGACAGACGCAATGTTGAAATATGAAAATATAAGATTGGATATAGAAAACATGAATCAAAATAATGTGATTATTGGAATATTAGTAATATGCGACACTATACAAATATACAAATCACTAGTACCAACCCTGGAAATGTGCAGTCCAGGCCAGGTAGTGTCTTGTAAATACCGTAGGCCCCTAGACCCACTTCATCCATGCTGTGAGCCCCATTAACACAGCACTCGGCCTTCATCAGGTTACTGATCACACTCATCCGCAAAGATCTTGTGGCTGCATCAATGTCTTTCCACTGCTCTGCTGCTCGCTGTCGCACCTGCACCAGACAACAGAAAACAGAAAACAAAATCTTCTTTTTGCAGGATTGCAGTTCAGCACGTAGGGCAGTCATCCGTGAACAACAGGGTTAGTGGTTTAACTCCCAGTTCCTCCTGGACACATGACATAGCGTCCCTGGACAAGACACTGAACCACAAGTCCTTGGCACCTTGAATGCAACTGCCTGCCATTTTTTGTAATCTATTATTTGCAATCTTAATTTTTATTCTCCTTCTTATTATTATTGTTGTTTTTGTTAAGATGCTACTTACGGGACATTTCAGCAGACGTGAGATATTTCAGCAAAGCCTGGCTGGCAGCTGTTCTCAGATACTGACAGCTGCCAGTATTATTTGTTTAGTCGCTCAACCTACCTCTGACCGTATGAACTCTCCCACACTGGGCCATGGCTCTCCTCCTTGACTCTGATATTGTGAACTTTCATACAGCAGCTCAACAAACATGTCTTGAGCAGGATAGATGTCCTCAGCATTTATCCTTCGACCTGCACACATCACATAACCAACATAACAATAATTAGGAAAACAGCACAAGGTGTGCAAAGTCAGGGAAGTCACTAGTTAATCAATAACCATATCTGGCTGTGTCATTAAAGACAAAACAACATGACTGTTATTCATTCGAGTTGGGTCTGTTTTGCTCAAAATGTTTATCTTCTTGATACTTACTATTCCAGTTTTAGTAAAATCACCATATGTATCATGGCCAGAGGATTTCTACAAACTACATACTTAAACTATTCAGAGCAAGTAACTTTCTCTGTGACTTCTTTGTGATCTGTGACAGATCCGCTGTAAATGTAACTTGTAACTCTGAAAAAGATAAATATGGCCTGAGTAGACAAGGGCTAAAATAATGCTATATGCTGTCATTGAGTTGAGGCTGTTTTCTGGAAGTTCGGTCAGAACTACTTGCTTCTAGTAGCTTCTTCAGTCTGAGGACAGCTGGTAGGAGACCTCAAACCACCAGGTTGGTTTCATTTCAGTCATGACCTGAACAGGATCGTTACATGTAACAGTATACTGACATCTACTCACACAATATTATACTCATTTATCTGATCTACTTGGATGAGTAGTGAAATGTTGATACTTAACAACAGAGAAGTTAAGCTGCCATGACTCGACCAGACAATACATCATGGATCGTGAATAATAAACCAGTGAAAACTTTCCCAGTACTTCATATTATGTATCTTTACCTGAGAGACTGGTCTTAAATTGGTCTATGACTTTTAAAACAACTGATCACCTGAACTGCTGAAGACATTGGGAACCCATGGGGGATGTCCTCCGATGTCCATTCCTTGGTTCTCTGGGCTGAGGGCTTCTGGATCCAGGAGCTTATACTGACGGGCCAGACAAAAAACTGGGTTCTCCTCAGACGGTCCATGGATCCAGTTTGCCCCTATCTCAACAATGTTATTACCTACAGATGATAAACATTGGGAGGTTGCAGGGGGGCTTTAATTGATACAGTACTGACCTGTCAATGCATTGAAAAGGTAAACTTTTTCCAGTTTAAGATATTATTATTTTTATTCTTATATTATTTTCTGATTCCTTCACCTTTCTTCATATAATTATATTTTTCATTCAGATTTGAAAACTGTGCTTTCTTTATATAATACTTTCCTATTGCATCAGCTTTCTTTGGAAATAATTAAAACAAGCTAAAACAAATGCTAATTTTTATCCTCTTTAGATCAATTTAAAGCATTACTGTAAATGTTAGTGTAGCTGCGCACTCACATTTCTGCTGCACAGTTTCCCCGCTTACACGGTAATGAGTTCGTCAGAGCACATCAGTACAATCAATTTGGTTATGAAAAATAAATCAATGCTGCTGTACGTTTATAATAAATGTAATACGTATAATGATTATGTAACCTGGCATGTTTGTCTTGTTTCTTTTCCATACTCACCGAATCGTCCTGTCTTTATTCTTCCTCCACTTCTCGCAGTCGCTTCAAGAATCCGCACATCAGTGAATCCTCCGTTAACGAGTCTTTGTGCCGCAGCTATCCCTGATATCCCGCATCCTATTATGACTATTTTAGGAGTCCCGCTCATTGCTACACCCTAACTTTCTCCCTGCTGCTAACTCGTAGTGACACACATGCGGTGCAGCCTGATTAAGATTAACTCCTGTTCAGCAGGAGAAGAGATGTGCGACACATATTTGCTTCCGGTCGGGAACAACCCGCTTCCTATGGTGCGCTCCAGAGTTCAAGCTCATTAAACTTTGCCCCAGGGTCCGCTGGGCTTGTAATGAGGACAGGGACCGAGCTTCATGGCAGTGAAGTGTTTTAGAAAACGTAGCATTATTCACAACTTTCTGAAATGCTGTTGTTACCCTATACTGCCAGTTATGTTTACATACCTACCCAGGATTTCCGTCTCCTCCTGCTTTTGGAAACCATTCAAGTCCATTTTTCCATTTGGATTTGGGAGTTTGCAGGAGTGGATTTTATTAAAGTTCATAAAACGGTGTCTGAACCTTAACTTTTCTCCGATGCATAACGTTATGGAGCCTATTAATATATTTCTTTATATATTAATATTGAGGCACATTAAGGTTAATGCCACATACCCCGATATTTGTCAGATTTTATTTTTATGTAAAAAGCGTTTTGTAGGGCCTACCACAATGCACAAGACAGATGAAAATGAAAAAAACAAACAAAACTAAACTCAATGTAACGGTTATCTTTAATTTCTTTACATATTTATCCTTATAAATATTTTAATTGCATATTACTCCCCACTCCCCCACAGTTTTCAATATCTAGAAGGCTGCCTTAACAGAACTAATGTGTATATTTGTCTATGGCTGTTATAGCTATAAGAATAGTATTTATAAAGCACACATCATAATTGATTACATTACAAATATTAATTTATAATATCCAAATTCCCTTCCTGGTGATCAACAAAGTGTTACTTTAACTAAGCTTTACACTGATTTATCATTACATTGCAAAACTGTCACTATGAACAGTATCAGATGTTGCTAAGTCTTAGCTTAGTAGCTTTGAGCCACAAGTTACTGAAGATCTCATTCAACACATACAGTACAGTGAATGTTGGCCTTTAAAAAATAAAAGTGTGTGTTCATCTTTTAATTAGTTTGATCAGGTTGTCTGCTCATGGAGATGTAGTGAGAGATGAGTCGATCAGCTTCTCTCCACCCGGTGAGAAGAGCGCCGTGTACGGAGGAGTAGTAGCAGGGATGAGTAGCCTCTCCAGCAAACAACACCTGTAGGGGCTGAGACAAATGTAAGCACTTAGAGCTGAAAGAAACTTTGGTCAGGGCCATATTTTGGGAGTTTGTGTGTGAATGAAACATGTTCAGCTGTGTACCTGTGACTTTGATCCCTTTGTAGGTAGAGGCCCCATCATGTTCTTAAGGTCCTGTGCTGAACATCCTATAGCAGGGTGACTATAAGATCCACATGTCCAGGGGTCATGAAACCACTGGGAGCGCAGGATTCTCTTCGGTGTGATGGTAGGCTTCCCTAAACACACAATATGTTATTTAAGAGCAAGGGTTTAGAAATTTCATAGAAAAAAAAACTAATAGTTGTTGGTTTATTTAAAAATACAGACTTCCAGACATCCTACAGATGAAAAGTGGAAAGACAGCACTAACTGAGACAAACATGTTCAGTTTGTCCAGCAGGTGGCAGCACAGGAACGTCCACGTTGTGTAAATCAAACAGGGCTCTCCTCTCTACTGCTATCAGCTGCAGCTGTTTTCACTTCTTTCCAGGCCACGCTCTGTGATGCCAGGTTTATTTCCTGTCTGTGTGATGACCTTGTCCTTGTAAAGCAGGCTGTAATTCTAATTTAAGTTTTACTATCCTTGTTTAGACTCACCTGTGAATGTACGGACAAGCTGTGTGATGGCCTGTCGGACCTCTTCTTCAGGAAGTGTCTCCATATACTCTGACTCATGTCCAGCAATCCATCCACACAGAACATGGCTATTTCTGAGAATTTAAGCAAAATTACCAACAGCAATGATCTGGATACATCTCTGAATTTATGAATTTCAGTTATGGAAGAATGATCAGTGACCACTGTTCAGATACTTAAAATGTTGCTGACTTTTGAGCAGGTTTGAGCACAGTGAATGATGCCATCTTCTTTATCCAGTATTTGCTTATATCTGACACCTGGTCTGAAATGTCCTCCTGCAGAAAAAGAAGGAGAATTAAAAAATGTCAGAGGGTGTGGATGACTAGTTAGGTTTTCATTATTTTTAAAGGATGCACTTGGATTATTAATAAAAAAAATAGGCAAGTGGTAAAATATAATACAAACACAGCACTGTTTCTGCACAGAAGTGAAGTTTGTCTTCCTCGTTGCATAGGAGAGATCAGATTGTATTTCTGGATGCAGTGGCGCACTATGCTATTGTGAATGACTGTGGTTTCTCATGTAATGCTGCCTCACACACATCCAACAGAGG
The DNA here is from genome assembly GCF_900324465.2 of Anabas testudineus. Classification (NCBI taxonomy): domain Eukaryota; kingdom Metazoa; phylum Chordata; class Actinopteri; order Anabantiformes; family Anabantidae; genus Anabas; species Anabas testudineus. Next base: position 9,757,724 of record NC_046624.1, read on the forward strand.
TTTCACACAGTCTACTGTGCCTTCATGCAGTTTTGTGTTGTATGTGTAAATGTACTGGTGGTATACAGCTGCACTACAGACCTCGTCTTCCCACACCAGGTAGATGACGTCACAATCAGCATCCCACCATGGTGTTTCAAACTCAACATATATTTTGTTGCATGTTCCAAATCCTAGTTTTTGGATGGAGTGCAGCTTGTGTGCCGGTAGAGGAGGAGAGAAGAGGGTTGAATGATGCTTCTTAAGGTATCCTGAAGAAAAAGAAATCATTCTGACGTAACTAATTCTGTTAAATGTTGTAACTTATCTATCTTATGTATAATCAGACTGTCGTGCTGAATTGAAGGGTAGTATCTGAACTGAAGTCTACCTAGAGGCACTGTGACAATAACATGGTCAGCAGCGATCCTCTCTCCATCATCGCACTCGACTGTCACAGTGTTCACTCCGCTCTCCGAGTTGTTCCAGTGGACACAGCGCACAGGTCGATTGTAGGTGACTAAGTCAGAGGGGAGCTCTGACATCAGGTTCTTGATCAGGCCTTCAAAGCCACTGCAAGGAAAAGGTAAAAGGACAGACAAAGATCTTAGTCTATTTCATTAAAGCTCTGTCATCATCCTGAGAAGGATCAGTTAAAAATGCTGTACGTGGCAAAAGGTTAGTAAATCTAAATAGGAGCCTTGAAAAAAGTAATATGTCTCAATTACATCTCAGTTACTACGTCTAATGAATATTCTGGTTGTCTTCCTCCGTCTGATTTAGCCTTCATTTGATATATGCATGTGTTTAAGAGATGGTACAAACTTTGGAAACGTGCAGTCCAGTCCTTTTAAGTCCTCGTACATACTGAATCCAGCCAGGTCTAACTCATCCATGCTATGAGTTGCACTGGAGCAGCACTCCACCTTCAACATGGTGCTGACCGCGCACATTAGCAGCTTCCTGGTGGCTTCATCTTTGCCTTTCCATCTCTTCGCTGCTCGCTGTCGTGCCTGTACACAACCAAAGGTTTTTACAGGCTTCACTTTATCATCAACAATGTCTCGAAGCTGAGCATAGGGGACAACGCACTGTACCGTTTCCCGTATGAAATGTCCCACGCTGGCCCAGGGTGTTTCTCTTCGATTCTCGTACTGTTCGGTGTCATCCACAATCTTTTCAAACATCTCCAGAGCAGAATCCATCTGTTTATCTTTCAGTCTCTGACCTGCACATCACCACAGAACAGTCAGCTTGTTTTTCACATGATTAAAGTATCAGGATGAAGAACTGAACAAAGTGTGTTTGACATATTAACAAGAGACACTGTGTGACTAGAGCTGCTGACCTGAACTGCTGAACCAGCTGGAAACCATGGGAGGAGATTCACCGACGTCCATAGCCTGGTTCTCTGGTTTGAGGGCCTCGGGGTCCAGGAGGCCATAACCTCGAGCCAGACAGAACACTGGGTTCTCCTCAGAGGGGCCGTGGATATAACTTGCACCGATCTCCGTAATGCAATTACCTGTTTGGGTGGAATTTTACTCCTTCAACTACAGTCATATTACAGTCTTTGATAGTTTTCATATGGAAAGCCGTTTTTTAAAACTGGTTTTAGTTTTATTTTTCTGACAGATGAAGGATTTGTGACATAATTAGGAAATAAAACACAGGATCAAGTTGAATCAATAGACCTGTGTGTGTGTATCTGTAGGGCTAAATACTGGTGAGGTGTGAATATACATTTGGTGCTGTGATAAAACAGATTTCACTGACTGTGTTCATCTTTATGTCTCTCACCCAGTTTGTCTGTTTTGATTCTTCCTCCGCTTCTCGCCGTCGCTTCAAGTATTCGCACATTTTCAAAGCCAGCTTTAAGGAGCTTGTGTGCCGCTGCTATCCCGGATATCCCGCATCCTATTATAACTACTTCTGCTTCACTCGCAGCCATTGTGTCAGAAATAGAAGCTTGTACCTTGTCGCTTTGGATAAAAGCCAAAATGACCAAATGTAAGTGAAGGCTGCGCGTCTTCTTATATGAGTCCTATGGAAAGTCTATGAATCCAGGCGTGAGGTGACTTCCGCATATTTGGGGACATGATGAGAAACTGATAATCAGGTTTTAAAGGCGACATTTTACAGTCTATAGGCTGAAGACAGTCACCTGCACCGGACCATAATGTCAAAATAATAATAATAATAATAATAATAATAATAATAATAATAAAGCGCAGCAGTCAGCTGATGTCGAGACATGTAGGCTGCACAAACTCTGGGAAGCAGGAAAAACTGCTGTGTTGTTTGTCAAATTGCAGTAAAATCGTCAGATAGTTGGACGAAATGCTAATGTACAGCTGCCTGTTCATATGTGTTGTGGAGTTGTTTGGCTGTTTTCTGTTGTTTCTGCAGCTGCAACAACAGAAGGCTCAGCAGTAATTCAAGGACACCAAGTAAACAAGCTTTTTCAACATGTTGCTGCTGTTGCAACTGTTCTCCTGGTGGCAGCTTGGAAGGCAATGACTTATTAAGACTTCATTTTTCATTTAGTGTTCAAACGAGAATAAAAAATATTCCATACCACTACATCTTAACTTTAAAGTCTACGTACCAAATGCACCAAGAATTCAAACTCAAACTGGCTTTCTTGTACCTCTTATACCTCGTTAGTCTGATTTAATTGCAATCAGAGTTCCTGTTACAACAAAAACATGTAAGCTTTTTATATTTGCCAGGTCCTTGTATGTTTATGTGTGCCTGTGCACAGGAGGTGTGCAAGTGGGGGTGTTATGAATAAATAGAGACATATGATTATATAAAAATATTGTAGGCCAAGGTTGGTCCACAAAATATTACAATCTAACTGTTCGTAAGACTGTGGGAAAGTGGATCAGCCCTCTTTTCTCAGGCTACCCCTATTGTGATTGTGTAATGTTGATAGGTTTGCACACACACACACATACAAAGCTCATGGGAACTAGCTGGCAAAGAGGGTCACTCCGAAGAACAATGCTAATCTGTGCTCCAGCCACTGTGGAAGTACAGGAAATAATAAAATGACTGTTTTATTTGTGAGAAGCCTGAGTTTGGGTTTTGTGTTTGGTGTTAGCAGAGATCCAGCAGCATTTAAAGGCCACACTCAAACGGATTTATTACATACAAAGGTCCAAGTCAGAGTAAAAACAGCTATTATAAATATTGATATGTGCAGTAAGAATCTTCATACAAAATACAAATACATTAATAGCAGAGTTATCAAAACAGTGATAGTAATAATAACATTAATAAAACAGATCATACAAACTGTTGAGATATGTAATTCTAAAATTAGAAGCACATTGGTGGGTGACATCGTTCTATTAACATCGTTCTATTAACATGGTTCTATTGACATGGTTCTATTGACATGGTTCTATTGACATGGTTCTATTGCTGCCTTTTCCCCCTTTACCTTTATCTCTACATTCACTACAATGGCTGGAAATGTTGCCATAGTAAATTGGCAATCATTAGTGTTGTACCCACCCTTTTCCCAGTCACTCACCACACTCACACAAACACACACCCAGTCTATACTCTGTCACTGGTGTTAGTTTTGTCCTCGAGCTGATGAAGAATCATAGACTTCAGGGCACTGTACCTGTAGAAGTAAGAAAACACACATGATTAATGACTCATGCACACATGTATACACTCAGATACAGTCACTCCAACAATAATAAAGCGGTGTTACTTAGTCTCCTTCCTCACAAAGTCTCTTCTGCAGTAATAAGTATAGACCAGAGTGTGCATAGTAAATTATGAAATATGTCTATGTGTGTAAAAAAATCAGTGTAAATTGAGTGTGTGTGGGGAAAAAAAGACTAGATGTTTAAGCTCATGTGTCATAAATCACCATGACACACATACAAAGGTCAGGGTTACAGTGCTGCAATCTCAGTCATGGGATAAATTATTATACAATCTTGCAAAAAGTGAATGATGCATGTTTTCTACAAAAACACTGCCCTCATTAAAGGGCACCAGACATTTTTTGATTCTGTAATGTCGTCAGGAGACACAGATACAGTACTGGCTTCACATAATGAAACAGATGTGTCATTAAAGGAGGCTTTGTCTTGGTGGTGTTTGCAACTGTTGGCTCAGTTCAGATAGTCTTGACTTACTTTTTGGTCAGTTTGTTTATCTCACGTTCTTCTTCCTCTTTAAGTTTCTTTACGAAGCTGTCTAAAACAGGGATCTCAAACTTTATGTACTGGGCAACCTGGGAACAAAAACATTCAAACATATTGACATGAGTAATATTAACTAAAGTAAATTAAAGTAGTAGGATTCATTACATATATAAATACACAACATGTATTCAAACATATGTTATTATATAGTTGGTTAATTCGACTTAAAAAAAAAAAAAATCCACTAGACTGTACATTGTATTTTCACCACAAATATAATATGGTTCATTCAGAGTAATCCAGAGTGTAATGTTTTAATGCACTAAGCAACACAAACTAAAAGAAAAACTAAATCAAACTAAAACAATGATTACATTCCTGTGGGTTATGTCCCATATTTTTATATGAGTGAAATGAACGTGTTGATACCCATGACAATCGTTTCAGAAAATGCCTCCAGAAACAATCCGGTTATATTTACATGAGTCAGTGCAGTCACAGCATGCAGTTGATCATCTTAGACTATTGTTAGATCAGTCCCCAAACAGGATATTTTTCCACAGCTTTCTAAATTTAACCCGACTGTCTATCACTGGTCCATTGTGTCATTGTTTGTCTAGTTGAGAACTACACTAGAAATGAATAAAAGGGTCACTTATCATGAACAGAGAGAGTAGTGGCACAAAGCCCAGACTCACATCATACGTGACTTCCTCTCCCAGGTCGGCCTCCATGATGAAGATCTTGGAGATTTTCTCACAGGGCCCGTAAAGCACACGAGCTACAAGTGGGTATTCACCATCCTTCAGACGGGTCCTCTCTGCAAGGTCACAAACAAAAGAAAGAAGAACTCAGCATAAACATACACAACAGGGTAATAATTTGAGTGATAACAATACAATGAAATATGTGACTTACCACCAGACTCGTGCACCATATAAAGCACAAAATCTTCAGCTTTATTCTCCACCTTAAAAGACACAAAGATTATTTCTTGTTTATGTGGAGCACCATTTCATGTGTAGGTGTAATTATTGTCTGGCTGCTCACCCTAAACTTGTGTAGCAGCAGGTTGAGGACTTGTCCAGTCGTCATGGAGCTGTTTACTCGTACGTTAGTGACCGTACCGTACGCTGGAGTAAATACAGATGTCTGAAAGCAAGAGAAACAAACATATAGAAATGTAAAGCTAAGAGATGCAACCTATTAGAAACTTCTAGAGACCCCTAGATTTGAATTCCTGGACTTGAACACTCTGAACATTTTTAACAGGAAGTCTCCAAGAGAAAGGATATCACACACACACACACACACACACACACACACACACACACACACACACACACACACACACACACACACACACACACAGTCTATTATATTCAGGAGAAACTGATGAAGGGGCTCAGTGTATTCTGGGGCACATTAATGAAATCCGCAGCAGGCTATTGTGAAACATGCACAATTTTAGGCACACCCACACAGGAAACCACTGCCCCTCTGCACCTGGAGATGTGTCAGCGACGGGATACATTAATGTGTGCGCTTGTTTGTGTGAGCTCTTCACCTTGTGGTTGTAGAAGTGTCCGTTGATTGAGAACCTATGTGTGCGCAAGCGCTGCAAGTCTCTGGCAGTGTGTGTCTTTGACCTCCTCTGAACCCGCATGAAGGAAGCATCACTCCTGGTCCTCAGCAGCTGAGGAGAGTCCTCTTCCTCCTGACCACACGTGTCACCACCTCAGGGGAACACGTAAACAAAAAGACATGCATGCTTGTGGCTGATTTTATGTACGTCAGCAGCTATGCTTGGCAGTTGAACCAAGAAGAATTGACATTACATTTGCCCACTGCACATCTACAAGGTGGATAAAATCTTTTTAAACAATCGTTTTTTTTTTTTTTTAAATGTGTCAGTTCATCATCCAACAAACATTCATGTTGTCAGCATGTGATAAAATGTCCTGTTAACGCTCTTTCAGTAAATACATTTTGAATGAAGAAAATACACACTCTCTCAGTTGTTTATCTGTAGCCAAGAAGGACCCTGTGAGATGTCAGCAGCTGACAAAAGAGCTTAAAAAGGTCAATGTCAGGCCCATGAGTAAGTAGCTCTGGATATTTACAGTGTTGGTGACCGGATCTGGCAGGCATCTCATGATAATCCCTGCTCAACACGTGAACCAACCTTTGTGCTGGAAACGCTGAATGAAGCACTTGTGGATCAGCATGTGTGAATGTAATCTGCATTAAGCCAGCAGGTGTGTGAGCGTGAGGACGTGCCGCACGTGTATGTTACTCACTGGCTGGTCCAGTTTCTCCGCTCAGCGTATTATTGTTAGACTCTGTTAACAGATGCTTTGCCAGCGCAGATCTATCGTTTCTGTAGGAAGATAAATTTGGTGACATTACTAAAACTCTTACACAACACTTAAAACACATGTAGGAGTTGTGCTAAGATAACATTTAACAGCTCATAACTCAAGATAGAAGAGTTTCTCCATAAATTGTAAAATTGAAGAAAAAAGAAAGAAAAATTATATTTTGTAATGATTTGCTCCATTTGTGACCAATTGGATCAACTCTTATGATCAGAAAGAGTTTTTTCTTGTCTCCAAAGTATTGTCACAAAGCAAAAACAGCCTAAATTAGTACAGCAAAGTCATGTATTACACAGGTAAAAGGAGCTTCCCCAGTTCCTCAGCTCCAGTAAATATACACAGGGTGAGGTCAGAGCTTTTAGTTTGACTTTCTCTGGTATTGTGCAAGAGGTCACGTTTGGGAGTGTTGTAGCTACAACGCCAACATCAACACATCTGTGTCAGGCTGGATCAGGTGGTTACCGGTTGAGACGGAATCTTTCATTGTCATCGTGCATCTGAAGCCTGATGGGTCGACGTAGACCCCAGTAGATGTTCAGCAGCCCCTCGAGGATGAGCTCTCCATCCTCCTACACACACACACACACACACAAACACATGCAGATAAAACAATAAGTATGAGCAGTGATGGTCTGAAGGGATTTCCTGCTGGCCGCTGGCCACAGCAGCTCAATATCAGGTGTACGTGCAGGAACAGTCGCTCACAGCTTTGTTGTGAATCCTCTCATCTTGGAGAATCCGTGAGCTAGACCACCCTGTTTTATAGAGTACAAGGGTGAAGTCACGTCTGAGAAGTCAGCAATAATGAGAACAGAGGCATGGCTGCTCTGGGTCACGTACACGTAGTTTCATAAACAGAAACTAAATTTAGAAGAAAGTGGTCACACTGTTGTATGTTATGAGGGCAGAGAAAAAACACTGTTGCATTGTTTGAAAATTGTTGTTATAAATATAAAAGACAAAAAAGCTAGTTTTATTTTAGTGCTGAATGGTTAAACCTGTGGCCGATCAAGTTTTTTATGAGGATATATTAAGTCTGAACTGAATAAGTATTGAATGATACACTTTTTTCACTATTACTTATATTGAATTACATTAAACCACGACTATGACTGATGTAACCATTGACTGTCACACTACTTTGTTTTCTTTGTCTAATGTCACTTGTTAAATCATCAGTAAATCTAATTTGATGCCACACAATCCAATTCAATTAAATACATTTTGACAATCAAGTTAAATAAAAACTAAAAACTAATTCATTAATTTAATTCAGAGAAATTAGTCTGAACACCTTATTCAAAGCCAGTTGAAAGTGTGTAGTTATTATGTGGCATTTTATGTTAAATACCCAGTAATGTTATGGTTTGTTCTAAAATGTTAACACATGAATGAAAAAGAATATATAAGAAAGGTTTTCTTAAATTGATGGTTTATAATATCAATAGAAAAGCATATTGGAAATAGGAATGATGTTAATGTGATCATTTTAATTTAAAAAAGAGGTAGATAAAAAAAAAAAAATTAAAACAAGGTTTTCCACTTTTTCCCTTCGAAGGTTAAAGATAAAATAACAAATTGATATTTAGGCTAATAGCCTAGATCTAATAAGAACCATGTGATTTACTAGAAGAACACTGAAGACTAACACGTTTTTTGGTACTTGTTTTTAGCAGTGGAATGTCAGAGAAAAGGAAAGCAGAAGCAGAAAGTGGCATTTTGGAGGTGTGTCAGATTGTTCCCAGGGCTTCATTGTTTGTGGAATATAAACATTCAGAGCAGCTGCACCACTGAACCTCCCTAACCCGCCACTCCTGGGTTTCCTGAACAGGCATGAACACAAACACACACACACACACACACACACACACACACACACACACACACACACACCCACACACACACACACGCACGTACAAAGACACACAGATGCGAGTGAGGTCAGTAGAGCTATTTTTGGAAGTAGCCGTTGATTATGCTGCTGCTGTGCCTCTATAAAGCCTGGGTATTCGCTCTGGTCCAGTTATACTCTGCTGAGCTGAACTAGACATCAGCATTTCACTCTCTGCGTTAAACCTGCAGCACGAACACTACAGGTGAGAATCCATGTTCTTCTTTTTCACCTTCATGATAAGCTGTAGTTTAGCCATGTATTTAAATTGATTTTAAAGATATCACAGGAACTTTACTCATCTTTCTTTTTCTAAATGACTTTAAAATTGTTTAACATCTGTTATAATAGTGTTAGGGTTAGTTACAATTTAAAAACTACAAATGCAGATACACACACTTTGGCAGCTGACAGACCTGAATATAAACAAAAATTATTATCTAGTTTTGTTTTCTAGGAATTGTATTTATTTTATGTGACTGAGTTCTGCACACAAAGACCAACAGTCTAATTACTTTTTTCTTTCCCACTACAGCATGAAACGCAGGCGGCTGCTTCCCGTGCGTCTCTTACCCACCATCACTGAGACGCTTGAGGACTTGCCCGTCTATCCCTCATCCTCCCAGTCTACACAGAGCTCCCAGTCTCTAGAGGACTACATGACTAGTATCCAGGCCCTCGCCTGCCCTGTTGAGGCTCCAAGCTGTGGCCCTGTCAGACTACAGAGGCCCCCCAGGCTGCGGCAGTTCTCAAAGGCTCAGATGAAGCTCTCTGGCTCAGCCTCACTTCCTCGCAGGTCTCCCTGTGCACTAAGGACTTCCAGACTTTCCTGTCTGGAAAAAAACAACACAGATGATTTTTCTGTCTGTACGGGGAGAGAACGAGACTGGAGGGGTAAAGACCCCGTAGACTGGCTGTTCGGACAGATAAGGACTTGAAGAGAGATGTTTTTGTTGTGGGATGCCCTGTAAGCACTTTGGTGGAGTTCCGCATAATCAAACAAGGTCAGACTGAATGTTTATGAAGATCAAAACAGCTTTAACATATGCTGGGACTTACTCTGATAACTGGACAAAGGCAAAATCACCATATGTCTCGTGGGAAGAGTGAAGATCTATTTATTTCTGTACACTGAGGACTCAAGACTTCATGTTTACACTGTTTTCTATTTTGTAAAGATGCAAAGGATATTGTTTCTAATAAAAAGTTAAACATAATTATTCTTTTCTGCTTCTACCTTTACTTTACAAAAGAGCAAGTTATATTGAGTCATTATCATTTACTCCTTCCATTCATGCAGACCACACATCGTCCTGATGTAAACACAAGATCCAGTACTTTGTTCTGACTAAACTCAACCTAATTTGGCTTACAAGGACATGTTGGATATATATTATTTAGACATTTCTGACATTTTAGAGACTAAATTTAAGATAGGGAACGGATTACCTTTTAATTAAAACAATACTGCAGCCCTACAGTAGTTCCACCCTGTGGGTGTGGTGGGTGTGTTCTAGACATTACTGAAGAAGCTGTGTCAACAGCCAGAGGTGAAACGTAATTAAGTACATTTACTCAAACACCATGAACTCAAAAACAGCCCAGTGGTGGCTAGATAGTGTAGTGGTAAGATAGCTGCCCTCTATGCGGTACCTTGTACCTTGTACCCTTGTAAAACACTTTCAATCTAAGTGTCTGCTAAATGTAAATGTAAAAACTATTTGGACTTTTATGGTACTACTATGTATGTATAATATTTACATATATTTTAAATATATTATTTTCAAGTACATTTGTGTGTTAACTTAAAGTAAATAACAGTAAATACTGGCAACAGTGTACTTTGACATTGTAATGTTACTTGTTAGTTAAATAAAAATCCGAAGGACCTCTACCACCTTGAAAAATATATGAAGCAACTAAAATGACCCCCTTTGACTTGCTGCAATGAACATCTACAATTAAGTGATAAAAATCCAATAATAAGGATGTAACAGTTAAATAGACGCTTTAAAACGTACTTTATTTCTAGTAGTATAAGTTGCTCATAATATTTTAACTTTTACTAAGAATATACAGTAAACATGACACTATATTATACTACTGTAATATACTATATTTAGTGTAATTTTGATTCTACTTCAGTAAAATGCATCAGAGCTTCTTTAGTCACTAGACATAGACACAGACCAACCACACTGCATCACTGTCATCTAGTGGTAATCAGGTGGTGCTGCAATACTGACGTTTTAAAACTAATAAAAAATACTTGATGTAGCCACTAGAGCGAGCTGCATGAACATACATTGGTATTTGGTTACTGGAGCAGACAAGCACAGACAACACACTAAACCAGTCCTGTAGAGGTGGAGAAAAACTTCAGCAATCAGCGCTTGATTGTACTCTAGACATGCTTGTGAGAGCTTGTTCATACGTTTATTTAATTTGGATTGCAATAAACCTCGAAATCAACAATCTCTGTTCTCCCACCACACGACTAACACTCACGTGACTACAGTATGATCATGATGAAACATATAAAATATTCAGACCTGTCAGGTGTAGACTAAACGTGATGGCAGTAAAGCTCTGTCTAGGAATGAAGGTGTGATTACAACAAACCATTAGTTTCCTTTTGGATTTTATGTGGAAGTCTATGGCTGGACATATCTGAAATCAATCACACAGTCACTGTATTTTCTAGAAATTCACATTAGGAGTTTCCAGATTTTGGTCCTAGGCCAGCTTCCAAACCAAGAGCACCACTGCTGAGTAATGTTTTGTTCCTCATATCCACAAAATATCTAATGAGTCAGTGTTGACTAACCTTTATCCTCACTTAATTTTGTTCATGTGGCTCCAACTATGTCACTATAGCATTTCAAGCATTAAGAACATACATTGACAGTAATTGTGGTGAAACTTCACAGGCCATGACTGCGGCTGAAGATGATTATGACGCGAATTGTGGTCTCACTTAACATCCTGAATTTAATGTACGACTATGGAAGAAAGCAATTAGGTGCTGGAAGTCAAACAAAACCACTGGCTTCCTAACTGCTGATGATGTGTGGTGGATGAGAAATGCTCTTCTGAATGATCTGGTCTTCGGCTGTACCGGCACAGTTCACTCCTTACGTTAAAGCCGTACTGACAAACCCATTCTACCACAAGATCAATTTAGCTTAGACCAATTAACTAAATGTAGTGTAAGAGACACGATAGGCATCTAAGAGATAAGGCTTTACTCATTGTACGTCATACAAATGAGTCATGTAGCCAGCAACTCTTGTTAACTACAAATTATAAGTCATAAGTGGGTTTTTTTTTTTCTTTTGTTTTTTGTTACAATGACTAACAAAAAAAAAGAGAAACCAAAACTAAATTGGCAAATGTACATTGAAATTTAAATAAAGCCCAACATGTATGTCAATGAACATCAAGTCTGGGATTTTTAACAAAACAGAAGTTTAGAGATGAAGGAAAAAGTCAATAAAAAATAAATATAAGTCCCCAATATGGCTGTTGTGCTTGCTCTCCTGTTGTGCTGGTTAAAGTGTGAAACTGTTTCACATTTGTTTTGTTGTTTTTCCTTCAGTCTGACAAATACAAATCAGTCTGATTGATATTTGCATTGAGAATTTGGAAGCAGCAGCCTGAACCTTTTATGTATTCATTTATTTTGGTACTGGAGGGCTTTATTTCTTTAATTAGCTTTAATGTTGATTTTAGTTTAGGTTGAAACAACCCTGTCCAATGGCCCATTGTGTGGATGACCTCGGTGGTTTCCTTCCTCTTCTTAATTTTGAGCAGACTACCGTTATTCCTTTCTTTCTTTAATTTTTTGGTCATAGTGACATTTACACAAAAATCTCTGCAACTCTTTGTCTCTGTCATTTATGAGGTTATAATGTGTAAGAAATAGAGCCTTTTTAAAAAGGGCAAGCAGCCATTTGGTAAACCGGAACCATAGGAGGTTTCCGGCATACCTACTTTAGGCCAGAAGAATCATGAAACATCTTATACTGTATATCTGTATATCAGCCACTGCTGCGTATAAGAAAGTGTAGCGCTAACAGAGAGGTCTTAACCCATCCAAAATGTGGCCAAAATGCAGGACCAAAACATAATTTGTAGAAGACAGTTTCATGACCCTGGTATGATCCGTGGAACAACACAGATTTCTGCCACATGATCACTGCACATATTTTTGCTGTGGGTTAATGTGAGCTCAATCAAACTGAGGCATGTGCATGTACAAACTTGTTTTTTTCCTACAACAGAAATAAGGATCCAAATTCACATCACTCAGACAATCAGAGTAGGTCGATTTGCACCTGCAGTAAAAACAGAAATTTTCCCAGCAAAAAAATTATTTGAGTCACAGTGGAGTCAACTTGGCTGTCTTTAAATAATACAGACAGAGACTGTTTAGCCAATATCACCACGTTTGGCACATATGGTCATTTATGATTACTAGTTACATTTTTTCCAGTGTTTTAAGTACAACAAGACCAAACTCATTTTATGTAATATGGCAAAAATTGAGACACTTTTTAGTGTGTTTTCCAATTTTTTTACCAAACCGGGTCCCTGAACAATTGAAGTAGTAACACAGGAATCAACATACACAGTAGAATGACTGTTTATTTTCACTGTAGCCTACGAACTGCCATATCTGAGAAATATATATTCGGGTCATTCTACATGTCTGGACAAAATCTAGAGTACTTAGCTATTAGTGGAAAAAAAAACATGTTTTGATTGAATTCCACAGTGACTTTCATTTTTAGCAAAGACACAGTGTTAAAATCCCACATTAAAGCTCCAGATGACCTAATGGAAAGTTCCAGTAATGTAATGTGTTAAGTCATCCTCTATAATGTAATATTACAATTACTTCTTTTTATTTTTTTCTAATCAAATAGAAAAACCTATTGTATGTATTCTGTATGCTGAATGTACACATATTAAGTGTGTGACTAATGCGGATTTTCCCAGAATGATTTATTGAGTCTGGCTTGAGGGACAAAACCTTGAGACAGACTGCCCACCTTGTCCTGCCCTTACACACACATACACTCACTCAAAAACCTGCTAGTGAACACAAAGGGGAACTCCTGCCCACAAAAATATAAATCAAACAAGTAGCCAAACTCTCGGCAAACAGCTTTCCAGACAAACCTCAACAGCAAAATGTTTACTGTCCAAGTGCTTTGTTAAGCAGTTAGTGTATATGACTGAAATCTGAGTTTCCCTCCCCTCCTTTCCATTTCCAAAGTCACTTTGTGGAGAAAAGGGGATTTTTGTGGTTTGCCAGCAGTTTGGTATGTTGGAAAAGAACCCAGAAATGTCAGGTCTTTGCTCACAACTGCAGCCAGATTGGAAGCTTATGTAGTCTCAACCAAAATTCAAACTGGTTCCAGTTTTGGTATAAGTGTGACCCACTCAGGTGATCTGTCTGAGCCTGAGCTTCTGTTACCTCACGAGATCTCAGCTGGAAGTTTTTCCCTTCATGGTAACAGTTGTACGTCCTCAGCAGTGACAAGATGTCCGACCTGAAAATGAACCCAAGACCACAAAGGAAATATTAACACTCACACTCTCTCACTTATTAGAAGTAATGGTAAAATTGAATATGTTTAATCACCACTGTGATTTTGTGCATATACTGTGCAGCAAAAGATTTGACAGGACTTACTTTGGTATATGTTTCTCTTCACTGAGCTTCACGTAGGTTTGATGCTCACCCATTCTGACAAGAGCCCAGCTGTGGCAGAAAAACAAGACATACAAGCATTAAAAATAACCTAAAAATAGTATTATCTCTAACTAATGTTAAAGAGTATACCAGTTCAGTATATATATCAGTTGTAATTCACCATACAACCTGCATTGTTACAAGGTGCCATTCAAAGTTACGCAGTTCCGACAAGATTTCTCTGGGACTGGATTCCAAAGTTACACAGTGCCAAAACAGACAAACCAGGTTTAGAGATGCTAATGGTGGTTTTGACACTGTTAGTTTATTACACAAATCTTACATATCAGTTAACACATAGTTTGAGAAATATTGCTAAGAATGCTTTCTTACTTTTATATTGTGTGCCCTATTAACAGTAAAATAAAAACACAAACTGTGTTATCTCAACTAATGACTCACTCGACATAAATGATGATGCAAAAAAACTTAAATGTGCAAAAACAACCTTGCATTCACTTCATGTGCTGTCATGTTTCCCTTAAGATTCGATTAGATGTTTTTCTAACCAAACTGTTGAATGCAGGGGTCCTGTATTAAAAGCAGGGACAGGGAATTAGGAGAAATCACGTGGTGTTGACACAAAGCCAGCAGCTGATAAAAGCAAGATGTCACGTCAGTCCCCAACAAAGCCCAGAAAACATTACACCTTTTTGTCCAATTCAAGGATAACTCCTACTGTTCCTGCCAGCTAAACAGACAGCACACTCATATTAGAAGTCTTACGTTTTAAATTAGTTCATTCAGATTTGTGGCACAGTTTCTTCAGAAAACAACAATGCTTTGTGCACACAGTTAATGGAAATAATGGTGTCCTTCAAGGAGTCTTCTTTGACAGTCCTGGAGTTATGTCCTGATCCCTGCATCCTGAGTCTTGCGTCCTGATATTAGAGAGAAAGTGCCGGGAGGGAATTTCCTGCTTTGGAAAGCCCAAATGTGAATGAGCGGAGGAGGGGCATGAGTATAAAAACAGTCTCAGTGTCAACGCACAGCATGTTCTCAGTATGAAGCTGTATTCTCGGTCACTGTTTCAGCTCGCCTTCCTGACCTTCTGCTGTGTGCTTATCACAGGTAAGACTAAAGATTGATTGAAGCTTTTTGATCTTTATGTTTTTGTGGGACTCTGTTGTCATATATAGACTTAGTGTCTGAGCATGTGAAGCTTCAGGGACTGCAAAAGCAGAAGTGGGTGGCTGTGGATCAGGACGTAAAGCAGTTATCCAGTGGGGTCATCAGTTTGATTCCCAGATCCTGCTCTCCATATGTTGAATTGAACTGGCGTCACTGCTCTGCTGATATCGATGTGTGTGCAAATTAGTGAATTAAAAGAAGCACTGTAAAGTGCTTTGGGTACCAATAAGAAAGAAAAAAGGTTTTTATAAGTGCTGATCATTTAATTATCATTGTATCGAATAAACCTGTAAACCTGTTACTGTGTCTTTGTAGTGAGAGAGTCAGACAGCACGTTTGTCCCAGGAAAATGTTTGTGTCCACAAACGCAACAGGGTGTCCGAGGGCAACTCAAAGAGCTCGCAGTCTTCCACAAAAGCCCCAGCTGTAACAAAGTGACAGTCATGTGAGTACCATATCACACGTGTGTCCACATATACATGAGTCTGAATGACTGTGACTAAATGTGTTGGTTTACATGTGTTTTACAGAGTGACACTGAAGCACAACAGCGAACAAGTGTGTTTGAATCCAGAGGCAGCAATGGGCAAACAGCTGGTTCGCTGCTGGAACAGGTGAGAGCTTTAATAACTCTGTTAACAAACTAACAGACACATGCACATTAAGGGCATGTAGAGGAACTGTGTAAGGTTAACATAGGCTTAGGGGGAAACTAGAGCTATGCCAACTCTTTTATGTTGGAAATAAAATCCAGCGAAGACCTTTGGACGATGTGATATGCTATATTGGTATTACACAACAGAAGGTCCTATTCACTTATAGAGGGGTGCCACCCAATTTTCCTGTAAATCATGGCCAACAATGTTTTTTTTTTAGTTTTTGTTGTCAAGCCTGTTCTTGTAACAACAAAGCATTGAGCTACGCAGTTTTTTTTTTTTTTTATCTTACCTGAACATAACACTGTGCTAGTTAACGCATTTTATATAAGAGGATATGGAATACAGGTATAAATATATATATGGTAACTCCTCTTTTAGTTAGGTGTACAGTATCACTTCAATTTCTGATTCAAATTCAAATATTCTGTGCAGAATAAACTCGTCTCAACATCCGAACTGAATGTTGTGTTTTTGTATGTGTTTTCCAGAGCTCAAAAGATGAATAGTGATCCAAAAGTGTGCTTAAAGAGGAGGAGGAGGAGGAGGGGAAGAGGTGGTCAGCGGAAGAGGACTCCGCGGTAGGAAACAACACCACAGGAGAGACTCATCCCTGAACTTCTGACAGTCAGACTGACAAATGCAACAAAGTACACGCTGGTTCTTGCCAAACTGTGGACTCTTAAATCCAGACCGCCATCTGAATGTCTGGCTTTAGATCAAACTCTCTTTCTAGGCCAGCAGTAGCAGAGGGTTTGTGCATATGACTGTGGACTGAACAAAAAGCCCTGGTGGCTTTTCATAAATGTTAAGAGTTTTAACACTAATAAATGGTCAGTATGTTGTTTTTATACACTATAAGCTTCTATTTTTATATGAATATGTGCATTTGTCATAAACTGTTTTGTAAAATAAATATAGCAGATGTGACAATTATGGCATGACCGTGTGTGTTATCTATTTTAAAACTCCCATCTCTCTTTAAAACTGGTGGATGGAAAACAGAGTGACTTCTTTGGCGGGACATGAGACACTTGAACCACGCTCACTGCTTTAGTTAATGAACTACAGGATGTGAATCACTGAAAGGCACAAAGCAAATAAATCTCTCTCACTCCAAACATCTGCACAAATATCTCAAAGCAGTAACAGGAGCAAACTGTACAGGAGGTCATATAAAGTGGGGAAACAAGTGTGCATATTGCAGGTTGTAGAATTTTATAATTTTATGGACTATTGTGTAGTGTTACAGCTACAGACCCATCAAGGTGATCAGGGTGTGAAGACCAGCTTCACCTCAGCTCTGAGATTTCCAGTAAATCACGTGATACAAGGTCTCAAAGGAGCTGCAACACACACACCCCATTCTTTTGAATGATTTTGCCCTGCACTGACTCAGTCTGGGTAACACCAAGTAAATAACCAAGACATGCGCCAGCCTGAGTACTCGGATTGCTATGGGAAGTTGCACAACTGGTATGTGATCCCAGGAATACTTAACGCTCAATATCACCCGGGTAGTAAAGTGGAAAGTGAAAGGAGACTGCTCAACAAGCTCGCCTTTGTGACATGTGGGTAATAATTAATTAAAGAGACTTTTCATTTCGACTGTGTCAGTGATGTTTACAGTGACTCTGCAGTCAGATCACATTCATCAGTAATGAGGTTAGAAAGTGATACTGAGAGGATCTGTCAACAGTTGTGAAGATAACGGCCTTCTTATTGGATGGCATGTGTCGAGCAGAGATGCCCTTAAAACTCACTGTAAATAAGTACATTTAATGGAGTACTTCAAAATCAGTCTGTACTAGTGTAATTGGTATTTGTCTTAACTAAAGTAGAACATTAACTTGTGAGATAATGTTATTTTAGATCCCAACTTTTGACATTATACTTTTCATTTTAGGATGTGTTTGTATGGCAATTTTCTGACAGTTACATCAATGAAAAAACAAAAAAATACCTCATTAAACACATATTTATTTCATCCCATTCCAACTTTAACATGCTGTTTACTGTTAACTGACACTGGATGCTTGTATTTCAACACTTGCTGTGCAGAGGCAGTCTCTGAAATCCTTTTCAATGTACCTGAGAGATATCAAAGTCAATGTTACAATACTTCCACCTAGTGTCTGTGTGTGGCATGCACTGAACCTCTATTATAGCATCATGTCTCCATTTTATTCAGTAATGACCCACTGAGCATCTTGAAGACACAATGTTTCAAAGTTTTAAATGCCCTTATACAGAAATGCATGCAGAGACAGCCTCCAGGATACTGGACAGCTTTAACATTGTCTTTACTCCAAATGGCTTTTTCATTGGGACTTGAAGTAGTTTCTCAGAATCCATTTAGTGGCGTAATATGGTCACATGAGAGATGATTCCTTTTCCATTTCTTGCAGCCGAAACAGACATTTGTCGAGAAAGAAGAAGAAAGAAGACAAAAGTGCTTGCATGAGCACTGATAGTTACCACAGAAATCAGGAAACACGCTTCCTAGTACTGACCACAATTCGGTCTGACTGGGAAGTGATCTTTGGGAAGTGACGCGCACGTTTAGCTAAACAATGAACACCAAACACAAAGGCTGAAAAGTCTTTTGAATTTCAGTCACACTGTTTCTCCGCTTATTACAGATTAAAATCCGTGTTATCCTCTTATAGAACTGTTCATATGAAAATCCCCAAAATGTTTGTGTTAATCACTGCAGCTCTACCCCCTCCCTTCACTGACCTCCACTGACCTCCACTCTCATTCAAGGAGACTGCAGACAAGGTAGATGCACAATAGGACGTCCAGTCTACCTCTCATACATATTTAGACATAATAATGGCTGCATAAATATCCCATAACTTAAAAGATTCCAGTCTTTCACAATTATTATGAATTATTCAGCCGCTGCACCTGGCTGAACAGAAGATGGACTTAAGGCTTAGAGCTGATGTATTAGGGGGTCACTGGATGGGGTGATGCCCAGACTGTGGTTGAAGGGTGAATTAACATAATGTGCCGCCTCTTCTCTTCTCTTCTCTTCTCTTCTCTTCTCTTCTCTTCTCCTGTGTGTAAGATCCCTCGATGGACAAAGGACCTTCATTGCAGGTTTGCTAATTGGTTTCAACATCGCGAGATTCAGATCCAATTATCGCACCTTCTCTGCCAGCTGCTCCCTCAGACAAAACCATTCCCACCCGTAAAATAGGTCCAGCAGAGCTCCAAATAACGATTATGATGCAAATGGTGTCAAACCGTTTCCCACATAAGTCTGCACTGAAAGCCAAACGCGAACTAGAGACATTTATCAGCAAATCACTTGCACGCCATTTATGTCTGCTGCAGCTATTATTGTAAGAATGCGACCATTTGGTTTTATACGAGCAGGCTACAGATTAAAGCTGAGGAGAAAGAAAGTTTTAAAACCCAACTCACCACCTTAATATTGCAAAGAAATAAAAAAACAAACAAATAGACGCCGTCAGTAACTTCACAACATCTTGTCATCATAGCATTTACTTATTTTCAGGTTTAACGACATGATTTAAGTTCTCTCTTTATGGATCTTTAAAAAAATACCCTTTATTTAAATAGTTTATTCTTACCATAGCAGACTGCGTCCTCCGTCTTCTTCCGTATATCCACCAGCGATGTCAGCCCTTATTCCGTTTGTTATCAGTCTTCATGCCGGACTAGCCGTGAGACATTCAGAGCCGGAGCGTAAAATTGACGTTAGGATAATCCAATAAATGAGGAACACTGGTGAGCTGTAGCCAATCAGCGTTAAGAGTAGGCGGGTTATTGCTGCACAACCTTCGTGTGTCCAAGCGCAACCTCAGCGCTTCTTCTTAGGGTCATCAATCACATCAGCGTTTTCTTTCTGCTTAAATATTTATAACAAAAATAAAATAATTCAACAATATGTGTACTAGTTTTGTTATTTGAAAAAAAAAAAAAGTTAGATGAAATGTTGTATATTTTAAAATCACATTCTTTGATGACCACATATGTTCATCACTGGTGGAAAAGGTTGTTTTATTCAGCTAATGTTGTGCTTTTTTATTTTATATTTTATGATAGGGATCTTATGTCCTATACAAAGAACAACTGATCTGCAATTGTTTTTCTCTTTTGTATGTGCAGTGATAAGAAATCCATTATCACAGCTGCCCTTAAAGCAGCTACTCTGTGTTTTTTTTTTCCATCTCAGCAGTAAAGGAAGAAGTGCCTGCTAAGATTTATTTCTCCCATCCTGTTTTTGAGCCTGGATCTCTCATTTAGGAAACTGTTGTAGGGTGGAAACACAAACTGTAGGAAGTCTCTCTCTCTCTCTCTCTCTCTCTCTCTCTCTCTCTCTCTCTCTCTCTCTCTCTCTCTCTCTCTCGCTCTCTGTTTTTGTCTGAGTAGGATTCATGACTAACACGCACACAGAGGAAGTAGGAAGTAAGTTGTTCCAACCTATCTCACAGAAAACAGCTCATTCTACAGAATATAGATTTGACCAAGTTGGTGGAAACGTATAGATGGGAACTGGAAAAAATATAATTTTCTTCTCCTTTGTTATTGATAGAAACACGTATGAAACATGCATGTACGACAATAACCCAGTTTCACCTGAATGCTTATTATGTGCATGTGTATTTTCACGTGTCTGCTGTCTGGCCCCAGTTCTCAGTGAGGGGTTTTCTGATGAATGAGGCTCTCTGCTTTTATTGATTCTCGCTTTAGTTTTGATACTGCAAAGAGATTGATTCTTAAGGCTACCTACAGTTTTATACCTACAGTTCAGTTAACAAAGGACCGAGGAATACCGTGTGTGTGTGTGTACCTGTGTGTGTTTTGACAGATCAAAACAGTATTGATTTATGACCTGAAGCACCTGCACAAGCCTCTGATGCCTGCTACTCCCAGTCACATTCACACTTATTTTCTCTGATGCTGACTGAGTAAAACAGTTGATCTAATTTATTACCTCATGAATAATGCATGCTGCACTAACTGGATTGGATTGCTCGGCATTAACGTCTGCTCTTCAATCAATGACGGCTTAGCAAAAACAGACTAAAAGGCACCAGAAACTATAGATAAAAATTATTTAATTTTTGATTGAACGCACAAATTTAAGGGTAATCTTGTATAATAATTAATCTTTTTAAAGAAAAATATACAAATCAGTAGAACATTCAGTAGAAAATCTAATCATCTTCATATTTTAGTTGTGTAATTACATAAAATAAACAGCCAATATTACTCAACACTGAAAAATATTTGACATTTCATAATCTTATTTTTTAGCTGAAAACCTGCCATCAGTATGAATACATTACACATGCCTTCCATTGTCATCAGTAAAGAGCTCAGTCGGGGTGCAGAGGGATGTTCAGTCAGTAATCATAGGCGCAGTGTCTGAGGCGGTGTCTGGTTCTTGCTCACAGTAGCTGTCTATCTCCTCCATCTCTCTCTCCACAGGCTCCTCTTTACCTCTAAACCATATCAATCTCCTCTCTTTCCTGCTCCTCCTTTCTTTGCCTATTTCTTTAGGTGCTGCTGTCTGCTCCACATCAAGCATGGCCTGTATGCTCTCACTTCTGTCTCCAAGGCCGAGGCAGAGGTCTGGAGTTGTGTGAGCTACTTCCCTTCCTCTCCTGCCTATCATCATGTGGAAGAATGACACAGTGCTTTCTGAGCCTGCTCGCTCTGCCACACAGACCGTGGTCAGGCCTTTGTCGCTGTAGTTCTCCTGTGGCTTTTTTGGAGACTTGGTCTTTGCTTTCTTGCTTAGTATAAAGTTGAAAAGGGCTGTGACCAGTAGCATTGTCCCTGCAATCAGAAGATATTTTAATGCATTTTTGCACTGGAAGACATTTTCTTACATTAGGAACAATTTTACAGTTATATTAATGATGACTGATTTTCACTTTGCTTTTAGAGTCCTGCTATTGTGCACGCTGACTGTGCCACACTGCGATGAGCTGTAACTTAAAAGGCAGTACTGTAAAGTAAAATGTAATGTAACCATTATTGCTGCGCCATTTTTGTAGTATTGTTCCTGCCGGGCTGTTTTACCTGGGATAACTGCATGCCACACCAACACAGGGTGCAAGAAGCAGACCACAGACATGATGGAGTAATACAGAAATTTATGGAAGCCACCAATGCCTGCCATCTTCCCCCACAACACAAAAAGCTGCCAGTCTGGAGGACAGCTATAGAGATAAAAGGGAGAAAGAAGAGGCATGAGACAGGCTCATCGTCAGGCTCTGTCCTCAGCTAAGGAGCTTCAATTTACCACCAATTGCTTATCTTCATACTTGTAAGGACTGAGAAATCATATAATCTTTTCAGTATAAATAACCATATGATTCAATGCTGGTAAGGCAGATATCATGTCAATCAGCATCCATGTAAAAATAATAACAATGACATACTTTATTGACTCAGTTAGGGAAATTGTGGTTGGACAGCTGCCAGACAGTGGCATATTGGTGCTACCACGAGGTATCGGTGTCTTGTCTGAGGGCACTTAGAATAAGGAAGTAGTCCCTACAAAAGTGCTACAGTCTTCTTACAAATCATAGATGTTCCAGATGAATGTTGTGTACTCACGGAAGGCACATGATCAAGAGAGCATCCAGGAAATAGGCCAGTTCCAACATCATGATACAAACAGATGACACTCTGGGAGGAGAAATATGTTTAGTGCCTGATGAAACTGATACAGTCTCAATGATAAAATCATTACACGTAGTTAGAAGCCTATGACAAACAAACTACACAGAAGAGAAATCACCTGTATAATGTAGCAGATCTTATATATACTACATGGCAAAATATGGGTTTAAGTAGGCTGGTACCATCTAATCCAGTGAACTATAAAATGTCCTATCTTTGAAGCATCATCGCTGAGTTCTGTGTTTCTGTTTTTGCAGCAATCATCCTTCTTTGTGTGTGCTGACAAAATAAACAATCATGCATTTTTGGTCTCCAGTGGGAGAAGTTTTTGTGTCGCTCTGTGGGAGCTTGGCTGTGGGCCACAAAGATAATAATGAGTAGCAGAGAAAGACTGGTCTCCTTTTCTGCCCTCTGCATCCACATCATCCCTCTGGCTTCTTTCTAATATGTTCTTGCAAGTGTGTATATATGTCCATGTGTGCATACTGCAAGTTAAGTATTTTAATTGTTTTCTAAAAGCCCTTGGGCTTCACATTCTTTGCCATATTAAAATCCTGGCGGATGGTTTGTAACCCTGGAATGCTGCCACCGGTGCAGTCTCGAGCAGGGCCAGAGTCAGGAGTGCTTTGAAAGATTTAAATTCTTACAATATGTTTTAAATACAAAAACTGGAAACTCACAGCAGGTAGATTGCAAGGCTGTTGAAATCTCCCTCTTGTAGGGTCTCCACTCCCACAGCACACAGAACTTGAAAAGACATAGTAGACAGATGTGAGCTTATTCTGTCCACCAGATGTCAGGCTTAGTTCAGGGTTTTTTCATTAGTAGCAGGCATGGTAGCAGTAGGCTCAAAGTTGTATGGATGCAGCTAATATTTTCACTGTGATGCTGCTGCTGCTTCACTGTCATGTTGCTTTCATTAGTGTGCTCTTGCAGCCTTGTTGATGAGGCAGTTGTGAGTAATTCGTTTAATTTCTGACTAAAAGCCATTTCCCTAATTGAGCAATAAACATGGCTTAAAGGAACCCGGCCTGAACTCACATTCCAGGTGGTACTGTAGTATGAAACCTATATACACACGATAAAAACATAGAGAACACTTAATGTTTCAGATGTTTCTGTCATGGTCACAGAATTTTGGTAACAACATACTCATGTTTGCAATTATCAGTGCCAGCAGGCAAAGTAATTTTATTTGAACAGCCACTTACCAGATCACAGATTTTTTTTTTTTTTTTTTTTTTTTGCGCATGTACCACAGTCATATGAAAGAGTCTGATGAGAACATTGATCCCACTCTAATGCTCCAGAAAGCAGGTGGTAAGCTTTGCATGAAAACTGAAACAGGGAAACAGCTAGACCTCCTAACTCTGAGAACACACTTATGAGTACCCCTAAAGCTTCATAAATTCACTTGTTACAGTCCATAATATTTAGTTAATAGCTTGTCAACAGTTTTGTAGGGGTCATATGCCTTAACTGTTTTTGCAGACAGAGTAACGGCCTAGCTGGACACTTCCTAGCTAATGTCATCTTTTGGCAGAACAAACCTCACTGGGCTAAGCTCAGAAGCTGCTGGCTATATTTTTATGGGCAGGTATTAGAGTAAATATTCTCATCTAATTCTTGGCAAGAAATCCACTATTGTTGTAAAGACTCTCCAAATCTCAGGACTGATGTGAAAAGTATGAAAAGTGTTGCAGAAAAACGGTATTGTAAACCAATGTCTATTCCGTGAATGAGGTAAGCATGGTTAAGTGATGCTTGCCACTAAACATATTGAAGCAATTTCTCCTACATGTTTACCAGAAATTCAGAGATAAATTCTGCACCAGAGGGAAATGTTGCTAAATGGTTTCTGGTAGTTTATAGAGTGTGAGCAGGATCGACACTGCATATACATGACCTGGATATTATGTGTGTTCCCTGCATGTGTTGTCTGTCTACAGAACACACACAGAGGCAGACATGGCATTAACGCGCAGCACCTACGCACCAGGTGTGAACGTGCAACAGCCTGTGATCGCATAAGCCTGCAAACGAGTGCGATACTCGATTTTGTGCAATGTGAGGCACATGTCTCTCAGCAAATCTTCAGTGCCTGCAACTGTTTAAATTTAAGTGGAGGAGGGGGGGGGGTCATATTTTTTGAAGGAGGCAGCAACCAGAGAGCCATTTCCCCTGTGATGATTTACTGTGGCTAAGAGAGCTGCGTGCAATCTTTCCCAGCGTGCCCGAGGAAAGAACATGGAGCATCGGTAATAGCAAGTTTATGAATGATCAATTATGTTTTTATACTTCACATATCAAAAAGGTTTGGTGTTGCTGGAGGTCAAGAATACAGTGACCCTATCCATCACCATCTGACCTTCTCACATTTTTGGTTTATGAAGTCTTTATAGAGCACAGGTGGATAACCCTCCCCTACAAGAGAGAGCTTAAAGATACTTTAAAAGGTAATATACATTTTAAAGTTGATATTTTTATAGATCAAAGATCTGATTCATATAGATTGACCTAATTTCATTATAGAGTCCGATATTAGCTTAAAACAACATGTTTCGGCACGTGTGTGTGTGCTGAAACATGGCATGTAAAAAGTATAATTAGTGCTACTGCAATGAGTGCTACTAATAATAACTTTTAAACCTTTATTTTTATAAAACTGTGTATTGTGAACTCTGCCTTGACCAACGTATCACAAAGGATCTGGGGTTTGTTGTGTGTCTGCTAGTGTATCCAAGGAACTCAATCATGCCCACGCTGAAACAATAAGTGTACACATGGCTCTTAATTTAATCTTATATGTATTTTGTTTGTTTTGATATTTTTATCTTACCTGTTGCTGTAGAAACACCAAGGATCCTGCAGGCACACTCCACTACAATCCACCATATGCTCCCTGAGTTCCCCATGACCTCAAATACTTTCCCTCTTCACTGATTCAAAGAGGTAGCCTTCACAGTTGTCTAACACTATCTCAAATAGTTGGTCACCTGGTAGTAAAGCTGCATTCAAGACATGTAGTTCAGTGTTAGATACATGGATGGTTGTTAGTTAGTCTCCACAAGCACCATAATGTGGATAAGTTTACCTCAGAAAGATTTGTGACTCAATGCCCCTGTTGCTCGAATAACTGCTAATCAGCCTCTCTCTCTCTCTCTCTCTCTCTCTCTCTCTCTCACACACACACACACACACACACACACACACACACACACACACACACACACACACACTCGCACACACACACACAGAGTAACAGTACCACTTTCGGCTGGTTTTGCATTCCACCTTGGACATCGTCAAGGTGAAATTGGTAAACTATGTCATTAAAATTGGTTAGAAATTATCTGCCGAGTCATACACACACATTTGTGCACACATACACACACACACACACATTCAGCATTAACATTAATTTACATGCAACCTTGAACTGCAAGTTGCATCCCATCTAAAGTAGATAATTTCTTGATCCCAAACTTGCTTTTGTTATTCCTGTGAGTAATTTCACCCTGAGTTAATTTCAATAATTCAGTGTAATCAAAGGATCAGAAACACTTTTTATTTATTATTATTTACCACAACAGTCAACTTCCAATTTGGCATCCACATTTTTTCAGCAAAAGCTTGCAGCTTACGTCAGTAAAAAAGCAAATTCCACTTAGCGTGCAGTTTATTTGAATGCACCACTGACTCTTTGCACTTAGTGAACAGTGTGAAAATGCAATCCATTTAGAACCTCTGCATAAATGCAAACCCGCATAAAAACTGACGCAAGTTTGGCTGCGGTATAATCATGTCCAGGCACAGTATGAGCAAACTGGAACAGGGGAATAGACATGGCATACATGAGCACACACACACACAGACACACACACTCCTGGTAGAGTGAAAAGTAAGCTACGTAAATCTCCTTAAATCTTTAACAAAGACACTTTGTGTTTTTGCACTGGTTTACGTTGTTCCTGGCTTAGCGTCCAGGTTATTTCTGGCATAGAGTTTAGAGTTATTGTTAGTGAATGTATGTGAGCAGTGCTGCTAAAGCTACTTATAGTAGGTACAAACTGACAAAAGTCACATTTTGAGGTATAGGACAGAGCTGGATAGTTAATGCGATGCAATGTTGTAATGGAACTATTGTAATTGGAACTATTGGCATAACTTGTTAACACTTTATTAATCCTTAATATATCAAGCACATTCTTTAGGTTAGTATGGGCTGTTGCAAAAACTGACTGCTATGTTACTTCATTTAAAAGTTGTTCTACATTGATATGATTATTTTATCCTACCTTATTTTTCAGTGAGCATTTTACCCAACCTTGCACACTCACACAATAATGGGAGCAGATATATAAAGCACTGGCTTAATTATCAGAAGCTTGAGGTTCAGTGTCTCTTCAGTGACACCCTCACATGTGGACAGGAACTGAATTATTATGTGATTTCACTGAAGGCATCTCATTCTTCATTAAATCACACACTCACATATGGCTGCAGTGCATTATTGTGCACGAACCAGATGAGCGAGGAATGTATACTGTGCTTGTTATCTGAGCCATAACACCATAGCCACAGTTGACTGTGTGTTTGTGTTTATTTGACATGCTTGGCCCTCATAATGACATGAAAAACAGCCTCATAAAAACACAATTTATGTTAATAAGTCGCTGTGTGTTGTGAGGGGATCGTTGCTGTCATTTACTGCACATTGTGATTCTTATGGTAATTGTCAGAACATGCCAGAGGGTAGAGGAGTGTAAATAATTGTGCCTGATTGCCATCTAGTGAGACTGTAAATCTAATGTTACAGTATAAATACAGCCTCATGTTTTCATTTGGTCTGTGCAGCTACACAGAGACACGTCCACATCTCCTCTTGTCACTCAGCTTCACCCAGCCCGACCACCTCACCTCTCTCCCTCTTCCTGAACTTTCACTTGCCTGCTCCTGTGTTCTCTCACTCTGTAATCATCCCCATATTACGCCTCCTCACCTTCCTAATCACCACGGCTTCACACCATTCACACACACTCCTCCATTTAATCCACTGTGCCTATGGGCATGGGACCAGAGATTAGCCATGATCTCTGTTTCTTAGCTTTGCGTGGTGTGTGTGTCTGGTGCTTGTCAGAACCAGTAAAAACAGCTCTAATCTTAATTACACCAGTAGCTTTAGTACCTTCTGCCATTGCTTTGCTCTGATATTCCCTCCATAATCACCTCCTGCAGGCTGTTTTATCTAGAGGCTAAAGGAGGGTGCCTAAAAGACTCATCTACTGTAAAGGGAATATATTAATATTTTGTTCTCCAACCTTATTGGATGTATGTGGCTAGTCCATGGCAGGACACCTGCAGCACCAGGTATCCTGCAACGCTGGAGCCACGTTTGCAAATCCAGGGAGCCACCTTGTGGTAGCAAGGTGTTGGTGCAGCCTAAACGTCATTTGATGGTCATGATTATAGATGATGATCTAGATGAGCTATGAAGCAAATTAGTTTTTTTCATGTTGACACTGACCAGTAACAAAGTGTCTTGTTTACAGGCTCTTTTTTTCTATAATCCCATTTATATAATATTTATTTTTTTATAATATTAAAAGGTTAGAAGCATCACCCAGAGAGATTAAGTAGGCGCAGGACAAATATGCAATTGCGAAATAGTTATAAATCATAAAGGAGGTTTTGGGAAGACAAAGTGGATATGTAATGTCTGCCTGTTCAGTGTCACACAATCAACACAGATTTTAAACATCACTGTGAGCTGGTGATGTGCATTTCATAGCATTCAGACCTCCCATGCTTTTACCAAAAAATTTATAGTGTTGGTGGGGCACTATATAAGTCATTTCAGATTTACGGTGTCAGATAGCAACAGCCTGGTGCAAGGCTGCCACACAAAGTCAAGTTAGCAGAACTCTCATGTTGATAAAGCAAACTTATAAAAATATATGGAGTCAGAATACTTTATCAGAAGAACTCACTGGGTGGCCCCATAAGGAATCATTTCCAAAACTCACTAATAACCTGGCAACACCTGGATTTATTTGGAATCATCTGATGAATATAAATTTAATTTTAAGCACCATTTAACCTGCATCATATAAAGAGAAAATCTGCATCTTTAGCTGCTAAATGTGTCACTATATTCATCAGCTAGTTGCTAACGACCATTTTGTCCTGTGCCTGTAGTGTACAATGAATTTTGAAGCTTTAAAACTTAAAACTGCTGCACAAAGGATGTAGCTGTTAGGTTGACTAAAACCAAAACAAGTAAAGAGATGGCAAAATGCTCAGACTGCAAATGAGAACTCACAGAAGAAAATGATATCTGGTAAGATATTCTCACCATTGCTTTATTTTGTCTGAGGAGTGTGTGATGTTTTAATTCCTGCCTACACAGGGTGTAAATAAGCTGATTAAAGACAACATAGAAGTGTCCAGTTTGCTGACATCAAATTCTCACGTGTTGGTATGGATGGAAGTGGTGATCTTTGGCTTCACAGTCATGAATGAAAAGCCAGCAAATAATCAATTATTCTCTGTTCCTCTTCCAGAGCTAATGTTAAACTGTCACATCTTGGCTATTTTAGGTTTTGATTTAAGCACAGCTGAGTCAGGAACTTGACACACTGTATAATAAGACAGCGTGATTTTGATCTGCTGTGTGTATTCAGCACATACCACTGGGGTCATCAACAGTTTTTGTGGTGATTACGTTGGCGAATTAGTCTCTCTCCTTTCATTTTAAATGACAGAGTATTATAATGAGCCAAAACACTGCTTCCTCTTTTTCCCATCATCCCGTGGAACAGCCTGTCTCGATGTTAATGTAAAGCTTTTCAGTCTGCTGTCTTTCATCTGTCTTCATTGCCTTTTCACCAGCTCACGCAAAGGCCTAAGTAGCAAAAAAACAACTTAGCTCTTTTGATTGTGACATGTGCCATCAGATGAGTGAAGCATTTCTTGCTGGGCAGTGACAGTAGGTGTCCTGTCAGTGTAGTCTAATGGTTTTATACCAGGTCATTATCTTGAGTAGTTGCAGGACCACACTGTCCTCACTTATTGTCTAGCAGAAGCAAAGTGAAGGAATGCAGTATAAAGTAAGTGGGCACACACACACATGTGCACACACAATTAGATTCACACACTGATAGTGAACAGAGTGGAGAACTGTAAGCAATCAGAGTTTGGCCTTGGTACTGAGGAGTTCAGATATTTTTTTTTTTTGTTATTTTTCTTTTTGTATGAAACAACATTTCTGTCCCATGAGTAGTTATTCTGTGGTTAGAGTATAAAGTCTTAAAGAGGGAGTATTTGCCCTGTAACTGAGAGGTTGCAGCGCAAACCCAGGCCCCACTGTTCCCTCTGGACTCAAGTCAGCCTTCAATGTGGCCTGGTTGGCCCATGTTGGCTTTGATGCACATGCCTTCTTCAGTGATTCAAATCTCACAGAAGGAAGTGAGTTAAAATCGATTTAAAATATGAATAAAAAATTCAAGGGAACCTGCGGTATAGTATGTGTAGCATCATCTCCTCAATGATACTATCTGAGATGGTGAAGTATTTCATTGTAAACAGAAAAACTATTATATCGTAAAAATAGTTAGGCATTCTTTAAATGAAACCCAAACATTAGTCATATAAATCTGCTCTTCATTTCTTCCTTGTTCCTACTCAGAAGTGGAAGAAAAGCTTTCACGGTAATATGGCCTGGCCTATAAAGAATTTCTAAGGTCCTCAGAGACAAAAGCCCCACTTTAAAGCATGTAGAGGTTTTAGAGGAAAGAAGCTAAAGTCAACAATCCTGAATGCACCACTGCGTGCAATAGACTATAAGAGCATGACAGTGGATATGGAAGGTACTTCCTTCCTTTGGAAATATTATTGTATATCATAGTGTATAACAGTGTAAGTGTGTATGTAGGATGATTAACACAGCTAACGTGCAGGCTTTTTGGTGACCTCCCATCACAATACACATTAAGGGTCTGCTTGGAATTAAGTGGAAAATCATGTTACTGTACTGTCCATTTGGGAGCAGTAAAATACAGTCCTGGTTCACATATATCACTTTCAAATAGGTTAAATTTAGTTAATACAGGCAAAGGTCACACGGCACTCTAAAACATTCTTTGGTTTCTACATATTACACAATTGTTTTCAGCCAGACCAGTTTTTGTCGATACACACATTTTGAGTGCGAGTGCATATTGTTGTGTGTGTCCATGTGCGTGTGTGCACGCTGCTGTTTAAGAAGAATGTCACCTAAATTGCAGACCTCACCTTGCCCCTTTCTTTCTCCAGCCATTCAAAGATCTATTTAGAGTTCAGACTTGGGTTTAGAGTTATGGTCTGCCGTTAAAAAGTGATTTGAAGGTTTAAAGAAAGACTGTTTCTACTCGGTACTTCCTCACAGAGTAAGCAATGTAATTACAACTATAAATACTATAACTTATTTCTCAAAGGCGTATAATGTAAACATAAAGTGTCAATTAAAGACATAAGACTTCATTCAACATTTATTCTTTTTGAAAATGCAGAACCACCTGAATGAAATTTACAGAACAAAAACAAGTTCAGTAAACTTCAGACATTAAGTTGACTTGACAGACAGATTTGTTTTCTTTTTACATTTCTGCTTTTGTGTGTGTGTGGTTTAATGTAACCCCTGTTTAAAAAGGTAAGATAACATATGTGCTTTGTGTATGACGTTGTGACTGAATATGATGCTATCTTTGTTTAACATTATTTTTATTTTTACACACAGAAACTTTTCCTCATGAACCCATTAAATGAATATCTGAGAGTTTAAACTCATAAACAATGTATGTTTGCTTTGTATCTTTAAAAGCACAATTTAATGGATGAATTCATTCAACTTACTATTTAAAGTCATAAGTCAGGACAGTTCTTTGTAAGAAAACATGCATTTTGATGCATGACAGACACAAATCTATATATTTCATAAGTTAACAAGAAAGTAATGCATTAATTTGACTAAATTAGTTTTCCAGTGTATCCTGTGAAAAAAAAGCGTCTTTAAAATCATGACAAGAAATGCAAAACACAGACAAGGAAATCTGTCAAGTTCAACTTAACCAACAGGGACACAATAGACATAGTACAAATACAGCCAACTGGCATACAACCCAGAGACGGATATTTTATAGTCTGCTATAATGCAGTATTTATGTAAGTTTGTCTAGCCCCTCTGTGTATGTCAAGGCCACAAACCAAGAGTGAATTTAATAGCCTCAAAGGCTCAGACAGATGGTGATCAGTTTTGTGTTTCTATGTTTCTGGGCCACCGGAGACCAAAGCCGAGAAAGTGGAGCTCCTGTTTGACTGGTCGTTGTAGATTTGGATGGACCCATGATTGGGAAAATGTAAGAGTCCAGAAAATAAAATGTCTCTGATTAGAAGATTGGCCAATGTCGACACGGGTTAGTTGTCCTTCAACAGTAAATGAAATACAAAAAAGAAAAGTGCAGTCCTTTGTATACATTTTCCAAACACACAATCCCTAATTATGTGGCTGACTTTAACAACTGTCAGCCTTGTCTAAAGACAGCTAATAAATTGAGTGATTAAGTTCAAGATCTTGTTTAAGAGAGTGGAATCATGTCATATTGTATGCCACATTTTAAACACTGTGTCATTAGTCATGCTTACTGCCCTCATACTGAATATCAAACGGAAATTTATCATCCTCTAAATCCTTTACATATGGCTGTGTTTTATGAGTGTGTTCGGTGGTCAGGGTGAGGGCCATCCTTCAGCCTGGTTAAATGCTTCCATACTGTTGCATTTTGCCAACCGCAGCTGGTTGCGCAATTGCACCAATGAGTATAGGCCTCAATCAAGGACAGCCCGCCAGGAAGATCGCTCCGGCTGATAGCAAGTTTGAATGCACATGCTTCATGCGTACGTGCAAATGGACGCATTTATGAACCCATGCACACATGTCAGGAAAAGAGTTTGAGTTTTTAAAGACTGTAACAACATCCAGGGAGCTACGTGAATGTTTTTGCTCAATTTGTGAGGCAGCGAGATTGGAGTCACACATCATAATAAGACAGATTTGTTAACTTTATTATTAGAACAAAAAAAAAAAAAAAAAAAAATTAAAACTACAAAATTAAAGATAAACATCATGTGACTGCAGTTTAACTAAATCCTCTGAGGACATTTTAATTTCTAAAACATGAATTTTATGACTTTCTAAGAAAAGTAATCCTCTACAGCTTTATGAGAAAAGACAGGCTGGATGATAGTAATTCATGAATAGTTTATTCTGGCATACACAAACTCATTACGGGCAAGCAAAGGGTTTCTTTTGTACAAATATGACTAACTTCATGGTAATAATGGCTACACCACATTCTGAGTGTGTGGATATCACACACATGACTCACATACAGGAAGAGCACTTGCTAATTTCTTCTTCTTTTAGCGCCTTCTTTTATGCTGACAAGCTGTGAGTGACAACAGATGGATTCTAAAAGTGAAAATAAAAACATTATGACTTTAAAAGTGATAAAACACTGAACATATCATACAAAGAATTATAAAATATTTCTAAATTGACAGGTACGAGAAGTCAAAAAGGAAGAGAAAGGAGCAAACAAGCCATTGAAACCAGATGGATGGGTTGGCAACACCTGCCAGAGTGAGGTGTCTTTCTCTGACACTAGATGGATGTGTTGCCTCTACGCTGGTTTTCTTATCAATCCTACCTAATCTTTCACAGCTCCTTTGTGAACCTGTGACCTTGTTTGACCACACAGAACTGCTCCATCAGCAGGGTCATGGCCGCACATTAACCCTCTCGACTGACATCATGGGTCACCCTCGCTTGGAGCAGTTGCTTTGGCAACACGACTTCATGGAATAGGTCAATGATTTCAACGCAAGTATTGGTTCCTATAATATGCAAGATTGCCGACGTGTTGCAGAAGGTGATGTGAAAAATCAAAGACAGATGAGAGGAAAAGGAGAGGATCAATTGTAGTGATTGGTGGGAGGTTAAGACGGAGGTCAATGGGACTTCATAAAGCCGAGTGCTCGCAATTTGTGAAAAGGCAAAGATTTCAATTGTAGGTATAATGTGAAGTGGTGACTGTGAGGCGTGAGCTCCCAAGAGTCTTTTTTCAGCCAGGGTCATTTGTCTAAATGGTGAAAATCAGCACAGTAATAAATCATGCATGAAATGAATGTTTATCCTTAACAAAACACAGCAACAAAACACAAGAGTTTGACTCGTCCTCCATGCAAAAATATAAAGAAACACGATTCTGTTGTAGTAAAAACATTGGTAGGAACAACTATAATTGTTTCAGTACATGATACCTGGTAAGTGTTATTCACTGGGGGTGGATGACATTACATGATAGCAAAAGTAAAGATGCAATTATTTGTTCTGTGTTGTAACTCCTAACCCTCCGGTATCCTTTTTCTTTCTTTTCTGATTACTGCAGTTCTGGTTTTCGTCCAGACGAGAAGAGTTTTGGTTTTGCTTGCTTACATTTCTGTAATTTAAGTAAGTTTCATCCTCTCTGGAATCCACCTGCACACAAAAAATAATGCAAAAATTAAATATAACTTTGTATTCCCAGAAATCCAAAAACAGTTTTTCAAATGACATGGACACCCGATGACTTTATAGTTCGTCCTCTTCACAACCTGCTCTTTCTAGGGGTAGGGTCAGAACTTCACAGAATGACTCCGCAGGGCTGTCGACCCCCGCATCTGCTTCAGTACACGTCAACCTGACTAAAAGCCAAGAGCAATAAACATGCCTTTAGGGTCTACTTACACCCCATGTTTCAGCTGTTTCCAGAAATACAGTGAGAAATGAGCAGAGGTACCACAAGTGTGGTTATCAAAATGAAACTGTACACTGATAACAATGCCCCGAACCCTTAACCCTAACACAATAAGATAACACTTATAGGGGAGATGATACTTTAAGGTTATTTTGCTTCTAATATAGTATTTCCATATTTTATTTTTTGTTTCTTTATTTTATTTAAAGGTTTTAATGCCTGACTTTTACTTGATGTCTTTTAGGCTACAAAAATTTTGTCAAAGTTGCATAAGCATGAATCACTCTTTGAGTTTCTAGCCGAAATAGAATTTAACTCGTCAATCTAAGCATCAACTGTGTCCATGCCATGCTCAGGAAATACGTCCCATGACCTGAGGGAAATCCAAGAT
Organism: Anabas testudineus; assembly: GCF_900324465.2. Taxonomy (NCBI): domain Eukaryota; kingdom Metazoa; phylum Chordata; class Actinopteri; order Anabantiformes; family Anabantidae; genus Anabas; species Anabas testudineus. The sequence goes on from NC_046624.1 coordinate 9,792,586, forward strand.
GCTTCATTCAATCTCCACATACCACACTCTCAGAAGAATTTAGCTGCTCAGTGACGCCTGACACTACACCTTGTCCAGATTTCATGGTAACTTTCTTTGATGGAGATCACACCATGATATATCCTTACAGTCGTGACCTTTGACACTGAGGCCTCTGGCGACCACGCACAATCTGTGAATGAGCAATCTAAACATGACGTGGTATTACGTACCATATCTTCACATCTTGACTCAGTGTGTCTGATGTTAGAATGAAATATAACATTACATGGGATAGCAAGTACAAGTAAAATATTGCAATAGAAACATCACATAAGCACAATGATACACACATTTAGACTTGTAGGACTGACAAAACAGAATAAAATAACAGATTTTCATTATTACATACTTCACTCTCAACATCTATACACAAACAAAGACACACATAGATCCCCATCTTTCCTTTAACAAATGCCAACATGTGCCAGACCCGTGCTAATGGCTGCAGAGCTCATGGTTTCTCCTGTAAAAACATGTGCTAATTACGACATGCATCATATGATTTGTCACATGAGGAAAATAAAGGAAATGAATTTAAAAATGAATGGGGTTTTTACACAGTCTGTGTTTCTTACATGTTTTTTCAAGGAGAAAAAGACCTGTAAGGTTATCTGCATCGTAAGACAAACAAATGATGCAGGCTTGATGACTTAATGAGCTCACGGTGCACGTCACCATCATAAACAAGGGTGCACTTTGTTAGTGACATTGAATGGGGACGTACATTTTCTATAATAGTTGTAATGGCTTTTTGTAACGGCTATTACAAAATTGCAGCTGGTGTAAGAGTAACTGGTCTTTTGGAAAGTAAATTTCAACTGATAAGTCAAAGACTCCAAGTGCTTAATAAAGCACTTACATATTTAAATCTAGTTCTGGTTTATTCATGCGTTGAACAGTAGTTCACCAATACTGTCTTCATAAGCCTACATGCTTGATTTAGATCATCACTCATGCCTGACAAAGACCAAATACACAGAGAGACAAACTATTCTGTTTTAGGTGATAAAGTACAGATTCGCTTCACAAATTGAGTCTGTGTTTGAGATGTTTCCCCGAGGACCCCATGAAACGAGCCTGACCACAGCCTAAACAAATGCCAGACAGATAAACCCGCAATGAACATCTCTCACTCGCACAAAGACACACACACGATGTAGACACACTGTACACATACAAAATATAGACAAGAATCATGATAGTCACAGTAAATTAAAAAAATAAATTCTCTTGTTACTGAATCAAAAGAATAAATCCCAGCTTTCTGTGTATTTGCATTTGTTGTTAATGTAATTTAAATTATTTAAATGATAAAGAACTACATAAGAAATATTATAAAACTATGATACATCTGAACTGAAAACCTTTCAGTTCTTGAGACAAACAATTTGCAAATGTTTATCTCAATATAAGACAGTTTAACTGGACCACGTTCCATGAATTTGTTTCCAGAAATGTCACAGGTGAAGTGAAGTGACACAAGTGGTTGCTGTAAACTAACACTGGCCGTATAGTTACACAAGGAGACTCCTACATTTCTTTCAGGAAGCTCATCATAAATCATACATCAGCCGACTGAGCCTTGGCCCTGCTGAAAAAACCCATTCGACCACCAGCCTTAAGCTGTGGCCATGACACTGGAGTGTGAATGTGATCCCAGTAGCCCCGAATTGCGACACGTGTTAAAGCTGCATTTGATAGTGTTTATCCAAAGGGACATGTTGGATTATGACTGGATAAAATGGCCCTGGGCTGTCTTTGCAACTGCTTGAGTGGAGTGCTCACCAGCGTGGGTTTTTGGTGAGCTGGGGCGGCAGGAAACCAGTTTAATCCATCAGGATCAGGCCATTAAATCCCAGACAGATTCAATTAAAGGAAAAAATAATTACATCTGCCACAATAACGTAACACAGCAAAAACACAATGCTGTCTCAGACGCCCACAGTTCAGGAAAGCAGCAAGTCTGGAGTTTCGAAACAGCTTTTCATCACACATTTCTTCATACGCAGCATGGAGGGGTCCTGCACAGTGATTGTGATCTCATGCGTGTAAATGTAAAAGGAAAGTCTGCTGAACTGAAAGCAAATGCTGATCTATGTACTTGTTAAGTGTTGAGAAAATCTTCTTCAACCTGAACTGAAGCAGAATGTTAATGGGTTTCAAATTAAAATTGTTATAGTTGTCCAAATATTTCTGCGTCTTTCCATGCAAACCTGACCAGCTGTGCAAATATGAATGATTTGCCCATAGGGAGTATTAGCTTTCATTTCATACAAGAGCCCTGTGGCAGACACTGACAGACAAGCTAATGCAGATAGGGTTCAAACTTCAGAAATAAAAAACGCATAAAGGACACCTAATCTATCAGGATAATAGAAACGGTCTCAACCTCAGACATAGAACCAGTAGAAGCAAAGCGCTCTAATCTTTTCCAGAGGTAGCTGTCTTGCCTTCATATCTAATCAGTATAAAGATTTTTTGCTTATTTTGGAGAGAGATCAGAAAGATGCAGATATTGTAATAAAGCCTTTGTATGTTAAAGGTTTTCAGTGGAATGGTAACTTGTCCTGAGGTTAATAACAAGTGTTTGATGCTTCATTGAAAAGCACTAAAAGAATAATTCTGCATGTTTTTTGATTGATACCAATCATCTGTCTTTTAAATATATGACTAACGCAAGCTGTTGGTGTTTTTATATGGCCTAAACAAACACAATAGTAATTTAGGCATCAGATGTGCTAGAAGGTGGGTCCTGCTGCCTGCAGGATAGATGCTATCTTTTTGCTAAGCTAATTATTTTGTAATTCAGGCCTGATCAATACACGTAAGTGGTTCAAACTTTAGCGAACAGCAGAGATGCCTTACAACTACCTTAAAAACCCACTGCAGACGCAGTATAGGCAACAAACCAGTCAACCATGCAGCCCTAGTTCCTCATGTACCCTCTCATTACCAGTCACACAGAGGGTCACAGTTCCAGCCCTGCTCTACAATGCAAAATCAATTCCTTTTATCTCTTTTTAAGCCTTTTATAGCTACTACACGTGTGACAGTATGACAGCTGTTCCTGCCCCCTCTTCCTCTGCCTTTTTCCCCATTTTATCAGTCTTAATAAAGTTCAAGATAGTGCCTTAAAGCTCAGACGCTTCCCAGAAGCCCCCTGTTGGCCTTCAGATCTGGCCAGCCACATTGACTGGCCAGTGCAGGCCTGGGAACGAGACATCTCTTATCAAAATCACAGCGCAACACGGACCTGCTAATCAATCTCACCTGATAACAGTGATTCAGCACAAGTAGAGGAAGAGAAGGAGTTATAAAGAGGAGTTGAAAGGCACAATAAAATATGGAAGGGAAGAGCTGCATCAAAGGAGGAGATTCACACAGAGAGTTTTATCTCGGTACGAAATTCTAACCCATAATTTAGCTACCACGTGTAAACAATGCTTTCGAGTAAATCTTGTGTGACTACAGCCTGTCCTGTGAAACAAACCAAATACTGCTCACATTTCTCAGCCTGGTTAAATGTGGAGCACAGAGGCCTGCTGGGATTGTTAGGGAGGTCTGGAAGGTAGATGGTTTTAATGTGTATATGTTCACTGCAGGGTTCCTTGTAGTAAACCTTCACCATCATCACTGACTCACACTATTATGGCCCAGTAAAGATTTGCACAAAACCCTTATTAGAATGACATCCGCGTAGTCCACGCCTCAAATTGTGTACCATTAATTCAGAAAATATGCTGTACTCTACTACTGTCACATAATAAATGCAGTTTCTTGTTTAACTGTTATTGAGTGTTATGACCAAAGACAAAGAGACGGAGCCTTCTGAAAAAGGCAGAAGAGGAGGGAAAGTAACCAGTCCTGACTACACTGATTGGTCTCCATACTTTTCTTCCCCCTGTCCTCTTAAATGAGATTCAAGTGAAAGCCACAGTGGCTGAATAGCTGCCACACAGAGCCACAGATAGACATACAGTTCCAGTCAAAGCCAGCTCAGATTTCAACGGCCAACCAACATCTGAGCAGCGAATTATCGCAGCTTCTTGACCATTATGCACCTCTTGAATGGTCTCAATTCCCTGTTAATGGCATCCATGCATTTGCAAAGCGAGGAAGTGAAAGACTTGGTTCGCCAAAGAAGAAAAGAGAGAAACTGATTTCACATTCACCTCCCAAAACCTTTCACTGCACGTACAGCTATCAGAAACAAAGCAGCTTTTGTCTGGGAAGTCTGAGGTTAACGGAGTGTTGTTCGTGTCCAGAGGCAGGCCACTGGGAACTGCCATGCCTTCTGACACACACTTATACAATTACTTACAAAGAAATGTTTACATTTAAGTGATTGCGAAAAAAAAATTATTTAAAAAATTAGTTTTAAGTTTTTTGTCCACCTCAGCATTTTCTGTAGGAAATAAATTAACATAAAAAATACCCAAGTAGCCTCTTATTGTCTTTGTTTAGTTCATTTGTGGTCGGAAAAGGCTAGGGTGGAGCATTATCACTAACAAATGGTAAGGATCACGGCTAAACAGATTGGACATTGTGATAAACATGAACAGATACTAAAACAGACTGGGTAATGCTTTGTTCTCTCCTTCTGTCTGAACAAGTAAAAAATGCTGCTTGCTTTAATAGTACCTGCACCTCAAGGCTAACGATGGCTTTTTGTCAATGCAACACTGGCACGCTTAGAGGCCAAATCATGTTATATTTGCAGAAACTGTCGGGCAACAGAAGCAGAAAAATATGTGAATGGAAACAACCCCGTCACGGAGAGACCCTGAAGCAAAGAATGTTGCCATCTTGTGTAGATAAAAGAGCAAAATGTCAAGACAAATGTAATCAGTAATAGTAACATTGTTTAAAACTAATTTTAAGCTTTACCCTAACCCTCAATGTCTCATTCTGAATGAGATTAAAATAATGCAGACTTTCTTCATTTTCTTTCTTATTTCATCCTTATTAGAGGAGAAAAAAATAACCATGCAGCTCCGAGCACACGCAAAGTTCATGTACATTTATACAGATGGATTTTTTTTGTGTGTGTGAATTTCAGTGAGCACAACCATCCACTGTTCTGTGTGGTCGAAAAGGACATGGCAGGAGCGTGAAGTCATTGTTGCTGGAGAACAGTGGAGAGAAGATGGATGAGGAGAGGAGAAAAGAGGAGAAGTGGTAAACTTGTAAATGAGCTGCTAAACCCTGTAAACCTCACTATACTGATTTAGCTTCCTACTCCTCATGAAAAATAGCTCATCGCTGTAGTTTGGCAAAAAGAGGGGCAGAGAACCATAGATGTTAAGGCTTTTGGAAACAACTCACTGTGGGTTTGGAGAGTCACAAGCAGAAATGTGACTATTTTTCATCTGTCATTTTTGTCCTCTGAAGTACTGGCTGCACGGATCATATTTCACCACCACTTCAGAGTCATTACTTCTGTTTTCATTCAAGAGTGGTTCAGGCAAAGTATATTTAAATCTGTAGTTATTCCTACTGCGACAAAAACAAATTAGCTCCCAGTGAGAGTTTAATGGTTTTAGTTACACTCAATCATGATGTCTGGCAGTATCTACCTATGGGAGCAGAACACTAACTCTTTGGTGTGTTGGCTCGGGCAGGTGTGCTGAGAGTATGTATGTGACATGTTACTAGTCTGTGACCCCAAACCATAAAAAAGATGATCAGGCTGCTCAGGCGGTCAGACCACATGTGGAGAGAGTCGAAAAAAGTGTGTGTAATGGCTGATGTGGCTACTTCAAAGACCACCCATTATCATAATAGATGTACCTCATTTAGAGAAACACAAGAAAACCTTGATTTCAAAATGATCCAATACCAAATCTTTTGAAAAATTACTTTTAAAAGATATGAAACACTTTCAGAAAGACACACATTTTCTTTCATAATGTCAAAACATGAAATACATCAACTAAAAAATAACAGAAATCCCACTTTTGTGTAATGTGTCTGTCAAACTATTCACATTTTTTTCTTCTCACGGTGACGTTTATTGAAACCAGTCAGCTGGATTGTTAACACAAATTTAGTCCCTGGGCATTTCCTGTAAAAAAAGATTTCTCTTTCTTCTCCCAGCTTTGTCTAGTTAATTAAGATACCAACACATTTTGCAACAGGTGAGGCCTTTTGCTTTCCAGCGGAGATCACTTCATGTTAACAGACATATTTTACATGTGTAAAGGGCGTAAATCCCACAGTGCGAACGCCAATAAGATCAGAAGCTGTTGTTGAATTATGGCAAACTTAGTTTAGAGAGAGAGGATTTCTGACTCACTCTGCATAGTCCACCATCCCAGAAAGAGTCAGCTCTCTCTGCTACACCTCCACGCTGTGGTGAGTTAATGAGGAACAGAGCTCGGTTACAGTCACTAATCAAAGCCAGCTCTGGAAACAGACCTTAAACTGGTCGCTCATTTCTCTTCCTCACCTCTCGTTATGTTGTTTTTCCCCCACATCATTTGTTCCTTTCCTCTCCTTTTCTCACTGCTTACCTGTCATTGACTTGGCTTCCTGTTTTCTCCTATTTCTGCCAGCTTTTCCTTTTTCTGTCCAATATTTGTTTGTCATCCCCTCCTAGAGAACATGGGTGACGTAGGTGTGTTGCTGATAGCAGGACTACAGGAGGCCTCGGGGATCACATGGTCCATTAAGAATAGCAGATGAAAAGAGGCAAATAACCTCTGGCAAACCAACCACCATGTCAACACATGCAGCACACAGGCATTGAGAGTTGTCCAAGAACATTTATAACCCCACAACATCCAACAAATACAATATTTTTTATAGCAAATGTATTGTATATCTGTGGGTTTGTGTCCCTGCCTACACATGCATGTGATTGCGCATTCAGGCACATGCAAGTGGATCTGAACACATAATCCCCATTCAAGTTCATTTATGCCTCCATGAAAAATCACACCCTTGTTCCCTGCTGGGGAATTACTTCAAAGGCGACATGCGAGATAAATAGCATGTAACAATATCTTGTATTTGTCCATGTGAAAGAGGACAAGATACTCTGTCTTCGCTTCCCTGTTGGTGCTGTTTCCTCGTTCTGATTAATAGGACTTTGATTGCAGCTTCAGACTTGTGTCCAAGCACAAAGAGCTGCTGCCTACTTCTATTACAACCTGCCATGCTACAAAGATCGTACATAAAAGTGACAATCATGTTAAGCCACTCTATCATTCTGATTGACAGCTGTGGCTTTAACTCTTTCTCTAAATGCTCTTTTATGTAGTGACCTGGGCATGGAAAAGCAGTAAAGAGACAGCAGCTGTGGGGTTACGGCTCAGAGGAGGACTGAGAATAGAAAGACTTGGGGGGGTTGTCCTAAAATAGGGTGGCAAGAGGAAAGATGTGGCTAAATTGGGAGAAAGTGCTTGCTTCATAATGATGCCATGATTCCACAATAACTGATCAAAGAAGCTTGATTTGCCCAGTGCACTTAGGAAGTTCATACACCAGAGACTGGATTATGTTTGCTCCACGTAAAGCTTTTCCTGTTATTGTTTTCAGTCACGAGGGTTGGCCTGGGTTTTGAGCTCACACAATCAGAGTTTTCCCTTTTCAGGGAATGTCATTTTCTCTGTCCTCAGCTTCATCAGCTTTTGATGAGTTCCTCATATGAATTCAAAAATGTATATATATCCATCTCTCTGGGAAATGAGGATCGCTACAGAAGGGCACCTACTCTTACAGTCTCATGATAATATTGCTAAATATCTTTATGGCTTCATGAATGACTGTGATTCCTCTATTACTGAATATTTAGAGCTGATGCCAAAGTGCTTTGGGGGAAATTTTTGAAAAGCAGTGATTAGAGAAGCGATTACTTGTGGGTTGCTCTTTTTTATACTGGGATAAAACCATTGCACTTATGGACGGTGTTTTGTATCTCAAAAAACAACTAAGTAAAGTTGACTGTATTTGAAGATCTTTTAAGCTGAACTACTGATTTATGTCTTTGTATTTCAGCAGTTTCAAGCATTTCCTTGCCTATTTCAGCATTTTCATGACATAGATAAACATTACATGGCTAAATACCAACCTGATGACAGACAGCATCACTGTAGTGGATAACACTTGTGCTGTTTGACACACATTAATGAATGAATAATGAAATATTAACAGCCTCCATCTGCCTCTTAGTACGAAGCCAAGGTTTTTTTAATCACACAAATGGATCAGATTTAAAGACTAGCCAAAAACATCAACTGTGTGAGGATGCTTTGACTAATGCGAGAGCCAAAGGGACTCAAAAAAAAAGGAAAAAAGAAAAGGTGGATAAATGGAAAGAAGGATTTTGTGTCTATGCCTTTGTCAATGATCAAACATGCGGTTCAGACTAAAGTTTTAGGCATATTGTTTGCATTGTGGTTTTCAGTTTCAGTGACAAAATAAACTGCAGGAGTTTTTGCTTGTGAGAAAAAGTGTGTTTGCATATGTGTATCTGTCCTTGTATTTAGTGGGTGTTTATGTACAGTTGCAACACAGTAACAACCACGTGGGCAAACGTGTCCGTATATACAAGTGTATGGTTCACTGATATCTTTTTCTGCAGAATTGAGAAACCATAATGAAGGAACAGAACCAAACCAATCTCCAGCACAGTTCTCCAAATAAATGCTCCGCTCTTCCTTTTCGATTACTTATCTTTTCTAAACAGATCTCAGTGGCCCATTGAAAAACCTACACAAGGAATTTTTTGGAAAAGAATCAAGATGATATACCGCAATAGCATTCCTTCAAATTTACAAAAAACCGTGACTGCATGACAACGATATATCATCGGTCTTGACTTCAAAAAGTAGACTCAGCAGTGTTACCATGAACCTCAATGTGTCTCTGGCTTGTTTCTCGTCTCCTTCTAGGCAACATCACAGAGGCAGCTGAGGAGTTTTTGTTCCCGTGGCCGGGCTGCACCAGGTGTTAAACTCTATAGATCCACCACCAACCTTACCATTCACACCAGCTGTGGTTCATGTGGCTCATTCTGGCACAAACTCACAGCTGAAACCATAAAAACAACTAACACATCACACATTTGCTTTAAATATATCTTTATTGTTCAATGTAAGGTGAAAAGATTTTCTTCACAAGAACCTGGGAAACACATTTTTAATTCATTGTATCTCAAAAAAGCCACTGTGCTGTTTGTTATTAATATGACATTGAGCTCCAACGTCTTGCCTGCAGTAACAACATTTTTGTGAACAACAAATACAAGAAACAGGATCTTGAGTCATGTGGTTTCTTGCAAAAATTAAAAATTTGATTAGAGTATTTATGTGATGACAGCCTTGTGACGCAAGAAGGATTTTATGTGGTTTGCTGACCCTATAAAAAGACAATGAATCTGATTAAAACTTGACACTGGTAACATCTTATTAAAAATAAGGAATGAGAGACAACTAATTAACAAAGGCAGTGCCAGCATGGGAAAAAAAAAAAGTTACAAAAATTGGGACTTTGGAGAACCTTTGCCACCATATTTGACCTGGAAGTTTTATTAGAAGAGACAAAATAAGGAAAGGGATTCTTTCAAGCTGCTGTATTTTGAGGATTTTGAAATCTACAAGTAATTGTCTTCCTGCCTTGATTCAACATCTATGGCTAAAGACCGGCCATTGAGGTGGTCCATATGGCGCTGTGAAGGCGCAGGGCTCGTGACTCTCTGGAGGATGCAGAGGAAACCAGACAAAGGCTCAGCCAGCAGGCACTCGGCCTCACAGAGCCTCAATGGAGCGGTGGCAGATCACCCACTGGGACCAGTTGCCTGCATGTTCTCAAACCAAAGTGTGATCTATGGAAACTGGCCGCTCCACCATAATATGTTCAGCCAGCCGTACTCCTGCCTCCCCGGGTCACGTGGTCTCTCTTTAAAGATGAATAGTGGTTAAGGAATGTTTAACAATCTATTGGCATGAGACAGATTCAGGTTTGTTTCTAACTCATAATCAACAGCTTGCAGATTCATTTGGAGTGGAGCGTTACTGCTTCTGAGCTTGTTAAATGTTTAGATAAGAAAGCATTGAAAAAGATTGGAAGTGAGAAAGAAAGAAGAAACAAGGAACAAGAAAGAAATGCCCTATACATAATAAATGTATAGAACACCAAGTTATTTCTCATAGAAATGAAGTTGTCCTGTTTATAATTCTATTCTTAAATTGTTGTGTCTTAAAACCATGTTTGTTATTTGCTTCTTTCTCTGTCTCTTCTTTCTTCTATCTTGCCTAATCTTTAATATTGGCTGCACACATGTATTTACATGTGTTGCCAATAAAGCTAATAGGTAAAACAATTGGAACTGAAAGAGAGAGAAAAAGAGAAATCGAAAGAGTGTTGATCAAAGTTGGCAGGTTTCAAATGCTCTCAAGGTTTTCAAAAACGCCAGTACACCTGCAAAACCTTCAGAGCTAAAGAGAAATACCTGACATGATTTACACCTGCAGTCAAGAAAGCATTCAGCGTGTTCTTTGAATTCTTACAGTAAAAAAATGAGTCATACCATGGAGAGCAATAGATGGACCCCTGCAGTGAGACCTCCCAAAAGAGACAGATGGGCTCCACTGCAGCGCAAATTCACTCGACACGGGACAGGTGTGAGTAAAACGTAACAGCAACAACTTATTCTATGTGTGTAAGGGTGTGTGCAGCGTGTGCCCCGTTGACATCCACCGTTTCAAACACACATTTTCATTAAAGTCTGACCCAAAAACAACACTTTCTTTTGCTTTCAATTTTAAAGAAAGGACTTTTTTATAAGAACCATTCCCGGCACTGAGAAAAGAACTGAGTGTTTTACTGTGGGAAGATGTACACTACAAACTTGTTAATGCAAGAAGGAATGAAACAATTGGGAAAGACAATGTGCTGCCAAATGTGCTTATGTAACCACCCTACTGCAGTCCATTCACCTCTGTAGAAAAAACTAAATCTCACTGATTGTGGCAGAAATGTTGAAATACTTGGATGTGCTCTGACTTCTCTCCCATGACATGTCTGAGAGTAGCCCACATCTTATGTGTGTGTGTGTGTGTGTGTGTGTGTGTGTGTGTGTGTGTGTGTGTGTGTGTGTGTGTGTGTGTGTGTGTGTGTGTGTGTGTGTGTGTGTTAAAGACAAATGATTTCCATTTGTATTTGTACTTGCACAAACCGCACCACACACGTTTGTTGTTTGTGCAGGCTCACACAGGTTTGGGAAGGAGTAGGAGAAGTGCGTATTGTAAAGGCATGTCAGGGCATCCTGTGTGAGAGCGAGCAGGTTGATAAGCTGTTGTGATCAGCTCACTTTGATCTGAAATCCTCTGAAGTCACCTTTCACTGCGAGTTGAGAGAACTTTACTCAAATACATGGTCTTTACTCGATCTGTTGTTCTCTTTTTCAGGTTGTTTCTGTCTCTCTCTCTCTCTCTCACACACACACACACACTTCAGTTAGCCTTTGTCGCCTGTGAGAGAAGTCAATATCTGTCCATTCAGATGTCAACCAATTCCACCGTCTGTGCATCTCCTGCTGTCTGTCTGGTCTCCATGGTATCATTCATAACGACTGTTTGAGATTCACAACACAGACAGTCGGCACCATATGGAGCTAAATGCCTCAGACAGACACAAAAAGATAAACATACATCAGAGGGTACAAGTTATGAAAGCACTACATAATTAGCATCTTATATGTAGCCAAATTTAATCAATACATAATCCATGAGACAGATATTGCCCATAAGGTATTCACAAAGAGGATTTGTACTATAGCATACTTATGATACTGGCTAGACACAATAACTAAACTTAAAATACTGTCATTTTCCTTGAACTATTGCCTTCTCTGCCCACTAGTCCTCATGATAGAGTGTGCTGTCGGCAGGTGGTTTGCTTTCCCACAGCTGTGTGATGAGAGGATATGTCTCCAAGAAATGGAAAAAGAAATTATAAAAAATACAGGGCCAACCACTTATTCATGTTGCTCATTCATTCATTCTGATTCAGAATAAAAAAACATACAGTAAAACGCGTCTTTTGTTATCTGCACACAGATTTCACAATATGTTTATATTGAGAGACTGCATTTAGTTCAATTATGTACTTGGCTTAAACACGTACTTCATGTATTAAAGTATTAGACTAAACAAATGTGTAATCACTGTAAATAATTAATCTTTGTTTTCATCCCAGATCCACAGGAATAAGCTTTTGCCGTGCATATGTGCACGCATATACACATTGAAACTACACATTTACTCCTATAATGCTTACATATACACATGCACACTGGCATGTATGCTGGGGAAGATGAAAGCCAAATGTCTGGAAATTGACTCCACATCTGCATCCCGTAAAATACACCAATAATACCCCTGAATGCAACAGTGGGGACACACACACAGGTTAGACACTTATAAAAAAAGCTGCATAAACGCAGTTGTTTAAGGATTCAGTTAAACTGAGAAGAGTTTTACTCCTCCCCAAACATAATCTATGAAGTGTGTGTGTTGTGGTGTGTGGTTATTTCTGCATCCTTCTTGTCTTATTATTGGAACCATAAGTGTAACAGAATACTTCACGCTCATGTCAGCCATCTCCATCTACACTTTTAGCTTTTAATTAATTTGAGCCTGTGTCCCAGAGAAGACAAACCATGACCAAAAACAAACACATGCACAAAAATGTCTCCAGTTTTCTTTCAAAGACTCATAAACAGCAATAAAAAAAATCGTGTTGAGCACTGAAAAATGTATGCAGAGTTGTCCTGGTGGAGGAATTTAAAAAGTAAATAATTTGAATGAAACTAAATTTACTTTCACTTCTGATGAAGTTTGTACCTGAAAAAAAAAAGATGACATTGCACACAGCAGTGCTAAATAACAGCAGATTATACGACGTTTTTAGGTGTTAAATTTCACACACCAATAAAAGAACCGTGTGTTTGTGGTGTATGTGTGTGTGTGTGCGTGTGGGTCGTGATGGTTTGCTGCACTTCTAATGAGTGATTTGGAGAATTTGACTACCTGTCACTTTTCCCTCTGATGATAAGCGCAAATCAGAGCATTTCCTTTTACAAAATAAAAGCAAATTGATAAAACATTGTAAAATTAAAGTAACATTACTCAAACCCCGTGTTTTGAATATAAAGCTGATATTTGTGTTAATTTATATCTTAAAAACATGTGTTACTTAATATATATTCGCTATAATTAGTAATATGACAATAGTTGGGCTTTATTTTGCTATATGAGACCGGAAGTAATGTGTGTGTGTGTTTCTGGTGGACTTTACACTGATACCTAATTTAACACTCCACCACGATCCCGTGTGTCACAGCTCCTCTGGACTTTACTCAGAACAGGATCAAATCTCGGTGGCATTAACCCAGAATAATGGATGTGAAGCTGCTGGCAGTCGTGACCGCGCTCATGATGGTGATATACTATACTCCACCATCACAAGGTATACAAATATAATCTCTTTTTCTGCTTTTTGCTTGCTCTGAATGAAAATTGATTGAGTCTGTCCCATTATTATTTGGATGTAAACGAACCATATGTCTATGCAGTTTTTGTTTGCTAGAAAATGGATTTTTAAAATGTGTTAGTTTAGCAGAAATAATACAAAACAAATCGTAATTTGCAGTCTAATGAATTAAAATAACCTTAATATCCCTTTTGCAGTTCAGATAACGTTAACATTGATTTCCTTAAATTGTAAATTTAGTGCAGTGACCCGGTTTTGTCTCAGAGTTAGTGACATATGCGCAGAAAGCTTGCAATTTAACGCAGAAGCCAAACTTCAATTACACTATTAATGTTGAAAAAAAAACTTAACTGCTTTTCTTTTTTAATTAAATATTGCCTTATTTAAGCTGCGCAAATGTTGGTTTAATCTGTCTTGTTCTGTAGAGTTAAAAAAAAAAAAGAAAACATTTTCATTGCTGTGCGTAAAGCACCAACAGGCTGCACATGTGGTTCGTGCTGTGAGAAATTCCCTGTCGGAGCAACGTGTGTATTTGTTCTCCTCTTTGTTTTCCTTTAATTACGCGCCAATGAGGCAGTTATGAGAAAATGCCACAGCCAGTCGTGGCGACATCAGTCGTCCAACCTGAAGGTGTTGCTTCCTTTATCATGGTAATACCTTGAGATCAGGTGTAAAAAATAATTTGCATAGGGTTTAATCTGTGCCTGTAGTTCATGCCATCTGTTTGTGTGTGACCCACAGTTTCCTCTCATTTTCACTTTACCGACAAGATAAAGAAAAATAACATTTAGTGCTTGTATTTAAATTTAACACCTATAGTAAAATAACTTCACCGAACTAAGACTCGACTTTTTAATGCTTTCGCCACATTTGGTTAAAATATGCAGGCTTGGAGTCTGTGATGAGTTTTATCGCGTAGGCTCCACAAAGAACATGATTATTTTTTCACATTAATCAACCGTGAAAATCTGGTGTGCTGCAACCTGAAAGCCGAGGTTTTAATGGAAAACATGCACCTCCATGATGAAGCACACAGTACACAGCTGTGAATGACTGAAAGAGCTCAGTGTTTATGCGTCTAGATGTTCTGATAGACATGAAACGCCCCCTTTGTGTTCTGCTGTTGAAACACAAAAAAGATTACACAGTCTACTGTATAAAATGTACTTAAATATACTATTTTGTATTTAATATTGGTCAGTAATGATCCTGACAAAGATTAACAGATAGAATATAGATGATGCATAAATAGATTTACTTTTCAACTCTTTTGTATGTTAAGTTTTTACATCTCGAAGGATCCTACTTTCCTCAAAGGATCACTACATTCATTTAATTGCTCTTGTTAAAACACGCTTTGCTGTAAACGTGTAACTGATTCTTATCTGTTCTCTTATTCTTCTTCTCTTCTCAGCGAAGCCCATCAGTTTGGTGGAGAGATGCTACTGCCGCACAGCAGACAACAAACATGTCCCAAGGAGCTACATTCGAGAGCTCAAGTTCATCCACTCACCTAACTGCCCTTTCCAAGTAGTGTGAGTATTGTTTAGTAATAGCGATTTCACTGGCTGACATCCACACAACCACACGAATGTTTAAAAAACATCAGGTCTCCTCCTTGTTGGACATTTCTCACCATCAATCTCCTAGAGGTGACATGTTAGAGAAAAGATTTGTGCATGCATGTGCACCCACACACCCCTCTGTCATTCGGGAGGAAGTGCTCTGCCTCACTGTGAGCGAACATGATAATAAGGTGGAAATTGGACGCAGTTTCGTGTTCAATGCAAAAGAAATAATTGTGGGTTTTCCAATTGGGCTGGCCTCTCATTTTCTAAGCACTTTCTCCGCATCCTGCGCTTAGAGCCTTTAGGTTTGATCTCATTGGTTGTTACGGTTGATGTTGAGTGAATTTACTGATGAAAGTGTGCACAAGGAAACTTGGCAGGTCCTCCACATACAAACACAAGACGCAGGACAAAGAATTGATAATCAACCTAAGGATGCATGATCTACAACATAGAGACATATGATCCGGCGTTGGCCTATTCTGTAAACAACTACAGCGTTATGCTGGATTTAGAAACTACCCTGTAGCAAAATGTTGACGGATTGATTTTACCGCACATTAATTATGAAGTTTGGTCAATGCTGGCATGACTTTTGAGAACTGCCTGAATGTTTCTTTATGAATATCTGTGGCAGCATCACACTCAAGACCAAAGAGAGATTGGTTATTATCAATACACTCCTGTGAAAAATCTCTCCACATGTGTCAAAGCGACAAGGCAGTGTTAATCCAGTCTGTTTGATAACAATGTGTTAAAATACCAGATGCCCCTGAGTTTGCATAATTCACACTTTCATCTCTATCTGATACACAGTATACTTAGAATTTACTGAACTCTTTTCTATTTCTGGTCAGTGCCAAGCTGAAGTCAAACAAAACTGTGTGTGTGGACCCAGAAATCCGATGGCTACAGCAGTACCTGAAGAACGCTCTGATCAAGTAAGTACAGGCGAATCAAACAGAGTGTGTTGTCTGCTGTGATTTGTTAGCTTTTAGCAACTGACTTGTGTAGAGTATTGAAAAATCACTTCCACTCTATAGAAATTTAAAGTAAGCAATACATAATGCAAATGTGCATCTATCACTAGACCATTGTGAGAGTAACAGGTCGTAATTGCCCAATTTATTCTGAAGCCCAAACCCAAAACAAGCCAGTACATGACTAAGTGGGAGTACAGACAGATTCCACTTTTGCACAGAAACTGTGAGTTTGATGTGGGATCATACACTAAACCCTGTTTAAACTGCTATTGTGAGTTCATCTTTGGTCAGCAATGTTCATACCAGACCAAAGTCTGCAAATGCAGTAAAAAAGAAAATATGTACACTTTGAATATATACTGTACAGAGCTGACTTTGAGTTTCTAAAACGTGTGCATATCTAAGAACTGAGCAACAGTTCTGTGGTTGGATGAAACAGAATAAAACTAAACATGCAGGATGAAATCTGCCCCAGCTACTAACATACACACTCAACACCCATTGACTGATCCACCCACGGTCCTGCAAGCAGACAGTCTGTCTCAAGGATGATTGTGGATCGTTGATGTGTTAAGAGTCCCCTGCATAACAAAACAGCCAATGTAGAGAGTAGATGGTGGTCATTTACAATGGATCAGACCTAATGTGTTTCTAATTACACATATAGTCAAAGGGAAGGAGGGTCAAACTTATTTAGACTGTGCAGAAATGCATAATTGTAACTCATGCATTATGCTACTATTTAGTAAATGGTAATAAACAATCAACCTTTTTGTATTAGCTGAAATGTGTTAATAATTAAATGCCAACTTGTGTTTAAGTGTTTAGACTGTTTTGTACAGCGTCAATCTGAAACTGCTGCAATTAAAAGTTTAGGCCTGAGATTTTTCATAGGATTTTTTTTTGTTTCATTTACCAGCAATGAACTCAGGTTTCCAATAAACCCTTTCTGTGAAGACAAGCTGAACCTGATCACAGCAAATTGAATAAATTGAGTGAGAGTTAGAAATGGCCAATTGAACTGAAAAGCCAATATGGGGACTGATTACACAACTAGAACTGAATGCAGAATAAAATCCTAATATGTAGTTCTCAATTACAGTTTAAAAAAATATTTTGGCCCCATAAACATGAAGTAGCTGATTTTATTTGACAGTGCTGGAACTGAATATACCCTGAGTTCTGGCACTTTCTCTTTGCAACTCTGGCATCCAGTCATGTTTAAGGGTGTTTACTAGATACAGGTTAACAGCCAAGTGTTCGTCCAAATGGGCACAGTACAAATGTTATTTTTGTCGCTTTGCCAAAGTTAACAGCCTATAACTAATTGTGTGAATTATTTCTTGAACTGCATCTTCACACCATGTTGTTCTTATTCTTATTTAATTTTCTTTTCCCTTTTAGGATGAAGCAGGCTAGAAATGGAAACTAAAAAGCCAGCAGAGATCCTCCTAAGCCTTCGCTGAGGATTTGGACCTGATACGTAACATGTGAAATGAGATCATCTGGTATGTTGTACAGCACTTACTGTGGCTGCAGCGCTGCGGCCTTTTGCATAGAACGAACGTGCAACTCTTCACCATGATCACCAACCCACCCATGAGCCACATCACCGTCGTCACCATCTCCTATCTCACCACTTATAGAGGTCATAGATCTTACTAGTGCAAAGTGCAATTATATCTCTCATTGTATGTTTTGCTAACTATATTGTATATACTTTTTTTTTAATGGACTTCAAAAGTAAAGAGCTATTTTTGGAGATTTTCTCATCCCTCTGGCCTCTCTGTCATTTAGGAAAATGTATCAACCTTTGGGTCAAAGTGTTTCAAGGGGTTAGATGGGACAGGCAAAGGGTTTTTTCCGTGATAAACATAATTTAAAAATCCCACCTGCAAGTAGTCTCCATGGTCTGCTGAGCCAGGAGAAAGCAGATTTGTTCAGAAACATGGGATCTGGTTATCCTTACAGACTCTGATTTTAAAATTGTACAAAGTTTCTTTTCAAAAACTTGCCAAGTTGCATTTCATGTTTCAAGTTAATTGGCACTGTGGAATTTCATTGTGTGCCAGCTAGCTCCATATTCAATATAAGATGTATACAAGATTCTAGTAAAAATGGCAATTATAATGTTTTTCCTTTGATGGAAATTAGGATTCCAAAAAAGCTTGAGCATTTCCTGAGCCGCTCTGTGGCTATGATTACTCGATCCTTTGTTACTCAACATGATTTCTTTTTTTTTTCTATTTTTTTGAGAAAAGCTCAACATCTGGGTCCCAAAAGAGTTTTAATTGAGTCAGCATTTACTGGAATCATAAAGCTGTGTGAGCAAACAAGAGGTGATAAGAACAAATCACAGTTAGCAACTAATTAATGTTAGCTGGACTCTGAATTGAATGAACTTGCATTTTAAGGACCGTTACCACATCAGTAGTTAAAACACTTTGTTATATTGAGAGCTGCAGTAGAGAAAGTATTACTGACAATATATAGATGTACATGGCTGTGACTGCCTTACTGTCATGCAGATAGCAATGCACTTTATATCTGATGTATTCATGTGTTAATGACACATTTACCTTTTACTCACTAAGTCTGATCATTAAATTCTAGCTTTAGTGTTCATTTCTTTTGTTTTTCACATTGTTTCCACTCTGTTCTTTTTGATCAATGAATGTGTAGCTGCATTTAACTGTTAAAACATGTATTCATCTAAATCGCTTTGTCATATGTAAAATTAATATTATACAAATGTTTTATTTTTGTACCCCTTTCTGCATTTATATATTAAATCCAAACATTTAAATGAAGAAACTCTACTCTCAAAATTGAGCCATTAAGCTGACATTTTGTTAAATAATAATATGCAGTTGATCAGTAAAAAAGGAAACCCATAAAAGGTTATGGATACTACTTTCATAGATGCTTTCCTGTAAGTCTTTTCATCATAAATATGCACATCTATATTTACTAATACACAGTTCAGTCTTTTTTATATTCAGTGTAAAGAAAGTGTTTCTAGGGCCAACACACAGCTGGTGCAATCTTAGTGTAACAGTAGGTCAGAGGGTAAATTTGAGACTTTGATGTGAGAACATGTGTTTAGCTTTACTCACAAGGGCAAAGGAAAGGCAAGGACAATAATCCTGCCTGTTATTTAACTATTAACTCAACAAGCGACCATTAGGAAAACATTAGAGCTTAAAGGAATGAACTTTTAACATCCCTCTAAGGGCATTATGTGAGGCGGAGCACAGTAGTATATTTGATGAGAGTGGTCCACTGATAGAGAAAAGGGCTGTGACTTGCAGCTAACAGCCCATTTTGCAGTGTTTTTGAGTTACACTTTGATGTATAGTTTAAACATGATAAAACCAGAAAGGCCTTTTGTGGAAGATAAAGCCATCAATTAAGCCATTTGATTGCAATTTGAAATGCAAATTAACCAGATATAATCACTGTATGAACTGACTGTGTTAACTGTGATAATGCAGATATCGCTGCAGGTAGCAACAACTATCTTTCTCTCCACTAATGTGAAAAATAGGCAGCTTGTCTTTGTGATATTTTATCATATCATACAGAAGACAGACCATATATTTCAGAGTTGAGTATTTGTGCTTACAGTACATCATTTATAAAACATGTTCACTGACAATATTTCTATTAAACTTTATAACACATGTAATTTGCCTTCTATTATCTACAGTGTTATGACTTGCTTGTCTGTGAGTGTCATCTGTGTGGGTTACACAAGAGCATATATACAGATATGATTACTAATGAAAAGCAGCTGTTTGTAATAGTTCATAACTCATTTGTTAGTGGGATTATTGCCAAGACCCACCAGTTAAACTATGCAGGTGGTGTGAGTGGTGCCACAAAGCCCGGGGTATAGGAAAAACAGGGATATTTAGATTTTATGTGCTTATTACATTTACCTGTAAATAGCAATGAGGAGAAAATTGAAAAAAGAAATGTCTGAAAACATGGCACATTGCTTGTAAAATGAGGACATTCATATAAAACGTGTCATGTCTGAAAAACAAAACAGCTGATGCAAACATCGAAACAAAGTCTTAAAGAGATTGAGATGATTGAATAAGATGATCATGCACATCAAGTTTCTGAAACAGTACAAAACAATTAAATGGATTATTGGCAGATTTCCATTAATGATCTTCATCCTGACACACAGCACAGAGATCTAGTCATTGCTGCTTTGGAGATAAAGAAAACTGCTGAAATAGCAACTTTTCAAATGAAAAACTCAATTTAAAAGTGTACAAAAATGTGTGTTGTAAGACTGGGCTTTTGTACTATTGTGAAATATCCAGAAAGATTTTTTGACAAATTTTACTCTGCACCACATGAGCTGTATGAGCAGCATTGTACTGGTTTGCTGAAAGACTGTGACATGAGAAGACATATGAAATTCATATTCAACACTGCCTTCAAAACTCTATTGGGGTTTAGAGTTCAACCGCAATATCAGACCAAAATCTGACACCTTGACAGATGAATAAAGACTTGTCATGTGAGTAGGAAGGAAGGACACAAAAATAAGGGACATTTGAAATGTATGTGCTCATTTAACTTACTGAACATGTTCCCTCCATCTTTGGCTGTAAAGGCTCCCAGATGTGCAGCCAATGAAACTCCACTTAGTGGTTATTCATCATGAAAAAATGAAAATATAAAATTTTACTGCGTATGTGTGTCTACATGTGTGCATGGGAGGGGTCACGGAAAGCCACTTTAAGGACGTCTCAGTGCATACCGCAATCTCTGGTTAGACCGTTTTTTCATAAATCTATGAAAGGAGGTAAAGTTAACCTAGGGTCAGTTTTAATGGCTGAGCGTGTATGTGTGTTTCAGTGAGGATGTACAGTATGTGTATGCATGTATGATATCACTTCCTAACGCTACTCCAAAACCATTAACTTTGTTTAAACTTTGTATTGTACGATAAGCCGCTAAACAGAACTCAGCAGTTTAAGAACTCTTATAGTTTGTCATCACCCCAAATGCCAAAGAATCATGAAGAAAATTGTGCTGCAGAGCTTGTTAGGTGGTCAAAACGCAGACACCCCCGTTGTTACTGAGGTTTGACCATGGAGAAGTAAAGTGCCACAATCCAACAATAATCTCTGGGAGGAAAATGGAAACTATCAGATCCATTGCTGAGCAGCTGTGATTTTAAACTTGTGAATTGTTTGAACTGGCAGGATGACGGTGTGAGTGCACACAGATGTGGTGTTTTGCACAAATTTGTGGTCCACTGATTATGTTTAGTTATGCTTTATGAAAATGGTCTCTGGTTTCTGCACCTTTTGGACTGTACTTTCTTCCTTCCTTAACGTCACATGCACAGTAAAAAACATCTATGAAATGATATATATGTGTTGTTATGCTGAACCTTAGGACAATATCTTATATAGCATTTGTAGTGTTGTGTAAGAGATGAAGGAGTTGTTCTGCATTAACATTTGATCTCCCAAAAGGAAACCTGGCATTTTCCGTTTCACCTCTCAGCAAGGATATGGGAAAGCTACTGCAGGTCAGACACTCTGTACTCTTTCACTTTTAACATTGTCAAAACAAAAAAAGTTGCCTTGAAAACACCAACGCGCTTCAGATATGGTTTAGATTTAAGAAGCATGCCAGATGTAATGTATAATGCATTATGTATTTGCATTTTTTACACATACAAGACATAGTGAGCTTTGAATCTGCAGTAAACATTTAAGAGCTGCAGTTGTTCATTCTTAGATAGAAGTTACATAAGGTCTGATTATGTCTCATTCTCTATCAGAGAAAATGTACAAAACAGAGAAAGAATAAATGCTTTAATTCTTTGAAAAGTTGACATGTGTGTCTGGAAAGTGTGTATCCACAACTTCTGGTCTCTCTCAACCAGAGCTCCCCCATCCTGTTGTTATTTACCCCATGTCCCAGACCAGGCCACCACCCTTGGGCATCAGGCGCACCACAATCATGCTCGCAAGGGAAACATTAGCACAGTCATAGCTGCTCTTAAATTAGATGACCCATAGCACATTTGTACAAGTGCACACTCATACTCCGAAAAATCCCAAGTAATGATTTGTAAATGACTTGTTGATTGTGGAGAGGGCGGGCAATGAGTGTTGTTAATTGCTTTAACACTGCCAGTGACCCACAAGAGCATTAATCACAATTATGACAAAATTACTCAGCCGAATTTTTCAGAAGAGTTAGTTACTGTGACGGGCGTTGAAAGTGACCAACATGCAGTGTGTAATAACCGGCATGTGTGTGTCTGTTTGAGAATGAATGGGGGGCTAATAGAGGGGCCCCTATGAGCGGTTAAAATAGCCCTCCTGCAGTCTCTCTACCTTTCATGTGCTAATATTGCCAAGGTTATGAGTCCCAACACCATCCATCTTCACACAGATGTTTGAATGAGACCCACACATACACAGAAGCAGCGGGGCCTTCCCTAACCATGAAAACACCAGCTATGGACCAAATTCCTTCAGAGTGATTCTGTTTTCAAGCCCAGAAGAAATGCAGTGAACTCTGTATGTTAGGTGTGACACAAAGGAGTCACACATTCAGGGAGCCACGGTCGACGGGGCCCAGAGAAGCTGAAAAACCACCACCTTTAAACTTCACCCACATATTACATACTGTGTTTCCCTTCATCCCCATTCCTTTCAGGATTATCACCCACATCCTTACTGGTCGAGCTATCCAGGCTGCCACCATGAATGGATGTTTAATGTCTTCCCATATGTAGCGTTGAATGTCATGTGACACCCAAAAAGAGAGGGGAAAAAAAGACCATGACGGATGTGACTAACTATAGGAAGAAAGAAACAATTACGCCATTATCTTGAGATGAAGCAGATGTACTGTACTTGTCTCATATCTAGTACCACTGAATTGCATTTTTACCATGAGGTTGATGACTATAGAGACCCTTCTGTTGGGCTGCAGTATGACTCATTTCCTGAGCACTCTGCCCAGATGTGAGAGACAGGGAGGTCTAATGCCTAATATCATCCAACAACGTTGTTCATCCTCAAACAATTACATTTTCAATAACAGAGCAAAGAAATGGACAGTTCACCCACAATACATCTGAACAGGATTTAGATGTAAGTGATATGCCACAAATATTTAGGATTTGTCTTTATTTCATTAGGTAGATAATTGTGTTGTTTTGTACTGATTTAGAATTTGACAGAGAGGGTTTGATCTTTGGTATTTTTCAAAGAACGGCTTTCAGCATGTGAAAGCAGAACGTTCAATAAGTCTTCTGATTTATTATAGATAGATTTGACCTGAGTCTGTCTCCAAACAAAGGTTTGTGATGCATCATTTATTTGTCATATCTATCAAAAAATTATCTTTTGATGTGACATTTGTGGTGGTAGTCAGACTTATACAGCATGATTTACTCCACAAGTTATTATCCAGACTGATGGAAAGGCTCTGTATGCACTGGATGGATTACCATGACATTTTGTTCAGGCAGAGCAACATCATCCGGTCTTCTTGAATTTCTCCCACACCTTCGTTTACGGCCAAATGAGTGCACAATTTTGTGTTTATAAGAACATGTCAGCATGCTTACACACTGAATGCTGAACATGGTAAACATCATACAACCTCAACATATTAATATTGGCATTGTGAGCATGCTGATGTTAGCATTTAGATCAAAGCATCACTGTGTATAAGCACAGCCTCACAGAACCGCCAGCAGGGCTGTAGACAGTTAGCAATTGTTTTGATCTAAATTTAGCATCAGCAACAGTATCAACTTTTAGTAATGTGAGAAAGACTTGTTTGACTGTTGTAACCACACTTTTAATGCAACCTTGTACACTGATCAGAAGAGAGATAATATTGTTTGTTGTTGGTTAGTTTTTTGTCAGGCTTCATAGTATATCTGGGGCAGAGCACCACTATAGTCAAACATTTAAAAAAAGATAAAAGCAAATAGTATTTGCACGTTTCATTCATATCTAGGGCTTTGTCTGTCCTTTTCCAAAGCTGATCCAACACAAAAAAATCCTCACCCCCTGTGCAACTTCCAAACTAAACATGATCTCACAAAGATCCAAGCTTCAGTTCCCCCCTGGTGTTTCACAATGTGCTTTTGAGTGGCATACTCTCAGTTCAAAACCCCGCTACACAGAGAAAGTGAAGTAAAGTCCAGAAGCTGAAGCCATGAGAACAAATCCACCTTGCAGTCTGCCTGGTGCATTCGCTTCTATCCATCTGGCTGCCTTAATGAAGCCTTCCTGGAATCACATCTATTGTTATAGGGCAACACAACCTCGCAGACAAACCAGTTGTCTGTTGGAGTTTACATAAAACACATCAAAGAAACAAGAACAAAGACTTTCTAATAGCCAGACTGAAAGGAATTCTATCAATCTGGTATCAATTTTATGAAACATAAAGGAAATCTTGTACGTCGACTGTCGGCTCCATCACAGAGGAGTATTTGATTACTGACTGTTAATACTGGGAATTATTTTAAGGAATAAAAACTTAATAACTGTTCCAAATTCAATTTAGTCTAGTCACATAACTAAAAGAGTGTAGCATGCGTAGTCCAGGGAGTGTCCTTCTGACAAGTCCAGGTTGTGCAGCTCATAAAAGCTGCCTCCAAGTTGAGTTAAGAGTTTGAACTTTAGGATTACAACACTGTTGTGCAGGCCAGCTAAAATACGTTGGACATGACAAAGACAGATCTGGCATGGCTCATGACTTAAAGAGTCTACAGAGGAGTGTTTTTCTTCCTTTGGCCTCTTCATAGAAGCTCACAAATCAGGGTACAGTTTTTTTCTATAAGGATGATTTGAAATGTACAGTAAAACACTTCCCACTCAGAAATAAAAGAAAATCTAATCATTCTTTTAGGCTATAATGTCTGTGTACATTGGCAAAGAGACTCAACATAGACATTTTTAAAACTAACAAAAGTATAGTTCACAGTATGACACATTAGCAGCTGCAACCTGTAATTGTTTGAAGATTAATGGTCAGTTAAGACACTAATCACAGTTGTATAAGCAGAGTAATGTGAGCGCAGATAGTAGGATATTGAATCCTTGTATTTGTACCATGATTATTTGTGAAAGTTACTTCTTGTTTGTCTGTTTGTATCTCTTTCACACACATGGTTTGGGTTAATGTCAGTGCTTCGAGTAATGAGCTTGATGTGCTAAAATGAAAACAGCACAGATTTTAACTCGTTGCATAGTGTCTGATATTGCTATTTGACATCACTGTATTCAACAGCTCATATGTTAAGTACAGTCAAATCAAGAATAAAGGGCAAACGCGTTTTAAACCCACAGACACCTGATAACGTCATGGAAAACAGTGCAGATTTAACAGAGGGCATACAAGCTGTTTTAATACTGGCATTAAACAAGCTTTTTTTGGTACTTTTTTTGGTCGTGTTTCCATCACTTGCATGCATTACACATACGTACATTTATTTCCAGGAGGCCTACATTAACACGAACCCTCACCCTAAGTCTTGAGCCTAAAGTTTAATGAATTAGAGCTTTGTCCTCCAAAAAGGAAAGTGAGTCCCCACAATGTGTAGACAGATTTGATATATGAATATGATTAATACACCCACACACACACAATGAACAGCAAACATATTAATCCCTCACTGTCTGAATGTAACTGAAGATGTTTCTCCACCTGTAACAAGAATTTAAATTGTGAGGGTGTTTCTTCTCTAACTGACTCTCTTTTATAAACCTCTCATTGCAAATCACAGCTGAAGCCACAGTGTACAGTTTCTGTGCCGTGCTTTCTGAATCTGGAGATTCAGTAGCTAGAACAGAGCAGTATAGTAAAAGCAGAGTGCTGCGATCTGCGCAGTTATTGTCTAATTATGTGAATATACTAACAGCTTGCAGAACACTTGGCTGATGTTTGTGAAAAAAACAGTTTAACATTTGAGGAAATGTGGTGATTGGCTTTCTTGCTGAGCGGTAACTAGATGAGAAGATTGATACGCCTCATGTGTGCAGTAATCGCATAGCTGAAGTCAGCATCTGGTTATCTTAGCTTAGAATAAAGACTGGAAATGGGGGGAAACAGCTTGCTCAGCTCTGGGTAAAAGGTAGCATCACCTCTAAGGCATTTTCCATAATTTCGGCGTTTTACCAGCTTTTAGGACATAAAAGTTGAAGCATTCGTTAGAGCATATGTTTTGATTGTTTTAAACACAAACTAACATTTCTAGTTGGGCTAAATCTGCAATTCTTCTGCCTTTTGTAAGTCAAAAAGTAAAAAAAAAAATGTTTTCACATAATGGTTTGTATTTCTGTCAAACTATCATGAAGCAGCCAGACATATCTGCCTTTTACAAACTCACTGCCAGCTTTTCAAGGCCACTTACACAAACAATCATGTCAACATCGACAACCTCCTTTCCTGACAGACACATACACACACCCTCATAAATGCGAACAGAGAACCTCCCACCTTCAGAGGGTCTGTAATTTTGCGGATAAATCTCCCTGATCTTTGGCTATTGCAATTTTCCTTGAGCCTCGTGAAATACATTGCTGTGACATTCATCTCTTCGCTCGCTTTTGATGGTTAGCTGAGTACACAATTGCTCATTTCAGCCACTGACCCCCCACTGGGTTGTTATTACTTGCATCCAACCGTCAAGCGTTAATATGAAAATGATTGCTGTCAACATGTTGTGAATGAAATTTCAAACACAATAACGCTGATGCACAAGTGTAAACTGTGGTTAATATTTGTCAGAATAAAACCTAAAACAAAAGAAACACAACCAACTCAAAGGGCTTTCATGTGTTTAAAAAAAAAATAACTGACTGATTTTTGTGCATATCTTCGTTGTCATCTCTGTCACGTGTTAAAGGCAAGAGACTTATGAGAAAGTAAGAATAAAACCAATGCAATGGAGAGAAAGATGAGGAAAGATGAATCCAGCTTCATTTCTTCAAAGACAATATGAAAAATATTGCTTAACTGATGGTGTGTGTCTGTGTGTTTATGTGTGCGAGTGTGATGAGTGGCTATATTGTGTATCACTCCTATGGGGTGAAAGAGCATCTCACACCTTCTTAGGCCTGTTAATTTCACTCTAGAGACTCAAGCAGTTATTGCAGACCCGTTCAGTAATTACACTGCAGTCCAAAAAATGCTTAAGGTTACATTCATGTTATCCAGTCTGTCCAGCCCCTGGGATGGACATGAAAATTGCTTTCAGTGCTATTTCCTACAAAGTCATTACTTTGGCTCTCGGTGTATATACTGTAGTGCTTATAAATGAGAAAGTGTATCCAAAAGAAGCCAAATAATGTTGCGCAAACAGAACAAATCTTCAACACTTCAGCTAAATTTAGGTCTATTTCATGACAAACATACTGTAGTATGTCTAATATCTCCCCTAAGATGAACGCTCTCTGGATCTGCCTTGCTCATAAATCATTTTAGTTCTGATAAAACGTATTTCCATTCAGTCGTGTGGAAGCCGATACAGCTTTAGTCCAGCCAAGACTGTTGTGAGTTTTCCCCAGCACTTTGTGTCTAGTGAAGCATGACATTTCCCACATAGCTTAGAGGAAGTCATCAGAGTTCTCAGGCCACATTTTAAACGTAAACGTTGCTATTCCAGTGGCTAAAATGCCCAATAATTAGCACGGTGAAGCTTTGTCGAAAGAGAATCTGTGAGGTTCAGTCAAAGTGATGCTGTGAGCTATATGCTAATAACATCTTCACAACAGCATGTCCACCATCATAGGTTAGCATATTAACCTCTTAGCATTTATTAATTAACACTAAACATAACATATAGCTCAGGTTGATGGAAAAGTCATTTGTTATGCAGAGTTGTTCTTCAAGTATTACTGCCGTTTATTTAAACCTCAGGTAATGAATTCTGTGGCGACACCAAAATGGCATAACTAAAGTGCAAGTATAAAAAGGTGCATGAGAATAATCCTAATGTGATTACTTTCACTACTCTATAAAAACATAATCATGTTTGCAATTTAGCTGCATAGGATATAATTATTAAGACACAGAGTAGGATTAGGATCAATCCTCTGGGAACCATGACTGTGTCTGAAACGACGTTCATGCCCTTTCAGTTGTTTTTTTCAAATATTTCAGTCTGGAACATAGCATTTGGCTGACAGAGCACTACTGACATCCCTGTCATATAAAGATATAATGCAGCCATCTCACCTCATTTGTCATGCATAAATGTTAAGATTCTGTCAAACTCAATGGACATACATACATATGCATGCGCAAAGGAAATGAGGACTGTAACCCTACTGTATGGCTGGAGTAAATATTTACAGAAACACAAATAGTTTAATTGGCTCTTTATCAGTGTTTCTCAAACTGAATTCCATCAACCCTCTGTTTAGTCTTTTGCTTGTGATGATTAGATTGCAAAACATTCATAGTCTGACGTTTATCTTCAACAACAACAAAAATCTAGTTTCTGAATGACAGTGCTTGATAAATTGAACTAGTGTGTGAGAGTAAATATGTGTTAAAAACTAAAAGACGATGAACAGAGTTTCGGGACAGATCAGCAAACTTTTTCAGAAATTGTCCTTGTTTTGCTTTTGCTGGAAAAACCCAGCACCCATCCACCCACACACACAGCGGTGGGCTGGTAGCTTGTTTCTTTGCAGAGAGCCACAGAGCCTGAGTACTGGAAACATTTCACTGTTTGGTCTTGCTGTGCTGCTTCACAATAATGCACCAGCCGCTACTCAAACCTGCCACCACAGGCAACAAGGATTAGGCCAAAGAGAAAGAAAGAAAAGCATTTGATTTTTATGAAAAGGGACTGATTCACAGTCAGCATAAAAAGAAGTAGATGTCTAACTTGGAAAGAAGTGCCAACTGCACCACAGAGACCGACCCCCAAAGGACTGAAACATGTTTATATTTCTCCTGTTTAGGGAAAATGTTTTTCCCTCCTTCGAGAAGGTTATGTTTTTGTTTCAGTGGGTAACTTTTCTGTCTGGGTAGATCAGCACGATATCCCATAATATATTGTGAACCACGTGAAGTATTGTTGCTCTATTGACCAAATCTATTAAATTGTCCACAGACCATAATGGAAAAAGGGAGTTCTGGATCTTTTTAAATGTGTTGGATTATTATAATTAGGATTATTATGATAGCCACTGCATATATTTCTATCATGTTTGTATAAAGTTCCACATCTTGGTTACATTATGACACCAGAAGCAAGTGAGCCAAATGGAGAACTGTAAGCTAAGATGCTTAAAGGTTTGTATTTAATATACTCACTGTCCATTTTATTAGGTACACTTGTACAATCTAATACATTACATTCAATCCAATACATACAAACCTGTCAGTACAATACATGAATGCATACACGTCAGGGGTGGTTCCATTGCTTTACTCCCTTCATTTCAGTAAATAGGATGTTCAAAACATTAAAAACCTTTTAATATATTGCATTCTATTATGACTTCACCATCCACTATAACTTCTTAAACGAGCATGCTTGTCAACTTTCTGACTGTTTTAGCTATAATATATATTTATTATATATTTGTAAAAGTAAAAGTGGAGCTGCTGTAATGGATTGCATTAGATTGTAAGGATGTACCTAATAAGGTCAGCTGGTCATTAACAAAACCTATCACGGGAAATATTACAAAAAAGTGAAATTGAAATAGATAAAAACTAAAAATTAAATATATAATAGCAATTATGTAGAATAATTTTCATTTAAAATTAATTGCTGGTTCTACCTGTTCTATTAATCTTATCATTTTAGAAAAATTTTATTTGTCAATGTAAATAAAAAAAGACAGATTTATTAACTAGATTCTACTATAACCCCACTGACAATTAGAAAAGAAACAGAAACAAAGCAGCTGGGGCAAGGCCGTCATACTTCCATTTGAAAAATGTGAGCTAATGTTAACAGAAAGTGAAGTGCTGTGAACAAAAATGTGATGTTAATGTTGCTTTCAGCTGGCTGTCTTTCATGTTTACAGGATATCCGTGCAGATATAGTAGATGTGGGATTGATGAAACGTTAAGTTGTCAACCTTATAAATCTTCACAGATGTTTGCTAAAGCATACTTTTGCTCACTGCATTTATGTTATGTTTTAACTGCTCGTCCTAAGCTACAAATATACAGAGAGAGTAAAAACTAAATCAGTTTTCAATTTTCAAAATGAGCACTTACAGATTACTGAAGGACATGATGCAAGTGTAACATGCTGTCACCAATTATAGCCACAATACAAAGCCGCTTGTCCATATGTGTTGCATTGTGCTAACACCTCATGTACTCTATGATATTAGCTGTCATGACTGTGGGGAACACAGGAACAGGGTTTACTATTGCTGTAGAGGAATGAGCTCCATAGGGAGGCACAGTATCTGTTCAAACAGATATTAAGTTTGTTATTTTAGCTCCAGGAGGGAGAGAGGATCTGCTTTCAGATGTAACCACAGGGGTGCTGATGTTGATGTTTATTTGTTTTTCTCAATGACAGAGGCTGTTACCAGTCACTACGTTTAAGTCAGAAGACATCACCAGCAGTCCTCCATCACTGATTATAATCCAATAAAACATCACCTGCTGATGGTGGTTAGTCCCACTGGCTGATGCTGGTAAATGCAAACTGTGATCACATTAAGACAACCAAAGAAACATCTGTGTGAAGTGATAACTAGCTACCACTGTGGGTCACACAGTGCACAATAGGGAACAGGATTTAACCAATTTGAGTTCTGCAGCTCAGTTGGTGCAAATTTGTACCAATTTGTAACATTTTATTTCAGTTAACTGACAAAAACTTTTGCTCTGCTAAGAAAATCCTGAAATATTCACAGCATTTGATACAAAAATGTTTCACTTAAGACTAAGTAGAAACAGTTTGATGTGTTGACAGCTAACACAGGAAGTTACCCACTGCACCGTTCAGAGAATGGAAATCGGAGTTGTACTCATTGTACTTGTTGGAAGACCGAAGCTAGAACATACAGCTGTGGTCTGTGACTGTGGGTCAGATGGGCAAAACATTGCCACATCAATTTTTTAAAAGTAAATTGTAGAATAAATGTATAGATGAAGAGAAATCCCATTCCAAAAAGAGGATATTAACTAAAGTGTTATATTGTGATACTACATTAGCAGCATTATGTCTGAAGAGGCTTCTTACAAATACAAACAAACACACAATCATTTGGTCCTTGAGGCCTAATAGAAACTGCCGGGCATTAGAAAGGATGTTTTGATGTTTAGTCTCAGGAAGCTCAATCCCTTCAGGGAGACATGGCAACATAGGACGCTGAAACCCATCTGACCTCTAACCTCTCAGAGGGGTTCTGAAAACATAGACACTCATCCATTGTAACATAAAGATAGACGTATAAATGTAAGGAGAGAGAAGAGAGAGATGAAGGGAGACGCAGCAGGAGTCCGAGGGACAGGGCATGACAGGAAGGCAGAGTGTGGCCTTCAGTAAGTGTTAAGGATAATAAAGAAGAGGGCTTAAGAGGGTTTAGTGGCTGTTGGTGGATAACAGCAGGACAAATGAGAGGTCTTTCTAACAGCAGCACTTGACCCACCCCAGCTGAGTCAACAACATGGCCACGGGAAAGTTGGAGGGGAGAGGACATTGTTGCTTCTTCAGAAGTATGGAAATTCCTTCTTATCAGAGATAACATTGATTAATTTGGTATTCTATGTCCTTTTTAAAATGGCTTATAATGCAATAGTTTGCCTTTCAGACTACTGAAACTTTCCAAATCTTACTATTTTTTTCCATAAACAGAGATTCATAATGTAGTTAAACTGGTTAGTTAAACTGACTTAATCTTATTTAACTCATAGGAAGTTTTCAGCCACCCTCTTTCCTCCTCAGCTCATCTTACTTGTGGGCTATCTCAAGGATCTATTCTTCAGGAGCTCATACCACAGCTCCCCCATACCAGCGTCTCTTCCTTGGCCTCCGGTTCACTCTATGATTGATTGTAAAGTGTTGTTTTTAAGTCACTTAATGCACTTATTCTATCATGTCTTTTTGAACTTCATTCACATAACCTCTAGGGCACTCAGGTCATTCGACCAGATGCTCTTGGACTAAGGTCTGGATTGAAGCTCAGGGGCAATAGTTCCAAAACTGTGGAGCTATTAAAGCAAATGCGCTTCTCCATTCTTTAAAGCTGTTTGAATCTGGGTGAGATACGCATCTTCCCCTTAGTCTTTATTATCCATGTTTCTATGATTGTCTGCTTACTGCGTATTCAGTTTCTTTACTTATTTTAATATTTTATAGCACTTTGGTCAACCTTGGTTATTTTAAATGTGCTTATACAGAAAATATATTGATTTGATAAAACATGATTTGATAAACTTGATTTAGTTTATAAAATTGTAGCTCAATGAATCACGTTTTATTAACAGCAGTACATGGAAAATCCGAAGACCTCAGTATTAACTGGATAGTTTTATACTATGGGAAATTATTTTCTTACTCTTACATTTGTCTATTAAATCTACAGCTAGAACCAGTTAGTGTAGCTTGTCAGAGACTGTAAACAGTAGGAAGCAGCTGACCTAACTTTGTCCAGCAGTAGAAAAATATCTGCATCTCCAAACCTCACTGATTAATATGTTATATCTTGTTTGTCCAATCTATACAGAAACCAGAGTGTAAGATAAATGGTTCTCTCTTTTATATATCTCTTTATTCACCTCAGGTTTTGGCTGAATTAAACAGTATTCACAGAACATGTTGATTTTTGATGAGGTGCTGATAGGTGGATTTTGTAACCACTGGACATAGCCAGGTTCATTTCCTCCTGTTTCCAGTCTTTATGCCAAATCATCAGGCTGCTGTCACCTTATATTTAACAGACATGTAAGAATAGTATCTCACTTCATCCATAGATATCACCTAATATTTTTTTATAAAGTGTGGTACTTCTACTTGGCTGCGGTTTAACATTGGGCATCAAGCAGTTGGAGTGGCAGTGCACCCCCTGATTGAAGGAGGTGATCAACCCAAGACTACTGAGAGTTGGATCACATCACGAAAACTGTAAGCGAGTGCTCTGAAGCAATAATAACTGCATCAGCATCCATTAAAACTATTTCAACTCTCTTTTGTTAACTGACAAACTGAATGAGAAACACTGTGTGAGACTGCGCTGAAAAGAAAGTGCAGTAAGAGAAACATCTGTGTTGAGCACATTTCTGTGTGAGCCAGAACATTGTCAGTATTACTAAAAATATTTTGCATCCAAACAACAAAAGCTAGTTGTGTTAAATCAGCTGCTTTTTAATGGTAATGTCAGTCAAACACATTTCTTTGGAAGGCAAAGCATCAGAGCTGGTGAGCAGGTGAGACCTCACACAGCTGTGCTGATGGAGTGAAACTTAATGGAGTACTGTAGTAATGGTAATAAATGGAGGACAGTCTCTGTGTCAAAGATAACTTTTCGTTTTATTTTTGTGCGTGGTTGCTCACAGCATGGTCACATCACTGAGCAACACAAAGGACAAAGTGTTTGAGTGATTTCTTATTTTAAGCAGTTTGAAAGCTCTGGCGTTCAAATCAAGACACAGAAAATAAGTATGAGAGTAGAGTAGAGTTTACAATATGTAATTCTTTGCAGATATTGT
Source organism: Anabas testudineus (assembly GCF_900324465.2). NCBI lineage: Eukaryota > Metazoa > Chordata > Actinopteri > Anabantiformes > Anabantidae > Anabas > Anabas testudineus. The sequence goes on from NC_046624.1 coordinate 9,826,382, forward strand.
AAAGATAAAGATTCCTCCATTGCATATCAACGTTAGGCCCTGACGATAAAGTCAATAAATAGAGCTAGGTTTTTCTATGCAGAGTGAAGCAGCTTTCTCCCCTAACTGCTCACTGTTATTGGACGCACCTCTGACATTTAGAACGTGAGCACAGTCTTTTTAAATCTTTTAACAGAATCATAATTATGTCAACTACATTTAAGAATTAATTTGTCGTGATATGCGTTTCTGAGCTTTCTATTATGCATTGATTTTTGACTATTAGCTGCAATCATAAGAATGGTTACAGGCAGTAGTCAAGTCTTAGATTTAATTTGTGTTTAAAATTTAGAACTATTTTGGTTGTTGGCTCCTTTCTGACTTTACGCTTGATTAGCTCCTGCCTGTTTCCTCTCCTCACTCTCATTTTCAACCTGATTGTGCCACAAAGCCAAGGGGACATTTTTGTGACGTTAGACCATTTATTTGTAATGAAATATGCTGACCTTGCTTTATGAAAATGCCCAAAACATTTCCGCTTCTCAGTGTCACCCCCACCGCTGCATTCTTTCAATCCACACGTGTACACGTTAACAACACACAAGTGATCAGTCCGAAGAAAATCAAAAGTATGTTTAGTTCATTATCAAAAGAAAATATGTGAATGGAGACAAACTGGAAATAACAGTAGTTAATAAATAAATGTATAGGTCTATTTTTACGTACATCAGAGACGTAGCCAGCTCTTTTTGAGAATCGCTTGGTTTACATTAAGTGACAATGTGTTGCAATTTTTGTTTGTTCCAAATTTTCTGTTTTCCCTTACACCACATTTCCTTGTTCCTAGCAAGGAGTTCCCCCACATGTCCACTCTGAACAGACCCCAGGTCACCACAAACACGCAGCAAGATAACAAACCCCCATTAACCAGAATCATGGGTCCCCTCAGGATATTACAGAGCGAGGCAGAACTTGTTCTGGACAATAATAAAAAAAAACCCTGACACAGGAAACTCAATAGCCTGTGCTGAAAAGTGACAATAAAAATGGCATGACCTTAAGCCTTTGCTACTAAACTTAGACGACAAGCAAATAGTGAATGGGTGCTGGAGTCACAAAGTCTGACATGAGAAAGTTCAGTGCTCACAAAACAGAGATTTAATACAACCAAGATGATAAAAAAAACAACTACAAAACATCATTAATCTCAACAGGGGACAAATAATAATGATTCCTTGCATAACAATAAATGCGAAGGCATGGGATTCTTCCTATAATGAATGATGAATCAGCTTTCATGTTACAATAAGGCTCAAGTCAACAGTGCAATGCCATCAATTACAGTAATAGTTTGGACATTTTTGGCGGAAAAAAAACACTTATTTGCTTTCTTGTCATGACTCTCATGTCTGTACATTAAGCACATAGCTGGAGCTGTGGGGATTAGCCCAGATGTACCCAGCTGTTCACCCAGAAACTGTTTTAACACTTAGTTTCACATGAAACAGCATACATATCAACAATTTAACATGTATATCTTTTTGTTTTTTATATTTTTATATGTACAAACAAATATTTTGGGGTTGTTGGATGGTTTTGAACTTTGGACAGATCCAGGCTTGCTGCTTCCATTACTTACGCAAAGCCTGACTGATCGCTTCCTGTCTGAAGTTTCATATATAGCCTACATCACACAGAAATATGAGAGAGCTGCACAGCTTCGAGCACAAGCTTATCAATAAGTATATTTAGATTGAAATATTTAATTATTTGTCTTGGAGATAAAAATTGAACACTGAACAGTTCAGTAGTCTTCATGTAGGAAGAAATCAATACCAGCTGTGATACAGTTCACTGCCTCCTCGTGAAAAGCCTTTGAATATAATTATCATGATCAACTATGTTGCAAATAGGTGAGAAGTGCTTTAACAAGCCTTTTTTCGTGCTCAACTATGTATAAGAGCTTCAAGTATGAACAAACTGAACCTGTTACTGAGCTGAAGACTTGCCAATAAATGCTGCAGGGCTAATGTTATTGATGTAGCTATTGTAATGAAGGTTGTTTGAATCATGATACGATTGATTCACTTAGAGAACATGAACAAATAAGCTTAACTCACTTGTACAATTGGAATCAGCAAGTGATTTGAAATTTCCACCTTCACTGCATTTATTCTGTGGTAGGTCAGCTGCCACGTTGCCAATTAACAATCTCTTACAGAGGAGTGTCAGGAAGGAAAGATTATTGTGGGTAAGAGGAGGAAGAGGACATGGTTTTCAACAACAGGGGATTGCATTTTCCATGGTTGGATCCCTTGTTTGTATCAAAGTGTGAACCAGCTGTAAAGAGGATGTGGTGGAGGAAAGTACGTACAAAAACACAATGAGTTGGAGAAGAAAAGCAGGCATTTTCCAGTTTCTATATTTTGTTCATTCGCTTTCTCTCTTCCTGTTCTCAATGCTCCCTGATGACCTGTAATGCACATAAAGCTTTTATTTTTGCTCCTCCTTTGCTGATTCTTCGGCCCAGAGCTGATATCAGATTGGGTTGCATAGCAGCTAATAGACTCCTGGCTTCTAGGCATGGCATTTTATCTATTCCAGAGTTGGCCTTTCACTTTTCCAGCAATACTCCTCATTTATCTACATTTGTCTTTGGTGTATATACATAAATCTGCTGTGCTGGAGTCTTACAGTACACTCCTGGCAAGAGGTGTCCAGTTGCCTAAACCTCTACGATAAAGGGTCACGCGATGGTCACAACCTCAGTTCCTCTTAATCTTGACACTGTAGACTTTATGCTTACCCAGCCAATTTGAGGTACTTTTTATCTACTAGTGGGAGACATAAACCTTTCTAATGAGAGCCTGATGTGCAGGAGATTTGCCAAGTCATTTGAAAGTCTAGGAACCAGAACATACTGGCAGAGAAAGTACTTTATATGAAAGTGACAGAGAATACTCATTATCAACACAAGTAAGTCACTGCTGAACTGGGATTTGAGGTTCTGTACAAAGGATTTGGTGTAGTACTTCATACATTCCTCTAATGCACACATTTGATTTACAAGATTAGTCAGTGCCTCTCACACATAATATCTTTGTGCACATGGAAATACTTCAGAGTCTGCGATTAAACTACAGCCTCAGAACACGACAGTGCATTTTGGTCCAGTGAAGAGATCAGATAATTCAGTTCATGCATTTTGTTTCCTTGGTCAGTTCTTCATTTTTACAGCAGATTATTAAATGGGATTATTCACAAGTAATGAATGCAATTTCATTATTTTATGTTTTTTACACCCACAGCATACTGTAAATATTGGCAGCTGTGGGGTTTAGCCCAGCATGTTGCAAGATGAATGCAGCAGCCAGTTAGGCCTTCCTGTTATCATCCTTATTGTAAGCACTGCTACAAACCCGGAGGCTGCCTTTGCTCCTGAGTGCATGGTGTGGGGTGTGCTTCTAATCACACTAAGTGGGGACAGAGGCCAAGTCAGTGGGGATAAAGGGTAAGTGTGGCAGAAGGGCAGGGGTACATGAGTGAGTGTCTAACAAAGCTTTTGGCTAATTTATGACTCTCTGGTCCCAGCTTCTTGGTCACAAGGGGCGCCCTGCTTGGGCTCAACACCCTGTGATCCTACCCTGGAGTAAATCAACCACTGAAAACCCTGACAGGCCAGGAGCTGCCCGAGCAGCCTGTCATCCCCACACTGCACTCCATAGGTCTGGTGTAAGTCAGCTGGGCATCAGCGAGAGGCGCACAAAGGGAGTGATGGACAAAGGGCTCTCTTGAGCTCAAGGTCCTTATAGACACAAACTGTCTGCCTCTTATCAATGCAATGTTTAAGTAGTGCTTTCTTGGCCAGACGATCGAGCAGAAAGTTATGGCATGCCGACAGACCTCTTTGCAACTGGACAGTGTAACATCATTAAAATGCCAGTGTCTAGTAACCTGAGAAAATGATGACATGTCAATGATAGCCTAAAAACCACTGCTCTTGGACACTTTTTACAGAGACAGATCATAGGTTTGGTTGTTTATTCCTACTTTGTCTGTAGGAGCAAGACTTCAAAATGCATTGATCCATGAGGAAATATTCTTCTCTTGTTTGTACACAGCATTATGTTTCCTATTAAAGATTACATTTTTGTTTTTAGGTTGAGAACATTTGATGACATGCTTTCACAATGACAAATAATCTCATATGTTATGAATCACACCAATCACCTGAATCATATGAAACATTGTTGTATAACTAAGAAAAAAAAACTGATTGAATTTAATTGTGTAAAAGCACACCTCTTTTTGTTGTGTGGATCTTAAAATATATTAACAAATTTTAAAAAGCGCAAATAATAATTTTGTTTGTTGATTTTTGGCCATTTCTTTATTAATGTGATAAAGAAACAAATTTTAAACCAATTGTGTTTGACACCACAAATAAACAACCCAGGGATTTGCTGTGTTCAGTGTTAGTGTAGAGTTGGCAAGAAGTGTTGAATTGCACTCTTTTCCCAGAACATCAAATATATTTGAATATGCTGACGGGAACTGAGAGTTTGGAGATTGGAGCATGACCTGACCTTTGTCATCCAGCTTGGTCCCACTCACTGATACTATTGGTCTTGACCCTCTTGTCCCAGCTGTGATACAATGCTGGTAAAAATAAATCATAATCTTTTCATCCTTTTCCCTGAAGTAAGCTTAGACACACTAGATAACAAGTTTATCTCACAGCATTAATATTTGTGCCCTTATGAACCTAAATATGATCATTTCAGCAGTGTACTACTTGATTCAGCACATCAACACCACAGATTCCTGTTGTTGTGCTCTATCACTTGCCTTTACTGCAAATTTGTTACTTACCCATGGGGCCAATTTCCCAGTGGGTGAGACCCTTGGTGTGCAGCGGTCCCCAGTTAAAGTTGTGTGTGATCAGCACACATTTCCGATGATGATACACATGTTTCTGATTAGATGAGGAGAACAAACATGCAACAAACAAGGGAGCTGCTCAAATGTTCGCTATAGATGTATCGCATGTGAGAAAAACAGGATTAAACCTATCTAGCACCACAGGGTAGCAGCGCTGAAAAATGTGAAGAATCTGACTCACACTGCTTGCGCTGAAAGGCATGGAAAATCACAGGTCACAGCCAAATAAGTCAGAAAACTGAACACTATTGGATTTGACGTTTGGAAACATTTTGGCTGTGATGGTGAATAAGTGAATATCATCAGTTCAAACCCGGGTGATGTCAATCTGTCGATATTAATTTACCTCTAGCCTCAATATGTGTTCTTTAACAAACATTCATGTTTACAGATCTACAATTTATTATGTGGATAAAGATATCAGACAGTCGAATGACAGAAAGAGGTGATGGGGTGAGGATGACGATGGTAACTTCACTATACTTGCAAAGAAGTGTCAGAATGAAGCCGGTATTGGACTGGTAGTTATGAGTGGGACAATTGTGCAATCTTGTCTCCTAAAAAACATGTTTGTATACAACTAAACTGCAAATATATTTTGCATGTTTTCGCTGGCTGGTGTTCTGAGGACAGGTTTCTTTTGAACCAGTGAAGCCACATATTTATTAATGACAGTCAATTCCCAAGGAGGTGGTTGGGACGCATGCTGGCTGCACAAAGCATACGACTGTCATGCTAGACAGGGATTTGCATCCACATTCCTGGTGGTGGTTTGGTTAAGGCAACAAAAGCACTTTGATCGTAGTTTGGTTTAATAGACAAAAAGTTAGCAGTGACCTAAGACACAGCATGTTTATTTCCATTTAACCAAAACCACAGTCTTTCCTCGAACTTAACCAAACTTCTGCAGTATAACTAAGAAAACTTTAATAACCACAATGGAATATTGTATTGCAATGTGTGGGTGAAAAACAAAAATGTTTCTGTGAACGTTTTGCAGATCCATTCATATGAATGCATTTACATTTACATTTCACAAATCCTACAAGAACAACATTTGCCACAAGGAACATAATCTAGTCATAATTACGTTTCTTAAAAACCGTATGTGTTGTCGCAGTTTTGCTCGTATATTAACATAATTTCTAGGAGAGAGAGTTGGACTGTAACTTGTTAAATACAAGAGCTGACAAAAGCTTATTTTTCTCCTGCCTGTGAGGTACCAGGAGGAGGAGGAGTTGTAACTCAGTGTAAAGCTCTGGGAGAAGAAACAATATTTATGGGACAAAATGTTTTCCTGTTGTAGGAAGTTGACCTTTAACTAGACATGAAACACTCATGAATCCTCCCTATCTGGTCCTTGTCTTCAAGACTATATTGATGCACTACTATATTTCCAGGGAGCACCTATCCAGAGGGCATTTAACATCAACTTGGCAACCGGGTATGTACTGTATGTTTCAACAACTAATGGATCACACTGGAAAACAGAAATTTAAAGTCACCATTGTGGCAAATGCTGCATCCACTGAACTGAGTTCTCTCTGGTTGTGTCGGCTTGTGTTAGAGGCCATGCTCTGTTCAAGGCACTACTGCCACCGTAGATCATGTAAGCAACCCAGACCTCATTGTTGTAGTCGCCAGCTATCACTGGCTGGAATCCTCCAAGCCACAAGAAAAGACTATATTTATCACCGGAGAGCCATGCATACCCAGTTAGCACTCACACTCACTCACACACACATAAACACACATGTATACATACAGTAAAATGAGCGCACATTGTGGTTATGGTGGTTTCATGTGATGTGTCACAGTACCGCACAGGCCTCATCTTGTTTCTTTCTGGTGTGGTTTGTTCCAGCTGTGTTTGAGGTCTGTTAAATACACTGTTCTGTGTGAACTCTGAGTAATGTGTCAACACAACCTAACCTGGACAAGGCAGACATACATGAAACTGTGTTCCATCCTGGTAAGAACTAGTTTGCATGCAGGTGTTTTCCTGTACACTGTAGGAATCACTTTTAAAACATTTTATAGGTAGATAGAGATTACTTGAGCTAAACGCTTTGGACACTTCACCTCCGAAACTAATTTCCTTCAACATGCTTGTAAGAGCACAGTAGCGAACGGTTGCTGTGTGGTTATGTGCACACAGCCGTACATAAACACACACCTGCTGGTGAGTGAAATCACAAGCAGATGCATTAGGCATCTACTGTAACATGGCAGTGGTCTGATGCACCCGGATGAGAACCCAGCCCACCCCTGTAATTACTATCAGACACACACAGACATGTACTAACTGGGAAAGGAAAACACGTGGGAGACATTAGCATTGACAATATGGCCACACACATGTAAAGTACAACATACTGTAGCTTGAATATACATTAATATAGACATGATGATGCTTTACTCATGTTGATTTAACCAGTGTGCAGCTCAAGAATAACATCATGGCTCCCAGTTAGGCCCTGAGGCACTCAGTCAACCCAAAAATAAAAACCAAGTGTTACAGTCACAGTGGGCCAGTTGTACAGTTGTATATTTCAGATGTCACCTGCAAAAATGACATTATTTAATAGTATATGTGAACTGTAATGTACAATATATACAGATATATACAAATATATACAAATATACAGTATCTCTCTTTCTGGTTCTGTTTGTGCATAAAGTTTCAGTCAAGAGCAAGAAATTGCATGAATGTAATACAATAATTTTACTATGTTTATTTAGTCTTATTGCAACTAACAGTTATTCTCAACTAACATGATTTATGCTCCAAAATGCCATCAGTCTTTTCCAGAACAACAGGTGACATGTTCAAATTTCTTGCTTTGTCTGATGAAACTCCCCTGAATCCCGACCAACCAACCCACCTAAAAACAGTTTACCATAATCCAATCTAGTATCAAGACAAGTCATGCTTTCTGTAAGCTCCTACACTTAATGAGTAACTAGTTAAGTAACTGATCCAAAAAGGTCCCTGCAGTACGCTTTTAGTAAAAACCTCTTCTCTCACAATTTCTGGTAAAATGATTTCATTCTTGAGACATTCATCAAGTTCCAGGCAACTGATGAAGGCCATACAGATTAAAACACACTTCGGGGTAGCAAGTAAGACAGTGAGCTGGAGATAACAGATGAAACACAGCTCCACACACCGCACAGATGATAGAACACATACTGTAGCATGTATCATCTATGGAAAGGTTTTACCTCCCTTAACCCTTTATGCACCTCATGCACCCAGCATGTTGTGAAACTAACTATTTCATCTGAAAAGCAAGACCACAAACCTCTTTACATGTGAACGTAAAACCATAATGTTCTCTCTTTAAATCGTGCCACACTTGTTATCCTGCTGTCAGGATGCAAAGCAACACAGATCAGCAGTGTTAGCATCACACCATCATACCCTCTGGGGTTTGCCCTCTGACCCTCCTACACCCAATAAATCTCTGTAAACTCCTTACACATAAAAAGCAGGATCTGTCACATGCTCATGCATGAATGCTTGCACATATATTAAGTTGGCATGGACAATTTTGCCACCCACTAACTCCAGCAAGTTTGGTGTGGCCTATCAACAAATGATCCCTAAATGATGATGTGAAGAAAACACAGTCATATACATAAATATTATCTCCTCCTTCTCTGTGATAAAAGTTGTAAAGCATTGCTTAAATACACAGACGATGGAGGGCAAAAGCAGACAGGAGGCTTGCATTCCTCTCTGCAGCTCAACCTCACAGTCACAACATTGCGTGAATGTATCAGTTAATTTCCCACCATAGGTGATTCATCAGCAGCTTGATAGTTTATTTGACTTGTTCTGACTCCTATCTGTGGGACTTTATATCAACTACCCGGACGAAAAACCAACAAAGAAAACATTGTGTCTGTTGGCTACCTAATCACAAAATCTGTACACCGTAGGTCTTCTGCTAAATAAATTACAAGGAGGTCTTTTTCACTATGACACTTTCCTTTTGGTTCAATACTTTATAAAGTCAAATCCCTAACAAATCTCTGGAGAATTTCCTCTGAAGGTGACCCATATTTACTAGTTAAGCAAATAAAGTAGACCAGTGTCTCCATCTTCCTGCACTTTCTGAGCCAAGGGTGACAGCAATATCTATCCTTATATAGATGTATCTGTTTATACAAATAAAGCTGTTTGGAAAGATTTCTGGCCTTTGCTCAGGCAGTGCAGTGCAAAGCAGAGAGGATATTTAATTAAGGCCTCCATTTATTGTTGCAAGGCACTGGAAATAAACTTCCTCTGAGATGCACTGCTCAAGCCTGTAAAATGCAGGAAGCACAGGTTTTCCAAACTTTTCACAAGCAATACATAAAAGGGGGGTCGACGCTGTGCAGATGAGCATAGTCTGTATATATTTTGATATTTGGAGTGGTTTGTTGGATTGTGTTATTCTGCAAGGTCTTGCTGGACTGCACCCTGATTGCAACACAAAACACTCATACATCTAAGTGGTTCCCAAGCTGATTATGAAAAGCCAGAACTGTTTTCTCGGGACTGAGGCTGGTTCACTGAGTTCCCCCTGCATTTAATGTACAACTAATAGTAAGTGGTTTCGTGGCGCCATCTAGAGGACAGAGGCTCTCCGCTGCTGAGAACCAGCAGAGGTCGCTGTCGCACAAGTGACTCACTGAGCTCTGGCACCGGAAACCAGGAAGCCTGTCGAGCAAGATGACATAAACGGAGCCAGTAATGTTGTGTAACGGCACGTTTTGTAAGTAATTTCTGATGCTCTCGCTTCGACAGCCGGTTTAATGTATCCAGTTGTATCTAGACAGGACTGATGACAGTGGGTGTATATAAAATATACTATTTTGTGTAACTGAAGCCGCTGGTGACTGAAGATGAGCAGCTGATGTTTGGTTCGGTGTTAGCTTAGCAGGCTAGCCTAGCCACGTAAACAATGGACTCCTCTCCTTAAATGAACTTTGAAGGTTATAATTATACATCCAGCGACCTTTTGGAGCACAGTGGTTATGACAGCAAACACAGTTTTTGTTTCTCCTTTTGTTTACTGGCTCAATGGATAAATGACTTAAAATTTGTTAACCACTAACTAAGCTAAAGTTACAACCTACTAGCTACAGCTGTATTAACAGTTATGTTATATTTAATATAACGTCTTCATCTACAGTGTTTCAGTTAAACATATTTAGTTAACATTATCAAAGTGCAGCCAAGGCTTAGAAGAAGAGATACATGGTCTGCTGGATATGAATAACCTACTGTCCTACTGACTTTGTTACAGACACATCATTATGCCTGTAGACGGTTCTGAGGACCAGGTGCCCTCCTCTTTCTCCAGCCCGGCCAGTGCTGCCCTCACACCGGGAGGGATAGAGGAGGATGGAGCTACAGGTGGCTCTGTAGTCTGTTCTTTCTCTGCAAAGAGTCAGGGCTCCGAGGCAGCTGCTGCCTATCCTGTCACTTCTGGACCAGGCGAGGGCAACAATGGTGAGCTGTGCACCACAGACAAGAGAGGTGATAGAGAATGAAACCTAATGCAATGTTGGATTTGTCCTGATAAACAAGGATGATGTCATAAATTTGTCCTGATAAACATTTTTTATTTATGAAAATGTCTATTTTAATATGTATGTGTGACATACATAAATGTCTACTTTTGTACTTGTGTTGGGGGCCTCAACTTTAACAGCAGGCGCTGTGGCTTAGTTGGTTAAAGCGCCTGTCTAGTAAACAGGAGATCCTGGGTTCAAATCCCAGCAGTGCCTTTACTTTTTCCTACGGGCTAATTTTCGAGTTACCCTGGACCAAAACTACGTAGTAGCATTAACATGCACTGCCTGATAGCTATCCAACCCCAGTGTTTCATGTTAATATTATTATTGTAACCTATAATGTATTCTCTGTTCAGCTGGCAAGAAGTCTGGAGCCTTGCTGCACATTGACCGACAGCGTATCCAGGCTGCATCAGCCAGTTCAGGAGGTGATGAGCTGCAGGGCCTTGGTGTGGCTGTCTATGACCAAGATGTCCTCGAGCAGGGTGTCCTGCTACAAGTAGACGAGGCAATCCAGGAGGCCAGTCAGGCTGCTGCTAAAGCTGAGGCAGAGAAGGAGTACCACTCTGTACTTGATGATGTCAGGTAAACATTAATAACTGCAGTAATTCCAAACTCTGAGATGTTTTAAGTTCCCCTTGACAACATATTTGTGTTCTGTGGGAATATTCCTAAGAAATTCCATCAGTCAGTGTCTTTATCACCTGTACTGTTGTAAATATCATTGAATTAATTCTGGTGTGTATTAGATGAAATGTTGCAATTGTGAAATTCAATCAATTCAATTGTGAATGAAAACTGATTTATCGTTTGTTCTGATTAACAAGTCACTTATTTATTTAAGTTATTAAAGGTACTTATTTATGTATTTATGTGTTGTGTGTTTCAGGTCCGTTATAACATCTCTAAAACATATAAACAAGATTATTGAACAGCTGTCTCCTTATGCAGCCTCCAGCAAAGATATCAGTAGGAAGATTGAATCTGTCAAAAGACAGAAAGAAAATAAGGTGAGAGGTCTAAAGTGTGTTCAGAAAGTATTCCGCCTTCTTAATTTTCTGTACTTTTCATTGGATTAAATTCCTGGAAATCTCATATACAAAACTGTTGTGACCAGATCTGTTCAATTAAAGTGCATTGGCACTTTGCACCTTAATATCCTGATTGTGCAGTGTGTCTAGAACCTTTACATCTGACAGCTTCAGATGATATTTAGATCATGTCAGGAATAATGAGATAAAATGAGATAAATAGCCTAAAACTTGGGAAGAGTTACACAAGATGACTTGAAGCTCTAATTGCTCCCAAAGGATCTTATAAAAAACGTAACAAATTAAGGGTCTAACAGCATTTGCAGATGGGATTGCAAAGAATGAAAGGGTCTGATTATTTTCTGACACCACTAAATGTATGACAAACCTTTGAATTAATTTTATATGCTGACATAATATTCATAGCCACTGTGATAATGTTGCTGATGCAATTTCTTATTCAGGAGAAGCATCTGAAGAAACTCAGAGCCAAACAGAAGCGACTCCAAAGCATTCTGGGAGGAGACACTCAAAGAGTGGAGCTGTTGGCAGAGGATGATGAGGAGGAAGGTGGAGTGGATTCATTTTTTACTTTTGATATATTTCAGTGTAATCACAGACTTACCATTAGGGGAAACAAAACAGTTTGTACAAGGAGTAAACTGCCCTTCCTTCTATTGGTAATGTAAAACCAGTGGCTAGCGCTGGCACTCCCCAATGTAATCATTAATATCAGTTGTAGTTATGCCAAGAAGATAATTCTGTGGCCTTCCTTACTTAGTTAACCATGTCATAGGACATTGTGAGCAAGAACCTAAAGACATAATGGTATTAAAAAACAGCTGTGATGTACAACACCAAATATTTTCAAACTAGTTTCTCAGTCACTTATTTTCATATTCTCTATAAGGGAAACAAAATTGCATTTGTTTACTGCAGTAATAACAATATTGCTAACTATGTAATACAATATGCTGCCAGTCCAATATGTAAGTAGTTCTACTTGACTATAACAATATTATTTGTTTTTTTATTAGCTGAACATTAGCTAAATATAAACCATGTCAACATTGTTTGTGGTTCTGATTACAAGGACAACTTATGCAGTTTTCTTTCTATGCATGCACAAACAACAAAAACAAGGACTTGCTAGTCGAAACATAGCTCCATGGTTAAATATTAGCTGTTAAAAATCTCAGGCACAGTGTCTTTTAAAAATGTGATGCTTTACAGTCATGTATCTAATCCAGCATCTGTGTGTTGTAGAAGAAGCTGGGCCATCCACGCTGGGCAGCATGCTCATGCCAGCTCAGGAGACTGAATGGGAGGAACTTATTAGGAAAGGTCACATGACTCCTTTTGGAACCCGTGTGCCTCAGAAGGAGGTTAAGAAGGAGCCTCGAAAAGTGATGCTTGCTGAGAATTCAGCCTTTGACCAGTACTTGGCTGACCAGGCTAAAATGGCCACTGAGAGGAAGAGAGTTCCTCTTCTAAAGAAGAGGAGCTCAGGACTCAGCCCTGATGGCCAGGCCAAGGAAAAAGGCAACAGAACTGTTTCTTCTTCCAAGGATAAAAAACTGAGGAAGCGCATGCAAAAGCTCCAGAGAACTGCTCTTAAAGCTCATCCTAAGGCTCGACCTAAGGCCGAGCAGCTCCCTAAATCAAGGAAGAGACATCACACTGAGGGAGAGGAGACAGACAGCGAGGGATCAGAGTATCTGCCCAGTGATGAAGGCATAGACCCTGACCAAGAGCAAAGAGAAGCCATGGAGGAGGGCTTTGGGGGGGATGATGATGAAGATTACGACCTCAAACCATACAAGAGAAAAACTGAAGGCAAAGGGAGGAAGAAAACAAAAAAGAAAGAGGAGAGTGAGGATGAGTACCTCCCTGAGAGTTCAGATGAAGAGGAGGACGAGAAGGATAAAACAAAAAGATGCAAAGATGATGGAGATGTGGAATATTACAGACGGAGAATAAGGTATGATGGTTGTACTTGTTGCTTTAAACTTTATTAATTTATTAATAAATTAATTATTTCTGCCTCCAACATATTGACTGACTTTATATATATATGTAGATACTTTGTTATTTATTTATATTTATATTTATATTTATAGTTGAAGGCAAAGGTGCTGTTTTGTTGTAGTTTTCATCTGCAAATCTTCCAAAGAGCAGGCAGACATGCCCGCCTGTAAATGACAAATAGAAGATTTAGCCTTAAACTTCGCATCACATTTGTAATGGCAGTGGTGCAAATGTGCTATTGTTATTCCCTTTCTTTAAGAAAAAAAATCAGTTGTTTTCTGCTGGCTCCATAGTGCAGAAGGAGTGTTAATCCCAGATGAGATTGGCAGCTGTTTCTTGACTAAGCAAATTCACTCCCTGCTCTTCTTCTCTCTCTCTGCTCTCACGGTGGCCTAATTATCCTCCTGCACATGGTTTTATACACTCACTCACTCTAATGCTCAAATTAATGGAAGAGCAGCCCTAATGAGATTTTATATTTATAGCTGCCAAATAAATTGTGTTGGCATGTGTCCTTTTTCTACACTACAGTGATTGAATGTCAATTCAGCGGCAAAGACACAGTATGGATGGTGAGGCTAGCTTATATGCAGAATGATATTATTAGTGTGGGTGGTATTTGTAGTTGGGTGGGGGTGGAGTGGGGGTGGAAAAGTGTAATTAACTGAACCAATGCGTAGTCTTGACTTAATTAGATAGTGTGGTCTCCCAGGCCCAGCTAAAGGACCAGTTTTGTGGCAGGGTGACAGGACCAGACCCAAATGAAGATGGATTCTTATCCTCTCCACCTCACACCTTTCTGGGGAACTCGCACTACTAATTGTCTGTATCAATCTTCATTTGCTGCGTGACGACTGTGCCTCTAACTGCCCTCTCTCCTGCACTATTAAAACTGTTCTCCTTTGCATTTCCCCTTTTTGCTGTAGATTCCTCAGCTCTAGGGAAATTCCCATGACTCAAAACATTTGCTTTCTATACACCTGTGTAGGCAACTCTTAAAATAAATGGAGCGTCCACCATTCTCTATATATGCCCACCTGCCTATCCTGTTTAGTGTTTGAAGGAGCTGAACTAATTCTTTTATACCATTTGTGTTCAACATCTCTAGAAAATGATGCTGAAATCAATCAGAATTTACTTTTGAACTTTTCCTGCTCAAATTCCCACACAACACCACATCAACATTACATTGCCCCTTTGTCTAAACGTTAAGAGTGAATGTTTCCAGTGTTGACTGATATTAATGATACCCTTAAGATCTTCACACTACAGTAGATAACTAATTTTTACCATCTTACCAGCTAAAACTAACTGTTGTCTTACTAGGAGGTGGAAGCGCCAACGACTTCAAGAAAGGGAGGAGAAGAGGGAAAGGGGTGAGGAGCTTACGGATGACAGTGATGCAGAGTTTGACGAGGGCTTCAAAGTGCCTGGTTTCCTCTGGAAAAAACTTTACAAGTAAGTTGGATGTAAAGCAGTGAGAGTTTTTTGTAGTTTGTAGAGTTGTTTGTTTTGCTGTCCGTTAGAAACATACTTAAATTGCTGTTGTCAACAGAAGAAGTCGTTGCAAGTGTCCAGTAGCTGTAAATCATTTATCTGTGTACTGTGTTGCTCTACACCACACCCTTTGCTCTTTTTAACCTTTATACTGAAGTGACACACAGGATCAGTATGACATCACTGCTGCATTTGTCGTGGATTATGTAGTTTACTCTAATATTTGATCTATTATAACCAGGATTCTTGAGCCAGAGTTCAGCTGAGATTACAGGCCACCTTAATGTCCATAATTGCTGCACCTGTGTTTTTGTTGTTTATATCTGTATATAATATTGTCAGGTACCAGCAAACAGGTGTGCGGTGGATGTGGGAACTCCACTGTCAGCAGGCAGGTGGCATCCTGGGTGACGAAATGGGTTTGGGTAAAACCATCCAGATCATCAGCTTTCTGGCAGGATTAAGCTACAGCAAACTGAGGACCAGAGGATCCAACTATAGGTACACACAAACACACACACACAAAATCAAACTGTGGACTGTGGCCAGAGACTGTGTGTCTGTATGGTATGAATATTTGATTAGGGGGATTTCTGCTTGAGAGTATTCATCTGAATTATTAAACATGTTTCAATTATCAGACTCCTCACTTTCTTACATCAGACAAAACTCTGACACGCTTGTGTGTTGTGCATTTCAGAGAGTGTGTCCTTTCACGAACCGTTAAAATTAATTTTGGACTGATGGTGTGGCAGGAATAGGACAACAAATCAGCTATGGAAAACATGACAGCGAGGGTGATAATCTGGTTTTACTGCACAAACGACACTCATGCATTTAGGAGGTGGAGCCTCCCTGATGGTCAATACTCTGTCTACTATAGAAGCCCACAAATTGATTGCTTGCAAACTCAATTATGGCCCAGTATCAATAGCTTCCACTAGGCAGAGGTTCATACCGACCCATTAGTGTCTCTCTGTGTATGTGTGTGTTTGACAAAGCTCTTGTAAATCTTTCACAGAGGAACATGTGATCGTGCACCTTTTTAAATTCATTTATAAGGCACAGAGAGTGAGCAGAGCAGCTGAGTTAGACTTAGACTAGACTGTTGTTGGATCATTCTGAACTGTATCTCTTGCAGGGCGCTGAATTTCGGATTTAACAACGTTGAAATGATCAGCTTGATTTTTAAAATGTAGTCTATGGTGCTGCGACTGGTACCAGCTAAACTTAGTAAACAAACAGAACTTTACAACAGCAGTGAAAAGAAAGCAGATTCTGCAAAGCAGTTGATGCGAACTACTGCTACTGAAGGAGAAAATTCTTAATACCAGAAACGATTGCATGCGACTGATGTTTAACTTTTGTTTAACTTAAAGGTTTTGTTGCAATGATGGCTTTAATTTGTCAAAACAGCCGTCAAAAGTCAAATGAGATTGAACATCTCTATATTGTGTGTCTGTTTGTAGGTATGTTGGTCTGGGTCCTACAGTCATTGTGTGCCCAGCTACAGTCATGCACCAGTGGGTGAAGGAGTTTCACACCTGGTGGCCTCCATTTAGAGTGGCTGTTCTACACGAAACTGGTTCCTTTACAAGCAACAAGGTAGGGGTGTGTGTGTGTGTGTGTGTGTGTGTGTGTTGAATTTTCAAATTCACAATTTAACTATATGGGGTTTTTTTTTGTTTTTGGTTTTTTTTACTGGGCCTATTTTTCCTCTGGGGGGCACTAGAGATCTGTTTATGCAGAATTGCCTTTAAACCCTTTCCCCCTCTTGTCCCAAGCCACAATGAGCGAGATGCCTTACTTGACCACTTTAAAGCACAGGATACTACAGGTAGTTAGCAGTTGCACTGTGTACTTAGTTTGTCTGTCTATTTCTTTCTATTGCAGGAAAAGCTCATTCCAGAGATAGCATCATGTCATGGCATCCTGATAACCTCATATTCAGCTGTGAGGAATATGCAAGACACCTTACAGCGATACGACTGGCACTACATTATACTGGATGAGGGCCATAAGATAAGAAATCCAAATGCTGGAGTTACCATTGCCTGCAAACAGGTATTCTTCACACATTGTTCTTGAAGATGTACATTTTAACCACAGTACTTGAAGGGTTATGTCTGTAATTGCTATTGCTTAGGAATAAATGTTGACTTTAAAAACTTTTATTAGTGTACTAATAATAAGCGTCTCCACAGTTCTACATAGTATCATACATTTAGCTGGTGTGACTACACACACTCTTAACACAAATGAGCTAGAATGTGACATATTTTATTACAATATAGAAGTTACATTGTCTCCTTTCTCTCTCTAGTTTCGTACTCCCCACAGGTTCATTTTGTCTGGCTCTCCCATGCAGAACAATTTGAAGGAGCTGTGGTCTCTGTTTGACTTTGTCTTCCCTGGCAAACTGGGGACATTGCCTGTCTTCATGGAGCAGTTCTCTGTGCCAATCACCATGGGGGGATACAGTAATGCCTCACCTGTACAGGTACTGGAAGACACACAAATGCAAAATTAGGATCTTCTTTAATTCACCTCCTTATAATGGAAAGGGGCACCGTAAGTATTGTCACATTTGAGACCTGGAGCACTTTTTCAGAAGGTAACAGTGAAGCAGAAATTAGGTGTAAAGACTGACTGTAGGAGCCAGTCTCCCATCCAAAAAGTACTAGATGGAAGCAGGTCAGAAGCAGAGACGGAGGAGCATCAGAGCCATTAAGTGCTGTGCAAGATAATGTAGGACCATGCAATGGAACTTCAGTACATCCCTAGTGTGTGAGAGAAAGAGGGAGAGGCTAAAGTGGAGAGCCAGTGAGCTAAATTGTAGCCCTTTGTCATTAGTGTTCAATCGTTAATAACCCACTGACTGTATGGATTTAATTATTTAAGCCGGCTATTGATGCTTCTTCCGCTGTCGATAATAAAAACCTTTACTAATTATTAATGTTATTAAATGGTCAGAGAGGGCTAAGCTCTGCTGCCTTATCCTCTTCTCAAAATTTTCAGAGCAGAAAACTGGCCGCTGGCTGACGTTCTTGTGTATGTACAACTAGACTGTAAAAACATCTGTGTTTGGGGTGGGGCTGGATGAGCATTTGGATGTGGGATCCATTACTCAAGCTTGTGTTTGCACCCCCATGTGAATCCACTCAGCAGCTTGTGCAGAGATCACTGGATCATCTGCTGCCTCCTCTTTTTTTTTAGCTCTAAACTCCTTTGAGACCACAATCCCACTCTCTTATTGTCCCTTCCAGCTCTGTCAGTTGCGTCTTTGATCTCTCTCTCTGAACCCCCAGTGAGTTAATGTTTCGGGAGCTAACTGGCCTTCAACACTGACTCTAGATAAGGTGTGCCGGGCCTTCTGCAGCACAGTTCCTACAGTGAGTTGAGACTAAACTCCCCCTCTGTTTCCATTGGAGCTGGCTAGAACTACTGATGAAAGGGGGGGGGCTCTGTCCCTCGAGACCAGCAGCACTCTGATCAATGTTTAATGGCTTGTGCTGCTGAGAGGGACAACAGTAGTGATGAGAGAGGGCAGGGGAGGGTAAACGACAATCATGCCTCAGGAAACATGCATACTGACAGGTGTGAGTGTTGATGATTGCTTGTTTAATTGGTTGCACACAATGAACTGAAAGCCACTTTTGTTTGAAAGCTGTTTGTTTGTGCTAAAAGGTTTAACTGTTATTGATTTCCAGGTCCAGACGGCTTTTAAGTGCGCATGCGTGCTGAGGGACACCATAAATCCTTACCTGCTCAGAAGAATGAAGGCAGATGTCAAGGCCAACCTCTCCTTACCTGACAAAAATGAACAGGTATTCCTCATATTCTGACATATTTAGATGGATAGATACATACATACACAGACATTTGACCCTCTTCTAAGTATTGAATGGCCTCTCACAATTGGATCTCTTAACTGGGGAGGTGTTTATCTGATAGGATGTGACTGTATGTGCCACATCTAAGGAGTATTTGATGAATGTGCATGGCCCTTGTCAGGTGAAGCCAGCTAATAAAGTCCTGGTAAAGTAAAAGGAGCAGGTATTCATTAAGGTGGCCAGTCTCTGGTCTGTCCTTGTGGCTGATGCTGGTTGACTCCTCAGTCCACTTCAGCTCATTAAGTCAGTCCCTCAGGACAGCAATGGCTCCAAAACCACGTTGCTCCCCTCTAATTTCGCTTCTCAAACACAGCACTTCATCAAGGGGCTTTAAAAAGGATGTTCACTGCTCATTACGCACTTTTACACTTATGTGTGTGCACGTGTGTGTGTAGGTTCTGTTTTGCAGATTAACAGAGGAACAGCGGCAGGTGTATCGTAGCTTCTTGGATTCCAAAGAGGTCTACCAGATACTAAACGGGGATATGCAGGTAAGCCTTTTAGATTGTTATAGTGATTTTAACTAGTGTGTTTGTGCTTATGTTTGTGCCTTTGCCATTTGGGGTATTTGTGTTGATCCACACAAGAAGAAGGATGACAATATTCTAGGACATAAAGAAGACTTCCGGCAACAGGACTCGACTTATTCATTATTTAAGAGATGAATTTCATTTTATTTGTGACCCCATAAGCATTTCTATTGTTTAGTTGTATACCCAAAGTAAAATACCCATTTTGAAGTGGCATCAGTGGAATTAAAATTTTCCTGCCATCTAAACTTTGTTAAATCCTCTAAAGTTTGACTTTAATATTCTTTAAGATCCTCTCTTTAAGGAGATTTTTTCAGTTGTTATTTTCACATTAACCAAACCCCTGAGAGAGAGACTTGACCACTTCTTA
This sequence comes from Anabas testudineus, assembly GCF_900324465.2. Lineage (NCBI taxonomy): Eukaryota > Metazoa > Chordata > Actinopteri > Anabantiformes > Anabantidae > Anabas > Anabas testudineus. The sequence continues at coordinate 9,846,219 of NC_046624.1, forward strand.
CCACTGACCAAATGGACGTGGTTGGAGAACCAGGGGTGACAACAACAGATTGAACATACACACACTCACATGGACATATTCAGTGGTCACTCTCAGTCCATTAACCACCATTACTAATGCAGTGAGTGTTGGGCCTTCATCAAGAAACAAGGCCTTTATTGCCCATAAATAAATTATGTAATTCATTCTTGTAGACTAAAGTAAATGTGTTTATTTGTTTAAAGGTGCAGTGCAGTAAAATGCAGTGAAATCTTCTAAGCTTTATATTAGCTTTGTCACCTGCCTTAATGTAGTGTTCATAATAATAGATATGGTCTATTTAAGAAGCTGTTTCATTTTCTTTGTTGATGCTGTTTAGGTATTCTCAGGTTTGATAGCGCTTCGTAAGATCTGTAATCACCCAGACCTTTTCTCTGGTGGCCCCCGGATGCTGAGGGGAATCCCAGAGGACCAGCTAACTGAGGAGGAACACTTTGGTTTTTGGAAACGCTCAGGCAAGCTGATGGTGGTGGAATCACTGCTGCGCCTCTGGTTTAAACAGGGCCACAGAGTCCTGCTCTTCACTCAGTCTCGACAGGTTAGGAACACGTCATTCTAATTTACTCTTAATACATTTTATAAATGTACTTATAGAGCACTTTTTAAAACGTGTTACGAAGTTCTTCACATAAGAAACAAAAAACACAGGTAGCGCCACAAATCCAACTTGAGCAAGCACTAAGCAACAGTGGAGAGGAAAAACTCCATTTAGAGGAAGAAACCTCCAGCAGAACTAGGTTGACGTTAGTCGGCCATCTGCCTCGACTGGTTCGGATGCGGGAAACAATAAACAATAAAACAATAACCAAAATTTAAAACAACTACTACCTTAGTCCTTTGAAAAAACAGTTCCAAAAGATAGATGGAGGAAACTCAATCACATTCATCAAAATTGATAGGAAGTATCTCCTAAATAAGGAGATGACCCTGTTGTATTGATTTTTTTTCCTAAAATAGCAGTTACAAAATTAAAAATATATAAATAGAAATACAATATTAAATTGTTTGTATGAATGCATAAGCAGTTAATTTCTGAATATATTATTACTTCTTCCTTACATCAAATGAATAGCTTAAATTGACGTGACACTTGTTTGTTAATTTTATCTTTTGCTTACAAACTGTGCGTGTGTGTGTGTGTGTGAGAGTGTGAGTGTGAGTGTGAAAGAGAGAGGCCCCAGCTGTTGCAGTCAATACCAATAAGATTATACCTCAGAGGGAACCTGAAACCCTCCCTGTCAGTATCTCTGTCCATGTAATATTAATCTGCACTAATCCTTTTAGAGATAATCCAAACCTCAGCCCCTCTTTCCTTCCCTCTGTTTCTCTCGCCTCCTTCCTACTCTCACTCACTTACCGCTGTCTTTATCATCTTCCCCCATTCCAGATGTTGGACATCTTGGAGGTGTTTGTGAGGCAGAACAACTACTCTTACCTGAAAATGGATGGCACTACCACAATAGCTTCCCGACAGCCACTCATCGCTCGCTACAACGAGGTAAGAATTTGCCATCCTTAATGGCTGTGAGCATTTCTCAAAAAAAAAAAAAAAAATCCTGTCCTGAGGGATAAAGTGCTTCAGTGGAACCTTATAATCTGTTGTTCAACGTATGTCATTATCTGTGTATTGAATTGTGGAGGTGTCAAAAGAGCTGCAATGTATGTCTACAGAAAGTTCTAAAATTGTAATGATAAAAACATTTTTATTCTTTTCACATGCATGACAGATCTTACCAGCATTTTTTTTATTTAAAATGTGAATATGCAATGTAATGTCAGTTTAAAATATATAATTCTGACAGTTTAGGGTGATTTTCTAATAATAAGCCTGCTTGGCAGTTGTATTCTCTCTAAATAGAAAGAAATTTGAGAGGACAACATTTTGTTGTCTTCCTGTGATATTTAAATTTTTAGATGAACATTTTACTAATGACATTAGTGATTAAATGATTAAGATCAAAAAGAAAGATTATAAATGTTGAACGTCATATTCCTTAATCGTCCCCACCTTTCTGTCTTACAGGACAAATCCATTTTTATTTTCTTGTTGACCACTAAAGTCGGAGGTCTGGGAGTCAACCTGACTGGAGCCAACCGAGTCATCATATTTGACCCAGACTGGAACCCCAGTACTGACACACAGGTTAGCATGTGCATGGAGTAATTAAATTAAATTGCCAAATGTTTCCCTTTGTTCTTAATGTCTCTTTTTTATGTTTAAAAAACCTGAGCAGCTATTTACCCCTTATTTACTGTGACTTTCTAACTTAATTATGTGTTTGAATGTATTGTGGTGTTTTTAGGCACGAGAACGCGCTTGGAGGATTGGTCAGAAGCAGCAAGTAACAGTCTACAGACTGCTGACTGCAGGGACTATTGAGGAGAAAATCTACCACAGGTGAGACAGCAGCGTCTGCTTACATGTTTACCTCTAAACAGTTTTGTACAGATGATATTTAATCACAGATCTTAATAAAACAGGATTCTAAAGCATACTGTGTTTTGTGCTTTCTCTCAGCTCCTCTTCCATTTTAGTTGTCTTTCCATTGACTTCACACATTCATGAATATTGGTAATGACATGACTAATTGCTCACATCACTGCTGTATTACTACTCGCACTCTCCCAGTTCTCAGTAATTGAAATGCTTTCCTGCATTATTAAATGGCCAATATAGGACTCCTAAACCGTTGCTCTGTTTGGTTTGTGCCTGTAAAGTGCTTTGAAAAAGCATGTTGGAAGAACTGCAGGGATTCTATTTTGATACCAACAGTAGTGCGGTTAACTAATTTTCTCATCCATCAGCCGAACTACTCTGTGGTGACAGAGGATTGGAGTTACCTGCTGAGGTAAAATAGCAAATTACACACAAGTATCTAATTCTGTATTTTATGTTTTAATTCAGGCAGATCTTCAAACAGTTTCTGACCAATCGTGTTCTGAAGGACCCCAAACAAAGGCGGTTCTTCAAGTCTAATGACATCTATGAACTCTTCACCCTGTCTGACCCAGATGGAGCTCAGGGAACAGAGACCAGTGCTATATTTGCAGGTTCTCTTTGTTTTTCCATTGACCAAATGTCAGATTATCTGTTATATTATAAGCTTTAAGGAATTCACCTAAAATGTTTTTCTTCTCTCAGGCACAGGCTCTGATGTTAAGGCACCCAAGAAACCTGAGAAGCCAAGGCTATCACACATGGCAAACCATGCCAGCCATGCACATAAACACTCCTCAGCAAACCAGAATGCATCTGGTGCACACAGTAGACATTCTGCAGCAGACATTAATGCAATAGGAGATGGAAACGCCTCTCCAAGCAGTAAGAACTCTCAAATTAAACCAAACGTCCCGATGGATAGTCAACACACCAACCAAAATGGCATGCACGTTGAGCCAAATGTAACAGTAAATACAAAACAAATGCTGCACAAAATAACTGGGATGAAGCCAAGCCAGCAGCCAATAACTCAAACTCACCCAGTTCTCAGCGGCACAGTGAAGACTCTTCCCTCACTAGCCCACAGAAGCACAGGGAAAAAAGGAAACACTGTGACTCAGCGGACTCAGACAAACACAAACGTAAGAAACACAAGCACTCCCGAGACGCTCGGTTTGAAGGCCACCGTATCTCCCACTTGGTGAAGAAAAGGACCTACAAGAAAGAGGAGACTGAAGACAATGAGAGAAATGAAAAGAAGAAATCAGATGATTATGTCTTGGCAAAGCTCTTCAAGAAGTCTGGTACACTTTTTTTTGTATTTGCGATCTGATATATAACACATAAATTATTTTCAGTAATCTTCTGTGTTGATGACGTATTTATTTTATAATTTATGTTGATAACTGTATTCCTTGGTTTTTTACAGGTATTCACAGTGTGATGCAGCATGACACCATCATGGAGGCCTCCAACCCAGACTATGTTCTTGTGGAGGCAGAAGCTAACAGGGTGGCAAAAGATGCCCTGAAAGCTCTTAAGGTTTCTCGTCAACAGTGCAGGCTGTCCTACAATAGACCCCCTCCCCCACCTGCAAGGTACGCAGTCTCATTCTGATGTACTGACATAATTTACAGCTTCAGTAATCTGATTTGAAATAAAAAAGTTTCTGTTTTGTCTCTTTTTTTTTTTCCTTGTTTGTTCTTTCAGGAAACGGTTTGGACAAAAGAAGAATTCTCTCCTGGTTGCACCTCCTGTTGAGTCGGCTCCAACTTTGAACAAATGCAAAGTAAAGCAATTTTATTATATATAATACAATATATTAAGTATAGATATAGCAGTATTTTTTTTTTTTTTTTTTTTTTTTTGTAGCCATGTTTTGTAAATTAATCTACTTCTCTCTTTAGGATGCTGCTATTGTAAAGAAGTCAGTGTCAAAGAAACCTGGTACAGCAGCTCATTTCAGTGGGGAGGGAGCAGAAAGTGACTCAAACTCCGCCCCACTCTCCTCCTCCTCCTTGCTGGCCAAGATGAAAGCCCGTAATCACCTCAGTCTGCCCTCCAGCCAAAGAGACGAAGTGGAGGAAGAGGAGGACGGCTCTGGAGCTGCAGGAACAAGCTCCCCTCCAGCACCGCCCACTGAGCATGACGAGCTTTTGGTTGATTTGCGCAACTTCGTAGCCTTCCAGGCGAATGTGGATGGACAGGCCACCACCCAAGAACTGCTGGAGTATTTCAAACCAAGGCTGTCCCAGAAACAGGCACCTGTCTTCAGAGAGCTGCTCAGGAGCATCTGTGACTTCCACAGGACATCTGGTCAGGAGGGGATCTGGAAACTGAAAGAGCACTTCCGCTGAATGATGAACAAAAGACTGAACTGTGATGCATATTGGAGTACTTACCAGAAATGAGCCAGTAGATATAAGCCTAATATATCTGATATCTGTATCTTTTCGTCAACTTGTCAAATTGAGGTGTTTTACATTAATACATTGATCTCAGATTAAAATCGGTGCTTTCACATTTTTACAGTTTGCTATAAAGGACCATATTGTAGGAAAGCTGTTTTAAAGTACAACGACTGTTCGATTTGCTGATAAACTCTAATGGGTAACTGATCATCAGTAAATTACCAGTCTTCCAAGACTTGAAGAAATAAAACAATCGTGGTGTCTAATTTACATTTATTAATGTCAGTTGGTTTGAGTTTTGAGCTTTTTCAAACATTATTGCAGAAGATTTTATTTATGTTTGTTGTTTGCACCTGGTCATACTTGAATTCACTTTTTTGTAACTGTATTACCTTGAGTAAGGATTTACTCATTTATGTGTTGTTTACTTTAAATATTTGTACCTCAGCAGCCTCACTTGTCAAATTTTATAATGTGCTTCTACAATATGAGAAGTGTGCGTCATTCTGTAAATATGACATGTCCCTAGATTTTTTTTTGTTGGATTTTGCAATGACTGATTTTTCTTAAACTGTGTACAAATGTAGTGTGGGTGGGGGGGGGTATGAGGGCCAGAAAGTAAAATACAAGTGATCTACCTCCAATAAAAAGTGGTTATTTATCAACCTCATTTTCCAAGACTGTGAGCCTGCAATGTTTTGCATGTTCATAAATCTTTCACTGCTTGCATTTTCCTGTTTGGTTATTTGAAAAGAACACAGGGTACCAAAGAAAGATGCACTGAATTATTCCCAATCAATATGAATATAAGTGATAAACATGGAGATTGTGCAGTTTAATGTGATGTGTGAAATGTTGATAAAAGTTAGGCCCACTGTCTAAAAGATCATTATGGAGTTGTACCTGAGTTTGGATGACCAAGCTGACCAAGCTCCTGAAATGTAAGTGGTAGATAACAAATAAAAAAAATGACCAAACCAAAATGTGCACAACCTGCTAAAAGTGTACATGTGAAATTGTTGGTAACAAACGGAGACGAGAGTGTAATTTCATTTAGCCACTGAGGCAATCATCCGAGGATGGGTAGGAAAGGCGCTGACAGGAAGCAGAAGGCCTGCACTCTTGTCAGAGTTGTCTAGACCAAATATTGGGATAAAGTTATCAACCGTTATTTGATTTCAATTTTCTCCACGCACCTCGCCGAGGTCATAATAACAACTTTATTTTCAGTGGTGCATAAATTAATTACGCGCATTTAATAACTAAAATATCATTATATTCCCCCTTTAATAACATAAACGCTGCACGCCAGGGAAACCCTTAATAGCGCGGGGCCCTGTAACTGGCCATTATCCGCCTGTAATGATATTACAGAACCAATTACGCGCCATTAGAAGGGATTTTCTGCACTTTATGTGGTTTAGTCCAATCCCGCACTCCTCTTCTAAATTTCAGCTGCTTCTCGAAGCCTCATTTTGCTTCCACCTCAGAGACGCATGGCGTCTGCGCTCTGCCGTCCCAGATGCGCTTTAAAACTAATTGAAAGGGTCCCGCAGCAGATCATTTATCTGAGGAAGCGAAATAAATCGCAGGACCCCTTGCTGTGAACAAAATCAAAAATTTGGCCTTGTGAGTGTTCTACATGCGCAACCCCTTGTAAAGTGGACCCCCTAACACACCCTGACGAGCAATTAACCCACCCGACAGTCAATCTAAAACCCAAAAGCAGTCATCCTCCTTTTTTTAATATATGAAAGAACCAAATAAAAAAGTGCAGCGGGTATGTGTGCATGTTTATGGTTAGGGAATATGCTTGACTCTGGAATAACAATCACTTGTGATGAATTTTTGGCACCAGAGCAGAGCTGCCGTTTGCCACCTTGGGTATATCGCCCCTCTTCCCCTCTCTCTTTCATTCTCTGACACACACACACACACACACGCACACACACACACACACACACACACACACACACACACACACGCACGCACACCAGGGGCTGAGGGTGAGACAGACAAAGCCATGATAATCCGATTAGAAGCAATTAGGCGTGAGATTCTGCGACACTAGCTGAAAGCCTCAACACTCTGCAGACAGTTATACAGTTATAGAGACATCTGGACACTGCCAGAGAGACTCGCAGACGGAGAGATGTAGAGGTGTGATGTGTATGTGCGGGAGTGTGTGGGGGAGAGAGAGAGGGAGAGAGAGAGAGAGGAAGAGAGAGAGAGAGAGCACAATCTGGACACTCCCAGAAAGAGTCAGAGTCGGTGGAAGAGCAGCAGCCACTTCTCTCCAGAGCGGAAACTCACTCACATCAGCATCCTCCCTGCAGGTAGGATGCTCTCTCTCTCTTTCTCACTTCAACTTTAAATTTCCCGAAGTGGCGCACGGTGCCACCTCCTTTTCGGACGATTTCGCGTTTGTTTTCGCGTTTCCACCACCAGATCTACACGGCACTGTAGCCTGATCTGAGGCTTCGGGTTGAAACTTTTTGTCTCTTGTTCCAGGTTCACTCTCGCAGCTCCGAAGACGCACCAGGATGTTCTACTTTCACTGTCCGCCTCAGCTGGACGGAGAGTGCTGCCGCTCCAACACGTGTAAGTTTGCTTTCGGTCCATACAGCTGCGAGTTTTTTATTATTATTATTATTATTATTATTATTATTTTGTCAGTGCATCTCTGAAAACCAGAGCCCGTAAAGTTTTCAAGCGATGCGTGTTTGCGCGCAGCGAGTGAGTCTGTGTGTGTGCGTCTGTTGGAGGACTGAGAACAGGCCCGAGCAGATGTTTTCTTTTTTAATTCTAAGCGATTATCTGATTAAAAAGACGCGGGCCTGTAAAGGGAAAATGTATTTTTCTGCAGTGGCAAATGAAAAGCCTTTCCTATTTTTGCTGCAGTAATCTTCACAGCACTGCAAATACTCATTGTTCGCAGCTTTAAAATTAAAACCTGAATGAGCTCCATGAATATTTCTATCATTTTCTTTTTCTTTGCCACTTATTTCAAGTGGTTACAAAGGGTTAAGCCTTGTTTTCTCTCCGCTGTCTCAATCTGCTGGCTTTTATTTTGGTGAAAAGTGCTGGTGGTTTGGCCCCGGGGCAGAGGGGGCGTTTTGTCCCGGGCACAGATGTTAGATGTCATGGCTCTTAGTCCGCCATGGTCTCTTTCAGGCACCCAACATCAATGTTTCATGCAACTAATGGAAATACAAAATGTGCCAAAGAACACATTTTCGAGCGCTGTCTGCTTTGGCCAGTATTAATCTTCTTAAATCCAAGTTTTTCTTGTTAACATGAACACACTTACTGAATTAATTTGCACATCAACCTGAAATTATAAACCTTCTTTTATTATTTTATTAAGTGACTGAATCCTGCCTAATAAACTTTTTTTTTTTCAGTGAATTCCAGCGGATTTGGCAACCACGCCCCGGCTGATTTTGATGATGGATTCCTACGCAGGAAACAGCGCAGGAACAGAACTACATTTACTTTGCAACAGGTAAATTATTTCCCAGGACTCAAATGTGGAGGATAAGAAATATCTAGCAAAGAAAAAAAAAAAAAAACACGTGTCACTGCATTAAAAGTAAAAGAATAAAAGTGTTGGCAAAGTCTTCAAAACGAGAGGCTTTAACTGAGTTTAACTGATAAGTATCATGACAAAAATGAAGGCCTTCATAATTAGTTTGATACGATGTCAACCTAAAAGGAAGTAACACCATCGCTTCACACATATGAAAATAAAAATACAAGATTAGGAAACCTCTAGAAATGAATATTCGACCTTTTGGAGATCTTGCGTGGGCTCAACTGTAAATTGCCCACTCCACGCATGCAGGAAATGTGATGCCAATTAAGCCTATTTTAGACTTCTTTACTTTTTCATCTCATTTTCATCTCATAGTATGTTTTCTCTGTCAGATGTAAAAGTGAGTTTAAGGTTTTTTTTTTTTTTTTTAAATGATTTTGAAGTAGAATTCAGGGGATGAGGAAAACAATGAGGACTAAAAGGAAGAAAAGAGTAAAAAAAAGTATATGAAGTATTGTTTTGTGATCATGCAGTTGGAGGCTTTGGAGGCTGTCTTTGCTCAGACTCACTACCCGGACGTGTTCACTCGGGAGGAGCTGGCCATGAAGATCAACCTGACCGAGGCCAGGGTGCAGGTGAGCTGCAGCAGCGCAATGTGTCCTGGGCACGTTTGACCATCCCGGAGAGGCTAAATTAAGCCACTCTGTCATTCCTGCGATGTGCTTTAATAACATCAACATAATGGTGAATATTAGATTAGCTTGATTAATCGGTCATTCATAATTAACCAGCGATAATGTTCCTCACTAATTTGTCCGCGTCTCAAAGGTGGAAATACATCATTCATACTCATCCCATTTCCGCGACGCACACAGGAAACGATATGTGCTTTAAAAGAGGGCAAAGCCTGCAACCTCCAAAACTCGCTTTCTCTCTCTCTCTGTCACACACACACACACTTAAAAACAAACACACACACACACACGCACCTTAAATTTGGCAATTTATATTCTGCTCCTGCCCCGCACATATGCGCGGTTATAAACTTGGCCAGATGTAATTAAGTTATGTGTCCTGTATGTAATTTCCTGCATTCCAGATTTGCTTTTGGGTTTTGTTGTGCGCACAGATCTAATTGTGGGAAATATAATAGTTTGCCTTTTGTTCCCCAGGGTCATCTTACTATCGCTTAAACCCAATGGCGGGGTTGATAATGGAATCCAGCGCTGTAAATTAGGGATTGTAAACAAATTATTCCCCTCCTAATCCGATTACCACATTCCTATTATTAAATCTGAACATGAATCCACCGCAGTATGCAGGGATATTAAACTTACATTATTATTAGAAAATAAATTTCCTTTCTGTTGTAGTGTTGTTGCCCCCCTTTTTGTAAAGTGTCAATGGGCCTCCCCCGCATTAAGAGCAGCCGCAAATTGAGATTAATGGAGCAATTATAGCCCATTCAGAGATGGGTGTGTGTGGGGGGGCGCGACTTCTAGCTGGAAGGTGCAGGGGTGAGATAAGTCCATTGGTTGTATTGTTGTCCTGCCACCAAAATGTTGTCCTTTCTTTATGCCGAATGAATGCATGTGTTTTGTTTGGCTGTTGACATCGTTTATACCTCCCATACAATAGAAGGGATGCTGAACACATGCACACCGACTCTAACCTCCATTCACACATCATGATTAATGCCTGCTAGAACCAAGTCCTAATCGAATCTGATGTTGTCAAACAATCACTAAATAGGGAAATAAACGACTTCATCATAGCTGCCTCTCTCTCGGGCAGCACAACTGTCAGTGGGAAGTCATTAAAATATGATAATGAAAAATTGCTCAATTAAATGTTGTTATAGGCAGTGACCTTCATTCGATTAAGATAGCAGAACTTGGCTATATGTTCTCAGCTGTGTGGATTGTGAAGTTTTTGGGATAAGTTGTGGATTGTGAGACTATAGAGCGCTGGTGTGACACATTCAAACGCCCCTTGATATATAAGACCAAAAGCTTTTGGTTAAACTTTGCTCAAACAAAATAGAAAAGTACACAACGTGGATATGTGTTCTGTGATTTGTTTGTGATATTCTAAAAGCTGGAGAAGTGTTGGCATGGATATGAAGTTACATTTGATTCATAAAATAATAATGGGTCATGAAAAATTGAATTGTTTTTCTTTTTGTCTTCCCTTTTCTTTTTTTTTTCAATGCAGGTTTGGTTTCAAAATCGCAGAGCGAAGTGGAGAAAGACGGAGCGAGGGAGCACCGATCCTGAAGGAGGGAAGGAGCAGATGAGTGAGGGTACTCCTCCATCCCGCAGCATCAACTCTCAGTCCCCAGTGGACCAAAGCAGAAAGCAAAAAGAACCACTGGAGATGCAGCAGAGGTGAGAGGAGACTGACAGATTATTGTTAGCAGTCGCTGTTGTTAAACAGTATCCTGTTCATAGGAGAAATCTGTGATGTACACGTTGTGGGTCCAGACTGGTAGTTTTAGATGATGGAAATAAATATTAAGAAGCAATGCTCTTTCTGTTTAACTGAGGATTAAACAGTCAAAGCTACAGAGAAACCCAGCTCTGAAGTGTAAACAGAAGAAAAATCTGAAAATAGTTATTTTTAGAAACAGTATATTATTAGTGTATTATTAGAATAATTAGGCAGTTTAAACTTTTCACCAGATAATTAGATAAATTATATCTGTTTCTCTCCAGTATTAACAGAACAGTGGGTCCTGGTGGTCCGTTCTTCCCATCCTGTATACCAGGCACGCTTCTTAACTCTGCCACCTACGCACAGGCCCTCTCACAGGTCGCCACACTGAAAGGTACATTTCATTTTCTATTATATGGTGAATATCTGGAGTGATTTGATGGTGGTTCACTTGTCTCACTACACATCCCACTTTTGTTTTTTTTTCAGGTAATGGTTTGTGCTCCTGCTGTGTTTCTGATCCCATGGGTCTGTCCTTCCTGCCGCCCTATGGTTGTCAGGGAAACCGCACAGCCAGCGTAGCCGCCCTGCGCATGAAGGCCCGTGAGCATTCAGAGGCTGTGCTGCAGTCTGCCAACCTGCTCAGTGCGGCAACTGGACCCGGTGCCAGCGTGGGAGTCCTGTCCGGAGTCGGCGTGAGCGCAGCCGGGGTTGCGAGACCCTCGGTGGGTCCTGCCGTCGAGGTGCCCAGCGCTGTGGCAAGAGGGGGAGAGCGTTCCAGTCCCAGCCCAGCCACCAAGGTCCCAGTGCTGGGCGGCAGCCCTGACAAACACCCTCACTGCTCCAAGGACCCACTGGAGAAAAAGTGAGGCGCTGGACTTAAAGGTGGATGTACTGATACTCTAAATCTGTGTGATCGTGCCTGTTATTGCTACTCTACTGTGGTCCCATGAGCAACTAAGCACAACCGACTAACTCCAGAAACAGCCTGGGAAAGACTTTGCTGATATTACAATGTGTGGATGCAAACATTAAAATATTTATTTGACAGTAAATTATTATTGTTTATGAGAAATACTGAGTATCTGGGGGCCTTGTTATCCCCATAAAAGCACAAGTGTGGTTTTGGATCAATATCTGTCTTCATGCACTCTTGGACTCTATTTGATGGACAACATAGATACAACATGTGTGCGTCAAAGAGCTATTTCATAATGTGAATATAAATAATACTGATTCAGTTCCTCTCATTTTTTATAAAGAGGACAGATGCTTACATTGTGAATGTTAATGCATGTAAACTGTAAGTATAGAGCTGATGGCACAGCGGTGAGGATTTTGTATTTTGGCAATATGATGTTCATGCCATCAGGTCAGTGTGCTCAAACACTGGCCTCTCGTTCTTTTGATTATAAAGTGAAAGCGCACTTTAATATTAATCAGTCATTTTTAGTGTAAATGTGTACATGTGCCAGAACAGAGTATGTTCATGTGTGAGCCCCATGCGGGCTGAAACAGACTCAGTGACAGAGCGGTGGTTGTCCCTTCCACTCTGTTAGCACATCTGTAGCGCCAGCAGACAGGGAACACACCAATCCTGTTGTGACATGTTCTTTAAAACAATTAAAGATGTAGTCGCTCATGTTTCTCTCCTGTTGCCTCTCTCTCCAGCCATCTGTTCTGATACATTATTTATCAGTTTCCCTTAAAGCCGGGAGAGGAGAGCAATCGTGACTCTTATTATTTATTTACTTTTAGAAACGCCTGGCCTCTCTCTTCCTCTCCGTGCATTTTTAATAAACCATATTAAACATGATATATGCTATTTATTAATGTTGAATTTACATTTTTAAAATGTAAGCTCTCATCATGTTCATCAACACGCTTTTGACACAGTAGTTTATCGCAGGCATTTGTACATTTGTTGATTCATTATTCCTAAATATCTCTCCTCACTAGAGTGACTCCTGAATAAAGGAACAGCTGATCAGTCTGAGAATACTTAACCGCAGCGCACACAACCAGTAGTTGGGCTGATTCAATTTGCGTCCTTGAGGATTTTCAGGAAATTACTTTTGATAGTCAATAACACAATTAAGTAAACTACACACACATTATCATGAATAATTGATAAGAAATTATGTATTACCATGAAGTACTGGTTCAATAATTGATGAGGCGACACCCTGGTGACATAGAAGAGGGAGATAATGTCAGAAGTCGTGCCAGGTTGTGCAAAGAGCACTGAGCACTCAAATCATATTTTTCATGTCATTGTGTGTGTATTTTGTAAATATCCCACAAATATTCCAATAAAGTGACACTTTTCACAGACGGTGAATCACTCTCTGGTGCCATTATCACAGGGTTTTTATGTTATTGGCACATGACATTTCCACACAATCCAAACCAATAAATTGGCACTTGTAGGCAGAAACATCAAAATTCTGTCAAAATAAAGTTTTAAAAGCTATCATGGCTCATCTTTATATATTTGGTAACTTTGTATTGTAGGCATGTTGTATAGCAGGTGATTCGTGGCCTCTATTCATGCCTAAAATAACATTACCAAAAACATCAGGTCCTAATATAATGATTTTGCTTTAAGTGCACGAGAGAGCTCCAGAGCAAAGATGTTAAGCCCTGTGACATGGCAGCTAATGATAACACAATATCCTTATACAAATCAGCTTCTCTTCCAAAAATGCACCAATACGGACAACAGACTCTAGCCAACTCATACAAAGACGTGAAAAACACATTCAATCTTTCCAAAATTGAATACAGTAGTTGTAGAATTTAATCATTAGCCAAAACAAAGGATGCTGAAGTTATAATGACTCCGATCATCATTAAGTTTTGCATGGTGCCCATAATTCACTGCTTTAATATTTCATAAACAAGTCAAGTTGGTGTTGACATTCAGCTGTGCATGTGGCATCATTGATAATTTTCTGTCACCTAAAAAAAGTCCTGAGGCGGTTTTGTTGAGCATTGTTATATCAAATTAGCTGGAGAGCAGCCAGAAAAGCAGACAAACATGGTGAATATGGGGGACAGCAGTTGAACTCTGTTCTTACATTGCAGTTAATGGGCTTCTTTTGTTGCAGTAATGAAATATTTTGCAGGGATGTGGGGAAATATGTCCTGAAACAGGGAGATGTTGTGCACACGCACCCATCCGCAGACACACAGACAATATAAGTCACACAGAAAAAGACAGTTTGCTCAAGAAAGACTGGAACATACATACTTTTTTTTTTGCCTGTCATTTGATGCAACACCTAAATTTTACTATTTAAGGCTTCGAGTGCATTAAGGCCCAGTACACCTAAGAACAAAAATATCTGCTACATTATCATCTGTGCTTTTAATTCCTGCAACAGAGCTAATCAATAACCCAATCAATTAGAATCAATTAAGCTTATCTCTAAATGGAGATAATACAAACAAAGCATATCTTAATGCAGCAAGTAATGTGCCTGTCTGCTGTCTGCCTCAGCCACAGCTCTGCTCCTCCTTACTCAGCACAGGGAAGAGCATCCTCAGCGATTGTGATCAATGCTTACAGTGCTCAGTAGTTTAAAAAAAAAGTACTGCATTGAGTAGTACAAAGATAAATCAAATATCAATATCAAAAAAGCAAAACGATTTCAGGATAGAGACATGGAATTGGGCATTCATTCTTAGTTTGTCCACTAGAGGGACTTAGTGAGCAGGAAACTTCCCCCGGCTCCCAACAACAGGCTTCATTTCAAACCTCAGTGGCAAAATTGAGGTTTGTGGATAAACACACGCTGCGTAATTTTTGCTGAGGGAAGTTTTTGCAAATTAAATTTTATTAATCAAAACCATTTTTAACAAGTGCTGAGTATTGAGGGCCCAAAAGTAAGCAGCAAAACAAGGTGCATGATGATGTTTGAGATCTATGACGCTGATTACATCATAAAAGAAGATTGGGGATGGATGTTATTGAGTGACAGAGAAAAGTAGGAGAAAATGGTGGTGGAGAATTAAATATGGGTGGAGACGGAGGTTGCATAAAAAGGAGAAAAGAGATTAGTTAAAAAGTGATTACCTCAGCCTTTCCTGAAGTTTAGTGAGCTGTATGGAAAACCATCTGTGTGTATGTGTGTGCTTGCGTGGGCATATGTGGAGGAGTGCGTCTCCATTAAGGCCCATGTGTGTGTGTCCATCATCCTGCCTGGCTGGCCCTGCACCCGCCAAGAATCCCAGGAAACTATCTGCTACAGCAATCTCCTATTATAGCAGTGGGCTGCAGGAGGGGAGGGTGTAAGGAGAAGGATGGAGGGGGGCGGATTATGAAAGCATAAGCCATGCCCTGCCACTGCCTTATGGCCTTTTCTGCTGGGGGTGAGTGAGGCCGTAGCCAGGGAGATTAGACGACCAGAGTTTAAATAATGACAGACATGAGTATAACAACTCAAACATATTAAAAAATATCAGTAAAATCATTAACAAAATGTGACAAATCTGCTCAAATATTTTTGTATTACAGTCAGCGGGTTAATAAAAAGCTTAATTTAAGTATGTGGTGACGATAGCAGGTGAGTATTCACCAAGAGCCACTTGTTGACTCTCCATACAGTGATCTCAGTTCTGTTTAACGAAGAGGGTGACACTCCAGTATGAGGCAATTGAGTTATTTATGTCTCCCAGGGGGGCACCCACGCAGCACTGCCTCCTGCACCCCCACCCACTCACCCACCCACCCAACGCTCACAATAACAACACATCTTCTGGAAATTAGGTTTTTCTCCTGCTTTAGACCCCAGAACCTCCTCATCTATTAGTAGCACTTTCCCGCTTTGCTGATAGTTAGCTCTAGCTCCTAATGGTGAACATTTAGCTGTCCAGATTTATAAATAGTTGAGAGGCTGTTTGTTTCATCCAGCTGACACTCGACACCAAAGGATCTTGCAGAACCGCATGCTAGCTGAAGCACTCATTCTGTCCCCTGTGGTAGTCGCTCTCTCTGGGACAGCTCCTCTATTTTTTATGGTCTCCAAGTTCCCCTACCTGGCTCTGGTCAGATGCTCAAAGACGTGACTCTGAACTGTACAGAGGTTTTTCGCTTTGGATGTTTGTCGGTAGAAATAGCCAGAGGTATCAGAGGGGGCTTGTTGAGGTGACAGGGGATCAGATCAGCAGGGCCCTTTTTTTGGAGAGTTGGAGCTTAGGAGTTTACAGCAAGGCCCAAACTATGGATTTTAAAATCGAAAGGTAAGACATAATCTCACTCACTCTGCATTTTTGTTAATTTTGGGAGAGGGACAGTTAATAATATTATATTACTAATATTAAAATAAAACTAGATGTCAGGAGAAAAGTAAAACAATAGTTATACCTAACCTTACCTTTATGAATGCTTTTTCAGTTAGATTTAATTTTAACAGTGGAGTTTTCATACAGATCTATAAAAGGAAACCACCCACCCACCAAATTATAGATATAAAATAGATTCTGATGTCATTCTGATGACAGATGCTGACATTTATAAACATTTAGTCATATCCTTTCAGCTCTCAGGAGTTACTGATTTGCTGCTGTTCAGTCTTCATTTGGAGCTAAATCCCTCTCAAAACAAGGCCTTGTTGGTGTCAGGTTTTAGAGTTGGAGGCCTGTCACTGGACAAAAATAAACTTGTCACATGCAAGAATGAACAGAAATCATCCTGGCAGTTTGACGATGGAGATTATTGTTACAAATAAGTCTCAAATTCTGGGAAATGACTACTATGCATAATTTTTCTTTAATTTTAAAGCATTAATTTTCCTTCTTTGTTTTCAAGTAAATTCATATTTCTCTACTGAACAGAATGTGTGTGAATGTGAAAATTATAGTGTTTTTATAGTGAGTTTTTAAGCTTTCAATGGCTACAAATTGATGCTTAAATGCCTAAAATTAGTGCAACTATAAAAGATGTTCCCTCACCTGGCTGTGATTTTCTAATTTGGGAGAAAACCACAGCAGACATGAGAACTTGTTTTCATCTCTGCCCCAGTTTTTTGATTATTGACTTTGCCCAGCAGTGCAGCACTGTGGCATGTAACTGTTCCATAGATGCGCATGGGCTGGCCTCCAGGTCAGAGGATATTGATGGGTATTCTGAGCAAGGTGACGGCTGCCTGGCAGCTGCAGTAAATTTAACCGGAACGTACCCATGACGCCCCAGTTGCCTCTTAATGTACCAACATTTAATTTTAAAATTACAAGAGAGGGGCCATGTCATATGAAGGCAAATTATTTGATTGTCAGGTTGTTGAAATTTATTTTAAATGATTGGGTTCATTTTTAAAGTATAATTTTAAAAACATTTAAATTCTTTGAAATAAATATAAAAACCCTACCTTACTCGTGGTGACTGAGAACAAGAACATTTATTACAGTAAACTGAGTGTCATAACACTCAATCATTGGCCTTTCCTGTTTCAGATTTACAGAAAAGAAAAACCGATTTAATTTATGAAACATTTGCACAGAGTGAGCAATATCCACACTATACCTTTCTTTTAAATGGGACATTTTAATGACACATTAAAATGTTTCAGGTGATATTCTAAACTTATACTAGCAGTAAACTTCTAATGTCTCTGAAATCTCACTTTAGAAGCGCTTTTAAGTAGTTTTCCAAATGCTTTCTCTGCGCTGAAGTAAAACCAAATGAGTTTTACTGCAAGATTAGTTTTCAGTCCATGATAGCTCTAAGTAGACTTGTTTACTCATACACTCAAAAACAGTTAATGAAATGTGTTGATCTAACTTCTCAAACATCGCATTGACATTAAAACATTATTAATGTGACATGTGTAGACCAAACCATCACCAGTGTCTGTCATTTAATGCAAAGACAAACCACCTAACACTACAAATGTGTGTGCGTCTTTGCGTGTGGTCATCTGAGTCTAAAGATGTGTTCTGCTTCCCCAAAATAACTCACGTGAGGCCGTCTTTACTTCGCCTAGCAACAGTGTAGTTTTATTCACAACATGTCTCTGAAGGTCACAGCGATTGAATGAAAGGATTTACAGGGCTGTTTTCAGAAGCACATACAGTACATTGCTGCTTTATGCAATGCAAAAAAAGACTTCTTATCTAGGCCAGCTATCATAAATTAAGCACCACGTCAAATGTATTATAGTTTCTGAAATTATCTCTCATCAAAGAATAAAATGTGTGTATAAATCTATTGGATCAAAGTGGAAAATTCAGCACAGGCATAATTCAAACACTACTAATAAAGAGTTTTTTTAGATGAATGTTAATGTGAGCACATGGTCAAGTTCTGGTTCCTCCTTTCTTTTTCTTCTGCAGGAGAAGTTCTACGACTTTTTGGACAGATGTCAACTAAAAGACACAATGCCTTAGGAGCTACTAGCTGTACAACATCCTGACCAAGGGCCCCAAATCTGGGTCCTGCAGCTCCAGCAGCAGGCACAGTGTATAATTTTGAGGTCTGCGTATGCATGAATGAATGAGCAACTGAGGACAGAGCTCTTTCTTAGCGAGCCTGCATGATGACCTCAGTTGAGAAGCGCCGCTCAAGCCGAAAAAATGGTGGTCATCGAAAACACAGTGATGGAGGTTACAGCGACACTTCTAGTGGAGGGTCCTTTCTAGATGAGACTGACCGTGAAGTAAGCAATCTGACGGATCGAGCATTCAGGAGTCTCTGCATTGGAGATGAGGCTGTTTATAATGACTCAGACTGCTTGTCTTCACCCTGCACCCAGAGAGACAGACAGCTGGCCTTCAGCCAGGGTGGCCTGGGCAGAGACAGAGAGAACAGAGACGAACTTAAGAGAGCTGCACACGAGAGCTTCAGCCTCAGGGTGCAGCAGTATGGACAGGACTGGATCCACGGAGGAATGTACGGGGCTGAGATCCATAAAGATCCACAGTGGGAGGTCTCTGGGCAAAACACACAGGGGAGAATTTCAGCCACATTCCAGCACTCCTTTGTGGAAACTTCTAAACACGAGAAATCTTTGAAGGAAGAACATCTGTCCTTCCTCAGCAATGGAGCCACTGAGTTGAGTTTGCAGCAGCGCAGAAGCCACTCCAGAGTTTCCTCTCTCATCAGAGCTTTTAACTCTGATGGATCAGGAACGGATGGCAGACTCAGAGAGTGGAACGATGAGACAAGCTGGGACAAATCAGCTCTGATGAGTATCCAAAGTGAACTTTCTGAATTCTCATACCAGCAAGATTTTAACAATGGCCATTTCCCTTCAGCTGGTCCATTCTCATCCCGAGACACCAACCTCTACTCCTCTGAAGTAGCAGCAGTGACTCACATGAATTCTGAATCCTCTTTTATGAGATCTTCTCACAGTAAACACAGCATGTCTGCGCAGGTCAACTGTAACTCTAACTTTTTTATACACAGTGAGTTCAGTCCCTTCAAAGTCTGGAGGGACCATAACAGGTTTCCCTTTAATCAAGGAGAAGTATCAGGGTTTATGCACTGTTCAGAGTTTCCTAAGTGGTATGAGACACCAATGTACAGGGAACTTTCACTTGAGACCCATCCACAGGGTCCATATAGGTTTGATGAGAGGGGTATCAGAAATCCAAGGAATAGCTTTGCACCTGGGGTTCGTCCTACTCCTCCTCGCTCCACATCAACATCCAAAATGGTGCAGAAAACTTCAGCCGTAGAGAAACGCTGTGAGTCAGAGCTGACAAGTCATTACCCCCACAGGAAGCGGACACAGAGCCTGGGAACTAACAGGCTCCCGTCCCAGCGCCCATCAACTGCATCACCTGGAACTGAGATGTCTCTACGTGTCCAGGACACCATCAGCTCCACAGAAGCCCTCAGGCAAAAAATCAGAATGATGACAGAGCAAAATGTGGCAACAGGAATGACAGCAAATCAACAAGGAGTGATTTGTAGCAATGATAATTTAATTCCCTTTGGCAACACATCAGTAGCAGTGGCACAAAGTGTTTTCAACAGTAAATCAAGCACAACTCCCTTTAACATCAGCCAGTTGCTAACACCAGTAGTCCACACACATCAAGAAGGAGAGACTACAGGGGTCCCACAGAACGTAGTTTCACCTCAACCCGTGGAACATCCTCCAGTTCGAGCTGAAAGCAGGGGAGCCACTTCTGATGTTAGGATGTCCAGCTACAAATCTAGAGCCACTAGCCTACTCTTCAATCTCAAAGACAACAGGAAAAGGGTAAAAAGCACCTACAGTCCTACTAAATTTAAAGGTTTAGAAGCTATAGATAAAAACAAACAGCCCACTGTCCAGGAGCCTAGAGACATTGTGATAGACATACCCGATTTTCCAGATTCAGACATTCAAGTTTCCTGTGTACAGGAAGCAAGCAGGACAAATGCTGCCTCATATCAATATGTAAACCAGTATGATAACACAGGATTATCACTCACAACACTAAATTCTCAACCTGCATCAGCACATACAGGCCAGAATCCAGAACACACTTTAAACAATTACCAGACAGCTGAGATACAAGGTGAGATGGTTCATCAGGCTGGGTTCACTGGCCTCATAACTGGAAATTACCCTAGAAATCAGCTGGTTAACGGACAAAATCTTCAAGAACATTTATTGCCTTTTGCTCCCTATAAGCAAGGCATGATAGATCATGTAGAATCTCTTGGAGGAGATGTGAACAGGCTTAAACCATCTTATACAATTGCAGAAAGGCAGAGGCTAAATGCTGACAACAATCAAATCAGAGAATATTTAATAAGTGAGGAAAATACTGAACAACATTTTAATGAAACAGTGGGAGGGGAATTCACAAAGGTGGATAGATTTCAGCAGCTTAAAGACAACAAACATGATTACAGTAATGTGTCCTCACAGGATAGGTGGAGACAGACAAACAGCCCAGATACAGAGCAGCTCAGTCTGAAAGCAGTTATCTCTCCTTGGAAACAAGAGATAACCGCTTTAATAGAAAAAGACCAATATCCACGGACCTCCCAGAGAGCAGGTGTGATAAAGGAGGAACTAAATTTATCAAGAAACAAATACAGAGTAGAAAATCATCAAAGTATAAATAAAGAACTCAAGAGAACAGAGTTGGGGGAGAGCTTTGATGTTGCATATTGTCATAAAAGGACTGGGTTGTTCAATCCTAACATTTCCAACCAACAGCCACAATATGCATTTGCAGATGACAACATAGAGAATCAAGCAAATTATGCACAACAGCCTGGATCATTTAGGGACAAATATGGACTTCAAACATATTATAGACACAGTGGGGAAAATGAAATTAAAGAAAATTATTTTAAACAGAGTTATAACAACCAGAACAAGCAAGAATATAGAAACCAAGACAATCTTTATTTTCATGAAGACAAAACTATGGTCATGCAAGAAACGGGTCAGAGAAAACAATATACGCAAATTTTGGAGGGTCATGAAATGCAGAGTGCTCAGTCAACAGAACCTAAACAGGATATGCAGAAAAAATCTTTATCTCTCCCTGACATGGCATCTACTCGTACAACAGCAAACCAGGTAAAGAACAGACAGTTTGTTGAGGTCATGGCTGAACAGGTCACAAAAGAGCATATAAAAGCACAACAAGGCCAAGCAGAGCTGGCACAAGCTCAGCCTTGGACTCAAGTGGAGCAGCCTAAAGTGGAGTCTGGGAGGTTAATTTTAGCAGGACACACTAGTTCAGAGAAAGTCAAAGCTGAACTAACAGAGCATAAACGAGTAGAACAGGCTAAAGCAGAACACATTAAAGAGGAGAGGAGAACAGGAGAACAGATGGAAAAACAACCAGAGCAAGCCACATTAAAGAGGGTAACAGAGGAGCCCAAAACTTTTGTAGAGGAGCCCAGTGTCATGCACATAAAAGAAAAAGAGGGTGAGCAGGTAAAAGCAGAACAAGCTGAAGTAGAGAGACTAAAACAACGCATGAAAACTGAACTGGTTATAAGAGAGCAGACTGGGCAGGCGACAACACAGAAACCTGAACAAACCATAAGAGAAAGACTCAAAGCAGAGCAAGTAGAGGAAGAATTAGAAAGAGAAGGGCAAGTTGAAAGAGAGTGGAGAGAAGCAGAACAAATCAAGACAGAAAAGGTTAAAGGAGAACAGACTAAAGCGGAGAGTAAAAAAGCAGAGAAAGCAAATCAAGAGCAGATAAATGAGCAACAAGCTCCAACTAAAGTAGTTGAAGTGGAAAAGGTCAAAGTAAAAAACATTAAAACAGAGGAAATCAGAGAAGAGAAAAATGAGGAAGATTCAATTGAAACAGGTCAAGTAAATGCAGAGCAATCTACAACACAGACAAGTAAACCCAAAGAGGTAAATGTTGAAAAGAGAAAAGGAGAACAGGTAAAGATCAAGGAACAAATCAAAGTGGAGCTAATTAATGCAGAGTTCACAAGGACAAATAACATACAGGGAAAAACAACTAAACCTGTAGCAAAACTAACAATGATGCAACCTATCAAAATTGGACCAGATAAAGTTGAGCAAGTTAAAACAGAGTTGGCTAAAGCGAAAGCAGAATTGGCCAAAATTAAGAGGAAAATGAAAGGAGAGCAAAAGGAGAGAGCTGGAAATGTTGTCACCATAAGAGAGGATAGTATTACCAACAAAGATCTTACTTTAAGGTTAAATCTGAATAAAAATGAAGATTATAATGTAAAAGATTACGCAATCAAAGTGCACCAACAGAGGGAAGAATCACTTGTAAAGACAAATAGTAAAGATCAAGCTGACCGAGTTGTTGATGATTATGACCGCCTGAGGGAGAAATATGGTTTTACTGATGCAGTTTCAACAAACAAAAACAAAGTGTCAACTGTAGAAAATCCTTTTTCACCTAAAGACAAAGAAATACCTTCTTTACCTCTAGATAAACATGAGACAATAAACACTGAGGAATCAAAACCTCTAACAGGTAACATAGAAAACAAGAGGATGGCAGAGAGTGACTATGTGTACAGTGAGTCATCTAAAGAATTTAAATTAACCGGTGCTAACTATCTATTACCTGCTACTGTGAACAACAGAGGAAATACTGACACTGTTATTGATAAAATGAGGGATCCCAATGTTGAACAGTTGGAAAAATATGACCCTGTGAAACAAACTGTTTTTTCACAGCAAAGAGATTCTGATTTGAGCAAACCGTCCTCCCTTGAAAGAAAACCTAAGTCAGCAGAGCACAGTATAGGCCCAGCTAAAGATTCACATTGCATTCCTCCGAGAGCATTATTGCATAAAGAGAGAGTGCAGACCAAGCAGGAAATTCTGACCTCCAAGATAAAAGCTCATGCTGAAAAAGAGATTTCAGCAATTAAAGAAAAGGGCTTTGGTATGCGAGATGGATTTATATCCAAAAATTCTACCAAGCAAATAGTAGGTAGTCCAAGTATACGACAGAAGCCAGCACCACAAGAAGTGTCTAAAAAGCATGGAAGTACAACGTCCAGTAACATTACACCAAAGCACCAGATGGAGCCTTCAGGAATACAGATGGCACCAGTCAAGTCTATTTCACCTCCCAGCTCTGCTATAATACCAGTTACATCAGCTTCAAGCACCAGTCAGTTGGTAGACCATTCACAGAAACAAGTTCCCAAAGACCCAGAAAAGAGCAATGACAATGTGTTAGAACCACACATAGATGCAAAACAGATGGGAAGTTGTGCAATGAGCATAGATGAGGGCATGTTGGAAAATCAAAAGAAAGGAAAACACGAAGCAACTGAAGAAAACTATGGAAAACAGAAACAGGGTCTTAAAGACAATCCTGTTATGAACTCTAGCCATCTCAACAAGAAGGAGGATCCACTTCAAGCTATCACTCTAAATGCTGAAAGCTCCAACCCTATGACAGCAGAAAAGGGAGAGAGCAAACATGAAGCTGTTCTTGAGAGCTCAGCGCCGTCTTTGAATCTGATCTTTGGTCAGAACGAAGGACCTGTGGCTGACGACAGCTTGCAGATCATGGGAATCATGGTTACAGTACGAGAAAGAAAGCCTTCTCTGAGCAATATTCATGAGGATAACAGCACTCTAGAACAAATAAATGCAAAAGGGAGAGAGAGCAGTAATTCAGATGGAGATAAGAGTCATCCCAGTAATTCTGAACTACGCAAAGATGATGCATCTTTAATGGACGTTAACACAGCAGCAACAAAATGCACAATTGTACAGGAAACTCATCCTACAGTGAAGAAGGATCAAACTAATGGCCGTCTGGAAAATGTGCAAGAAATCTCAACTCTAGAGATGAGGAAGAACATTGGATCAGAGAATATCACTGAGAACCAGCTGGAGAGTTCTTCTGTAAATTCAAGACCCCAAAGGAAAATACAACTCCAAGATCCACTAGCTGAAAAAGGAATCCCCTCCCCAGTCACTGTACCTGCTAAAAATAGAGAGTTGGCCGAAACTCAAGTCAGTCTCTACAAAGAAGACACGATACTGAGAGAAACTGTAATGTCACAACAGACCACAGAAAATAACCCAAAGAATGATGAAATAAACAACAAGGCTGAAGAGCAAAGTCCACACAAAAGGAAAACCCCAGATACCAGTGAAAACTTCACAGCCAAAGTGTTGAACATGCCAATCAACTCCAAGAATGATTTTTACAGAGCTGATGTTGAAACTGTGCCAAGTGTCAAGTTATCAGTGAAAGAAGGTACGACAGCCATCATAAACCCATCCGGAAGCAAGAACATAGATGGCAAGAGTGCACCTCTACTGGAGGAAAAGGTGCATGACTCACCACCAGCAAAGCAAGCCAATGAAACAAGCCAATCTAACAATCTAACTCAGAATGAAAACATACAAATATCTCCAAACATTGAACAGAACAATAAAGTGGATGGAAATGTGCATATAGACAGCATTGCCATCAGCGTTGTGTCAGCAGTAACTGATAAGGAAAACCTGAAACTTGAAGGAAAACATTTTATAACAACTGATGCTTCTAATGTAGGCACAGCTAATGAACATAAACAAGTTGCTACATGTAGTTACAAAGAGATAATGAGTCCTTCAAACAATGAAGACAGAACTGAAAATCTTACTTCAGCAAGCACTGAAAAGCACATGCAGGACAGTTTGGAAGACAAATTGGCGGTACAATATGTATTGTCCAGTGTGAGAAAACTGTCAGATTCAATGAAAATAAACAATAAACAGAACAGTATAAATGCAACCAGTGTAACCAATACTCAAACTGAATCTGGAAAGCCTGAAAAAGAAGAGAACATTGGGAATTTAGCAGATGAGTCAAAGTTACAAACAATGGAGGGTGACTACTTTCAAGTGCAAGGGTTAAAAGAAACAAAAAGCATAACTGTTGCCGACATATCGGATGGTGCTTTAAAGGGACGTGAATTTCTTGGTTCACTACCAAACAAGGCAGTTGTCAGCAGTGAATCATACAAGGCAGAAAAAGATATAGTTCTGGATCAAAGTAAAGCAATGGAATCAACTGTAAATGTTGGAAATGAGAAGATGAAAAGGAAAAACCCAGAAATAGCATGTAAGTGGGATTCGATACAGAATGATGGCCCCACAAAGGAACAGAGTATTAATGACAAGTTGGAGGCAGGTCAAGCTAATCACACTCGAACACATCACACAGAGAACCAAGCCATTTTAGCAATAAGAGAAAGACATCAGAGATCGAGATCGTCACATTCAGCAAGGGAAAATGTTAATGTTAAGGAGAAGCCTGAGGGTAAACCAAAAGAAAGGGTATCGACAATACCTGAGATATCAGCCATTGCAGACTATGCTAGATTAAAAGTAATTGTTTCAGAAGACCGGGAAAACACAGTTCAGGAATTTGCACCCAACAAAAAAGAAGGATTCTTCCCTCTAATCCAAACTCGCCATAGCAGACGCCCAGTGTCCACTGCTGACCTAAAAGATCTCTCTGTGAAAGAGAGAAATGTTCCTAGTAAGACAGAGATGAGTGCCAAAGCTAACAAAGAACCCAAACCAATAGTATTCCCCATCACAGAGAAAGAACACCAAAAAACCGGGATGTTTAAACTGGGAGACAAAGAAAGACAAGACAAATCAGTTTTAGATGTCAAATGTAATGAAACACATGTACAACATCTCACAGACATAAACAAGACAAAGGTTCAGACAGAACAAATGGATCAAACTGATGAAAGTTTTCATCCGTCAAACAGTTACAAACTGTCATCAACTGCAGCCAACAGACCAAGAAGTACTTATGAAGGATTTACATATTTGGATAAAAATACTGGTCCACAGGCAACTTTAGGGCAAATTGAAAAGAAAGAGAGCATGAAGACTGATGAGAGGACTGAAAAACTGACTGAGGAGGGGAAGCCAAATAAACAAGTTAACCGTGCAACTGTACAAGAGGAAATCAAGGCAAAACAGCAGAACAGAGCAAAACAATGGGAAGAAAAAATAGATTCTAGATTAGAGGACCACAAAAAAATAGAAAACACAAGAGTAAAACACATGATAGAGCAGAGTAGAGCTTCTCTGGCTGATGAAGAGAGAAGATTCATTCAGAAAGAAGAGAACATGACAGTTAGAGAGCAGCCAGCTATAGCCATTAAGATCAAGGAGAGCCAAGAAAAACTGGGAGAAGCTGAGAAAAGAGCAGAGAAACAAAGAAAGGCACAACAAACAGAGGAAGAAAGAGCTGCTCAAGAACAACATGAGCTGAGAGCAAGGCAGAGAGAAGAACGAATAGGAATGAAAGACTGTGAGGAGAAGCTAAGAATGAAGATCGTAGAAGAAGGTAGAGCAAAACTCAAAGGACAGGAAGATCAAATAAAAAAGAATGAGGAGATGAAGAGGTTGAAACAGCATGAGGAGGAGAGAGCTGCTCAAAATGAACATCAAAGGAGAGCTGCACAAGAAAAAATAAATGTATTAGAGGAGCAGCAAATAAGAGCTACTCAGGGGGAGCATCAAAGAAGAAGCACACAAGAGGAGCAGCAGAGGAGAGTTGCACACGAGGAATGGCAGAGGAAAGCTGCGCAAGAAGAGCAGAAAATGAGAGCCGCTCTAGAGGAGAATCAGAGGAGAGTTTTACAAGAGGAACAGCAGAGGAGAGCAGCACAAGAGGAACAGCAGAGGAGAGCAGCACAAGAGGAACAGCAGAGGAAAGAAGCACAAGAAGACCAGAAAAGAAGAGCTGCTCTGATAGAGGAGCAGAGTCAAGCCAAGTCAATTGAGAAGATATTTGCAGATATTGAGGAGAAAAAGAATAGAAAACAAAGTGAGGTTGAAGCTGCACAAATTTCGGAAGAGGAAAGGAACAAACTGATCCAGGCGCAGAAGACAGCAAATCATCAGACTGAAGAGAATAAGAGAGAAAGACAGAAAAAAGAAGAATGGAGGAGAACTCAGAGAGAGGGGGAGGAGGAGAAAACAATCATACAGAAAAGGGAACAAAAGCAAGCCAGAGTCGAGAGAACCAGCCTATATGAGGAGAGCCATGCAGCACTGACAGAGAAGGAGACGAGAGTAACACAAGAACAGGTTGTATCTCAAAGAGAGGATGAGGTCAGAGCTAAAAAGAGAGAAGAGGAAGAAACGTTAGAAGCGCACAGAGAAATGGACACAGGTCCTGAGATGGAGGAACAGAAAAG
This sequence comes from Anabas testudineus, assembly GCF_900324465.2. Taxonomy (NCBI): domain Eukaryota; kingdom Metazoa; phylum Chordata; class Actinopteri; order Anabantiformes; family Anabantidae; genus Anabas; species Anabas testudineus. The sequence goes on from NC_046624.1 coordinate 9,873,716, forward strand.
AGCAGCACAGATGATGGATGCTCTCCAGTACTATGCCATCAGTTCAAAGGAAACAGAGAGGAAACCAAGGGAAAGGCAACAAAGAAACAATCCATCAGGGCCTGAGCTAACTGAAGACTCTAGGCCTTATAGGCCACCTGCCCCTGCATCACCAGCTCCATCTTTACCTCGTTCCAACACTTCCTCCCCTGCTCTAGGAGCTAAGCCCTCAATGTTCAGGGTGAAGGATAACACTATCAGAGGTTCCTCTTTCACCAAGTCAGTTAAACCACGCTTTCATAAGAACTTTGGAGAGGATTTCCGTGTGGGTTCACCTTTGGAGAGAGGGTTAGAGAGAGGAGAGGAAGATCAGGAGTTAATGAGGCGCAGGGCTGTAACCCCTGTTCATCCAGACACAGGGTTAAAAAGACTGCTTACAATCAAAGAATCCTCGACCTTTCAGCCAGCAACTTCATCAAAAGATTACTCAGCACCTCTCCCACAACACAGGCCGTACTCCAGAAGGAGCATTGCTCTGGATGAAGACGACTCCCGGTCTGTCATCAGCAATATGTCAGAGGACGTGGAGAGTTTTGCGACCTCTGCAACAGACTTGGCAGATGTACGAGCCCTTTATGACTATGACAGGCCAGAATCAGCCTGTAGCTTCAGCAGCGATGTGTCCCGTTCTTTGGGCAAGCCTCCAGCTGTTCCCCCAAAGAGTGAGAAAGCTTTGCAGAGGGCAAAAAGGTTGACATCTCGGAGGATAAAGAAAGAGCTGTCCAAAGCTGCAGTGGATCGTAGCGTAGTTGAAAAACCTCCTCAAGAAGAGTCCAATATTCTTTCATCTTCCTCCACTGAGGTACACTCCTCCAATTGTCGTGCTGTGGCTTCCCCTCATTGTTCCCCACCTGTCTCCCTTGCTCATGCTCCAACACTGGGGTCTAGCTTGCTTTCATCCCACACAGAGTATCAATCTTCTCACAACTCTGTCCATGCTTCCCCTCATGCCACTGGTCCGATCTCACTACCAGCTGCCTTGCCACATGCTGCTGCCCTTGTTTCCCTTCCTGTTGCCTCACCTCATGCTGCTGGCTCTGTATCCCACACTGCAGCTCCTAAAACAGTTACTCATGTTCCCTCTTCTCCCACTCTCCATCATGCCAACCACCCAGCTCCAGTGACACAGTACCATGTAGAGTCAAGTTATCCCCAGTCCTACCCACTGACACAGCGAAAGGTGCTTCAAGACCTCAGATCAGGTCAGTATTACGTAGTGGATGTGCCTGTTCAAGTAAAAACAAAGACTTTCTTTGACCCAGAAACAGGAAAGTATGTTCAGTTGAATGTACGTGAGTCTGGCAAGAGCACTTCACAACCTCAATCCCAGCAATCACACCCACAGTCTCATCTCCAACCTCAAACGCAAGTGAAGATGCAACAACAGCCCCTTTCCCAGGCCTCTCCAGCTGGCAAACCGTTATATCATATATCATATCAAGGCTATCATGGTTATCCCCAAGCTTACCAACCAATCAGCTCTGTGCTACCCCACGGGTCATCTGTGACTCTCCATCAGGACCAACAGCCTGTCAGGGAGAACCACAGCTATGGATATCCAGCCCCTGAAATGGGACAAAACTCTGAAGGGCACTGCTATAGCCCAGAGAAAACACCATACATGGACACAGTTAATGATACAGAAAAAACATATAATAGAGTTTACAACACACATGGCTCAAATGAGTCGTTCCCACAGTGTGACACAAACAGCCAGCTTGCAGGAAGCTCAGTGTGTGAAAATGATAACTCAGCCCACTCACGATGTCAGCCCTGTGATATAATAACTATGAGTGAACTGGAGGACTTTATGGAGGTGTCTGACTGGTGAGGAAAAAGACTAGTATCTCAAAAATAGTAATAATGTAAAGCAGACAAGTGGCAAAATAAGGTATTTGATAGAATAACGTTCAACACCTAAAAGAGGATCATTATCTAGAGTAAGTTAAGTGTCTGTAAATTACTATTACAAGTGAAAATAGTGTCATTATGCTTTTGGTTTGTAGTCCCTGTGACATGCTGTTGAAAATGCTGCTGTTGATTTTGGAGCTTCACTGTTGAGATATTTATTGTGTTACAGTTTACCATTCCATTTGACTTTTGAATGTGACAAGCTAAGATTTTTTTTTTCCTGTATACACTATGATCAGTATGTCACTGACTCCTAAACATAGAAGTATATTATACATCAATGGTTTGCCTACGGTGTTTAGTAGCTTGGAAAAATGTTGTTTTTTTGTCAAGCTATGAATACTTTTACACTATCCTATGACATTTTGTGATGCATGACATATTGTTTAACACAAAGCCTCAATCAGATAAATGCAGATGAGATAGTTTGTGTAGCACTGTATCAAAGTGAAAATATATTTATGTTGATGTGATTGTTGCTGTCCTTGGGGTTTACAGTAGTCAATTTTTAAAGTTTGGGAATGTTTCTGTGTTGCTGTGAGTATTGTGACATAGAGTTATTTAGGCAATAAAGGTACACTGTTCAGCTAAATAATTTATCATGAAAATCAAAACATACCTTGTAAAAATTATAATTAAACACAGGAAATATAAACTATTTTTGCTTAGGTTGATTTCTTTTTATTACTTATAACATTGAATAATACTCAATGACGATGATGAATGACTGTTTGAATGTTTTGACTCAAAACAAGTATTTTTTACTGACTACATGAGATAAAAAGGTATTATTGAGAAAGCAAAATATGTCCTGAATTGTGTCCTGAAAGACCTCAGAAAAACAAAATGAGACAATAATATTTGACTCATGACAATGTACAGTATGTCTCCTCTTTTTTTTGTTGTATGGGTCACACTTTAGTCTACTGAACCAATGGGATTCAGTAATAGTAAAACAATGTGAAAATGTTTATTCTTTGATTTCCCTTGATTCATAATTTCAGTCTAAATGTACACTGTTCAAGTAGGAATACCTGCATCTACAGTACTCTACAGTTTCATAGTGACTTCAAGTATTATTGTCTCTCTGAAAAGCAGTAACCCTCTTCGACCACTGCAGGGCAGAGGAGAGTGACACCTCCACTGAAGCAAATGCTTGAATTTAAGAGTCATCCAAAGGAAAACTTGAGGGATACCTACCAACATGTAGCTAAGAAGACATAATACACATTTTTTTGACCCTCAATTCTAAAAAAAACTTACTAGTTAAACCTAAGATGTAAACATAAAGCAATTTGTTTTAAGTTTTTCAAAACAATCATTTGTTTTTACTCAAAGGTAGAAAAATGAAACCTTCCCCACATCACCTTATCAACAACATTTTCCATGGAATCCATTCTTTTCAAGGGAATCTGTCATATGACCTGAAGGGTTAAAATCTGTTGTGCAATTCCATTTGGTTTTGGCAGAGCTCGAAGCGCCAGTAGAAGCCCTGCCTCAGCAGTTTAGCTTGCCCAATAAAGCAGCAAGCTTCATACCACTGGGACAGTCTGACAACCACAGCCAGAGACAAGCCCATGCCACTCTGTCCAGCAGTCAGACAGGGAGAGGTCCCAACACGCACATGCACACCCACATTAATGCGTGAACAAATGCATGCAGACAAACCAAGTGCTCACATACATGGACATCCACATTTCTTCTTTGTGAACTTTTTTGGAAAATGCAAGAAAAATTAACTTCACTTTAAAAGTAGTAGATGGTGGAAATGCATGTTCAGCGCTTTATTGTAAATGTATTTTCAAAATGACACAATGTCACAGGAGCATGGACACACACACAAACCACAAGACTTGACCATCACTTCAAAGTTCTGGGGTTTTGGGCCATAGTCCAAGGCTCCTCACAAGAACACAGGAAATGACATTTCCTACATTTTGCAGGACACACAGTTAAAGAGAGAGGGAAGAGAGACACAGTGAGAGAGAGTGCTGGGAGAGTGAGTGGGAGTTTCTAAGTGGGAACAGAGCATTTACTGTTTCATATTACACAGAAAAAGGGAGAAAGGGGAGAAGAGTTAATGGTGGGCAAGGGCTCTTGTGGGTCGTGCAGCCAGGTTCTGTTTCATATGTAGCTGCTTGCTTAAGTGCTGTGCCGTTGTCTGGTTTTATGGATCCGCTGACTGTGGAAAATGTACTTCTCTGTAGTGGTCCTTGTCCTGACTAAGGCTCTACTCACAGGTAAGTTTCCCTTGTTAACAAAAATATAAACTAGTAAGGAGACAAGTGAAGGTGCAAGTAAGAAAGAAACTGTGTCTTAGAAATAACTTAATCTACGGTCGGACATAAAACATTGTGCAACATTTGGACTTTGTTGTGAAACTTAGGCATGAGAATGTCAAGCATAAAAAATACAGCTCTACAACAAACAAAAGCTGCAAATGCATCATTATTACTTTACTGGTGATGTTGTTGTAGCAAACAGTCCTTAGCAAATATGGCTTTATTTATCTACTTTGAGTTCAGCATGTTTGCTTTCTGTCATCAGATAAAACCTTACTATAATTTGCATTCTATAAACTGTCATAAAGTGAGAAAAAAGACTTGCAACTCATGTTTTCTGCACTATAATCTACTGGTTGTGTTAAATCTAGTACTACAGTATGTTGGTTTGAGTCCCTGTTGCTGTTTTTGTTGTCACTTTAACTAATGCAGGACAAACCCTGAGGGAGATTCCCCGAACTCACACAGCAACACAAAAACAGCAAGGCAAGCCAGATGGTCCCTGTTATCTTGTCGTGTTTCTCGCTGCCTGTTTTGGGGTGTATGGTTCTCAAGATGAATGTTTCCCACCTGTAGATTTTCTTCGCTAGTCTCATCACACATATTGTGTCCAGACTTCATGTCTCTTCTGGACTAGACCCTGCAAACAGCAGAATAAAACCCGAGTATCTTGAGGAAAGTAAAATAGTGGCACAAACATTGTGTTTAAGTTTCTTTTTAGTTCTCTTACACTTTACAGCTAGACTGAATTCCCATGTATGAAATGACATATATAAGGAGACCCAGTGATAGTGTGAACTCCACAAATCCAAGCAGCCACTGTGGGTGTGCACATAAACTTGCTTTGTCTAAATGCTACAATTATGTTTAATTGGCAGGAACTCTTAATCATCTTTAAAAAACGAACGCAGACTTTTTTTCCATGTGGAACACATTAGCAACTCTAGTTATTTACTAATATAAATAGCAACGCAAATCACACAAGCTACAAGATCCCAGCCAGTTGTGGGGAAGGATTATAGTTCGGTTTCATGCTATTCGGTCAAAAAGCAGAACATGGTTACAAAATATTAATTATTATATTCATCGTGAATAATTATTTTTTATTAGGAATAGACAAACATATAGTCAATGTGTTGGTCAAACAAAAGCATATTTGAAAAAATAAGTGTACTGTTTGTGTGTTTCGCCAACAGAGGTATGTCACGCCCTAAATGTGACAGTGACCCCTGGGCCGGTTGTCATGGTAACAGAGAAAGACAACTTGACACTGTCCTGTCTGGTATCTCAGAGGAAGAGGAGCAGCAGCACGCTCATCCTTCGCTGGTTCTTCTCTCCTCTTCCTGCTCCCTCTATCACGCCTCCTCCCTTCTGCCCACCCCCCTCTCCCAACGCACACGAGCCCTGTCAGTTTCTCGTTGTGAGGATGGGTATAAAGAAAATGAAGCAGTACGGGAATTATACCCGTCACTTCCCCGAGCCAAAGTTTCGTCTCTATGAGGAAACAGAGGGAGAGGTATACAGGTTGCGGATTATAAACGTGACAATGGTTGACCAGGGTTTCTACACCTGTAGAGTTCAGGAGATCCGCCAACACAGAAACACATGGAAAGCATCATCCAATGGTACCAGCACCACACAGCTCACAGGTAAAAAAGCTAATCTCTGTCCAAGTCATTGCATTGGGTCGTACACCATTTGGCCTTTGACACAAAAATGAATGAAAAATGAAAATATTCTTCTATATTTTCACTTTTTGCTATTTTTTTCTCAGTCATTGTTCGTTGTGAAACAGAGAAGATCAAAAGCAGGGAGGATTTCTCATGTTATTGCTCTAAAAATAATTTCCATGGAATACTCCTACCCTTGTAAGGAATTCCCTTACAGCTGCACACAGCTGGAGTGTGCTACATGTTATCTGTCAAATGTAAATAAATGAAGAGCAACCGTTTTTATTAACGGGCAGTAAGAAATGTGTAGCATGTCTTCTTTGACTGTAGCTGTGTTATTTGCCGTATGTCGGGCCTATGTGTATTTTAGTGTGACCCCAATCGTTCGGCATTTCCATTTCAAAACAATGAGCTCACACAGGCTGAACCACACTCAACAATATCACTCTCTGTGTGTAAGTGTGAGGGTAAAAGAGTGTTGCTTGGCTGGCTATGTTTAAAAACTCTGAAATGCATGATGTCAGCATTCTGGGTTTACTTTTATGCAAGCCTTAGGAGAAAATTTACAAGAGAATTCAGTTGCAGTGGAACTTCTTTAGTGTGCGCCAAGGTTCATGAACCAAAAACAACCTGAACAAATCTGGCTAAGAGCTTAATGGAACTTAAATTTTCTCTATACAGTACGATCTTAGATCCAATTTGACTGGGTTGATTGCAGGGAAGTCTACAACTGTGGGACGTTTGGCTGGGATAAGAAGGTTGAATAGAAATTAGTAGATTAGATTAAATTTTCGCTATAGCAACACCTGATGCAACCCACAGTTATGCCAAAAAAGCAGAGGTTTGAGTCACACAGAGCTATATGACAACGCCCTGCCCTATATTCAGGAAAATGCCCCACTAAGAAAGCCACACAACCTCAGGCATCTCGGACATGCATTGACCACAGAACCAGAAACACAAGAACTGACATTATAAGAATAAACAAAGAGAAAACTAAGTTGCACTGCAGCTATAGTCGAGGGAACCCCTCAGTCTGCAGATTTCAGCTTGCACTTCTCAGAGCAAAGGCTACACCCCACGGAGATCACTGGACTTATTTAAAAGGCCGAGGGTGATGGTTTATCCCATACTCCTGCCAACTTCAGACAAATTGGTAAAATGAGCAGACAAACTCCACAGTTAAATTCAGTTTTATTGGACTGCTCTCTGGCGTCAGATGTTTTTCTGCCTGTCTTCACAGCTGAACTCAGGAAGAGCAGATAAACCTATATCTGACGGTTTTATGATCTTCATAAAAATCTGTGCAGTGCTTTTTTTTTTTCTTTCTCTTTTTTTTCATGAGCTTGACTTTTTTTGGCATGCAACAGTTTCTGTAGACACATCTGTATGAAGTGTGTACAATAACAGCTCCCTAACAATGTGGTTAACCACAGTGTGAAGGTCAGATATGTGGTTTACTTACATTAACTGCTCTCATTATCAAAACATGCCTGTTCCGTGTAGTCTGTCACCTCATCAAATGAGTAAGACTCGACTGCAATTTGTCAACTTCACACGTCTTTTTCTTGGGATGATACTTTTCCTTTACTTTAAACAGTGACTAAGAAAGAACAAAATAAATCACAGAATTGAATTTGCATTCTAATAAAACCATCATAAGTTGGCTTTTATTGATAAATAAAAACACATATAATACATAATAATTGAATTTTTTGCATAGTTTTAAACCCTGTTAATTAATTTGTCAAAAAACTATAATAAAATCTAATTCTGAGGAACAGACAGAAATAAAGAATGTCTCTCTTAATATCACTGACCTATTTTTACTGTCTTCACACTGTTAGTGCACAAATAAAGTGCAAAATTAGCCAATAGCGAAGAGTCCAACAAAAGGAAGTAGAGATGCAAAGCAACGGGGAATCCCCCACCTAAACACTGTCCAAGAACAATATTGCTGTCAGCATTGTGTGTGTATGTGTGGGTTTGGCTCTCTCTTGATTCTTCCTTCATGACAGCGGTTTTGATATTTCTAGAAACCATGAAGCTGTCTGCTGTGCCCTCAGACAACAGTAATTTACAAAAATTTTATGTCTGGGCAAAGTTTTCTAACCTCAGTGTGACTTTTTTTAACAATTGTTTCTCCAGTGCACTTTACTCTTGAGGACGGTAGCAGTGAAGGACTGTGGCGTCTATTTGCAGGTACTGTTTTCATCCCTGGTCCTAATTCCACACTGTTACACAGAAGTTTGAACATGTCACTTTTCTTATGTTGTTTTTTTTTTGCCTATTTGTTTTGTAGATGTGTATCTGTGTGCTGTGCTGATCTGCTCACTGGGCCTGCTGTCCATTTTCCTGTTCACTCTGGTTCTCACTTGCCAGTACTTTTACAGAAGACACAGGCTTAAAAGTAAAATTGTTATTTATTACCTTACAGTAACTTCACGTTTATATCTTCCTGTTTCCTATTTAAGCTTTAATTTATTTCTGCTCTTTTATCCACAGCCAGTTATCTTTTGGTCAAGTGTCCAGAAAGCAGGTAAAATATGTTGCTTATTATAAAGAAATAACTCTGGTTGGAAATAAACACCCTGAAGTTTTAAAGTGTGTTTATTAACATTTAATGGATAAAATAAACTGATGCATCAACATAAAATAAAGCATTTCATAATTGATCATTAAAATAGTTGTTAGTGGCGGCCCTTAATATTACATCTCCTCTCCTCCGTGCAGCTCAGGCGAGACTGTAACCAGCTCTAGCAGTTCGTCCAGTTCCTCCCCAAGAGCACAAAGGAAAGACAACATACAGAAGACTCAGAGAAGGGCGACAGTAACACCACCTAAACTACCTGAAGAGCCACCGCCACACATACCAGCCAAAGGTAAAGTGACTTATCAAATTAGGGAAACATCGCACTGGCCTTAAATGGGATGCAAGCAGAAAACTAAAATGGACTAAATTTTAGTTCTCATTCACAGTTTTCACAGTTTAACAGAATGACACAGAGGAGACTGGTTAAATTCTCAAACCACGTCTCTCTGTGTGAAGTTTCAGTTTCCTCTCAAATTCCAAACACTGAAGGCATTAAAGCCAGTGGGGGCTGAGCGAGGCTCCAACCTCCCGTGATGCCACCAAAAGAAATTAGTGGGTAAAGAAAGCAGCACTAAAGGAATGCAACCAGCAAGTATAAAAGCAGAAAACGATACAGCCTCTCCAGGATAATTCAATTTCCGTGACAGAAACAGCAGAGAGACTAACAGAAAACAGTAGAAGAATGAAACTTTACACTTTATTTGGGTAAAATCCCGCTGAGTGTATTGTCTGTGTTAAAATCAACACTGAACGCTGCATTGACTGTTACGGAAAAGAGCTCCTATTTTTGTAAACTATAACTTGACTAATATAGTGTGGTTATAAAGGATGATTTAGACTCCAACTAAACAGTCATTTTTGTGTATTTGTTCATTCCTCCTGGCGGTTGTTTTCAGTCAATTAAGGTGGTCTCTGTTTTTCAGTGCCTGTTGCTGCAAAGAGACCTCAGAAGCCCAGAAGGTTAAAGACTCAACCAAGGAGATCTGCTGCTGTATGTCTTCTTGTTCTTAACCGTCATACCGGCCCAGTTTTCACTACTTCCATGTTGCCATTTATAAAACAGATGCACTTAATATATTACAATATATACAAATGTATTTATTAACATTTTAAAAGGTGTTTTCATGCAGAGTTGTTACTGAGATACATGCGTGAGGGAATTTGTCTCACGAGTACATGATTGTCTACAGGAGTTTATTGCTGTGTCTTCATTCAGTTATGAGCTTGATAATTCTATTTAGCTTTATTGCTTCTCAAACACAATTATTTATTTAGAGTGCTTCATTAGTTTTATATCTACAATAAAAGTGTCAAACAAGTCTATACAGAAGAAAACTACTTAAACTAAGGATTATCAGTATTTCTTTAGATGCCATTCTTGTGATTTTGTAGATAAATGAAGTCTTGGTGATGTGAACATTTCATTTGCACGAACATACTGATTAGATTAGTGTAACTTGGAGGAGCACTCCTATAGTACCAAGCCTTTTTCGTGTAAACTGAATGTTCCAAGAGCTCCTGCAAGCCTTGTAAACACATACTTGGTACAGCTGAGAATCACTAAAGAGATGTTTACTGTGGAAAAGGGAACAATGCTACAGAATACCACTGTTGTGTGTGGGAAAAATGTAAATGTAGATTCACTATTTCACTATATAGTTGCAACATATCCCTGAGCTATTTTTCTTTTCAACTTTTCCCTCCCTCCTTCAGCCTCGAGTATCACTGGAGGATAGTCTGACATATGCAGAACTGGAACTGGTCAGACCAAGGTCGGAGCCCCCAGCCTCCTCCAGCCCTGACCCCACACCGTCCAGCCCGGACACTGTGTATGCTCAGATCCTCTTCCAAGAGAAACAGATATAAACACAGCAGCTTAGCACCTCCTGGTGAGGGCAGAGATTCAGCTCTCTAAACTGAACCGAGCGGCATCAAAAGGACTATATTTATGAACTATCAGTATGGCATTTAGCATTTGTGTTTTGTAAGTACATGACAACTGTTGGTAAATGAGGGCTTTGTGTTTCCTCTGCGTGGTTCCATTCCAGCACAGCAGTTTTCTGTTGTTTGCTTGCTGGCATCGCTGGCCTGTGAACCAGATGTTTGTGAGAATGCTCTCACTGTTAACTGTTCTGTGTAAACTCAGGAGACTGTGTGGAAAGAAACAGTTGTCCCGGCTTTCTTACTGCAGTGCCATAAGGCACTGTAACACTCAGCTTTTTACATGCATTCATAATTACATCACTAATACGCTAAATTCATTAATAAATGCCTGGTTCAGACATTCAAAGTCTTTGATTCACATATACGCTGCTTTTAATTATCTCTTTAGAGTAGATTGTATTGCACAGATTCAGTCCATAATTCAACTGAGGTCACATGCAAAAGACAAAAACACCACAATATTAGAAACAGCTGCAGTGCATTTAGTGTCTGACATCTGCAGACCAGACCAAGAATGAGAAATGAATGAGTTCTATTATACGTACTAAGGGAATAATTCGATGTTTTGGAAATTTCATTGACCTATAAATCAAATAAAAATAATTCTACAGCCATAAGTTGTTAGCTTTGCTTAGCATAAAGACTGAAGACATTTGGAAACAGCTAGGCTGTCTCTGTTAAATGGTAACTGAATGCAGAATCCACTGACTAACACAGTATATCTCCTTGGTTTATTTTGTAAAATAAAAAAAATAATAAATGTGTAAAAATATAAGGCTGCATTTTTACAGGGGGTTATGTCTCAGGCAGAGGGTGTTTGAAAGTGGATTTTGGTACAGGCTAGCTTCTGATTTCAAAGTATAGTCAACAAGGGACATAAACAGCAAATATGAATCCTGGAAGCAGCAGGCATTATGCTCAAGTACCCAGGAAAGGTGAAGGTTGTAGGCTATTTTGTGAAGGTCAGTGTGTGAGAAATGGGATGAAGTGCTTGAAGAAAGAGAATGATGCATATCCACACCTCTCTCGCAGTGAGTGGGAGAGATGGAGAGAGAGACCATCATCCCCCACAGTTCAGACTCACTGACTAGGATGAACCTGCTAATGACTACATTTATTCAAATTAGACTAATTGTAATCATGGTTAATAATTAGCTTTACAGTGCATTATAATTGGGTTAGGCTACAAGATGGTTCTGCCTAGGTGCAATAATTTATTTGATTTAATTATTCTGAGGAACTCAATGGTTTGACATTTCATAACATAAAACCAGTGATGTAGAGAGAATGGAGATGGCTGTTGTCTTTAGAGAAGGTCATTGCTCGCTCCCTGGGAAAATTATGAGGACTATTTTCCACTCTATTAAGCTACTCCACTTAGCACAATTAGCCACACACACAAAGGTTAAAGAGAGAGACCTCTTCATTTATGATAGAGAACAGTGGAAAATGTGCATGAAAGCAAGAGATAGAGGGAGAGAGCATCCACAATCTGGACAATCTAAGAGTTCAAAATGGTTACTTATTGGATCAACAGTGCACTGATATAAGAGAGAGTGAGTAATGCACTCATACACTCAGGTCAATGTTTAGAAAGGGTTAAGTTTCATATCGTCTCTCTTCAGATTTCCCCAGGAGTGTGTTTTCAACGCCCAACAGTGATTACAGACATTGAACAGTCTGATGTGGTTACACACACACACACACACATCTGTCCTCAGTTAACTATAAACATACACAGAAAAGGCTGTGACAAGCAAAAAGGGTTCCTCAGAAAGACCCCAAACACATTTCACATCATCCACAGCACACATATTTGACATCACAGTAAACTTGTGGAGGATAATGATACAGGAAGATGAAAAAGCAGTCAAATCCTTATAAATGCCACATTACAAGGCAAATTGAAAACATGTGAAAAACAATGAAGGGGACAGAATAGTAAAATGCTTACAACTAACTAAACATCCTGAATTGTTGTTCATACCACAAACATTTATCAAAGCAAAACACTACAACCCTCATAGCAAAAAAAAAAAAAAAAAAAACAGGAAATGAGTACATAATATTGGATGCTTGATGTGCAATTTGTGAGAACTGCTCCAGCTCCATAACACTATTAAAAAGCTGCATTTCTAAGGGAACATTGGCTGAGCATGCTCACTCTTGGGTCATCATTCATACAACTCCTGGCTTCTGTTGCGGCTCCTAGTTAGCTCGGCTGAAGCAAGGTTTAATTTTAAATGATCTGGTTTTTAAAGAATGGTTGCATGTTTTCTGTTATTTCCCTCATTGAAAGTCACCCCGCAATTCTGAAACCAGTGGTTCCAATTTAATGAATTAATTAAGCAGCAAATAAATAAAAATAGAATAAAAACCTGATTTTACTTATGGTCAAATTTACAGACTCACCAAGGAAGATTTAGGCAATGCCTCTCAATACTTTTATTCAAATTTGTTGAAACTGAATATTTACAGTGAAAAATATAGAATTAAATATTTATGTATAAGGTGAAATAAAATTTGTAAACAAATCTCGTAACATTGTTCTCCTTGAATGCACACACAAGACAGTTGAAATAAACTCTCAGTGCTCAGTTGGTGTAAGACCTGAGACATTGATAGATTTTGTCTAAGAGGAGAACTGTGCTGTCACCTCTCACTCACATGTCCAGGTGAAAACTCTGCCCCAGGCATCACCTGCCAACAGCGTAGCATGGCTCCTACACCGAAGAGAGTAATGTATTCCATTAAAAAAAACATGCAGTAATACACACAAATACATATATACATGCAGTACATATAAGTTAGAGTTGGTGACTTTCTTTATAAACAGAGGTAAATTTGAAGTTGAGTTTAACCACAAACTAAATTCCACCTCTCACCACTGTGAGTGGGTGCATAATGTTTACTGTACCTGGACATGGCCAGAGCTGTGATGGCCGGATTATTCTTGTAGCGGCGTTGTGACACAGCCTGACTTCTGTGCAGCTCTCGACATAACACCAGCTGTCTCTCCCAGCCTTTAACCTGCCACAAGCTGCTCACTGTGGAGACATCAGCATTTATTTATTGCTGAATCACAGGGCAGGTGTCCACCCTGTCTGCATCCCTGACCCCGTTCTCACTAAATTTAAATGTGCATTAATACGGTGTTTATCTGCGGTCAGCAGGTTGTAAAATGGAGAAAAATCCCTTGAATATAAATGCTTCAGTATTACGTAAAGACTTGTCTCAATGTAATTTGCCAAGCATAATACTCCTATGAGGTGACGCGAGGCTGTAACCAATGTATGCCAAATTGGATCTGGGTATTATTGCTTTCTAAATTATACACGCACACACACGTCAGCAGAATTACTCATCAGTGTTTACTGCCTCTATGTTTAATAACTTTATAACAACATAATTCCTGCTAGCCCTAATGCTAGTGAGGGATGGGGTAAGTATTACAAGCTCTCATCTGAAAACCATGCTGTCTAGCTCTGAGATGAGCGGTTAAAAATAATCATCTCACACTTAAGGATTTATCTAATTAGATAGCAATGGGTGTCTTTCTCAAGCACAAAACTCTTTGTGCTACTGCATCTTAGTCTGTTTCACACTTGTGCTACTGTCAGCCATTCCCATCATCTGTGTTATTATAAATACAATACCTGCATGCATATCCTATCCTACTGCCAGTAACATTACCATGTCTTTCTGTTCGGTCTTGCCCTGGGGACACAAGCTCTTCTGGAGGGCCAGGTAATTGTGTTCTGGTGTACTCTGTCTTCCATATCTGTATGAGAGACACATAACGAGTAGCAAAATCAGACATAATTCAACATAATAGCAAAACACACTCACATACACACCAGCACGCGTCCGCCTTCCCATAACTCAAGGTAATAATAAACTAATAACAGCATTTGTGTGTATGTGTTGTGCATGTGACATGGGCACCCACTACAAAGTGAAGCCCAATTTAGAGTTTGCAGCTTTGATTGCAGAGGGGAAGCATATGCTTATATTAATCCTAAGCACACACTAGAAACACAAACAAACAAACACACACACACACACACACACATATACATATATATATATATATATATAGATGTAAAAGCTGCCAGACTGTGAACCCACCCGTATGATGCCATCTGCACAACCAGTGACAATGACGTTCCTGGAGTCCCACTCTTGTCGCTGCGTGAAGCTTACACACAGGATGTCTGCCTGAGGCCCACAGGAAGTGTCAGTGCAGGTCAACAGCTGACCCTTCATGGTCCACAGGTAAAGCTGAGGCCCTGCACATGATGCAATCTCACCCTTGGACAGAGTGATATGGAGTTGACACCCATGTGAGCACAGAAACACACACAGAAAACACAAACACACTAGGAGGATATGCATGCTGTCAACAATGAGAATCCTCCCTTCCTCATGCTGTGAAAAATGAAGGGGAACCACACAACAACAGAGGGAGAGAGCCAAAAACTATAAAAAACAGAAGAAAGAGAGCGAAGAGATTTTGAGAGCAGGGTAGATAGAGTTATAGAGATAATCTGACTTACAGTGAGTTCATTGATAGCCAGTGCAGAGATGCTGGTTGTGTGTCCTGCTAACTGAGTGACATAGCTTAGTTCCTCCATATCCCACACGATACATGTGAGGTCACAGGAACCACTGACTATCAAGCTGTGGACCTCAGAAACAGCCAGACATGTTACTGAATCTGTGTGACCGTAGAGAGGCTATGAAAAAAAAAAATTAAAAATTAAAAACAAATTCTGTACATGTACAGGCCAATACATTCTGGATGTTACTGTTACATCTGACATGCAGACACATTCACCTGTCTGATCTTCATGTAAGTGAGTTTGTCCTTGTTGATTGCTACATCCCAGACACACACCACAGTGCTGGTTCCTGCAGTGATGACAGTTGTTGGGTTGGGACACGCAGCACACAAAGTCTCACCCCAGTCACACAAACTCTCACAAAAGGCAAAGAGCTGGAGATGGACATACAGAAAGAGATCATCATGACGCTGTGATTATATACAAAGTATATGAAACCTATTTGATGGCATGGGTTTATGGATATAGTTTATCAGTTTACTGACACATTTGTAGTTTTCTAGGAATATTGATGCTAGTATTAAGACAATGAAATACTATGTTTTAATGTGTTATATTATCTTTGTTAATTTTGCACTTACACCAGAAGTACAAAACAGAAACCAAATTTCATTTCAAATTGATTCATAAGATAGAAATAGTACAGTTGGAAGGCTGTGTAAAACTGATCCCCATATACATACCTTCTCTGTGGCATAGTTTCCAAAGGCACAGCTGTTGTCAGGGAAGCCCCAGCTGAAGAAGGAGGTTGATGCAGGTGACAAGAGGAGTTGGTTTCTTTCCAGGACCACAACCTCTTTCTCCAAACATACTATTTGACCTACCAGGCCTCTCTGCAGCTCTGCAGATGCATTGACATTGTTTTTAAGAGTGGTACACCAGTGAAAAATCATGAAAAAAATAAGTGTGATGTACCAATAAAAATGACCTCATTCTGCCTTTTGTGTACCTGAATAAACATAGTGTCCAAATAAAGGTAATGGCTCTTCAAAAACATCACATTAAAGAGTTTTGTAGCTCAGTAAAGTTGAAGAATTTCATTAAATTGACGAAAGAAAACTGGGCAATTAAAACAGCTTTTCCCCTTGTTACAATAAGCTGAGGTTTTCTCCTAGAGGGAAAACTGTATCCTGGACAGTATAGGCTGTATGTGCATGTGTGTATGTGGGTGAGACAGCAGGAGAGAGGCTGTAATTGTGCCTGTAATTGACCTATTCATGCAGGAACAGGCAGGAATCATTATATCCCATCACCAGTTCTGTTTCTAAAATCCCCAGAAAGAAGCTGTGTCTGCATTAGTCTTAGCGTTCCTCCTCCTATTCATCTCTATCTGCTTATTGATCAGATCAGACACTCTAAGATTTAATATGAAATGTAATATGCAGGAATCTCTCCCTGAGCATTCACAGATTCATCTCCACTCCCTCAGTGGGCCTATAGAGATATTCAGATTATTAAGTAGGGCACAGTGGAAGAGTCATCTCCATATCGTAGCTGTAACAGATAGCTTCTTCTTCCGTTCCATAGTGTAAATTAATCTATGGACATTCTTGCTCTGGTTCAATGATTCCCTTGAGACCTAGGCACATCTTGTACATAATAATTGACATCAAACGGTGTGAAATACAATAAAGGAGGAACACAGATGGAGATGACTATAATATACCTCTGAATGGCTGTGCAGGAGTGTTTAGTTTATCCAGTTTGAAGAAAAATGGAGTAGGATAAGATGATGACGATCCTTCTTTCTTGGAGCCACTGCGAGGTGGATGTGGTTTGGTGAAGAGCTATGGGAAAGAGACAGATAATTCACAACTATGTTTTTTTATATCTCCACACAGGAAGTAATGTACAGTAATTTTCCTGCTTCTCTCACTTTGCAGCATTTATTTTTACCTGTTTGGGAACTTGGCCAAAGTTGCTTACATATCCCAAGATTGTGCTCCTTATCACAGGGTCTTTAGCATTCTGACGGCCTCTCTGAGCGTAGAAGTAAGGATGGAACGTGTTGACACTTTCTACCGCAGCTGGACCTTGTTGGCGGTATCCGAAAATAAGGTCGATCCACAGGTGGAGATGGGAACTAACATAGTCACTTTCCAAGGCCTAATCATTGCAGGAGATAGTTGCACAACAATCTGGTCAAGTAATCTTCCAGAACTACTACAGTATACATGGAGTGTGCAGTGCTCTTTGTTATTACAGGGCGACTATGTAAGGCCATCAGTCAAACTGTTAATATGAGAGTTTCGAAAAACAAGAAACTTCTGCACAAACCAACAATTGCACAACCAATCAAATTATTCAGGTACTGTAGGATTTCTTCCAAAAGTCAATTTGGAAGTCGAGAAAAGCAGGAGGCTGCACGGCTGTGTTATGAGCATATGTTTATGTTAGAATTAAAGAATGATTTGGGTTGAATTAGCCAGAGATTGGTTTTGAAGAGTTAATAAGGGAAAGTAGGCATCATGACCAGCCATATCTTTGTACCCAATCGTAATAAACCCATGCTTGAATAACAGAAAGCTGAAGAAAAAAATCATTACAGGGATGTATTGTCCTGAGTTAATTTGTCTATGGAAGAAAAAAAAACTATCTTCTGAAGTCACTAATTTTATGAGAATGGTGGGCAATATGAGTAGTTCAGTAGATTACAGAGTGATAAGCATCATAGATGCCCCAGGAATGGAAAAGGGAGGGTCACAGTGTGGAGAAATCCAGTCAACATAGAGACAAAGAACAGAGATACACAATAACCTCACACATGGAAAAAAGAAAGAGCTGAGAAAAAGAGAGAACATTCAGCAAATACACAGCTGGCAGAAATAATGGCATTATGAAAAAAAGAGTCTTGTGCCTGAACTGAATAGTTGCTAAATAGGCCAGTTGTCCTTCAATTAAACCTAAACTCACTGAGATAAGATGGACATGACAAAAAGGACAGTGGCTGTTGAGAATAAGATCTATCTCTTATACTGTTGCACGAAGAATGAAGACAAACAGACTGCAACTAACACTATTATAGAGGATACTTGTTAAAACACTAAAACAGTGCATCTTCTGTGTACATACAGCCACTAGTATTGACAAACATTATTGGGCCTTTTGGGACAAATTGACCAGACTGGCCAATTGTAACAGACAGGCCGGGTGAGGAGGTTCACTGACCTCTCGATGGATTCTAATGAACTCCTGTGGGTCACCCTTTGCCCATGGAGGCAGCTCCACATCTCCCAGAGGGGTGCCATCCTCCATACAGCCTGTGAAGATATGGATATGCAATATGTAAACATTGCCGGGTCACATTTCATTACTGTGTCTCATCCTTTTGAAGAGTACCTTGTGGAGTTGAGTGGAAAAAACAGATTCATTTAAAATAAACTATATAATATGATGTAATAAATATACAGTATTTGTGACCAGTTTAAAGGATTTACTTAATATAAGTGTATGGGGTCTAGAGACTAAGACTATGGTAAGGTGGACTAAAACATTTTGGTCTTTTCATGGGACTTACAGAAAATCAAAGCTAGCTTAATCTGATGAACACATATATTCACACAGTAGATCATTTTTGAGCCTGACCCAGCTGAATGTTGTTGGAGTTGAGCATGAAGTCGGGCAGGTAGAAGAACTCTGGGATCAGCTCTCTCACATCTCCCATGTTGTCTCTGGAGGCCGATTCCCACTCCTTCTTTACACTGTAAAACATCCGCTCTGGGATATCAAACCCTCCCTGTGAGGAGACGAGGCACAGCGCTGAACCAAACTTTGCAACAGGCACATTAATGAAGTAGTCTGCCTGAGTCAGTGTAGTGAACCATATTTTATATTCTTCATTCTATTATGTAAGCGAGAAATATTTGCTACTATTTGAAGGAAGCTTTTCATCTTTTTGTAAAATTCCATAATCTATGATGGAAATCTCATGAGAGAGAATGTAATTTAGAGTAAAACAATTACCTCAATGAATGAAAATAGCATATATGCTGGTAAACTCAGTTAGAGATGTAAATCCAGTTATGGATATTACGACACAACCATTATGAGCTTCAGAAGACAAAAAGGCACTGTAATTCACCAGACTAACATCTTTATTGCTTTATTCTGACTATCAAATATGCATGCCTTTTCATTATAATCAATTGGATGCTGTATTGTAAATTGGTAACATCTGTGGCTATTTGTATTAGATTCTTTTTGATGCTTTCTGTAATTATTTGCATATATATTGAAATCTCCCTACAATCTGCTTTCATACTAAAAAACATTGTTGCAATGGAATCTGGGGTGCCAAAAATAGTTAATACGAAGTCCCATTATTAGCAACATTATGTTTGAAAATAAAAAAGTGAGCATCTGGAATTCTGTGTTTGCAGTAGGTCCAGTGGGTTAGTGAAAACTGACTGATACAAAAGTGCACAAAGAAATCAAGACCAATTCAGCAGCTATTAAATTCAGAATATGATCTACCTTTAGAGTAAGCTTAAGATTAAGATTAGTTAGTATATTTTTATAAATAAACTATTATATATTATATTATAGTAATTATATAAATATATAACATAATTTATGCATAATTATTATTTTTTGTTTGTTTTTTTAAACAATTAATTTCACATTTCTTTTGTTATATTTAATTTTCTTGTTTTCCCTCTTTAATAGCTCACCTGCAGTGCCTGGAAAGTGTGTGAAAACGGCTCCATCCTCACAAGGAAGGAGGACACAATGATGGCTGAGGAGTAGTGGGTACAGTAGTGGCATTGCGCCAATAAATCTCCTGTAGAGTGAATCATTTCATAAGACGAGTTAAATAAAAAGTAATTTGAATGTCATAATTCAAAACAAATAAAGAAGCAGAACAGATACCTTCGCTGTTGTCCACTTCTTCGTATCTCTTAATAAACATCTGTTTTCTTTTCTCAGTTTGAGCTCCCATTGGCTTAGACAGGTCGCGGTAATTTGCTGGATTTGACAGATCAATTGTCTGTTGAGAGTTAAAATAAAAAAGTAGGATGGCATAAGGGTAAAAACACAACAAGAGAAGATATACACACAACTATTGATATTAATTAACATTTTATTTGGTGTAATAAAAAGCCCTAACGTTTTAACTAAAATGGTGACTGAACAACAATAACAAGTTTAGTTTTTTTTTCTAGGCAGCGATGTCATGAAAGATGATGAGATCTTACCTCTGATTCGTAATCAGTCAAGACCCAGGGGAACACTGGATACTGCATCAGGTCATTATATGTCCTCCCAGCAATGGTGTTCAGATGCATCAAGTACTCAAAGTTACTTATCTCCCCTTTCTAGGGAATCAAAAAACAGAAACACACTTTAAAGGACTAAACATTTCTAAACAAAACACAACTTGATTACTCTTTATGTCTGAACTATTTTGGGCTAGCAGTTCTCATTCACTACTGATGTCAAAGGGTTAATGAACTGGTACAAACAACCATGAGAAAACAAAATGGATGAAGAGCTGTGTCTATTCCATTACCTGCCATTTAACCAGGGTTGTCTTCTCAACCACAGAAGTCTTCCTAAAGCACAATAAACACAAATACTTTGAATTAACATCAGAGGATGATCACTGAGCAGTGTCTACCAACAAGTTTTATTTTTTTTTTGCTTGCTCTGTTGCCTAGCAACCAGTATTGAAATGTAACACACCAGAGTTGTGAAGCAGCAGAGAGGAGGTAAGTGAGTGATTCAGGAAACAGAAACTGGGTGTATACAGCTGTAGGAGCAGTTATGGGACTGAGGTGAGCTACAGTATGTACCTAGAATAAATAGTAAGTAGAGATGTGAAGGATGTGACACATGATGCCATCTGGAGGTTGTGAGGAAACATATTTAAAGTAGCTAAGACTGTAATCTGTGTGACTAGTCTCAATCAGAAAAGTGAGCATTTTAAAAGATGAAGTAATCGTTTCCTTGTATAGTAAATTTGTATTGGATTGCTTTGACATGCAGAGATGAATTATTACTGGTCAAAAAGGATAGTTCACTGATTTCCTAGAAACAATGGCAGACTTCCTAATTCAAGGCTAAGATAAACAATTTTCTTATTCAGCTCTCTGGTCTTTTCAGCACCAACTGAAAAGACTAAACAGACTGTAAAGTGATATTTTTACAGGCATCTAGGATCAAGGGCACACACCTGAAAGTTATCTACAAAACAGAGATTGACTTAATAGTGTCAAGTGTCCATCTAAACAAAACATTTAGACTAAATGACAGTGTTGCTGAACATTTTACTATGTATTTTACTCATTGAACACATTATCTAAACTGGATTAATCTAAATTAAGAAAGCATTCAGCTGCTCCTGAAATCGCTTTTCCCTCTGTGGGCCAGTAACATGGTAATAAAGTCCTGGCGCCAAGCACCCCAGTTGCTAAGTAACGCTATTAAACAAGAGGAACCTTGACTTTCCCTGTTTGGTGCAGGGACGCTAGGGAAATGCTGATATACACAAACAGATCATTCCTGATCTTTCCTCTCGACTTTGCAGCCCCATAGTGTGAGAGGACTATCAGGTAATATTAGCACTTCTACATGCTGACCACATTTCAAAATGTAGTTTTAAGGTGCTGTTGCTTTGCTGTCATTTTTGTACAAGGACCTAAGCTGAATGGCCGGTACACAGGAGCTGAAGCTGCTGGTATGCTTTTAAAGCTGAAGACTATCTCATCATTTGATTAACATCAACTCAGAAAAAAAGAAGATAAAATATGGTGAGTACATATGCTGATTTATGTTGTGTTAGATTAAAGGTTTAAAATAATAATTAATAATTAATAATTAAATTAGGATGCATACAAAAATGGGGTTAGAGGACTACGGGCTACTTAAAGTGTATTCAGTTTCCAGCACCAATAATTCCTCCCCTCATCCAATAACACCTGACCAAATTATTTTGTAAAACTACACTAAATCAATCATTGTATTTGGCCCAGTGTATGTTATCTAATTGCAGGAAATAATTTCATGCAATAGTTTTCTATAGGAGGTTATAATGGGAACAAGCACCAGTGGATAACCTCTCTCATCCTGAGGATGATGAATGAGGCGAGAGAGGGCCTTGGGGTGTAACACAGACACAAACAGACACACACCTTGCTCTTTTAGACAGGGAAGGGAGAAGAGCGAAGCCTTCATCACACTCCTAACACTCCCTAACTATCATTTATCAAAGTCCTGATTTGACTCTACGGTATGTGCATGCGCAGTAATATTGAAGTACAGTACATCCATGTCTGTCAACACACACTGTTTGTATTTTTGGCCAACATATGGACACACACACATTGATCTTTCTATATTTGTGAGTACAATTACTGAAGTAATTTTCTAGCCCCTTATCGTACCTTTAATTATCACAGCCCCAACCCTTCACCTAACTTAAACCTTAACCTTAAAAACACATCTTAACCCTCAAACAGCCCTTTGAGGTTGTGAGGACCACCCAATATGTCCTCACAATGATTGTTTTGTACTACATTTTGTCCGCACAAACATAGGAAGACATGAACACACACACACACACGCACGCCCTCCTTGCCTGAAACGAGCCAAACAGCTCAATCAGTTGAATGGTGAGGGAGCATCAGCACTCATTTGTTTTTGCTGTATTACCCAGTGTCGCCTCTCTCCTATTGTTCCCCTGCATTAGCCTTAATTAGAGAGTCATGCTCTTAAATACCCCCATGGGCAACACTGGGTGAACACGCACTAGAGCAGATATAACACCGTGGCACACACAGTCACACAGACGCACACACACAGCACTCAAACTCTCATTCCTCAGAGAGCTTGCGTTCCCTACTCCCCCAGGCCATACATAAGCCCTTGTATCTGAATAAATCACATCAGCCTTACACACACATACTTACACGTAAACATACACACAACACATTTATTTGCTACAGTACTGTGTGGTGGTGTAGATTAGATAAATTATTGCAAACCAGCTTCTTGGGGGCAACTATCACAAAATGTGAGGCTAAGCTGAAATGTTAAGCTGAACTCTTCGGGAAATCTCTGTGTGTTGCAGTACCATGCCCAAAGGAAAGGCAGCCAAAGGGACAAAGGTGACCCTCAAGATTGCCAAAAAGGCAGTAAGGATGACCCCAGATGGACGGCGCAGACTCACCCTTAGCAACATGGGTATAATCATCTTTCCAAAGTGCATCTTCAAATTGACCAATGTGGACGAGTTGGACCTCAGCCGCAACCAGATACAGAAACTCCCAGATAACATAGGGAACTTCTCGTCACTCAGATGGCTGGATCTACACAGCAACAAGCTGGAGTCTGTGCCAGAGTCAATCGGAAATCTGGTGGGACTAACCCACCTCAACCTCGCTAATAATCGCCTGACCTCTGCTGGTTTGCCCGACACATTGGGTCTCCTCACCAGTCTGAAAAGTCTCAATCTGGGGATGAACCAGCTGGACTCCCTGCCTACCACCATGATGGCCCTAGACAGTCTCCAAGAGTTAGGACTGTTTGATAACCTCTTCATCAACCTACCAGAGTTTCTTAAAGTCTTGTGTAACCTCACTAAGGTTAACATGAAACAAAATCCTTTATCATATATTCAGGGTGATGGTGAGGGGATGTTGGACGATAAATGTGACCCAGAGGAAGGTGTGTACCTGGTCCATGAGAGCAGCCTGTGTAGGACATGTCTTAAAAGATGTAAAGATCAGGGGGAAAGACTTAAAAGAGGGGGAGGAAAAGGAGGAACTAGAGGGGGTGGTGGTGGTGATGCCTTTGAAGAGAAAAGGATAAGAACGTATCCAGGACTGATTGCTCCAAACTCAGTGGCTACAGTCAGTCAGGATGTGTGGAGAATAAGAAAGGTGGAACATGGAGCTGCTGACATCATCTTTACAAATTACAAAACAAATTAGACAAATGTCATAGACATTTTTATTTAATTGTGCATAATATCTACCTGTTTGTTACACAACTATTTTAGATGTATTTTCCATTTCAACTGATGAATTAAAAAGAGTGATTCAATGAAACATTGTTGTTGGATGTAATTAACTGATTACACTTACCTAGCATTAGCAATGACCTCAGCAACCCCTCTGCCTTTTAATGTTGGCACAACTGTGCACAGTCTGCAGGTATAAAGAAAGAGGAGTGACTACAGATCTAGATTCAGAATGTTATAAATACCTTTTTAAAAATATAAGTATAAATGTTATACTATATACTATAATGTACTTTTTATATGCAGAGACGTGATCTTTATTCAGGAAGACCAAGAAGGCTGAATGTCCATTTTTCATGAAGACCTCAATAGCATTGTCCTAATAGAAAGAAAGAGGCACAGAGTAAATTAAATTCACAACATACATATACTAATGTGCATGTTATCTCAGTTCATCTGTGGGAGCATTTGCATGTCTGACCTCTAAAAGGAAACGCATAAAGTGGGCCTCCTTGATATCCTCATAGAGCCAGCGTCTGCAGCTGGCTGATGGCAGATCTTTACTCAGCATGGAGGAAATAAAGGTATCTTTCACACTGGCAAAGAAAGCAAGGAGCATGTTGACTAATGCATGACAAACTGAAAGTCTATGCTAATTATACATTTTTAATTGCACACAACTGTACCTGCTTGGGTGGTGTTTCCTGCAACTAACATCTCCAGATGGACTGAAAGTGAACCCCTCACACAGGAGGAGGCTGTCCTTCCCAAAGAGCAGCACCCCTTCTGTGACTCTGAGGCCACTCACTATCACTACACACATCTTAGCATTTACCTAAAGAGAGACAGAAAAGAGAGACACATTAAGCCTATTGAGAAAGACACAATACACTTCTACACATTTCTCTCCTGGGACATGACACGGCACCAGCGCAGAAACTCCAGGCTTTACTTGATTGATCATTTTAATCACATATTCTAATCATTATTAAAAAGACACAGATGAACACTTCATTATCAGAGCTGATTGATGGAGAGGAAAAGGCCTGGCTCCTTTTTCAGCAATGTGACTGTGCGTTTCATTGAGTGCCAAAGTGGATCCACATGCTGCTTTCAGCGCTGACTGTGGCTAATGCTAAGTGCATTGTGATAATGTGGGGCTAATTCTATTGTCTCCCCTCATTTCACAGTGAGTGTGTACACCTGGCTGTCTCCTTGTGTTGGCCCCTCTGCAGGCCCTCTGGGACACAGTGCCCAAAAACCATATGGGGCCCCAGCATACCCGCAGGCCCCTCACAATTTATACTAATCAAATCAGACTCTCTACCCTCAGACATGGAGTCAGACACTTGGTGGAGGAGGAGGCCATGCCTGGCCATTATTAGAGGAATTAATCACTGCCACACACACAATAGGAAACCTGCTAAGTGATCGGAGCTCCATGTCTGAATACACACATAAATACATGCTATGATGGATATTATCACTTGTCATGTGAAAGCATTTAAGAAGAGTGAAGGTGAGTGAGTCTCAGCTACATGGCAAAGCAATTTTACAATGAACTATAGTATCCTGGTCCGGTTTTACTGTATGAGAGTTGCCATCAGTGAATACAAACTGGCATCAGTGCTGTCCCTAACAATAACTAGATTTCAGAAAAAAATATTTATTGTTATCATAGATTAAATACACAACAATAAACTTGTTTCCTTATCTCCTTACTGTGCTCTGGACAGATATGCGTTATCAGTCTGAGGGTGATTTAGCTGATGATGGGAAGAAGGAGAGAAAAGGAGGACTTTTATTGACTGAGAGCCTAATGTCAGACCATTGATTTCTCCCCACACACATTACTGTCATAATCACACTATTGGCGCTGGCAAGCTAATTATGAGTGGGTCTCCCTTTGTGTGTTTCTGTTTGTGTGTGTGAGTGTCTGGTTGCATGTGTGCATTTTTCAGAGCTAATGACTGTGTTCATTTGACAGGAAGCTCAGCAGGACTCACACACTGAACCACTGCAAGACAACAGGACACACTTGCACACTTCACACACTTACTAAGCAGATGTAAGACAGCTTGCATCACCTCCTACTGTTTTTATTAATACTTCTGTCAGAAACATTAAAAGCCGCGGCTGGTTGCCGGAGCGATGAGAGTCCCTGTCAACATGCGCTTTGGTTTCTAACTCACTGGAAGAATGAGAAGAGCTGAGCTGGGCCTCGACATTAAAACATTACACTAATGAGGAAAGATGAAATTCTGATAGCAGCACTGGGCTATCGGAATCCCTTAGTCTACATCAGATAATTATGATTATGAATATTAGTAGGGTGGGAAGGAGTTGTGCTTGTGTTTAGGCATGTTGTTTTAAGCCCAGCATATCGACATGTCTTACTGAGCTACAGTACCTCCTCTCCAGGGTGCAGCTCTTGCAGGATGATGCGTATGTCAGGGCAGTCTTGTGTGTGGGAACAGGGTTTGGGAGTGAAGGTGTCTGGTGGATCCTCAGTGACAGCAGGCGTCTCATTCAGAACAGGGAAGAAGGTCAGCCGGTCACAATCCTGCCCTCCTTCATCCTCTTTAGCCTCTGCTCCAAGATCACACAGGATTTTGGGCTCTGTTGCAAAAGAAAGATATTTTCCTTCCGAGCTAACATCCAATACCCACATTCTGGCAAAAATAAGTCAGCAGGCCTGTTGTCTTTACCCGTGTCACTTTCTATGTTATTTTTGTTCTCCTCAGACACGTCAGTCCTTAAACCCACCCACAGCGATCCAAGCACCTGTTGAAACAAGCGACAATGATGACAGATGCATTAGTTACTACTCAAACACTTAACTTGACACTTTTGCACCTATCCTTACTTGAACTAAACTAAACTAAAGCACTATACCCGTTTAGACCGCCTCAAAGCCTTCCTGCGGATGCGTGATCTGGTCCGGTTCGGTCCTTCAGCAGCATCTTGCACCCAGTCTTGTCTCAGCAGCACACCTGGGCCAGGGCCAAACACAGCTCTCTCCCTCAGCAACTCGGCCTCCACATGTAGCCACTTCAAAGTTACTCGGTCCCACTCACTAGCTTGTAACTTGAAAAATAGGCCAAAGATGGAATGAATGAATGTCACAGAGGTAACATTAGGTGACATTGCAGATCCAGTTTTTGCATTTTTATAAATATTTATTTTGGTGCACGCGGTCTAACATTTCTGTCATACCTGTGTATGGTTTGTCCTGATATTCTCAAACATGCTGTGGCCTCTTTGTCGATGTGACTCCATGTAGGACAGAAACTCCTACAAGAAAAGGAGAGTAGCCTGATAGGTGCAAATGAAAAGAGCAGGCAGCCCAATCGCTCTTCCTCTAGCTCATATTGTACACACACGCAACACACATCAAATATTCACAGATTGTATATTCATAATGGTATTGTTGTTTCCTCATGCAATTACAATGCATTCATACAATTACATCTATTCTAAATTGCATTCACTGGGCAAAATAAGCTAGTGGCTACAGTCTTACAATAACCCTGTCTGGAAATGTAATCATTTGCTTGTGTGATCTAATTAACATAAACATTAATATCACTGAGCCACGCCACAGTCAAGGGCGAGGTAAGTGTGTAGGCACCTTTGCTGTGGGTGAGTAAGTGTGTATGTGTCAATTAAAAGAGAAAAGAAAAAATAAATAGAAAAACCCAAAACAGAGCCGTGTTGGCACTGCAGGATGCTCATGTTCAGCAGACACACTGGGATCATATTCTGACTGTTAACTGCTTCATTAAGCCCATCATCACAGCAGTGCTCGCTGGGAGACTAGTGAAACAACATGTGTCCATCCACACAGCTGACCCAGGAAAGCCATTTAATTGAGTGAATGAAAATGCAGTAACACTTTATGTCGAGTTTTATTTACAGATGCTAATTCTGGGTTTTGCAGTATAACCCCGTGATTGCAATAATTGATTTCAAGCACAATCAAAAGAAAACAACTACTTCTGTAACACAAGAGATGCAAAAACTTAATTTCAGAATAAACCCGCGCATAAAGTTTTTGTGTCAAAAAAAAAAAACTTTGACAAGCCCTCTGGGGAATGAAAACTGTTTCTCTAAATGACTGACTGTCTGTCCAAATGAGAAGTTGTGCAAAGAAAGAAATAAAGGAGTAATTTGAGGGGAGATTATAGAAATATTACAGACAGAAAAGAGACTAATAATGAAGTTTGCAAACTAGAGCCGTGTTGCGACAGATAAACAGCAACTCGGCGTCATCATCTCCTAATTTCATTCCTTCATTTGGACAAACATAAGTAATATATAGCATTAATTACCCTATTTAGCAGATAGAAACCTCATTGGCTTTTTAAATGCTGCATTAAATACATAACTCATCTCTTCCCTCTGCAATTAACATTAGAACATCACACTCATTTCCATTTTAATGACTTCCCAACAATACGCCACCTTTGATGATAAGGCAACATAATGTCAACTTCATTCTGGGCTGGCAGTGAATGTGTAATGAACTTAACGTGATCATTAGTGCTGTTAATTATCTTTCTAATATGAGGACACAGATATGATTATGGAAACTGCATTCGCTGATGAAATAAATCTCTAGAAGCATTGCACTGAAGCTTGACTAAGGACACAGTCTGCCTATCAGGCTCTATATTGTCGTTCATTACCTACAGTAGGCTCTAAATCCTTTTTTTTTTTTTTTGTTCAATAAAAGTAGATATCTGAGACTCAGAAACTAGGCACAGGGCTCTGTAGAAATGCATTACTATGGATCTGATGACTCAGAACAGACTTCCTATTAGCTTATGACTTGCGAAATAAAGGTCATAAGTTGATGATCCAGAAATTAATTAATGACTCTCTTGTTTCCGCATGAGGATGGATGTAAAAATGAGGAGACTGGCTGACCATTACTGATAATCTGAATATAATTTTTTTTTTACACTTGCCGAATGCTGCAGCCTACCCAGACAGAAGCTCTGCAACACACTGCACAGAGGCTAATGTCCCTCCCTCTTCTTCCCTGCCTCTCAGATGGAAAAACAATTCATCACCCTCTCTGATAGCCTGTCAAAGACTGATATGATAAAGAATAACATCAAATGAATAATGTTTTCATCAGATTGGTACCACTATAATTGCCAACCTGATTTCTGTGGGCAAGAGACGTGCACAAACAAGAACACACACACTTTGTGGGGGTTAGACAGACACACAGACGCGGTAATTTCATGCCTGTGTGCCTGAGTAATATGTCCCCTCTCCCTTCTCCAGATGGCTCAATGTCTTAAGCGTTGTGGGGGAACTAATGATGTGGGCCACGTGTTTCGGGGGGAAAAACAACAATAAACGCGTCTTTAACCTTCAGCAGCAAACAGCGTGTTGTAGTGAGTGTTCCCATGGATAGGCCTAACAGATATCAATTACTATGCCCACTCAGGGGCAATCAGCTGTGATAATCCAAATCCATTTAAAGAAATAATCAAACACCCCCACAGGGCTGGACAGCCCACAGCACAAAAACAGCAGTGACTTTGGGATGGGTGTTTGGACACAGTGCTCTGGGAGGGAAGGGTACCTGGGAAAAGGTAATGACACAACAGTTACAAGTGTAGTCATCTCACGGCATCATACTGTATTTACCTCTACTGTGACGGACTCTTTGCCTAGTCTGCCCAAAGCTGCTCGCAGAGCACTGCTGATAATATCAAGTGTCTTCTGGGTGCTGCTCGCCACCTTCTTCTTCTGAGACTCTAACAAGATATTTAAAAGACAAGAATACAGAATATGTATCAAGAATATCAACGTAACCTCCAGGAATCTACTCCTTTCACGGCCAATAAGAGAGTGAGTGCTCACCTGTGTGGAGCAGCCAGGCTTTGTGTGCCATCTCCTCCCACAGAGGGCTGATGTCAGTCATGCTGACAGGTCCCATCTCTGCTGTGTGGGTCACTGAGATTTCTATCTTATAGGTTTCCTCAAGTGAGCTTTGCCTCTCCATCATGACCTTTGACCAGCAGGCTTCTGCTGAAGACACTAGTTCTCTGTCATCTACAGAAGAACACACACAGACAGAGGCACACATTTATTCCACACTGTTTAGTGACCCCACAAAACCTTTTTAGGCTTAAAACATCTACAAAAATGTCAGGCTAATGTGATGGATGCAAATGAATCCTCATATGCTGCTCTTCATACCCATGGAACTGTCTTCTCCATCGCTGAGGCCTGTAGCATTTCTGGTTTTGGTAGCAAACGGATGGGACAAAGCTTTCCTCTTGTGCATTTTTTGTGTCACACATCCAAAACCTTCAGGGTAGCTAAAAAAAAGTAAGATGCTGATTATGACTACCTCCTTTTTTCAACGACATGTTTGTGTGTATATGCACGTGCACTTGCTATTACCTGCCAGATCGTATCAGTAACAGACAATGAAGAAGGCATGTAATGAAGTTCACATTTGAATTGTAAGTTGCCATGAACACATCCCAGTGTTCCATGAAGGCTTGTAGCACCCTGATGACTCCTTCCTTTTCTTCTTGGGAATGACGCGGTTGAGATAAAAAGTAAAGAATGACTTTATTGGTGCATGCGTAGAGTGCCGACAATGTCTTCTCTTTTTGAGTTTGGCCTTTCTCCAGAACCTGTAAATGTAATGCAGTGTCTCTGTCATCAGTTGATATGAAAATCAAATATAATAATAGTAACCTGTGTGCAACTCACACTGATTAAAAAGAAGCTTAACAATTAACAGATTAAAAGACGTTAGCAGGTTTAAAAGTGTGCCTGTGTGTTGATCTCACCACCACAATCTGATCTGCGAGGAAGTTGAGTAAGCTCTCTGGGTCTCCCAAAAATGTTCCACTGTAAAGTTTCTGCAGCAGAGTCTTACAGAAGAGCACCACATTCTCCATCAACGTGCCCATCTGGCCTTCAGGCCTCTGATTTTTTGAGTCTGAGAGATACAGCCACAAATTCAGATGAGAGAATTATCTTTCAATGAAGATCGAGCCAGGCCGAGCTTTGAGGAAACAATCCATGGTACTGCTACCTGGTGAGTTGAAATGAGTGTTGGTTTCTTCCTCTTGGCTGAGAATGTGGATAATGTCCATGACCAACTGCAGCAGCTCAGTCTGGAAACTCTGCTTCTTTTCCAGCGATGTACCATCAGGGGAAAACTGTTGTATTATATAGTTAATTAGTTAGCAAACATAATACAACACTGTTCTGGAGCTAACTTTAACATGTGACAGATTTTTACAGAAGTCTGCAGTCCCTGACCCATCAGCATTCTCTCTATTTTATCAAGACTACCTTTGCTTTTTTTGGTAACTGAGGAAAGAGTGACACCTTCTGGAGAAATAAGAGCTTTTCAGTATTAAGACCCTTTTTAGAGTGAATGTAGTTAAGCATAACTTGTATGTGGTGCATGTGTATTACTTGTTATCTGGGAATTAGCTAAATTCAGTAAAATGCTCAAGTTCATGTGTGTGTCTATGCCCACATTCACCTCAAGCAGCAGAACAAGAGGATGTGTGCTGGTGCTGGTGGAAACATTAAGAAGACTGTCCATCAGCAATATTCGGATGAAGTCGCACACCGGCTTTCTAGGTTGCAGACTCCTGAATGTGTCCTCACAGTCAGTCATTACACAAGGCTCACCAACAGCCTGGAAGAAGTAACCAAACCAGTGATTAAGATCAGGGGGGTCAGACCTGTTCTGGTTTTATAAATCCAGGGTAACACAAACCTCTGAACCATCCACAGGGTACACAACTCCAGCGAGTGCATGGAGGAACTCTGGTGATACCCACAGTGGGTCTCTTGGCCGGAGGCTATGAAGAAGACAAAAGAACTGCATCACACTTGCAGGGATCTGCAACGCCAATGATGCATCAGTGCCTGACATGTATGTTGCTGGTACAAGAGGCTGTTAAAACATAAAACACATCATGTATTACACATTATATATTTGTGGTGAAAAATAGGAAGAAATTGAAGGTGATTTCATTCTTACCTGAGTGATGATAACTTTGACTAGTTCCAGCAGTATTGTAGCAGCTTCAACACAGAGCTGCTGAGCAGGAGACTCTGTTTGACTGTCAATCAATGACTGTAAGATATCATCCAAATGCCCCTGCAGATGGCACATAATAACATCATTATGACAGATATGATAAAGCACACGATTTATAAAATGACAAATTACCTACCTTTTCTCCTGCTGTGTGACTGGTCTTCATTCCCACCAGCAGAGCAGCCATTGCTTCATACACTGAAGGCATGTAAGAGTGTCTGATCAGCAGCCCCTGAAGAACATCAAAGCCTGGACATGTGGTGCTCTGGCATTCATAAGACCAAGAATGGGCTCGAAGATTGTCTGAGGCAAGAAATCAATGATAGGCTGGTTGCTGATCAAAGTAAGACACTCAAATAATAGATTTAAAACAGATTTAAATCCTAAATGATAGTATAAGTACATTTTCTGTATCCATATACAAGCTGAGGCGTACTTATAAATATATACACTCATAAGTGATAATCTGTTATTAATTACAATTGCATGTGAAGATACTTTATTTAATCAATACTAAAAATAATTTAACATTATTTTGTCTTTTTTTTTATCAATTTACACACCAAATATTGCATAAGAAATGCCAACAACTTAATATAATCACATATTATTACACCAAATTATTCAACATCATGTACCTATGACAGCAAAGGGCTCCTCCATGCCCTCTATCAGTGTTCCTGGGAGCACCCCCTCTCTGAAATGGCTTTGCAAGCAGGGACTGGAAAGAAAGTGCGTGAGCAGGACGAGACCCAGTTTCAAAGTGGACGGGTGAAGGTGGGGTTGAAGGAAGAGCAGGAACCAATCATTGCCCAGGGAATCAAATAAGGTCTCCTGTTGACTATTGGGAAGTAAGAACATGGAAGAATGATTCAGCTAACGTTTCTGCTACAGCATTATAGTAATAAAATACTGGGAATATAGATGCCATTCAAGTTTTGGTTTAGATAAACTGTAAAAGATGCTACTTACTCTTTTATTTGAAGGCTGTCTGAGCTTTTGAGGATTTCATACGTAGCTAGTAACAGCTGGTTGCGGATCCAGATGACATTGGCTGGACCAGAACTTTGAGCTACAGCACATTGAGGATGTGGAAAGTATGGGTTAGTGCCAGTGTATCTAGACATGTAATGTATTGTACATGTGGATGTGGTTAGATGTTACATGATGTACCTGGTGTATCCTGTAAAAAATCACTGTCAGATATCTCTTTGCTTTCAGTCATGTTGCTAAGAGGAGGGAGTGTGTAGACCAGGAAGAGTCCAAGTCTGACCAAAAAAAGGACACAGTTTTTGCTAAAAACGTAAATACTTGTCTGTGTAAAAAAAAAAACTGTATGACAGAAACACTGTATTCCCAGATTGTACCTGTTCAAGTCGATACGGGTGAAGTGAGCTTTTAGGAGGGATGTGATGACACTAGAAATGATCTTAACTTTCTGAACAGTCACAGCAGGATCCGAAAGCTCAAACAGTAACTTTGGTAGCAGGTCCACTCTGTGCATGACTGATGCAATCCTGCTGTCACTGTTGAGCATAAAGAGAGAGACACACAGAGAGCATTAATATCAATAACAATATGTTCCCAGACAGAGATAATCTAATTCAACAATCCATGTACTGTATTTCAGTCATGCTCTTCTTATCAGCCTATGTGACTGATTAAACTGATGTTGAACATTCCAGCAACTATTTGTGTGATAATGATGAGAAGCTGCTGCAGATGCTGACAGAACAGCCAATAAAGCCTGTTTCCACTCCCAAACAAGGGGCTCTTTATTGTGTTATGCAAAATGTTGGCCATGTGAGTTAATAAGAAATTAGATTAGTGCTACAACATATTTACTTTGGTTCGGTCACATGCTGATAACTGTGAAAATTACCTTGAGGATTTCAGGATTTCAGCAAAGTGGTTCAGAATTGAAAGGTCCAGATGATCTGGTGTGTTCTCCCAAACCTAAAAATACCGTATAGTGACAGAACAGTTAGGCTCTGGACAAAATTAAAAACTTTCCAACTAAATACTAAATGGGCATAAATATGATCCATTCCCTACATGTGCTAAAAGGTAGATGCTTACCTCTAAATCACACAACAGGTCCTGGAAAGCTGGTATGTTCTGTAGGAAACCAGACCCAGAGCTCAGCTCCACTGAACCTGAGAGATACAGAACCAGCTGAAAGGTTCTGTAGCTGACCAGACTGCTTTTCATCTTAAGTAGGAAAGCTAACAGCTGAGAGGACAGTATGTAAGAATAGATCACAACATTAAGGATTATGAAGTCTGACTATAAATAATGTGTAGATTGTGACTTTAAACATGATGTGGCAGACCTTGTATCCGTTGATACGGTTCATTTCCTGCTGCATGGCAGAACTGGTCTCCAGCACAGAAAGAAGAACTTTAACAGCTGCATACAGAGAGCTGTCATCTGGTGCCATTGCAATTATACTGAGAACAACTGCAGGCCCTCCAATATACAGGAAACAAGTGGATGCACTCTTTGGGGTGAACATACGTACACCTGTAGGGAAGAGATCACAGACAGCTGTATGTGCCTGCAAGAATCAACAAGAACGCAGATAAAGTTTCAATTTAATTTTTCATTTACCAAAATGTCCAACCACGGCAGCACCTATGGTGCGCGCTGGACCACTAAGGTGCTGGCTGATGTTTCGAGCGAGGAAAACAGGGGTGGAGTGATCCCGAGATGTTATCCCCATCTGCAATTAGAGACAATCATTGCTACTCTGTGAAAAACAACAAACAGGTTCAATGTGGCTTCGCCATACCTCTTTAGCAATCAGTCTGCAGTCCACCTCATTGTAATCCTCTCTGATCTGCACAACAGTAGTTAATGTAGAAACTGCTGGATTGATTCCAAATGAAATCCTCTCCTCAGGAACCAGCCTGTGAGGGAGAGACTCAGCATCTGGATTATGGCCTTGATAAACAGAAAGGTGAGACAATACAGATTAGTAAAGTAAAACTGCCTAAAACAACTCAAAAGAGTGATGCTATAGAAGATCCACATGTAATGTGTCATTACAGTCATGTAACTAAAGAGGGTTAGGGTTAGTAATACTATTAATACTAGAGTATTAATTAATACTTCTGTGTCTTTTGTCTTCTATGCATATTTAACTTTACATGACACGAGTGGTATAAATTAATCGGTTACTGAGATACATTAATAAAGACTTTAAAGAG
Source organism: Anabas testudineus (assembly GCF_900324465.2). Classification (NCBI taxonomy): domain Eukaryota; kingdom Metazoa; phylum Chordata; class Actinopteri; order Anabantiformes; family Anabantidae; genus Anabas; species Anabas testudineus. The sequence continues at coordinate 9,909,043 of NC_046624.1, forward strand.
AAACATTTTCTTATGAATTTTCTTATTCCACAATAATGTTATTCATGTTACTCAAAGTGACAACGACATTTATAGATTCAGGGATGACTGGCGGTAAACAAAGTCTTTTGTAATTCTTGCACAAGATCTTGTGACTCACCTGTTTTGCGCAGAGCCTGGAAGTTACCCAGGTAGGCAGTGCCTTGTTTATAAATTGCATTCACAGACTCTGGGCTCAAGGTCTCTTCAAAAAAATAAGAGGGTCCCACTCGCCACACCAGCGCAGCATGTTCCTTCCAGACGGCTGGCGTTCCTATCAGTCCATACACATCAATGACAGCTGTGGGGTCCATGGAGACATACTGACCAGGGAATGGCTGAATATATCTCATCTGGCAGAAAATGCACAGGTATTATTTTTTCTGTCTACTGTTCAGGAATGTAACAATGTTATGTTCTACGTAGAGCCAGCTAAGACACCAGCTTCTTGTCGTCATACCTTTCCTGTCCCCACTGCCTTGCCGTTAAAGTAAGCTGAGGTCAGACAGCTTTTCTTCACATCTTTGGCCATGACGACAACCAGATGATGCCACTGACCTGGGACCAGCATGCTGGAGCAGCGGAACCTCAAAGTTGTAGTCAAAGAAGTGGGAGTGCAAACTTCTGGTTCCATCATATCTGTAAATACAGACAGAGAAAATCACTGCATGAATAGTTCACTAAGGGAAAACACAACAAAACCCAAAATCACTCATACATACCCAGATATGTAAATGCCTCCTCCTCTGTGGAGATAACCAGACAGCCGTCATAGGCTGAGAAGGAGATTGACAGACAGATGTACTGCTGTTCAGTCCGGGACATATGGCGAACCACTGACAGAAGACGGATGGGGTGGGATTCACAGGCTGAACTGAACCTGTTTATCTGGAACCAGCAGGAAAATGAGAGACCAGCTGTAGGGGGAAAACCCCGGCAGTCTAAAACATAAGAGGGAGGTTATCAGACACTTTATTCAGATTGTTTCACAAATATGTGAGCATTAAACCTTCAGACCTTTCACTTACCACCTCCAATTCCACCAGTTGTAATTGAATCAGCAGTCACTCCTCTCACTGTTGCCAGAGAAGGCAGGAAAAGGCACCTGTAAACCACAGTCATGTGCAAAGAAATGAGTCAATGAAAAATGCTTTTACATTATCCTTAATACCTTCTTAATAATCAAGAATAAGTTTTATTTAGCAGAATCTGATTTGGACTGAAGGACTACACAGAAACACATTACAGCAAGAACTCACCCGTATCCACTCTCAATCATGTCAAACTCTACAAAGGCAGGTGAGGAGGAAACTCTGTGTGGCCTGAAGGTGCGTGGTGATGTCATGGACACCAGACTGATGATCTGGTGAACAGGGATTGCAGAACCAACACAGGACTCATTGTCAGTCGTAGACTGTAACAAGCTGAATGTCCGCTTCAGTGTCTTTACAGAAGATCCTGATGAGGCCTCTGTCTCTGTACTGTGATCTGCTGTAAACCACACATATAAAAACATCATGCTTTGTGTTTGTGTTTAAAACAACATGTTTAATCTTAGTGAGATTCAATCAATTTTTGCAAAAAGCATGCAGGAAACATCATAAAGATAGTCACAAAACAAATATATACCATTTGATACAGGAGTCTCCTGTTGTGATTGCATTGCTGTTTTCTCTACCAAGCACATAAGAGGATCTCCTAAACAAAGGAACTTTCTGAAGAGAAGAAACACATGCACATTGGATAAAGTATCTTGATACCACAAATGTGGAGAAATGTATTTAAATGAAAACAAATTAAGATCCCTCATTGCATACATTACATACATTGCAATAACTAAAAGTATATCTGACCTGAAGTCTGAATGTGTGATAGCCTGGGAGGACAGCTTCTCCAAGATACGCGTGACAGGTACATGTAGCGGGTGATTTGGAGACAGCAACATGGTGTTACAGTGGGTCAGGAGTGTGGAGACCAGCCCACCCTCGCAGAGGATCTGGCGGTTTTGCTCAGGTTTGACCATGGTCTGGATATGGTGCATCAGCGAGAACTGAACCTCCATTGATAGCTGCAATAGAAATCAGTCTCATACTGACGGCTTGTCATATATTAAAAAGTATGCAACACACTGAATTTTAACTGTTTTATACTGAACTGTAACATTTACAGTGTAAAAAGGTACCTGTGGGTCACTGGGAGTAAACACTGATGGAAGGAGAGTTATTATAACTCGAATTGCTCCTGGATGAAGAATAATATGACTGCAGGTGGACCTATTGTAAGTCAACAAATAACAAATAAAAATATGTGTTAATATTCATAAGATCACACACACACTTTTGAAAATGATTTAGATTTTAACAGAAAGGAAATTATATAGAATGTTATTGAAACCTTTTCAACCATTTCTATATGGTTAGAAATATTCACCTGTACTCAGACTCTGTGCACACTGTGGAAATACTGGGTGCTGTGCTTCTGGATCTTCCACGTATGTCCTCCATGAACTGCAGGCTTTGTCCGAGGACAGAAGGGGATCGCGAACACACTCCTTCACGCCCTGCTGGTCCATTCATTTTTTCTTTATCTTCCTCACATCTGGCCTCAGGCTGTAGTCCCAAGCTTAACTCCTGAGGAGTGTATGTCCCTGTGGCAAACTGGTCAAGATAGGACATGAGCCTTATACATGTCTGAAGAGTGACAGGAAGATTGGGCTGCGGTGTAGTGGGAGTATAGAAGGGAGTTTTAAGTGCCTCTGCTAACTCAACAAACTGATGGAAAGTCTTCTCAGGAGACTGGTTTTCCTCTGCAGTCTTGGGACAGGAATCCTCCTCTCTACACCACTTCTCTTTTTGATGGCCTTCAGAGTGGAAGCAGCCCAGCTGAGAAAGAGCCTCTGACAGCCTTTCATAAAAGCCCGCAGTCTCAAAGTGGTGTGCATTTACTGCATTAAGATGCACAGCCAAGGACAAGATGTGAAGAGTTAGAAGAAGGAGGTCCAGCAGTGGTTGATGTCCCAGGCTTTTCCACACTTCTCCCTGGGGAGGGTCAGACAGAGCTCCTTCCATGTCGATCACCAGTGACATCAGTCCCGTGAAGCCTCCTGCTTTCCTGAAGGCATCCCAGCTGCTGGGCCTCTCTAGAACCTTCAGCACTGACTGAAATAAAGATAAAAGTTGGACAAACCAGACCATATGCATAGAAAACATGTGGTATGACCAAACACACTTGAGCCTAATCGTGTATGTGTTCCCTATACTATAGAGAATGTATTTTGATAGTCGCAAAGGTTCAGCTTTAAAAAAAAAACAACACCTCCCTAGTCAATTAAAACAATGTCATGAAAAATAGATGAAACATATAGGTATATCATTAATCATTTCTGGTAACTAGTTTTTGCAGAACAACAAAATCATATTAGCTTTATTCAATTTAGAGAACTAATCCATCAGGTAGGTAATGTGTGAGGCAGAACACAGGGGGAAATGTGATTAACTGAAACTGGAGTAATCACAATGGCTCTCAACACTTGCCAACCTAGGTCGTACCCAATGTGATTGCCACCTGCTTTAACCATGTTAGCACAATGAACACACACACACACACACACACACACACACACACAAGCTTCTGCAGCCACGCACAGACAAGCATAAGTGCGCACACTCACACACAATGAACACACACACACACACACACACACACACACACACACACACACACACACACACACACACACACACAATATCTGCAAGTAAGTGCTCTTCTTGCTGCCATCTATAAAAATGGACACATACAATAGGTGTGTAACTTAGTTAAGCTTAATCAGATCTCTGTCCCATTCACTGATCTGATAGTGGTGGTAATCTTCAGAGTGCCACAGCACAAGGCTGCTGGCCTAATCAAATTGGTCAAGAGTTAACAGCCAAACCTGTTTTAGCAAATCAATCTGCATTTGTCCATAATGTAATCAGGGTCCCACACGCTAAGAAAATAAATTCACTAGCTTATTATGTTTTAAGTGCATTACTATTTGTTATGATTTGATGTAGAGTGGAGACTACATTTCCAGTTCAACTGAGATCAGAGCATATCAAAGTGTTTCTCGATGTGTTTCTGTGACTGTGGGTGCATGTTAAATGAAACTACCTGCAAAAGATCCCATTTCAACCCAAGTTCCTGCTGTGTAGAGGAGCAGAGGGCTCCTATTGCTGTGCTCATGAACTCCTCTGGGTTAATCTCAGCTAGCTGCTCCAAAATGCTCAGAGTGGGTCCTCGATACTGATCCTCATCCAAGAAGATCTTTATGTAAGGAACCATACCAAGGTCTCGCACGGACACTGAAATGGATATAAAAAGATCATTTCTAGCCTTAACATAAATAAAGAAGCATAAAATGTTTGTATATGCTGAGAGAATATACCTCTAATAAGTGAAGAAATCAGTGTGTATACCTGTGTTTTTGATTGAACGCAAAGTAAGTGTGGACACAACTTGAAGCATACAGGTTGTGAGCTGTCTCTCACTGTCAATCACACATGGCCGCTGCTGAGGATCTAAGGAGCACAAGAACTTCAAAAAATCACAGCTACCATACAGCGCAAGATAAGAAGGTGCTGTGATATGTTGTTTTGCAAACAATCACTCTCTGTCTCCTCTTAGCAGCTGTACAAATGAATATTTATTTTAGAAGTTGTGGAAATAAATATTTAGCTTCAAACCTATTTGAAGGGAAGACACAACTCCAGCCTTCCTGATGATTTTAGCTCTTCTACGAAGTTCCCCAAGCAGCAGCTCCAGCAGACCCCAGTCACTCAGCACCTCAGCTAACATACCACTGTGCACCATCATCCTAAAAAAGCAAAAGAGTAAATCTTATTTAGCCTACATCTGGGAAACAAAGGGTAAAAACCAAGCAATATTACACCAGATACTGCCTGTTGTGTTCAATATAAATTTACCAACAAATGTTACCTGCCGTTCCTACTGATGAAAAACCATACATTCAGAGATGATGTTGTTGAGTATTTCCTATTTAAGCTAGCTTTAACTTTCAAGTGAATTGAGAACAACAAATTCTTGGGGATAATTTGGGATAAAGCACAAACATCCTGAACATATATTTCTAACTAGCACTGCTCACCTGTGAAAACACTTGAGAGCCACCACTCCAAACTCTATCCCTGCTACCCCTCCAACCAAAGTCCCAGCCCAGATCTGCTTCAGCACACTCAACAGTGCACGCAAGGTCTCATGAGGTATGTAGTTCAACTTAAACACTACCTGTAGGAAACACAGTATTTAATCAGATCTTTTCACATCCAAGTTGTATTACAAAAGCATGCACAGGCACTTTACTGTCAACATTAGAAGATATACCATCTCTAGTAGTGAAAAGAATAGTTTTTGGACAGGTGCTGGTTTACTCCACACACAGGCAGCCAGCTGGGCCATTGACTGGACAGTCCACTCCAAGAGGAAGAAATTAGCTGGGTCTCTTTCCCATATAGTCTGCAGGGTTCGAAGAAGCTGGCAACACAGCAGAGCATCCTTGGAACGCAACAAGGAGGTCTGTAGCAGGTGGAAGGCCTGCAGGTTCTTTACTGCTGACCCTGGAGTTACAGAGATAAGCCATCGCAAAAGTGTCAGTGGAGGTTTCAGCCTTTTGAAACATACTAAATAGAATATGGTATGCATAATTGTTTATTTATGTTGTAGTCTATGACATGCAGTACTTCAAAACGAAGCCAGAGGTCAATTTAGCAAAAAATGTTTTAAAAGTTCAATTAATCTGACGTTGCTTTGGCAAGGTCACAAGTAAATTTCAAACCTTTAACACAGAGTACACGCTCAATCCCAACCCGATTGGGTTATACGAACATAGACAGATTGAAAACAAACAATATAATGTACGTGAGGGAAAAGTAAAGTAGTATAATCTGCCTTGATAGAGTTTGTTTGCTACAGTACATTGTCAAAATATTTAGAGGAGGTCTTGTATTGTGGAGCAAAAGCACACTTGTGTTTGCTGTGAATAGATATATACCTGGTTAGTAATAGGATTCATTTTCACACTTAATCAAAATTGCATTACAACAAAATAAGATCAGCACAAAGCATCCCCTGGTCCCTCTGCTGGAAAGGGGTCTACTCCTCGATATGATAGATGGATGCTGAGTTTGTGTGTCACATTATGGACACTCTATTTATGAGTGTTGGATGGAGGAGTGTGTGCATCTATGATAGATGGCTGGTTGCTGTAGGCCAGTGGTGAATGGATGTGGGGCATCCTAACAGAGTTAGAGGGGAAACCTCCACTTCATCATCCCAGACATAATCACCTCAGCTTCCTGCTAACCTGAGGGGTGTTGTGCACTGCAGCAAGGTAGAGGTGCGAGTATGGGGAGTCAGGGTGTGTGGGAAATCAGAGAAAGTGGGTGGTGCATTTTGGATAGGTTATATGAGGGCAAAAGTGCAAAGGAGGGATGAACTGTGTGGCCATTTGGAGGGGCCCATTCCCCTCCCTAAGCCAATCTTTGCTGAGCCATGCAAGTGGTAATAATTAGACAGTTTGTGCATTTGGAAGGGATGGTCTAGGGATTATCCTCACAGTACAATCAACTGTAATTAGGGAGGGTAGCCTAGAGAATAACAATGCAAAATCTGTGGTGAAGACTTGACCTACCTTTGGTGAGGGGTGGATCAAACTTAAAACCGGGCGGCTGTGGGTTGGTGACACAAAGAACTACTTTCAGTTCAGTTTTTCCAATGATAGTGAAAGAAGCAATGAGAGCCAGCAATTCCTCCACAGGCTGAAACTGATCTTCAGATACACCTTCCTCACAGCTTATGATGGTAGCATGATAAGAGACAAAAAAAATGTCAAGTAAAATTAATAGCATACTGATGCTACAGTTTGAATTCATATAAATTCTTTGAATGTGTGCATTTACTTCAGTTCCCAGAATGCCTATTTACTTTAGCTTTAAAAACACAAGAGGAGAAAAATCTCGTTTTCTTGTTGTTGTTAGCTCTACATCTCTTTGACCTTCTTTAAGTGCTCTCTTTGAGTCTCTTTTACTACCAATCCTGAAATCGCCTAGCCTTTACATTCTTTTTCTTGTCCTGTTTTACATTCATCTCACCGTTTCAGGATGTTCTCAAGGGCCTGGTAGCCGTTGTTGGTGTCAAACTCGATGAAGAGGGCAGTATTGAAGGGATAGGTGTCTCTAATGAAGCTAAACACAGCCACAGCCACTTCAGCTAGCAGTGGCCCTGGGACATCAGCACCGATATGTAACAGGTTCTGGATGCAGATACGAACACAGTTCTTGCCTAATGAGGAAAAGGTAAGAAATGTAAAGAAGATCAAAACAACAGTATCCACACATTCAAAATTTCCAATTTAAGAAGGATAAGTAAAATTGTCTGTGATGGTACAACTGTGAAGCAAAACCATTAGCTGACCATAAGTGTGGTAGAAATCTAACTTTTTCCAACAGTATTGAGTTAGTTCACCTAGCAAGCTTGGGACTGTGTTGCTTGTTGCTACAGCAGAGATGGTCTTGAGGACGCGGGAGGCCTGATGCCTCCTGGTGGCACTGGTCTGATCCCATAGCGATGTGAGGCCAATGATAAGACACTGCAGTTCCTGAGACTCCACCAGCCTCTCCACATTGACTGGCTGCCTACAAAGCTGAATGAGGACCTGGAAAAGTGGAAGAACTGAAAAATGAGTCCAATCCAATGAAAAAAATAATGGAAGCAGAGGAAAGGCAAGCATTGATGAAGAAAAGAAATGTAAAATTAGGCTTTTGGCTCAATTAACCTGTGTTAGTGGCTCCTGGAAGCTCTCTTCTTTGGCTGTGTCCTCCTTTTTGGCTAGAAGGCACACTAACAAGTACAGACATTTCATCAACGCAACAGGGAGCCCTGGGTTTATGCAGGACAGTATATCCTGCAAACACAAACATTCACAGTTGTTAATACATAATGCTAATAAAACCAATCATGATCATTGCCTCCTAGTTCAGGGAGATTTAATGCATTGTGAAGATGTGAGTTATTCAGCAATACTAATAAATAAGGGACATTTCAAATGTGAAAGTTTTGCTTATCAACTATAGTAGCCTAACATTGAAAGTTCACTCCATTTCACAATAAATTACCCACTTACTGAGCTGTCAGCTGTAAACAGCAAAAGTGCCTTCAACAGTAGCCATCCTAGACTTGCTCCTCCTTCACAGTTTGTGTCTTCATCTGGCCTCTTAAAGAATCGTATCACTTCCTCACAAGCCCCCTCTGCAAACAAAGATGACTCAAAATTTACCCTCAAACACTAAATTACATAAAAACATTGAAGACAGCAAGACAATAAAACTGCTAAATATTCTAGCTGAATGTCTTCACCATCTACTGCCACAGAAATTATTAAAATCTATACTAGTAATTTGATCTAATGTTCAAACAGAAAATAACATATATGTTTCATTTCTATTTTTAAAGACAACATTTGCATTGTGTTTCAGTTTTGGCAGTTACGAGCTTTTAGACAATAGAACAATATGATTGGCGTACCATGTGTACTACTGTGTACATAAAGTAAGTAGGTAAAAAGACGTGCTAAGCCTCACATTAACGAAAAAACACTTTTTTGTTTTGCAGTTTTTAACTGCTTATTAAATTTAGACCCATACCCATACTAAGTAACCACTTCTCTAAAACAATTCAGTTCAATTTCCCATTCAAAACCAAAATAAGTCTCTTTGCAATCTGCAAAAAAACATTACTCCACACAAATAACCAAGAATAAGACTAAGATCATAGAGACAGAGGGAAAGAGCTTTGACAGAACATGAGCAGATCACTCTTAAAGCAGAGAAAGCATTACACAATGAATGTATCAGGCATTTCCACGTTTTTGTCAAAAGATTTTCTGTGTTTTTATTAGATTTACCCTTAATGAAACAACATTAGTAGCCTTTACAACATGAAACAAACATACTGGGAAAAACCCACCGCAACCTGAAAAAGCAGAAGTGGGCAGTGTATGTAGAAAGTTCCTCTACCTGAGAAATTTGTGATTTACTATGTGCTAATATGAGGAGTTGTTAATACCTGCAGGTCTTTCTGCCACTCTTTTGTGGATGTTATGGATGACAGTGTCAGCAGTGAGAGCAACAAGTCCCCTTAAGTCCAAACCTTCAAGTCTGCAACCATCCTCACAGGCCTGGAATCAGAGAGGACAGTGTCCATCAAAGATGCAAACAAACAAGAGACCCCATTTGCCTGTCTCATTGAGGCTTGACTAACTATTAAAATATCTCTCATCACAATGATTTAGTAAGTAGTAATGTAAAGTAAAATAACATGGAATCAGTTGTATTGTATATGTGTTGTCGCTCACTGGGTTGTATTACACCACATACTTTCAGTCTGAAGCTTTAAAATACTTAACGTGAAGTTTTGGACTTTATCCATTGTACATGAGTTACAGTATGTACTAAAAAAATTTAATCATACTATAGTTAGATCTCAAGTGCTTTGCTAATGCACTACACTATAAATAATTGAAGCCACTGCAAACTATAAGCTCTTTTCAGTTCCATAAGAGCATATCGAGTTTCACTGAGTTTGCTGTTCTTAAGAGAGCCCCTCCAATCTGTTCAAATCTCTGGTCATGAGGTTTACACATACACCTACACACAGAACCACACACAAACCAAAGAGCAATTACTTCTACCGCTGCAGGCCTAGATAAGAAATTCTTACTTAATTCTTTTCCAAATATATTTAAAAAAAAAGCCTGAGACAAGCGCACGATATGTACACATTCTAGTCCCAGTGGTCAATACCTGTATGTAGAGAGGCAGGATTTTGACCAGATGATCCTCTCTCTGCTCTATGGTATACTGGGCAGTTTTATGGTCAGAGCTTGAGCATGTGTGAATTCCCAACTCCTGTAGCTGCTCTCGAAGCACTTGTGGGAGTTGAGGGTTCCTACAAGATCCCGCCACGTTCACGTCCTTTAGGTCCACAGAGACTGATAACTCCCCCGAAGCACTCAGCTCTCCTGTTTCCTTATTGATCCTCTGTCCTGTAGAAGTCTGGTCCTTGATGGGTTAAAAAAAAGAGGAGAAATCCTCAAACCTTTCCATCTTTTTAAACAGCATGAGCTTGTATAATTTCCAATATATATTTTAATCACATTCCCTTTGACTGTCTCACTTCCTCAGATAAATTTGTTGCCATCCGAACACTAAGTCTTTCTCCTGTAACCCATGACCACACTGTCTGCCTTGAGAACTCACCAGGCAGAAGACATGGCAGTCATGTGTTCCCATTAGGTACACATGGTATCAACCTCTGGGAGAGATCAGTGCAGTGTAATTGCTGCCCAATTTATAGTAAGTGGAAACATACAGCATCCTACTAAAGTCCTTCAAGCTTCTAATCCATTGTAGCGTGGGCTAAATATACCACTTACCCCAATCTTTCATTTTCTCCTGATCCGTTTTTAGCCAACAGCAGTAATTGTGTAACAGTTTGGCAATATCTGCAACAGTCACTGCCACCCACAAGTAAAGCATGACGCAGTATGGAATTTGATGTGCACTTGCTCAGACAGTGACTAATTGACATAATTTTTGATGTGACTCTCATAAAGTCTCACCACCACCAATTGTTGAAGAGTCCTTGTGCTACTAGACAGATATGTTATTGCACTGTTTCATGGAGGTTTGGTTACATTTACATTTAATCATTTGGTAGATGTACAGTGAGATACAAGGTACAAAGGCAGGCAGGGTATGCGTTAGGAGGTCTTGCCTAGGGAACTCTGCTGAAGGTGGGCCACAACTGGGATTTGAACCACAGTCAATCTTACCACCACACTATCCAGTCGCTACTGGTTACTGTATTGTTTCCTCATTACAGAGAGATTATTTTGTGCACTTTCTGTTTTGAGACACCCGCATATGATGAACTCAAGAGATTTTTTTGGAAAGAGACTGCTAGTAAGAACCAGTATAAACAGTTATGAGGATTCAAAAAGTAAAGAGGAGGTCAGATCACATGCTAAACAAATCTAATAATACTTTGATGTTTCCTCATCAAAGTATTATTAGATCGTAGTGGTGCAACGTGTGAGAGAGAAGGACCAGCAGCAAGACAGCACAAAAATGTTTTGAAAGTTACTACTTGCTTACACACACAGTTTTTGCAGTGGATATACAGTCATTATGACACTCCCTCTGCCTACATCATGTTTTTCAGGTCTAAAGTTATTTATGCAACACACAGTTAAGTCCTCATATTCTTACCTGTACTTGTGTGAGAGCCATCCGGGACATTCCTGGCTCTAGGAAGATGCAGTCATCTGTGTTGTGTTATTAGAGCTGAGCGAATGGTTTGTCGCTGCTTCCATGCCAGGAAAGAAAGACGAGCAGAGACCTGTTAAGGCATGACTACTGGCTACTGTGCAGACCCTTTTGTAAAAAGCACCCACCCCCGTGCTAATCTGCAGCCAGAGGAGTGAACTTTGAACAAGCAGAGCAACACACATCAGCTGGCCCGGGTCATGTGCCTTCTTACTTCCTTAGAAAAGCAGAAGTGAAATCTGTTGTTAAGCTGGTTGGATGGGGCCCTCCCACAACAGTGTCTCTGTGCTTTTTATAGTCTGGTCATGTAAGGCTCAGTATGGAATGAATGACAGAGATAACATCCCACGATTCCTCAAAAGACCCAGCTAAAGCAGTTTTTAGGTACAGATTAAAATTGGATTTGAAAGAAAATAAATAGCATTTTGTGCATTTTTCTATTTGGAAAGACAAGAGAATTGGACAGACAGACTTTCTTATTGTGTTCAAATGTTGAAAACGTTAAGTGAAGAAAAATCAGCACAAGAAAACAGAAAATACTAAGATTTTTTTCTTATTATCATTTATTTGTTTTAGTTTTCAATTTTCTTTCTTTTTCTACATTGCTGGTGTTGTTGTATTGGTGACAAAATGTGAAGCAGCAATAATGAAAGATAGCTCAACGGCGCCATCTTGTGGGACAACAGAAATATTCTGGGAGCTACCAGGTAATTGAGCAAAGTTTTTTTTATCCTCAACAATAAAAATAAAACAGTCAAGTATGATATTATTAAATTGAGAGTTACCTCCACCAAAATATAGCCTGCTGAAGTCAGTCACTCTGTCTGCACATTCACACATATGATCTTTAAACAACGAGCTCTAACTTGTGAGGTGTTTTTATGTGGACCACGTGTTTTGTCGGTGTTGATGACGCAGCCAGTCATGTGACCAGCTCTAGCCACTGAGGTGTGCAGGGCGTGGCCTGTCTCAATCCGTTTTTCACAATGAAAGCTGTCTGTCACTTTTGCTGCCGAAACTGATCTGCATAAAAAACTTCACACAGCGGCCTCGTAGCGCTTCGTCCGAGGAGATGATTGTGTTTCTGCTGCAGTTTCTGTCTGTCTGTGGAAATAATAGCAGGCCGACTCCGTGCACCCATCGTCATGCATCCGATGCCTGCGTGCTCCGTTAGCGGCGGAGACATATTTGACTGTATACAGAGAGGAAATGTTGAGCAATGTATACACTTCCTTCAAGATGATCGATCAGTCCTCAAGCAAAAAGGTAGGAAATGAAAAACAAACACACACACACACATCATAAGCGTATTGCTCTTTTATACACAGCATAATTGTGGCAACATGCTTCCTGCTGTGTTCCTGACAGAATATAGCCCACAGATCTTTAGCTGTGATCTGTCAGTAATTTCCTCTTTTGCTCCTTATGAAAGCAGAAAACTACTGGGGAACACAGTTTACTAGTGAACAAGGGCAAATTGGCATAATAGCTTCACATTTGAACTTTTTGAAATCTAAATGACACAGTCTACTCTGCTCTGGATATGTCAAATTGTACATTATGTTGGTTTCAAATGACCACTTATTATCACACATTATCATGTGGTTTCCTCGTGTGATTTTATCACATTCCCAAGGGGGGATTTGTCCCCGCTGCACCTCCTTTGTGAGATGGTCTGGCCCAGATCTAAATGGACAGATGCACTGACAACACAGCAGAAAGTCACATTGTGCCAACAGGAACTCTAACCCGAACTCTAGAGTGTCAACAGTCACAAGGCAAACAGATGTTTTGACATGTGCATTTATGCCTAACTTATTAATCACGGTGACTGCAAGTTGTTTTGGTTGTTTTCAAACCCAGCTGGATGTGTTTGTCTTTACCTAGGCTGGGGTGGTTTTACCCCCCTCCACTACGCTGCCCTCCACGGTAATCGTGCCCTGGTCGACCTCTTTCTTAGTAATGGGGCTGACCCTAACCTGCCATGTGATGCAGGACAGACAGCTTTTCATTTTGCCTGCAGGTGAGCAGTACCTGCATTGAGATGTTATTCAAACACACCCACATTCTTGAGGCGACAATGTCTTGATGTGAGCAACATACTTTTTGTGACAGTTTGTGCTTTTGACTTCCATTAGGCAAGGGAACATCTATATCATACATCAAATGATGCAATATGGAGCTGATTTGCGTATCGTAGACCTGCAAGGAAAAACGTCATTGCATCATGCAGTGACTGGCGGCAACATGTCAGTAGAAGGAACAGCACATCACTTGTCTTTTGTCCTGTGCAAACACATTTAAATTACAAATAGATTTTGCATGCACTAACTGTTAGTTATCTTTTCCAGTGTTGCAGTGCACTGTCTGTGGGAGACAGGAATGTTTCGGTTCTCAGACACAGACATGTACCAGGTGACACCACTTCACCTGGCTGCATCCACAGGCAACACAGAAGAGGTGCGGTATCTGCTCAGAGACCAGGTGAGATAGAGACTTCATTCACTCACGCAATCAAATCCTCCAGTTGACTAAAGGTATAAAAATAGTCGTGACATTTTAACACTATATGAAAATGTTTCTGATCGTATCTGTTTGGTACTTTCAGAATTAACAACAATCGTACTTTCCGTAGTTTTTAGTCAGTTTTATCTTGTTTTGTGTTTTGTGACGACACATTTACAGCAAATAAGCTCAGCTCGAACACAACATACCACAAAACAGCTAAAACTCCAAGTAAGTAAGCAACATTCTAGCTAAAGATGCTCATGTATTGGTTGACGGGACAAGAGCTAAAGCAGAGTTAGAACTGCATTGGGCTTATATGGACCAGATGAAATAGAAACACCACTCAACGGGGATATTACTGCTGCTTGTCTGTTGGATGTGTAGGTAATAAGCAACTGTTTGGTGACACCATAACCAGCAGTCTGTTTTGCTTTGTCTGTCTTTCTTCTTTTTGCCATAAATGTCATAGTTATTATTGCTCATTGCAGCAGGGGTCAGTGTATGCTACAATTTTAGGTGCTGTTTAAACATTAATAACATTAATGTTTTGTGGGGCTGATGAATTGCATCCCTTATGCTTGGATATGGGACAATGTTTGGTGCTTTTGTGAAACGGGGCCCACTATAGTGGATCTTTGCAGCTGTTCCCCTCAGCCCTCTCTTTGTATTTCAGAGATGTAGCGTGGATGCAGTTGACCAGCAGGGAGCGACAGCGCTTCACGTTGCTGCAGAGAGGGGTGGAGTGGAGGTATGCTGGACACTGCTGCAGAAAACAGGATGCAGGATGCTCCATCAGAAGAACCACAGTGGCCTCACACCACTAGATCTCAGCAAACAGGGGAAAACATATAGGTGAATCTGCTGTCTCTAGAAAAACCCGGAAGAACACTGACAAGCAGCATAGAATAGAAGCTTCCTTCAGTACCTTTAAAATATCCAGTATGTTTGCATTTCCAGGTTACCTTTTCCTCTTGGGATCCTGATGCTGATTAATATATTGCTACACTGTGTATTTTTCTCTAGACATCAGCAACTCACCAAACTACTGAGTCGGTACATTAATGAGCCCATACACCACATGCCCAGAGAGTCTCATGGTAAATATTTTTGTGTTGGGCGATGATTATAATGATAACAAGAGTACTGTAGCAATGAAAGTTGCATTGTGTTTGTGCGTGTGTAGAGAGTGTACATTACATGCTTGTACCCTTGTCTTTTCTCCTCAGTTTTATACTACTGGACGCTGTTTTTTCCAACTCTGAGTGGAGCTGCCATCCTGCTGATAGCAGGGATGTTGGGAGGATATGGTGGTCTAATTTGCATTTTTCTATTCCCATGGCTGGCCAGAAGTATTTTCACACAATACCACCGCATGACCACATACCAAAGGTTTGATAAAAGTAGTAGTATAGTAGTAGAGTATGTGACATGTTCATCAGTCAATTTCAGTTTTTTTAGACAGTATCTGTCCTCATTCCAGGTTGCCCAATCCGATCTACTTGGGAACCCTGATAGCTGGCTTGTTCCATTCCCTGCTGTGTTTCTATGGAAAGATAATGCCTATTATCCTTAACAAAAGTATTTTCAAAATGTCCTCCCCTTGCATATTATTGGAACATTTGGCATTTCTGCCCTGCTGACAGGTATTCTCCTGTTATTACTCATTGTTCTGGATATTGAATAGTATTTGGTGCTGATTATCATGTCCTCATTCCCTATGGTTCCTAATGATAGAACCACTCTCAGGTCAACCAGTACTTTGACCAGCTCTTTAGTTCATAATATTACCTGTGAATAGTCATGGTCCACTGAGTTTTTGTTACACGCGGACTTGTTTTCCAGTGCCAAGATAACAGTGTATTTTAGATATAATTATCATAGCATTAATATCAGTGGTTCATGGCATGAAAAAGTTAAAAAGGTAAATTGTATACTCATGTTCTCTGGTACATTTGTTCCCTAAATAAATGGTTTGCAATTTGGATACATTACAAGTTGAAATGTAAATTTGTTGTTTTTGTGTAGATTTTTTCAATTACAGTAGTTTATCCTTAACTTTTTTAATGTGTGTGGCCAACCAGTGCTTTGGTCCAGGTATCAATGGTTCATTTCTCTCTAGTCCTCGGCTTGTTCTGTAAGGTTCTGACTCAGGACGCTGGGACAGTGGACAGAGCAGGTGCAGATCCTCGTTTCTCCTGTATTGCTGACCTGGTGGAGAACAACCAGAGCCCTCACAAGTTCTGTCCTTACTGTGAAGTAAGACATTCACGCTTGTTATGTGTCAGAGAGCACTGTTATCTTTGTTTTCCAATCTAGAAATGTGCACACAGCTTTCCATTTCTTGGTGTGTGCTTTCACCTTGTTCTCTCTAGAAAGTTCTTAAACAGTATTCTGGTGATTATGGCTAAAAGTGAAATGAGCAGTAGCTGTCTGACGTGTAGGAGCTTTGGAAAGTTGCTCATTTGTGTTCTTCACAAGCTTAAGCATCTAAGACTTTGGATTGTTTTTTATTGCTATGTTGTTGTCTTTCCAACCCCATCTTTGTTTCCTCAGCTGTTTCAGCCTGACTTCACTAAACACTGCAAGCTGTGTGACGTGTGCATTGAAGAATATGACCATCACTGCCTTTTCCTCAACCGGTGTGTCGGCCGGCGCAACCACCGCATCTTCCTCATCTTCATCCTCTCCATGCTGATTGCCCACCTTCTTTTTGTTGCCACGGCAACAAGTTACCTGTACGACAAAAAGTCAGCAGGCAGTCACAGCTTGTCATTATGGCTCACATTGTTAGGGGAGGAGTTCTGGGTCGCAGTTATGATGGTTATGAATGCACTGACACTCGTGTGGGAGGTGTGGCTACTGACCGAGCAGTTTGATGCCGTCGCCACGGGAACGACCACCTACTTCAGACAGTGTGAAAGATCAGCACAACAGAGGTCAATAACACAGCGCTGGGTTATAGTGCTGTCGTTTCTGCTGGAGGGCCGAAGACGGGTGGGCAGCGGAAAAACAAGAGTGGACAAAACTGCCATTGACATTTAAAACTGTTACTTTTTCTTTAATGCATCTGTTTTATTATCACTCCCTTACAAATAACCATTCTCAGTTTTAGTCTTTAGTGTGCGCTTTGTAATAATGTTCCCTTTAGATTA
Source organism: Anabas testudineus (assembly GCF_900324465.2). Lineage (NCBI taxonomy): Eukaryota > Metazoa > Chordata > Actinopteri > Anabantiformes > Anabantidae > Anabas > Anabas testudineus. The sequence continues at coordinate 9,926,099 of NC_046624.1, forward strand.
ATGTGCTCTCTAATGCCATATATCTAATGCCATATGATATGTTTTGGGTACATCTTAATATTCTATTTTAATATACAGTAGGTTTTACCAGTTTACCAGTAAGTTTTTAGAGACCTCCCTGAAGATAGTGATATGATTACAATGTGCTGTGTGAAGTACTGGATATTTCCAAAACTAAATACTATTCTTGATATTGTCACTTAGAATAGCTGTGCAAAGCATACAGTAGATCAGATGTGTATTGATAACATTTGCAAGTCCTGTGATTAGCTAGTGATAATGGTTAATAGCAGGTGCAATGAATGACTTTGTTCCTTGCATAATGTCATTACCTCTCCAACCTGCTCTCATTCATTTGTGCCATGACACTTCCTCTGCTCTCACTAATGGGACATGCTCTTTTCATGCCTTTAATTACACACACTCATTTCCTATGTGTCCCTCAGGAGTACATTTCTAGATTATAGATGATGTTCTGCACACCCCTCAGAGTTTGGTGTGTCTGGACTATGTGAATGGTAATCTCATGTGATTTAGTAGCTACCGTCCAGCCTGTTATGCATATGGAGTAAGATAGGTAAGATGAGTGCATGTAAGCCTGTGATACTGAGTGGTTTAGTGTATTTCTCTGTCTTGTGTCAGTGTTACTGTATTGAACTGGCTGCCACTTGTCATAATGCCAGTATGTTTTATATGTGCTGATATATTTTCTCCATTTGGTAAAACCAAGACGATACCTCATTTGTGCCATGATTTTTTATGCTATAGGAAAAATAGGTTTAATAAAAAAAAAAAAAACCTCTTCTCTTTCATTTTATTGTGTAGTTTGAGAGAAACAGGCTTTTAAGAGCTATTCAAATTCAAACCTTATGACCTTCCCTCCTGATTTACATAGGCAATTCACTTACAGCCAGAGTATTGTATTTTTCTCTGTCAGAGCAGGGAAGATACAGTGTACAGTAATAACATTTCAAGAAGAGACTTGGGGTGCTTTACCCAGAAGTCAGCCATTTTCACTTCTCCATCAAGGCAGTTCACTTCCTGAATGAGAGCCAGATAGAAAATTCAGAAGAGGAGAACAGCAGTGTTATATTGCTCTGTAAAGCACCACCTATCACAGCAGCTGATTTGGACTAGATGATGCCTTCTTGTACAGTACAGAGAGCCTGGCTACATGCTGGGAGTCGTCTGGTCGGCCTATCCAAGTGACATGGCAAGTAATACTCGCATGATTGTCTTTATTTCCTTCCTTATATCACAGTCTATTCACATCAGCATTCCTCAGGCACACGTCACTGGCGTGTTAATAATGGCAACCATAGTAGCCCTTTCTCCTTGGCTATGTGAATGTTATTTGATTTACTTCTTACTGATTATCAATTAGGTGGGGGACTGAGATTTCAGTCTTGTCATTGTTTAAACCTTCAGTGTGTGTGTGTGTGTGTGTTGTGACTCTAGAAATGGCACCAGTGGAGAAGGATAGACAGTTCAGATGGGTTTACTGCAATGAAACCTTCCAGGATCTCTCTGTGTGACTGGAAGGGATTGGCAGGTAAATTTACATTTTTTTTTTGTTTTGTATAGATATCATCAGCCAAGTTAGAATCTATTGTAGTTTGATGCTTGTGATCTAGCAGAAGTCTCATATAATCTTAATCATGTGTTTAGATTTATTTATCTATATATTTCTCACAGTTAATTTTAATTAAAAAAAATTCTTATTAGAAAGCCCAGTCAGACAGACAGAGTAGGAACAAGATCCTGACACCTCTGAGTGCTGTGACTTTCAACATACACATTACAGAGTGTCTGAGTAGTCGAGAATGTTTGTTCAGATAATCAAACTTAGCCTGAATGAGTTAAAACTGGGTCAAAACTAGTTTTTAATACATAATGATGATGCACTGACATGGCAACTTGCTCTGCATCAGACATTTAATGGTGAAAATGGTGTTAGTTAAATCAAATGTATTGATCTGAGGTTGTAGTAAAGGTACAGGCTAGACCATAATCCAATGTCCATGTAAAAAAACATGTAGGGCATGTGAAGAATTTGGAGCAATGGAGGAGATGATATAAAGAAATGTGTGACAAGACAAAGGATAAGCAGCTAAATATATTTATAGATAGTGAGAAATTGATACTGAAAGTGTGCAGCACAAGGCAGAGAAACAGGAGTGAGAGAGAGAGAGTGGGCAGGGCTCTAGGTATGTGAGAACAACAGCACGCCGGGCCAGTGGGACAGAGAGGGAGAATGAGATGAAAGGAAGGAGGGGAGGAAGAGGATAGTGTGTGGTTAAGTGCTTTTAGGCGTGTGCGTGTGTATGTGTGTGTAAAATGAGTGTCGGACAGTGAGCCAGGCAGGAGAGATGCTTGGATAGAATGAGAAGTAACAGGGCGAGGCAGCAGCGAGAGTCTCTGAGTGAGTGTGGTTGAGGACTAGTGTGTGAACAGAGGGATGCAGTCATGTCTCTGTGAGAGGGAGCAGCACAGCAACGGTAACCATGCTGAGCCCCAAGATAAAACAGGCACGCCGGGGTAAGCGCAGTCCCTCCTCCTCTTTCTTGATCCCTCCTCTGTGCTAAATATCTTTTCTGTCATTCCCTCATTTCTGTTTTTTTACTGTCCTCTCTGTCCGTTTCTTTCTTCTTTCCTCCTCTGCAGAGCTCCACCTGTCCTGTCTTTTTTGTAACACCATTATTGTTGTCAGTGTCCATTAATAATGACATCAGAAAGGTGCAACAGCACCATATGTGTGCTGAATCTGCACTCCGGGGGCATTTGCATTAAAGTGATTGCATTGTTGTCAGCACTGACCCGGGTTTTCTTGAATGGTCTGGCTGGTTGAGGCTTTATCTGCTGTGTTCACTGAGAGTTAACATGCACTAGAACAGGGTGATGTAATCCCTTATGTCTCTTGATTACATCCCCATTCCTATAAGATTTGATCATGAAGGAGATATTGTGGATTCTAATAAACATGGCTGCTGGAAGGGTAGTCTCTGTATTGTGTCATGTTAACACTAGAACACAGGACTACGTCTCTGTTTGCTTGGGGTTTACCCCAGCTTTAGGCTTGTGGTTTCAGCAGGTGACAAGAGGCTAGATGAAAGGTGGTGAGAGGAATGTATGGCCCTCTCTGTAAATCACAACAGCTGACTGTCAAACATAGTTCGTCTAACCCAGTGTAAAATCCACTTGTGACCATCGAAGTTAAGATAACACAAATGCATGCCTCTCATATGACTGTAAGATTAATATGGAAGTTGTAAATCACAACTTCCATATTCACTGAGGTTACCATGATCCAGAGTAAAAATACATGTTGAGCTCTCCATAGCACATGTGGTGAGTTCTAACATTGCCAAATTATCTCAAGGAAAGCGCCCAGTATTAGTTTTTATAGGAGTGTCCACATTATTTATTCACGTCTATCGGACTAGACGTAAAAGTTTCTAGTTGTATTTAGATAGGGTCATTGTCTTGTTTTAGACCAGACATAAAAAATTATCATGAAAGATGATGGGAAGTGGAAGTGTCTCTTCTTCCTCCTTCACGAGCAGTTGGAGTTGGAGATTACAGTAGTCAGTTTGCTTAGTACGTTTTGTGCACTTGCCATCTCTCATTTGCTGTAATGGTTTTCGTCCTTGATTAGATTCCCAGCTATGCTCTCCTCTGTCCTTTTTGTGCAATGTTATTCAGGGAAAATTCAACATCATAGAGCTGGATCTAGATCACTCAGAAGTTTAGAAATCAGGACCGAATCTTAAGCAGTTAAGGCAGAGTAGTAGAGTATTTTAAGGATGACATTATTAGCACTATGTGGTTGAGGCTTCTCTCCATTATCTGTTTTCTTAAATTATTATCATTATGAGGACATTTGAATAAATAATAATGAGTTTTACTCCTTAAGTTATGATCCCTTTGAGGCATGGCGTGCGAAAATTACCAGGAAGATTATGCCAAATGTATTTTTCATTAAGCTGAATAAATTTTTATCCTGCACCATGTTAATAATCATTGCAAAATATTCTTATGATTATTTATAAGTTATTCTAAAAGGCTATCAATAACTTTTAGTTGTGATGCCCACGTATAGGGAAAATTCTATCTCTAATTTACAGACTGCTATGTTACTATCCAGTAGCAAACAAAGTAGTTTAAATGCAGTAAATGCATCATTAATAAAACAAATGTAATTTTACAGTAATATACAATGTAATATTATTGTATAACTATAGTACTGACAAATCAAATGACTGTGGCCATTTTGATATGTACATCTACTTTTCAGAGGTTTATTTTCTTGAGTACTGTACTATTTAGATGTTATATTTCAAGCAGCAACTTTGCAATCTTTACTTAGTAGAAAATATTCCACAAGAATTATTGCCACAGTAGATATAGAAAAGATTTTACATTATCCAAATACAGGATATACTCAGTATATACTCTGTTTAAAATATACTGATCTTTTAAGAATAAACTACCCAAAAGTACATACATGTAAAATAGTTAATTAGTTGCACAGTAACTACACTGTTTACACATCAACGCATCAGAAAAAAACTCAGTAATATAATATAGTAATATAAGTTCTGCAGCCATGAGAGAATTATTACCTTTTACTTCGATTGACTTTAAAGACATTTTGATAAAAAAAAATGTAGGTACTTACAAAGTTACAATTATAAATCTTCAAATTCAGAATGGAATAAATTATGTTTACATTGTGGTGTTGCTACAAACACTACATAAGTGATCTGAATGCATCATCCACCACTGATTATCACTGATGAACTCATAAAAAAGCTCATGATAAACATAGTGCTTACTGTAAGTGGGTATGCTCTCCCTTTTTTTTTTTTAAAAAAAAAAGGAAGTTATGCACTTTGAGGATGATCATTTCCTTTAAAGGTTAAAATGTGATCAGTTTTATCTAAAAACAGTTATTTGCTGACAACAGACAAAAGGTTCCTCTCTGAGATTTCCTGGCTGTTTTTTTAAAGGTATGAAGCCATGACTGTTGTATTTATAGATCCTGCACTGTTTTTGCAGCCAGTACACAGTTGTGCTACTCTAGTCTTTTTACTTCCCAGCAATCATGACGGTGCAAATGAAGGACATCCAGAAGGCGGAGAAATAAAAACGTCCAGACAGAGAGCTGATAAGCAGGAGAGCGAAAGGAAACAAGACAGAGAGACAGAAAGAGAGATTTGAGTTCAGGTCCTTACAGATCTGATCTATCCTGCTGTCCTCAGCAGAAAGTGAGATGCAATTAACAGGAAAAAAAATACCATTGATTTCTCTCTCCTCTCCCTCTGCCTTGTGTTTATCTCTCTCCTCCCTAACTCCCTAGGGATCTCTTTACTGTCGCTGTTTTTGCTCTATATCTTTGGCATAAATATGCTAATACAATACATGCCTGCAATCAGTCTGTAGCAGTTAAAAAGAGACCTGATCCAAAGCAAATATAAACTCTGTACAAAATGGAGGTCGTGTCTTCATAGATTCACTTAGGAGAAAATCTGTGGGCTTATCTGTATCCATGGGAGACTGAATAATGATTGTGAATGGGTGATTCATTTAGAATAGTTGTAAATCAGCAAAAAACAAAAAAAGAAAAGAAAAAAGCCCCAAAATAATAATATGTATCATCTGTCTTTGTTTAATGCTTGTAATCCTGTAAGTGCACTTAACCCCACTTTATCTCTATGTGTGTGTGTGTGTGTGTGTCCATGCAGCACGGTCCAAGAGCATGGTGCTTGGAGAATTGTCTCGGGTGTCCAGGCCCTGCTCTCCTCTGGATCAGGAGAAAGCACTGAAGGCAGGCTGGCTGAAAAGACAGCGGAGTCGCATGAAAACCTGGCAGCTGCGTTGGTTTGTCCTGAGGACCGATGCTCTGTATTTCTACAAGGACCAGGATGAAACGAAGGAACAGGTGAGACTCCTAAAGTAACACGTGTAGATATAATACCATTACCTGTTGTCACCTGTTGCCCCTGGAGTCAGCACTGCTGTATCTTTTTATTAATTTGAAGCCTGATACATATTCAAGCTTCATGAATTAAACTCATTAGTATTTTCCCCCACGGGCAGTCGATCCATTATGTGTTCTCCAACACTGAAAATAGCTTATTGATTCCTTTAAATTAGGCGACAAAATACACTTTGTAGGCCTCAAGTAATTTTTGTATAAAGCTATACCTGGATAGGTATCTATTCATCTTTTCCCACACTCTGCATTAAAGATAGTGTGTTGTTATTACCCTGGCACACACAAACTGACAATGTGGTAACTAGCTGTCCTGTGGTGCTGTAAGTACTTAGTATATGACCTTTGAACCTCTCTGCTGAAGGGAGCAGAAATGCAAGTAGGAAGGACAAGTGGAATAAATAGATGAAGAGCTGTTTCCCTGAGTCATTCCTCCCTCCATCATCATTACCTCCCTCTGTTGGACCCTCGCCCAGTAGCCAGTATACTTGGAACTGATAATGTTGTACACACACTACCTGTCCAAGTCCAGAACCACTAATTGATTCTTGTTTGGACCTTAAAAACCATTTATATAGGTGTTTTTCTCATGCTTGTCCATGTGTCTGTCTGTGTCTGACTATGTCATGTCTTTCTCTCCTTTCTCCTACAGGATAGTATTCCTCTTCAGGGCAGTCAAGTCAACGAGCTGCCTGCCAATCAGGACGAGCCCGGTCGACACCTTTTTGAAATAGTTCCAGGTAAGTTGGCATGGGGATAACTTTCCTGTGAAAAGACGTAGTGAGAAGGTCTGGTTTAAATGATGCTGAACTTCCTATTTAGTACTGAGACACAAGCAGAAAAGCCACTGGGTTCACTTTTATTTTTGCTCACGTCATTTAAATTTAAAAATAGTCCCAATCCTGACATCACATAGAATTTCCCAAAAATTCGCAAAACTTCTTAAGAAATTCTGCTAGTATTGTATATATAACAAGTTATATCCTCTGCATGTGTACCCAGTAAACCTCATGGACAACAGAAAACAGAAGTGAATCAATAGAGTGACTCACAGGCTGTAACACATGCAGAGCAGCAGAAAGGATGCGATTGCCACAGTCATGTATCTGAGAATTCAACAATGACATTTCTGCTCTCTACAGCATGGAGTTGGTATGATTACAGTCAGAACAGGGAACAGCTTGTACAGCCCCGACCATAGGCTCCGCTTGGATTAAAGAAAGAAATAACTTGGAAGTTGTACTTGCACAGACATGAAGTTGATAGTTGTACGATATGAGACCTGTTATGTAGTTGATGGTTGTGAAGGTTGTGCCAGATTCACCTCAAGGGTTGGGTGCCACTGCTCATCTGTAGCACCTGTTTTCTACTAGCACTACAGGTTCCACGTGAGTCATCACTACAGCAGGTTGGATAACACCCTGACAGTTAACCCTTAGGATCAATGATGATAAGTACACTTTTCTCAGCTTTGACTATCAAAGAGGAGGGTGTATTGAGGGAATAAGGGAATCCTCCCACATTATAGCACATATGAAAGCAGATTCAGCTGTTGAGGAGTAGTGTATAGTCTGCTCAAATACATGTCTTGAAAGGATTGACAAGATCTTGATGTGTAATTTCACTTTTGCAAGTGGCAGCGTATAGATACGCAATAGAATAGAAAGGTGTAAAAAATGTTTTTCATTACAGTTTAAAACATTTTACCATAGTGATACTTGAGTCAGTTTTGTACAGACTCTTCTTGTACCAATTTTAAACGCATTGTAATACTATGCTAAATTGATTTTAAGATCTATTTAACTTTAACTTTAGTGCTGAGTGTCACTATTTGAGGAACAAAATGACTGTTGAAAAAGACACAGAGAAAAGGGTCCTGAACAGAAAGAGAAAAGAGACTGAGTGAGAGACCTGGTGCAGTTGCTGGTGTCCACAGGGAATACAGTTCTTTCTGGGTCATTCCTCTTACACACATCACACTATGCACCACAGTGCAGGACTTAGTAATGAATGCAGGTACTGGTACATAACCTACACAGCAAGGCACATGCAACCAAACCCACTTTCGAAAAACCTCTGACTTTGTTTTTAAAAGATTCCCACCAGTACAAATGTGTTGTGATTGTGAGATTTATAAATAGTAGAGTTAATGATTTTAGAAATGTAGGAATCTATTCATTTATTTAAAAGAAAGCTGTTATAAAGTCACACTTCACATAGTGTAATTAAAGCTAAACTAAAATAAACTAAATGTCAAACTAAAATGTCAAACCGGGTGGTATCCAGCTGTGTGCAGCCAGAGGAAGGAGAAGCAGAGCTGCACGGCTGAGTCTTTGTACTTTACAGGGGTGCCCAAGCTAATAAGGTTATTGATAATACTGATCTTTCTATCTGGTATAACCAACTTGTTTTGTTTAATCAGCATAATAATTAGCAAAATGACATTGTAATTTCTGTAAACTGGTATCTCTTCTGCGTATTGTACATTGGTTTCAAATTTTTTCCTATTCATTCAGAGAGCAGTGAAATATGATATATGTGATTTTAGGGGCCGCTGGAGAAAAGGATCGAAGAGGTATAACCCACGAATCCTACTTGCTGATGGCCAACTCTCAGAGTGACATGGAGGAATGGGTCAGAGCTATTCGTAGAGTTATATGGGCTCCACTTGGAGGAGGTGGGACTATTAAACTCACACAATAGTAAACATCATTTAACATTCTAAGCTATACATTTATTATTATACACCATATTATCATGTATTAGTTTAATTATTTGTGTTGCTGCAGGTGTCTTTGGACAGCACCTAGAGGAGACCATGTTGTATGAGGCCCAGTGTGGTCTTCAGCGGCTGGTCCCTGTACTGGTCGAACAATGTGTGTGTTTCATACGTGAACATGGGCTAGAGGAGGAAGGCCTTTTCAGGGCACCGGGACAGACCAATTATGTTCGAGAGCTGCAGGGTGCATTTGACCGTGGCGAGAAGCCAGTGTTTGACAGGTGAGACAGTGGGAGGGGGGATTTTATCTACAGCAGAATCCCAAGCTATAGCATTCAGTGCTGGATAGTATTCTTCATGTCCACCCTTTGTCTTACAGTTCCACAGATGTCCACACAGTGGCATCGCTGCTAAAGTTGTACATACGGGAGCTGCCAGAGCCTATAATCCCATTCTCCAAATACACACAGTTTCTCTCTTGTGCTCAGCTACTTACTAAGGATAAAGGAATGGTAATTAAATGTTCTCTTTGCTGATATATTTCTAGCCTCATGCTTTAAGAGTTAACAGGTATTTCTTCTTGTTTAAGGGCATCATAGAGCTAAACAAACAGGTAAAATCCCTTCCTCAGGTCAACTACAACCTCCTAAAATATATCTGCAAGTAAGTAAACACTGACTTGATGTCAACTTGATGAATTGATAGTTGTTGAACACACTCATATCAGCGGGGTGGGGGTTGGCTGTTTCACTGCTCTTTTTTTTTTTCATTTCTCCATTCACTTTGAATGACTGAGAATTTGTCACCCTGTCATTCAAGAGAGATGACATTCATTACTCCCACATCCTCGTCATCAAGGGATGTGACATCACATTGATTACTCTCACTGTGTATAATTGCATGTCTTCTCTGCCTTCTACATCTCAATAAACACCATGAGCTCAGCCCACACAGCAGCTAGAAGCATGACTCAGTCCCTTCTTTTGAGTTTGTCCTAAGTTTTGAAATTGAATGATTAGAACGAACAAGGGGTTTTTAATAGCTGTGCAGTCAATCTTTTGTGGAAATACAGTATGTCATGCTCATACACTGATTCCTGTCTGCTCAGGTTTCTGGATGAGGTTCAGTCTCACTCCAGTGAGAATAAAATGAGCGTTCAGAATCTGGCCACTGTGTTTGGACCAAATATCCTTCGGCCCAGAGTGGAGGATCCAGTTAGTATGATGGAGGGTTGGTGATCATTTCAGCATATGTTCATCTCCAGCAGAATTTGTGACAAAAAAAACAAAACAATCTAATCTAATACAAAGCCATGAACTATTTTAAGCAGGTGTATGTGTGTTTGGTATCATTAACAGGTAGTTCACAGGTGCAGCACCTGATGACTGTGCTGATCAGCGAACACTCCCATCTTTACCAACAGGACGAGCCAGAAACTGAGACCAAGATGTCTCCACAGCAACAGCAGAGTGTTATCCAAAAAGGAAAAGTGGGATGGGTCACGCAAGACGACACTGGTCACACACCTTCCTCAGGCACAGCCTTCAAAACCTATCAAGAGAAACCCAAATCTTCTGCCCCTTCTACAGAATGTGGGCCAACTGCACCAAGCTCCATCGCACCGTATGAAAAGGACCAGAACGGTCAAATTGACGTGAAGGGCAAAAGTAAGACAGAGGAGAAATTGGATAAAAAAGCGGATAGCAAAACGGACGAGAAAAGTGGAAGTGATGTAGCTGGTAGCCCCAGTAAACAGTCTAAAACCCTGCCCTCGTGGAGGTGCTCTTTCAAGGGCAGTGCAGCATCGGGGGGAACCAAAGGGAAGATAGGGGGATCGGCGGGGGACGTGTCTGCAGCTGGTGGAGGCAACTGGCTGATGAATGGCCTGTCGTCCCTTCGAGCACACAGGCGAACCACCTCATCAGGTGAAAGACTAAAAGACTCTACTCTGTCTCTGAAGGATTCAACCCTGTCCCTTAAAGAGACCACTCTTTCACTTAAGGAATCACAGAGAGACTCTAATGAAGACTCCTCTCGCACATCCCTGTCTTACCGAGCCCTTCACCAATCCCACAGAATGTCTGCCTATGACAATGTTGCCCCCTCTAGTCTAAGCCTGCCTGCTGACACCTCTGTCTGGACCTCCTTTGACATCCCAATGACTGAGCCAGAGGGAAATGATAAGGCAGTAAATATAGAGCAAGGTCAAGAAGAGTCCACAGTGGTGAGAGACAGTACAAATACTCAAGATCACAGTGCAAGTGGTACTGAGGATGATCCTGCTGGAACATATGAAACTAACAAGCTGACCCAGCTCAAGCAGGAACTGAAGAATCAGAGGATGAGCTATGAAGCTAGAATTCGCAGGTAAGAATAAGTTACTTGTCCTTTCAAATAGCTAAGTAAAATCAGAATCATGGTATTTATAATGTCTTCTTTTTCGAGGTTGGAGGAATCCTGTTCTAAGTACCAGTCCCAGGTAAATAACCTTAAGGAGGAACTGGACCAGGAGAAGAAGAAGTTTCACATGCTGGAGATCCGGCTCAGGAACTCAGAGCGGGCGCATCAAGATGCAGAGAACCGAAACGTTCTCCTCCAGAAAGAGATGGAGGAGTTCTTCAAAACCCTGGGAGATCTAACCACAGGAGCAGCACGGACCAACTAAATCAGACCAACTTGCCTTCACCTGATGCATCAGAGGAGGAGGAGCTTGATTACTGGGAAGAACAGCCACCCACAAAGCTTTGAAGACCAAATACCTCTGGTGCAGTACTACTTGCCATTGTGTCCTCTTTAGTACGGCCATCTTGTGCCTACACTGACCAGTGCCGGTGCCAAATGCAAAATCCTCTGGACCAAGCACCTCTCATTCTATCATTCCACAAAATTCTTTACTATTACACTCAATAAGCCATGTAGCTGATTATTTATTGACTAAAATCCTCTGCAAGAGATCAGAAAAAGCCTTATTGAAATGAGGTAGTCTTCCTCTATACACCCTGTTTATTTCCATTTAGATTTCAATACCTTGATAGAAAAAAAGGACAATGTGAGACATTAAAATTCAACTCTTTTATTTAATGGAGTTGAAAACATTTTTCATTTCTGATGTATATAATTGGTCTGTTAGTGAGGCAATTTTAGTTTCAAAGGCTAAAACTCACACATCTAGCCTTACCAAAATGCACCACAACATTTGAACCATTTACTGTCAACCATCAGAAGACTGCAGCAGCATCATCCCAGTAGTGCTAAATGGCTTTCCATTCTTTCCTCTAAATGCTAAATGTACCTGCACTAAAACCAGATTTACTCAGAGAAACGTCATGCGTAGTCTATTCTACTTTTTTTCCTATTTTTGAGAAGATGGAGGGGAGGCAAACCGCAAAAAGAGGAAGCCACAGCAGTCGGTTAAGATGTGACCCAAAAAGGACATGTGTGACAATCCCCACAGGGCATTTCAAGAACTGATGCTTGGGGTTACTGCCTGGAGTGACCAACTATGAAAAGGGCAAAGGGACAGGTTGGATTATTTGAGCCATTACATACATCCAAAGGAAGCAAATGTCTGACTCTGAAAAAATACATCTACAGTAAAATGTACTGATCAATCACTGAATATACTAATCTATAAATTATATTGCACAGAAAACAAAAGAAAATGCATATAAATAGTTCTGAGTGAAATGTACATTACATATAATAGACGCCTCCTAGCTTGAATTAAATAAATAATAACATTACAGAAAGTCTTTTCGCATTTCTTTCGAATTGTGTGCCATGATATGCATACTCTATCTTCAAAAAACGTGTGTTTTGAGTGTGTGTGTGCATGTATGAGGTAGAACTCAGAAAGACGCACCACAGAAGAAAGGAACCCTGTCACAGAGAGGACTGGAAATCATTGAACTGAGTAAGGGCACTTAAATTAAATATCCTAAACATCAGACAGCTGTGAATTATGCCTGAAAGAACCTGCCAAGAGGGTTAGGTGACTAATTTAGATTTAGTCTCTGGTGACAGTCCCCAAACGCAGCACTCATTCTATCCAGTGGAGTGGCCTATATTAACTTTCAGCACTATTAGTAATTAATGGCTCCTTACTATTTCACATTTCTATTCACTTACATTCACACTGTTCTTCCTCATCCAACAGACCGTCAACTACAAATTACATCTAAGTAAATAAGTTAAAATACAATCGATTTCAGTATGCTATAGTAAAAAAGATATTCAGTGTCATGGCAATAGACCACTTGACCGCTTGTCAAGATGCACACATTGGAAATGACATAACACTAAGAAAAAAGTTAACCTGGATACACCAAGGGATGCTTTCTACAAGAAAGATGAGGAACAATGTCAAAATGAAATCATCCATTCGCATTAAGATCCAAGATGAAATGTGCTATTGTCTACTGTTAAAGAGAGAGTCAGTCTAGATTCATTGCATTGTGCCAAAACAAATATTCATACGTCAAATGAACAATTCAAAAATAAAAATATAAAGTCAACATAACATCGCAGTGCTACCAGTATGATATTCAACTGTATAGCAGTAGCTAAAAAACAGCAACGTCTCTTTCATAAGATACATCACAGATTCACATCAAAACATACTCTGATTCTTTGCAGCAAAAATACAGTAGTGATGATACAATTTCAAACCACAGTCATTTACAGCAGTATGGGGGAGAGGAAATAAAAACATTAAAACGTTAAAAGCTCAGTTCTATAAACTAACATGAGAAGTTCTGTTGGCCTAAACCCTCTCTCGTCACAAAAAGCGATGAGGGAAGATTTATATTTGTGTGTGTGCGTGTTTCAGTATTGTACGTGTGCGCTATCTGCAGCAGGCCAGTGCACTCAGAGAGGTATGGCTGTCCATACTGCTGTCTGTTTCAGATGTCATGGTGGGGTCACTGCTTGGGTCTGTGGGCTCTGTGGACATTGATGAGACATCATTGGCCGAGGAGGAGGAGGAAGAGGAGGATGTGGGCTGAGGGGGGCTGTCGATTACTGCTGCACCTGTGCTGCGAAAAACACACGTCAACGCATAGGTTTCATCAAAATACACAGGATTCTGCCATTATTTGATGAGTCACCACATGTAAACAGTATCGCAACACAAAGATTCTAAAGAAGCGCCAATTTGGTGATTTGCAAGATGCAAAAAAAAAAATTTGGTTAAAACTAGGCTAAAGCTTGTACATTTCAATTATGTATTAGGAGCTGCTATAGTACAGCAGCAATGAGATTACAATTTTTTTTTAACTCACCATTTGACAGTCAATTTGCAGTAATTGGCAAAAAGGTCAGAAGTAAAACGTCATTTTTTGAGTAAGTACAGACATACTGTTAAAACAACAGTCAATTTTGTCCCATACTATCACCAAGTAGTTAAGTAGGTTCTGTGCATATATAAATGATTATGATTATTCACCTAAAGGAGCTGGCTGGCCCCTTATCACTCCATTTTTCGTCCACTCCTCCCAGTCAGTCACTTCCTTATAAATCAGCTCTACAAATAAAAAAAAAGGAAAACCCAGATGATTTAGTAAGGTGAGAGAGGCGAGAAAGAAATCATTTATGCATGTATCACAGTATGTGATGACACTTTTCTGTATATGAGTGCATTGCATACTATAGAGTCCAAACAGCATCATGTTTCTAATCTGGACAGGCTGTGCTGGTGTGACCCTTCTAAAAATGAGTGAGGGGTCATTATCACCTGGCATGGGTTAGGATGAGCTCATCGTGTTGCACCACTGAAAGCGATATTTACTCACAATGTCTTATGCTCTACAGAATCAGGTTCCCCACAGTGGAAAACATTAACTGAGAGGCTTTAAAAGGGGATTTCAAGTCACACAGTGCAGCCAATGATAACTATAATGGAAATCCAAAACTCCTTTGGCAACAATGTCACTAAAGATCTTTCTGCACATGCAGTCGCTGCCTAATGGTATTCTTTACCCACGGTTTATTTTTGTACATTACATGAATAGAAAAGAGCAATGTCACCAATGATGAGCTGCAAATCACAGAACCAGTTGAGCATTTATTTTGTATTTTGCATTGTAAAAACTGATTTGGACAAAACTGAACATAAACATGCAATAGCCTTATTTTTGTGCATTTATATATTAGATGTTTTGCTAAATTAAACAGCTGGTTTGAAGTTGACTTTAAACTAACATTCTGCTATTTATGATGATTTCTGAACCTATGATATTGTGATGTGTAACTCATAGCAGTTTAAAGTGTTTAAACAATGTGATGACCCAACTAAATTTCTATATAAATCTATTATAATCAAACTATTCACTTTTGAGTTTACTAAATGAAACCGCAGCATAGCACATCCTAGCACAGTTAATTCCTTGGTAAATAATACACTGAAACAAACAGTGTTAAATGCGAAGCGATGAGTGTGGCATTAAGAATCTCAGCATGCTGTCTCACCTTTCCACTCTTCCACGGTATGCTCCCTCTCATCCAACTGTTTGTCTGGGATCTTTGGAGGAGGCTGAGAAAGAGAAAACGGTTTGAATGGCACATCGTGATAGAAGAGGGATGCCAACTTTCCACTTCAGGTCATGTAATTAAAATCTCATGTGACCCATTTAAGAGGCATGCAGTCCCAGCGATCCACCTACCGCTTCCACTTCAGCTGGATCGTACCAAACATTAATATAGGGGTGCTGCAGGGCCTCATCTACGGAGATGCGCTTGGAGGCATCAATTACCAGCATCTTGGATAAGAGATCTCTAGCTTGGCTTGCTGAGGGAAGAAACAGCAAATAGATAAAGTTTTGTGTTATTAATCAGAGCTCTGCAAAGGTTTGAGTAATGTGTTCTTTATGGTTTAGGTCAAGATATGATAATATCCACAAACAAAAAACACTACCTTTCAGTTTGTTGTGATCAGAGTCAGCAGGGAAGAGCACGTCTGGGAAGAGTTTTTCAAAACTGTATCCAGCATAGCGTGGCCTGTTTTCTACATACGTTCTTACTGACTGGTTCAGCTTCATAAGGAAATCCTGAGATGGTGTGCCCAGCTGCTCAATTACCTTGTTCCACTGGTCAATGTCTGAAGTGTAAATGTCAAGGAAACAGGCCACACAGACACTAGTAACAGACACTGCAACGCACCATTAAGACTGCTTGACATTTACCTTTCGCTGAGCTGCACACAAAAACAGCTCTACTTGTGTAGCACACACACACACACACATACTATCTGTGGTGACGCAGCTCTCACAGCACTCATTCCTTTACTGTACACCTAATGTAGAACCTCTTGTATATAATCTAAACTACTGCCCTTTCTTGTCTGACTGCTTAAAGTTCTCACAGTGGTAGGTGCAGTAGGGTAATGACCAAGGTCGCATTTGTCAGATGGAAAACTGGAAAATGGATAGAGTGGCAAAGAGGAACTCTCAGGATGGTGCTGAATCTCTTCACACAGAATGAAGTGATGACACAGTCAATGATGGGGAAGGATACGATCAGTGCCAGGGAACAACACACTTCCCCTGATCATCTCGGCCACTATGCAGCCCACAGACCATACATCCACTGGATGTAGACGTTGAGATGACAGGGAGGTTGACATGCAAACAAAATGGTGAAAAAACAAAAAGCACAAAAAAGAAACAGAAAACAAAGTGAGAGGAATTCAAACAAGATGGCAGCTGTGTGATGATATGAAGAAATGAAAATGGAGACCATGCAGCATCAGCCAGATATATGAGAGGGAGCAATGCAGCATTGAACTTCACAGCCCATGACTCCTAGAACGCTTCAAATAATGCACGTTGTTACACTAGGCTACATTAACAATTCCCTACAGCCTGGCATGAAATATTATATTCAAGCCCAAAATGGAAAAGGGGATGCACACTTTACAAATACTGTTAAGATTAACCGTGCGAAGAAGTATTTCCACAGAACCAAGGATACAGTCCCTTCCTGGAAAGAGGATTTTATGGCGAACCATTTCCGCCAGAATGCAGCCCACAGACCATATGTCCACTAATGAAAGTGGAACATGGTAAGAAAAAAAAAAACAACCCGATTAGAGGTGAGAGGAATGCACAACCACAGGTTAGTTTCCCGTAGAAGCCCAGTTAGTAAGCATATTTGTACTACCAATTCCCATTATGTACAGCATGCTGCTCATGCAGTGTTAACAGCAAGCCTTCTCTTCACACCCCTGTATCTGGGTTATTATATATCACACAAAAAATGTAATGCTGTAAATGTTGCCCCTGTAGACTGACAGAGTGACAGATCGTCACTAACCATTGGCTTGGTAGCCCATTCCCAGGATAACCTCTGGTGCTCTGTAGTAGCGTGTAACCACATATGGTGTCATCAGGAGACCTGTGGCTGCCGTCCGAGCCAAGCCAAAGTCCAGAATCTTCAGCGTGCAGTCTGACTTGACAACTATATTACTGGGCTTGAGGTCCTACAGGACAAGACAGACCAAATGTCATTATTTTGAAGTTCTTTGTGTCAATATGATCATTGACAAAATGATTATTAGAACATTTTGAGCAGCTGTATTCTAAGACAAGGATTATTCATATTATTCTGTTATTTTTTTAAAGATTACTTTTGTCTGTGTCCTGTTCTGCTGCCTGACAAATTGCTTACTGAGTTGCTTGATAGTAGCAAATGCATTTCAAGTTTACATTTTCCAGATGAATTAAATAGTGGCATTTCACAGTATTGATTTGTTTTTGTTTTTTTTCAGAGGCTGGTTGCTCCTTCGATCGTGCTAAGAATAACCGATCTTTGCTCAGTACATTTTTTAGGGACCGACCATTTTTTATTGCCCTAATTTAATCTGTTGTGACAGACACACCTGGCTCCATGTTTCTTATGCTAATGTAGTTTTCACCTGTGAGTTGTTGCGTGAATGCTTTCATTACACACTTTTTACTTATGATCCATGGAGGTCAGAAGTGTATTTCCAGCAAACCTTGAGAGGGTTTTATTACTCATTAAATGACTATATTCATCATCCAACAGTATTCCAGTTGACTGTTTGCCCTTATACTTGAGTGTCAAGTCTCACAGCATGTTTAAAAGTTCCTCTTCTGGGCCCTGTGTGGTCTCGGCCAGCTGATGCTTACCCTGTGAATGATGCCAGCAGCATGGAGGTGTTTGATACCGCACAACATCTGATAGAGCAGATATGACAGCCTCTCATGGTCCAGCTCCATCTGAATGACCTGGCACAGGTTGGCATCCATCAGCTCCATCACCAAGTATCTGACAGTGCAGAAACAGTTTACACAAACGGTTGAGAAGCATTTAACCAAACACATGAGCGAGTAACCACATTTTAAGAACGATACATAATGTATGATGTATGAATGTATGAAAACACACACACACACACACACACACACACACACATAACTGTAGTTACTTACACATCTTGGAATTCTTCTAATGATTTTTGTGGTGTAAATACATTTAATAGGCCAATAATCTGTGGGTATAAATGTAAGTAAATGAGAATGAATGAAATTACAAGTCAGATAAAGCACTATTTGATGTGCATACAGTACAAATGTAAGCATACAAATCCATTCTAAACATGCAACATACTTACATTTTTATGATTGACATATTTCATTAGGACTAGCTCTCTGTACGCCCTCTTGGCATGGGTTTGATTTTGAAACGGCCGACTCAGCTTCTTAATGGCAACATTTCGTTCAAGTATTTGGTCATAAGCAGAGCTAGAGAACAAAGTCACAAGTCAAAATGTGACCAGCACAATAAGCATCACAGTGATGGAAATATGTTATTGTATTGAATTGTTACTGTAGTCCGCTACAGTGATATATTTACTCTACTCTTTTCATCTATGAGAAACAAAAAAATCACAAAGACTACAACTATTTACAGTTTATGTGGTTTAATAAATATATAAAACAATTAGTTGATTCTCATATATGTTGGAATGTACTGTATGTTGGAAAACTGTGTCCTATATTTTACCAAGTAACTGAAAATGAACAAGACTGAAACACTCACCAGACGATTCCCTGTGCTCCTGAGCCGATGGGTCTTAGATTCTGGTATCGCTTCAGTACTGTGAACGTCGAATCCCCAACATCTAGGCTGTAGAACTCTCGTTCTCTCTTGTTTTTGTTCATGGCAAAATCTTCAATTACTGCTTTCTGAGCATCCAAAAATGTCCTCTGTGTACACAAAGATGGCAACACACCTAAATGTTATGCAGTGCCAGGTGCACAATAGCTGCAGAGCAAACCAGATGAAAATTCAAAAGTCAAATGAAAATCCTCGCTCCCCAAAAAAAACAAGAGAATAGACACTGTCGGGTTTTACACTTGAGGCGAGCACTGCAGCTCCTTATCTCACCAAGTCAGCAAACACACCAGGATGGAAGATTTGATATCATCAGCAGTGGTGGCAGAACAGCAGGCCACAGGGAGCTCTACTCCATCATACGAAACATGATTCTCAGAGTGACTCTGTCACACTGGAAAACCAAGCTTGGTGATAATTCCTGTGAGTTTGGACCCCAGCCCATAACTCCAGCCCATTTCTACAGGCAGGTCTTCCACAGGCACATGTTAACTGGGTCAAGTTGCACCATGAGGCCGGGAGCCCAGATAAGAAACAACACAGAGATGCCAATTCATGTGCATAATTTTACTAAACAATATTCATTTTGCATTACCAGAACCACCCAAAATCTAAAAAAGGAGAAATCTAACCACAGCTTCCTTTCCTTTTATTCCTTTCTTATATAAGCGACTTATTCACCCGCCCCATTCTTCCACTCTCCGGACACACAGTCCATATGAGGGATATAATTGCCAGAATAAAATGCGTCAGTTCTCCTTCTGTTCCTTCAGCGTCACAACGACGTACATAACATCCACCTCCTTCACAACATGAAAATAGACATGGCGCTTCTTTTTCTATTTTAGACAGGAAGACAATTACACTTGTCTGTGTCTAATAGTTTGAAAAACACTGCAGACAGTGTGCAGTAATTCTGGTATGTGCTCTGCTGTAAGGCCATCATTTCTGTAATAATGGTTATAATTAAGGTCAAGCATCTTCACATCCCCAGATTTCCTATTAGTTACATGCTGTGCTAATATGAACGTCCCACTTATAACTAGTGCTGATGCTTCCAGCTACCTGCTGCATCAACAGACTCCTCTGAATTATTTACTCTCTATTTGATTGGAGTTATGTCTCAGCTGCAGGATGTACACAAAAAATGCAGAAACCACATCAGTAGCATCTACAACATCTGGATTTTGTGAATGGATTTGAGGCCAGGGAGTGTTGTCTCTTCTAAGAGCAGAAAAGCAGCAGGGTCCTTCCTGCAGAGGACTGCTATATGCAGTAATTACCCAGCCTAATGATTTAATTAATGGCTTCCAAAGGACACATTTAAAAGACATATCAGATCCTGCCATTGGGGCTTAATATAATTTAGACTAAACATGAAAACAGAAACACACTCCTGAAAAACTGTGTCACTGTCTTGACTGCGCATTAACAAAAAATAAAATCATACTGGGCAGTTTTCTTAAGTGTAACATCACATATATAACACAAATGATTGACAAGTCAAATAAAATATTTCCATGGGCTTCATCATCTCTCTCCTTTTATTGTACCTTATGAATAAGATAGACTCTGTTACATATTACCACACTGTACAGTGTGTCCAAACGACAGGTGAAACACAGCTTTTTATCCCGGTTCACACACATGCAAACAGTCAACCGGGAAAAGAACAAGGATCACTATCGACTCCTTATTTATGTTCATTCCATGTCGGTGTGTTAACCTTGGCCACACGACCCCTCGTCTTCCCTTGTGCACGGCAGAGATAGCGCGCAGGTACATGCCTGTAGCTTCAGGCCGCATTCTGCATCAGAAAAGAGCCAATCATACGAAAATCCGCCGGACACTGCCCAAGACGACATTATTGCAGTGATAATGACATCCATGTCGCGATTTGACGGGGCCTGTGTGTGAGGCACGGCGCACAGTCGGCTGCGATACTCGCAGCTGCCCCAGTCTTCACGCAAACGTGTGTGTGTGTGTACATACGTGTTACAATGTAAGGACGTGAACACTGAGTGTTTATCGTTTCAAGTAAATAACAAGGGAAGCTACAGTGTAACAGCCTTTAACAACAACCGCGTCGGTAAAGCAGCATGCACACAGCGACACACGACCCTCCCCCACGGCCAAACAATAAGCACGTCCGAAGCGGAGAGGTACGAATCCGTATCTTACCTCTGTTCCCTCAGATCAAACTATCGATCCCCGCGGTCCGATCAGCGGCGAAATGCTCCTGAGCAGCGGGCTATTTGTTTATGCCGCCGGTGATGGATGATTTATTCCGTTGTGCGACTTAAAAATACATGACCTCACCAAATTTACTTGCCTACGTTTCCATCTGGCTGCTACTGACAGGCCAGGACGCGCAGTGCGCACGGGGCATGCGTCTCAGCAGCACGTCACTCATCCACAGACACACCCACCACCAAACTCCTACATCCTTCCTTCCGCCCATCCATCTATCTATATCTATCGAGATTGGCCATATTTGTGTCTAGAAGCTCATCATACAAGTTATGTGTAATAAGTATTAACACTAATGTAATAACAGTAAAATATATTAGGAGTTATGGATCATTGAGCACCCGGGTCAAACAGTTATTCCAATGTTTTCTCTATATAAAATACACTGGAAACTGTTGTTACCTCCACAAACTGTCCTTGCTGCAAAATCCTTCCTAGAGGTAAATAGAAGGACAATGTCTACTGTATATAAAAGGTGCATACACGTGAAAAATCATGTAGCCTATATATGGAAAAATCTAGCACAAAAATAATTTGTCCTTGCTCCTCTAATCTGTTAGATTTAGAGTAGCCTAATTAGCTTGTTTATATGGGCAGTGTATGAATTTCTTTATTGTCCCCTCTCACCGTAAAAACCTCTTGAAACTAGAACCCTGTTTATTTTCTTACCTCACTAATCTTGTTATGAACAGATTAAAACACATGTTTTCTGACAGGCTTTTTAACAATTGTGATGTGAAGATGAGGAGAAAAATGTAAAAAAAAAAAAAATATTTCACCTAAACCCGTATTTCTATTTGCCAAAGAATCATCTGAGAACTTTTAATCGCATGATAATTGTCATATGCCATTGCAGCATTTGTCATTATCTATTAACAAATAGACCTTTATATCACAGGAAACTGTAGGATAATTTGTGGACCTCAACATGCAGGCTCTGCAGCAGTCCACAGCATAGCAGGGTACCATCTAGACTTCATCCATCAATTCCTTTACACTACAACAGCGAAGGTATCCACGGACTCATGCTCTGCAAAGGCATGTGACTGAATAAGGACGTTAGGTAAAAAATGCGATAACTTAGCGCTGAGTAGTTTAAATTCTCCCTGCACCCACCTGACAGCCCTGGGTGGTTGTTATTTATCCTTGTCCCTGCGCAGATACCCCGGGGCCTGCAGAGACAAGCGCGCAATAGACCTGGGAGGCGGCATGGATAAACGTCCCAGCACCGACTCCCGCAGGAAGACAGGACTACTACGGTGTCTTACCCCTTGTTCGAAGAGAGCCCGCAGTGTTATGATCATTGTGGGGGAGCAGCCCTACAGCAGCGGGCTACACTCCACTCGCTTGGCCGAGGTCGTTCGTCCTTCCCAGGCGTCTCTGTAGCGCACCTACTACCGGGGAGCCACCGCACCTTTAGGCGTCAGACGGATTAGTTAAATCGGTGTAGCTGATCTCACCCCACCCGCTATTGGTGGCTCTGACCTGTCGCTGTCAAACCGCGAGGCTAATCCAATAAAGGTTTCAAGTCGAGAAGCTAAGTATAGCCCCAATTACAGTAAAAAGTTTCAGATCTGCCTCGTGCTGCTGGTGGCAATAGAGCAAAAGGAATGAATGAAGCATGTATGGTTAATGTCATTGATTCATTACCTGCCAGAGCGCAGCAGCCTGTACTGAGAGGACGTCAAAACAGCAATGCCATGATCACAAGGATTATTTTGGATCTGTGGTGGGAGCACTGAAGATAATACAAAGGATCAGACCGCTGGCACAGGTTACATATAGCACCAGGTAATGTTTCATTTCCTTTGTTATCCTCCTCCATTAGCACTGTGCTGGGTGAAAGTGGTTGTCATATTCAGAAATGGTAATTATATTCAGATAAATGAGTTCTGTTGTGGAACAGTCACACTACTGGGTTATCTCTAAGGTTTATGAAATGCACAGTGTAGCCCTCCCTCATTTGTTCCACTGGGCTTTGAACACAGTATAGCTCAATGTCCATAATATCATATTTAGATTTTCACATTAGGCCCCACGTGAATGTGGGAATATATTGTTAAATAATAATAATAACAATAAAGAAGGCTGTAAGACAAGGACTTAGAGCCTGAATAAGCAGGTTGTCCCAAATACAGCACATTTTCTCTGTGTCTGCTTAGTAGCATGGTCTGTCTACAACAGGATAACAAGGCTGGTAATCAAAGTCATGGCATCTTCTGCATTTTAGTCCAAAAACAAGGAGAATAAAGTAAGCCAAGGAGAAAAAACCATGTGCATGCAGTGGCAACTGGTGTGTTACATGAACATGGAATCAGATTAGCAGATACTAAAAATAGTTGGTCCTATGCAGCAACAAAGCATTCTGCAACAGCACGACAGATTTTTTAAAAGTAGTTATTAAAAGCTCCGTAATTCTACTTGAACAGAAAGTCAAAATCACATTTTTAAAGGATGCAGAGTATGAAGAGGAAAGTGAAAGTTTCATCTTCATTGGGGAATGGATGTAGAATAGATCAGAGTTGGTTCATCCAATCAACAAATCCACATGTGTAGGTAAAAGCCATGTTGTCTATGCCAGATATCGCTACTGTTTCCCTGAAATCCAGCAACACAAGACAGTTTGGTGTATCTCTACCAGCCAGTGCTGATCCCTGCAGTAGTATTTGGCTTTACATCATAACTCTTCCTGCTTGTGGACAGACCCTTATGAGGGAGTGCAGCTCAAGAGTGGATGAGTGGAGGCACCTGGCAGGATTTCTACTTTCTTCTATGATCCCTTCTACTGTATATTAAAACAGCAAACCAGTGTGCAGGTATACAGTGGGACGGTTTTATATTTCTCATCAATATATTGCTGTAATCACTGGTTTAAATGGTGTTGTGCAGTTTTTGGAAACCTTATAACTTCATGTGTCTGTGGAAATTCTCGGTCATTCAGGTCATGGTTCTAAAACAAGCGCTTTTAGGACTTGACAACATCACAGTTTCATAGATGTTTCTATTCTAAGACTTTCAGTCGACATGAACTGCTGATAAGCTCAGTTCGAGTGAGGGAATTAATCAGGCCCAAATAAACTTGGTTGAATAGTGTCACATGTGGAACCACATGTTCTTTGTTGTCATCTAACAGGAACAGCAGGAGGAAATCAGTAACATCCACTTTCAAAACTGCAATCTTCCCAAACGATGGCAATTTTCAGATGGGAAGTCTAATCAGGTGTTCATGCAGATAAAATAACAATGTGCTGAGATTTGAAACATACAGTCATAAAGAAAAATTTTTCTGCAATAAACGGACCAACACTTTAATTCATCTCTCAGGTCACATTTCCTTATTTTTTCCTCTCCACATTTTGACACACTACATGAAAACAAGCTACCATGGGATTATGACAGTTGCTCTAGTGCCAGAAGTACAGCTCACTCAGGTCAGAAGAAAGCCTATTACAAAATGGGAGGGGTAGCGAGAGGCAGTGAGACTAATGGACTAAGATAATCTAATCAGAGTCCAGTGCAAAGAAGCGTCATTTCTTTGTGATTTTTCTCAGCGCTATCTCTCATAACGATCTCTCGAGACAAAGTACTGTTGACAGGCGTCGACAACAGCAGTAATATTCGCTGAGAGGGATATAAAGATGAAGTAGAAATGTACAGTAAGATGATGAGACACCCAGCAAAGAATAATAACTGGGTAGAGAGTTCACGTCACAAATGACAAAAGACATTCAAGGCGTCTGTAGATGTCTGATATATATACAGAGCTAAAGCCAAAAAAGTAAACTTGTACTTGAACAAAAACTCTAATAAGTTATATTTGGGATATTTAGGGTGTGTACCTATGTGTGTGTGTTTTGTATGCATGCAGGAATGTGTGCAGGATGAGCAGCACATTTGTTACATTAGCTGAAGTACTGGAGGCACGAGGGGGACCTCTGCTGGAGGATGAGGTCTGGTCCTTGCTCCTGGGCACTGCAGAATCTTTAGTGGATGTCTACTATAAGGGTAAAGCATTTTAGAGTTTAGATTGATTGCAGCTTCACTTAAATCATGTCTTAATGCTAAAAACATACCATCATGTTACTGCAGTGTAAACATACCGTCAACATTTGTGTACATCTTGCAGTATTTCTGTTTTATTCACTGTGATCATAGAAATTTATCAGCTCCATTACTGTATATTATCTACTTCATGCTTTTTTCAGGTCATAACAATATGTGCAATATCATAAGTCCCAAGTCATTGCTGCTGTCAGCCACTGGTACCTTAGCATTTAAGAACTGTGGCCTATCAGATGAGGTATCAACCTTTACTGCTCCAGAAATGCTGCAGGGCCGTGCCAGCTCAACCAAACCTGCCATAGAGAGGGTGAGTTTAAACATACTCATTTGTCCTAACACCTCACATGAAAGTTAATATGTCAGATTTGTCACTAATTATCACTATATAACCAATTTTTCAATAAGTAATCTTTAAATCTGCAGGCTTCCAATGCTTAAAAGTCACTGCTGTCATATCTCATAGTATAAAATCACAAATGTCAGAAGCTGAAGGACAATCAAAGTGTAAGCTTGCCCTCTAGTGGCTAAACAAAGGAATCTCTGCACTCAATTCGTTACTGCAAAGCCTTAATCCCAAACATACAGTAATTGCCATTTATTAACAAAGAGATTAATCGACAGACACATAATAATGTACTTTGTCATGGTTGTGTTGGTTTGTAACGTATCATTACAGCAACATATCCAATCTGTCTTGTCCCTCACTAGTTCACTTTGTTACACAGATGCTGGTGTATTCACTGGGTATGACTCTCTACTGGTCAGTAGATTTTCATCTACCTCAAAATCAGGTGGGACATCCTGATACAAAACTGTAATTATTCATCTTTAATCTATAGATTCACATCTTAGTTATTGGATTTATTTTACACTTTCATTGATCTCAGCCAGTCCAGTTGAGTGACCATCTAAACAGCCTCCTACTCAGCATGTGTGAGGACCTGGCCCACCGCAGAGCCAATCTCAACTCCATCCTGGAAGCCTGCGAATCTCAGCATAAAGCCTCTATCCTGCCACCACCCACCAAAGTCATCAGACAGCTGGTGGAGGAGGTTTTTCATGAATCAGTGAGTCTAGACATCTACCTACAGTGTGTTCCTGTCTGCAAGCATCTCATCTTCTCTGCAGGCCGTTGTGTGCGTGTCAGAAATGAAAGGCGACCTGTATAATAATAATACTTACTTTGAGAGAATAATAATGCTAGAAAACAGTAATGGTTTCTTTTTTTTCAGATGGATCACAGCTCTCTGCCGGACACAAATGTCCCATTGAGTGGCAGGAGTCAGATGATCCGAGAGAGACTGCATGGTGAGCATACATTCCCTTTTTTTAGATTGTTGCATATATTAAGTGTTAATAAATATTATAGGTGATTTAAAATTTGACCACATGCTGCTGTGCAACATCGGCCACACAGGACACATGCTTATGCCGTGCGTTCTCCAGGACTCACCAAAATGGCTAGCTCTTAATTCAAACCCCTGATTGACACAGTAGTCAATAGATATGCTGCTGGAAGATGATACAAATAAGTGATGTCCCAAAAGTCAGGATTACTGTGTTGTAACATCACTTTCTTCCATTTTGAAAATAAACTTTGAGTTATGTAATCTATTGCACTATAGCTTTAGTTGTGTTCATTCTAGTTAAGTTAATGAATGTGAATGAATTTGACCTTTGAGAAAATGTCATCTATATACTTAAAGAAAATAGTTGCAGTCAATGTTCTTTTCACTCAAGTCAATATGCAGGTCAACAGGATTAAAATCTTAACCTAAAGCAAGCCCAGGATTAGGCTTCTGCGAGAGCCAATAATCAGATAGTGAATGTGGATGCTCCAGGCTAAACCCTCTGTCAGCCTTGGTTCTGTCCCAACATCTCAGTGTCTCCAGGGAACAAAGAGGCAGGAATCAAACATTGCTTGTCATCCTTCATCTTTTACCTGGTTGACAGGAAAGAGGGGGCCATTTTCAGACTTCACTGAAGGGAGTCCTGAAGGCAGAAGATACTCAACAGACTCTGACTCAAAGTCAGGTACGTATGTGATGATAGAGGGAACTGAACTGCTTAACATAGGTGTGTGAATCCTTGATTAAATACAAAATTGCATCAATGACATTTAATATGCTTACTGTGATGATGCAAGTGTTTGTTTTGTGTCTATTTCTTAGGGAGTTTACCTCAAAGACATTGGAGACAAAGACCAAGAAGCTCTCCCACACCACTGTACCATTCTTCTTTAGACAGGTACACACTAAATGGACACATACATCACTCATTGTCTCTACTAACTTTTAGGGGACATGACATTGTGTCAGAGTTTGACTTTACCAACTTGTCTGCACAACTGTTACACAATCAATCATCCCCCTCTCAGACTCCCTCGTGGGGTTCGTCACAGGGACAGCAACTGTAGTTGGCTTGGTAGGAGCCCCCACCACAACACCTCTCCCAAGGCATCCGGCAGATCTCACAGTCCTTCCATCACCTTCAGCGAGTCCTCGCTCAGCCTGAGCCAGAAGAAAGCTAAGGTAAAATCAGGGGTTTCCAACAGACTGAGAGTGAACTGTGAAGTATTTAGTGGAAACAGCAGAGCACAAAGGCATGTAGGTGCTTGATATTGTTAATGTTTGTTTTGTCAGGCATTGGGTCCTGAGTTCATCAGAATGCCGGACGAACAGCACATTTTTCTCGAGCTTCCAGGATCTATTGTGGTAAATTCATGATTTGTGTTCACCTTCTCTGTTTCTAACTGCTGTTGTTTTGTCGCACTACTTTTAACCTGTCTTTTCTTGCATGCTAAACTACTGTGTGTCTGTTCTTATAATTGCATGTACAGTAGTACATGTACATTTAAGTAAATGCATGTGAGTGTGTCTGTAGGTTGTTTATGTCCATTTGTGTCTGTGTGCCTGTGTGTGTACACCACAGTCGAAAAAGGGACGGTCATGTTCATCCCAGAGAGAGGTGACTGTGGCGCTGCCTAACGGACAGTATGTGGTGGTTCGCTGTGACATTAGGACGAGGGCTAGAGATGTGTTTGACATGGTGGTGGCTCACGCAAACTTGGTGGAACACTTTTACTTTGGTCTTGCCTTCCTAGATGGTAAGAGAACATATTGAATGGGGCCTAATCTATCTTGATTATTAACATTTTATTATGACGAGAGCTTATTACTGAGGCAAAAGCTTTGAAATACAGATGGTTTTATTTCTTTATGCCTGTTTTGTATCAGTCATTACAGAAGATGACTTTTCTTTATCTGTTTGCAGATGATGAATATTTCTTTTTGGACCATGAAACTAAAATCTCCAAAGTGGCACCTGACAGTTGGAAAAAAGGGCACATATCCTCTTTTTTAGTGTTTCTTCGAGTCAAGTTTTTTGTTGATGATATCTCCTTCATTTTGTAAGTACAGTCCTGGTGTTTTACTCATTGGAAGTAAATTAATTCTCAGAAATACAGTGGCAAGAAAAGGCATGTGAACCTTGTAAAGTCTAGGTCTTGTAAAGAAAATTGGTTTGGATGTGTGAACTAGTCTCAGGACTCATCATCAGGTAAAGAAGCAACCCAGAGTGACAGCCAAAGATTTGAAGGCATCATTGGAAGTGGCTTTGAAAAGGTTCACATACTTTTTTTGCCACTTTTCATAGTTGAAAAAAGTTGAAAACTTTGCTGCTTTTTTTGTGTTTCCTAGGCACAGACTGACCCGTCATCAGTACTACTTACAACTGCGGAAGGATATATTGGAGGACCGGCTTTACTGTAATGAGGAGACAGGCTTGTTTCTGGCTGCTCTTGCGCTACAGGCTGAGTTCGGAGATTATATGCCCGAGGTACAAATGATAAAAAGAGAACTGTTTAGGTTGTGTCTTTGAATAATTGCACCATCTTTCAGAGTTTGTCACAGCTGCACTTTTGTGCGTGTGTTTTTTTTTTTTTTTTAGTTGTATGGAAAGAACTATTACCAGCCAGAGCATTATGTATCCAAGAGGATGCTAGAGAAGCTGGCCTTGCCCAGTGTCAAGGAGGAGTTGCCAAGACTACATGCAAGTCATGCCCAGATGCTGCCCGAAGAGGCAGAAACAGAATACTTAAAGGTAGTGAAAGTACTAATGCAGCCACTCACATACAACTATTATCACAGAGCCCACTTTGTCTATTTGTTATTTTTCACTTATCAGTAAATTAGTAAATTAGTAAGACTGTATCCACTTGTCATTATTACTGCAATGTGCTTTTAATTTGACAATACTACTTCTGAAGAATATTTTAAATGTTATACATATGTTCTCTCATGCAAATACTCAGTTTTGAAAATATGTTAACCTCAGATTGCCCAGCAGTTACCCGAATATGGAGTTATGTTCCACCGTGTGGGCAGAGAGAAAAGACCAGTGGTGGGTGAGTTGGTTTTGGGAGTCTGCGCCAAAGGAATCATAGTGTATGAGACGAAGAACCACCTCCGGACTGTCACCAGGCGCTTTCTCTGGAGAGAAACTGACTCCATATCCACAGGGGTAAAATGAAGTGTCATTTCAGTCGGAGTCTCTTTGTGCAGCAGATTTTTTCAGTAACATCCGAGTTAATGTGTAATGACTTGTGTCTGTCTTTCAGCGGCGTAAACTGATCATAGAGTGTGGTGGACCCAGTGGAAAGAAGCACGGTTTTGTAACAGAAACCTCTAAAATAGCACAGTATCTCCTGAACCTCTGCTCAGCACAGCACAAGTTTCATAGTGAAATGATGTCACGACAACTTAACCACACCCTAATACCCGGTGGGAAAATCTTAGTGATTGTTTTGAACTTGGACAATACTGATTCACTGTAAAAGTAAAAAGCTCACAAAGAACAATAAAGGAAAAATAACACCTGATTCTTTTCCAAATCTCCAGATGAAAACATGGATAAGTACATGTCTGTCTACCATGGGCGTAACTTGAATCTGAAGCGCATATCCTGCTCAGAGGGCATGTTGAACCATGTTGGTGTGACACCTGGCCAACCGGACTCCCTCTCTAAGTCCTGTGATGACCTGACTGCCAAACTGGAGGCTCGACTCCGCCAGCAGAGAGAGATGAGGAGGGAGATGAGCAGAGAGCTAAACAAGGAACTTACTGAAACAGGAGACGTGAAAGATCGACAGTGTTGGAGGTAGCCCTACATGATAACATTACTCACATTCTTATCGCAGATAAATAGCAGAATTATAGCTCAATGCAAATGTGCATGTTTTGTAGTGCTCCAGAGTCGATTCCCAGAATGATGTCCAGTGTTTCACTGCAGAAGCAGGACTCTGATGCCTCTTCCACCATGAGAGGTAAATATGTGAACTATTCAAACTCAACACATACAGAAAGGTGACAAAAGAAAGCCAACATTCTACTATTATGACCATCAACATACTAACTCAGTCCAGATTATATATAAAATATATAGAATAAATAAAATATGTACTTTACAGTTGATACCCCGACCAGGACACCACCAGAAAGAGAGATAGTCTGTGTGACCCTGAAGAAAGATCCCAAACTGGGCTTTGGTGAGTTTATTAAGGCTGTGAGTAAATGAGCACAACATATCTGATGATTTACCTGATGTTTTCTGTCTTCACGTCCTCTCTCATCCGGTTTCAGGCTTTGTGATAGTTGGGGAGGACAATACTGGTAAACTTGACCTCGGGATCTTCATTGCTTCCATTGTGCCTGATGGTCCTGCAGAAAAAGACGGACGAATCAAACCCGGTATGGAGCAGCACCATCAAAAGAGAACTTGAAACAAAGGGAGACATAGGCACCACAGACACAGAATCCAGAAAAAGAAACTAAGCCTTGCTGCATGCGGCAACCAGATTTTTAAATGACTTGTTGATTTTTCCAGGTGGCCGTCTCATCTCCCTAAACAAGACTAGTTTGGAAGGAGTGACATTCAGTGATGCTGCAGCCATCTTACAGAGCAGCCCTGAAGAGGTGGAGCTTATTGTGTCCCAGCCTAAACGTAAGATCTGCGTAACGCTTTCTAGGACGTTTAGTCATGCAAATATTCATTTCATTCATCAGTCTAGTCATTTATCTGTGATAGTAATGACGCTTAATACAAAGACCTTTTTTTTTTCCTGACAGAATCTCTAAAAGACAGAAGAAGTTCCTTGACTCAAAGCACTCTGGGTATTGCATTGGAGAAAGGCTTTGGGTCACAGACCACCCTAAGTGGGACAGAGTA
The DNA here is from genome assembly GCF_900324465.2 of Anabas testudineus. Taxonomy (NCBI): domain Eukaryota; kingdom Metazoa; phylum Chordata; class Actinopteri; order Anabantiformes; family Anabantidae; genus Anabas; species Anabas testudineus. The sequence goes on from NC_046624.1 coordinate 9,957,481, forward strand.
CCGTCCTGCCATGGAGGAACTGGAGGAGGCCATCACTCTAGCCAACATGACAACCCCAAAACAGAGCAGGAGATTTCACATCCCTGTTGTGCGAATACACGATGCCCAGGTTAGAACCAGCAGTCAGCTAACAACGGTTAAAGATACTGTAAATGATTATTATCATGTAGGCCAACATGAGGTAGGAGCTGATGAATGATGAGTTCCACCAGTGCTGTTCAATAGATGAAGCCCCTTTGATTAATGTTATACAAATCTGAGTTGTTGCTGTTGCTATCTTCTAATATCTTGTTGTTTTTCTTCTTACCTATTTCTTTCTCATCGTCAGGATGCATTTTCCCGGTCACCCTCCATCTTAAGTTTGAAAACTGGAGAGCGGTTTACAGTGGAGCTGAAGAAAAGCCGTGGCAGTCTTGGCATCAGTGTTGCTGTGAGTTACCGTATATTGTCCAACTTTACCTCTCTGTAGGAGTTTGGGTTGGTTTTGATATGATCTCTCCACTCACTACTACTACTACTCACTATGAGTAAATATGAACACTGAAGTCAAAAGACTACAACTGATTAAATTGTGACAAGAACGTAGTGACATTGCTGCCTTTGATAGAGCAGGTTAGCCGCACTGATTTACAGGACAAAAATGTAAAAAGCTAATAGGTAAAAAGCTGCAATACACAACAGTTTGTATCCCTACATGATGACTCAGTGTGAGTTGTTAGACTTATTTGAGGAATGTGACACTGACTAATTAATTTTTTGTATTTTTTCTTGCCAAAAGGGAGGCTTAAACACGAACGTGAGATATGGAGGAATTTATATTAAGAGTCTGGTGCTGGGAGGTGCAGCCGAGCAGGATGGGCGCATCCAGATTGGTAATCTTTTTTTGTCATTTCAACAGGGGTGGTAGAAGTACACAAACTCAATGCTCAAGTAGAAGTACTACTTCAAATTTTATAAAAGTTGAAATACTAAGTTTATTTGCCACATTGTTAAATGACTATTTCCATTATATCATAATTTAAAAAAGCATACAGAAATATTTGATATATTGGTCACAGATGCTGGATGCTTCCTGTTAACTTGAGCAAGAGGGCCCAAGTCCTTGAAGAAACATTTTTTATTGTTTCAGTTATCTGTTTGTTTTTGCCACTGGAGCATTTTGCTGTGTCTGTCTCTGCTCGGTTCATGCTTCAGTGAGCAGAAACGAGGTTTAGATTTGTTGGCACGTCCATCATCAACCACACACACACACACACACACACACACACACACACACACACACACGCAAAGCGTTTGTGTTTTGATGTTGCTAATGATGATGAGATTTGTGTTTGTGCATATGACAGGTGACAGACTGCTTGAGGTTGATGGGTCCAACCTGAGGGGCGTGACTCACCAACAAGCTGTCGAGTGCCTGAAGAGGACTGGGGAGGTATATAGACATAGAAATGCACACAAACACATCTGCAGCTTGTTTTTCTGTTTTGCTGTTAATCCATTAATATCAACACATTGTGACTGAACAAAACGGTCATATTATGACTGTCTTTATCCTTTGTGCATTTCTGCCCATTCTACATTCAACATTAACCCTGTATGCAATGACAACAATATAGTAGCTGCTGATACTGTATATTATTATATATTTACATATTTATAATGATGGTAAATGTTATAAACTATCAAACATATTACAGGGTTGAAAATGTGGATCCATTTGTTTATAATAGGTGGTGAACCTGCTTCTTGAAAGGGAGCCCACAGTAATCCTGGAGCAAAGGCCTGACTCACCCTGTCCACCCTTTGCCCACACACAGCCCCCCAGGACTGAAGTCTCCATGGAAACGACCTTGAGTGGTCGAGCCAAGGACTACAGCTTTGTGACTGATGGTGAGACGGGAGAGGAAGGGGCTCACAAAAGAAAAAAAAAAGAAAGATAGACAGTCTCAGGCACACTCGCACACACTTGCACACATAGCCCAGAGGTGACTGTGAGTCATCTGACAGCTACATTGTGGTTGCTGTCAGAGTCATCCAGGGCTGATGCTGCCTCAGTCCCCCAAGACTGCACACACTGAAACCTTGAAGCTGCCTATTCACTGCTTGAGTTTTAGATAAAGGAACAGTTCTGAATCTATATAAAACCTTCCTCTCTTTTCTTTAGTGGGAATGGAAAAAAGAAATTAAAGAAGGATTGTGTGCTTTTTCAGATTTGGTCATTGTAGATATTATATTATAGACTTTATAGTAGTAATAGTAATAGTAATAGTGTGTTGTGGGGATTGATAAACATCTTTTTTTCATTACGATGTAACAAACATCACTCCCCGCATCTCAGATTAATGATTATACAACACACATTAATGCCCTAACATCTCCTCCCCGTTTCCTAGAAAACACACATGAAGTGGTACTAAAGAAGAGTTTGTCTGGCCTTGGCTTCAGCTTTTCCATCTCACAGCTGCACTCGGGGCCAGACCGAGGCAGCGTAGTCCGCATCAAACGCCTGTTCCCGGGTCAGCCTGCACTAGAAAGTGGCCTGCTGCGAGAAGGAGATGTTATACTGTCTGTCAACAAAGAGCCTGTCAAGGACCTCTCTTACCAGGTAGGGTTTGGAGTGCTTAAATTTATTATTATTAACTTTATTATAGTGTCCATGTTTTCATGTGGATTCAGTTTTGTTAGTTTATTTTTTCTAATGTTGTATCACACCATTGTCAAAAAATGTAAAATAAGATACACTAGTTTACAAGGTGCTGACAACAGCTAAAGCTGTAAGGTGTGGATGATTTTGTCTGTGGATAAATCGTTGTACGTCTACTAGTCATGCTCTTTCTTAAGATTTTTGCCACGTCATTAATTCACTAAGCTTTTAATCTTATCCTGCCGAAAATAGCAAGCTGGTTGTGTCATAGTGTTTGATGTGTATTTTAATCGTTTGTGTACTGCCAAGTACATTCAAACATGTAACAATCAAACTGATATATTTTTAGTTAGTCCCAAGTTGTACAAACACATCAATGTACACATTTGTTATTCCAGAGGGTTTTGTTCCTGCTACGTGGCGCTCCATCTGAAGTTCACCTGCTGATCTGCCGTCCAGGTCCTGGAGTACTGTGTGATGTAGATGACAACACATTGGTGAGCACACATGCAAGCACACACAGCTGTATGCTCAAGTTTAGGCATTGTTGGTAAATTAGGTATTATATATACATATACGTATATATATACATACACACACACACACACACACACACACACACACACACACACACACATATATATATATATATATATATATTTATACATATATACGATATTATACATACATGAGCATATATATATGCAGATTTTATTCACAGTAAGTAAATAAAAAAAGTGTTATCACAAAGAGTCAGAGAATTTATCAGATCTGCAATTATCACCAGCTGATAACATTTTTACATTTCACTCTGTAGAGTCCCGCACCCTTCCGTGAAGTTCGATCCCGGTCTCTCGACATCCGACTAGGAGAGGACTACAGCCAGCTCCTGAAGTGTCAACATGACATCAACATACTCCCCCAGAAACCACAAGTCCCCACACTGGACGAGGAGCTGACCAACACAACAGAGAAGAACCCAGAACCTCCCGCAACTCCAGCGCTTCCAGAGTGCCAGGAGAGCATAGATGGTGAAGGGCAGGATAACCAGACTCCCCCATCACCTCTTCGCTCTCCCCCCTCTCCCGCATCACCTACATCACCTCCCTCACCGGTCTCGCCAGTGTCACCTGCCACTCCAGCATCACCTGTCTCACCTGCCTCGCCTGCCTGTGGTTCTCCACCAGCACAACCAGAGTCTCAACCAGCTGCTAGTAAACCAGACAACCAAGGGGAACTAGTGGCAAAGAAAAACAAAGATGGGGAAGAGGAGGACACAACAACATCAAATTCCACTGTGATGCTTCGGGATATCTGTCCTAAGACTGCCTCAAACTCTGTATATGCCAGGTAACGTACCAAATGTACACATGACCCATGTGAAAATACATTTTACATTAAATTACTCAAGTCTAAGTTCTGATTGGCCAGCTGTTATTGCTGGACCTTATTTGTGGGGTCAGTCAGAGCTCCTGCTGCAGTTTGATTAATGTAGCTCCATCTATAAATGTTTGTTTATCTGCAGTGGAGTCAGAGAGGAGGCAGATGGAAGCGTGACCTATTGTCTCATGGGAAATGGACTGACTATAATGGCAGATGAAGAGTACCTGACCATCAGCTCTACTCTGGAGCCTCCTCACAGCTTTCCCACCAGTCTGGCCACTCACACCCCAGCAACCAACCTAACAGCCTTCACCCCTCAAACCTCCAACAGCTCCTGTGGTTTCAGCTCACAGAATCCAAACTTCGGCCCTCTCGTCCCCACTACCAACATCTCACCCCTCGGCCTCTCGTCTGATACCCCAACCACTTGCTCGCTGGCCCATCCATCTCAGCCACTCACAACACAGCCCCCCAAAGCCAAGCCTCTTCCAATCCAGGAGGGTCTTCTTCCAAGTCACTACAAAGTCCTGTCCAGGAACAGCCGGCCTGTGGTGCCTCCACCCCAGCCTCCTGCTCCACCACTGACCCCCATTACAGCTCAGGTCATTTCCTCTGTGCCTCCCTGTGTCAGTTCATCTGGCCCGATGCTGCCACCCACTGTGCTGTCCCCTCCTGCCCAGAGCCACATCAAAGTTAGAGAAGAACCTCAGGTGAAAGAAAGGGAATACAAGGATGATGTTGATGATGAGGAGGAGGAAGATGATGAGGAAGAAGAGAGTCGAAGAAAGGTACGTTTGTGGTGTTTTTATTTTTAGGAATAGTAATTAGTAATTTGAAAAATGCTTGTATGCGTTAATTAGATAAACTGTCATTGTTTCAGGGAATGGTTAAAGAGTTTGAGCTGACAGTGGTTTTGACCAAGTCCAGGAGTGGAAGCTTTGGGTTCACAATTGCTCGAAGCAAGCTGGACAACTGCTACTACATACAGGAAATACTGGACAACCCAGCTAGGGCAGACGGACGACTCAGGGCAGGAGATAGACTTGTCACGGTAATCACAAACACACACACGAACACTCATTTTGATGTTTCAGCCCATTACCAACATTTTGCTGTTAGCATAAACCTGTTAATCTGTGTGTATTCATCTAGCTGAGTTTCTTTTCTGCTATCTTAGGTAAATGGCCATGATGTAACTAGTGTGGCAGATGATGCTGCTATGACAATTCTTAGGTCATCTCAGAGAAGACTGAGTATGACCCTGGGGAGGGCAGTTACCAACCTGGTGGCTCCACCTCCCTGTGACAGCTTGCCTGATGTAGTTCTTTATAAGACACCCTCAGGACAACTTGGTGGGACCTCAATTTGTTTTCTAACATTTTCAATACAAAGACTTAATAATTAGTTTTAAATTGTATCTTCCCTATATGCTTGGCTTCCCCAGGTATAAAGCTCACAGGAGGTATTGGCAGCAAATGGCAGGGCATCTACTGTTTGGAGGTGGTCCCAGGCTCCCCAGCCAGTGAAGAGGGCAGTGTCCAACCCAATGATAAGATCCTCTACATCTGTGGAAGGTGCACCCTGGGTATGACTCTAGAGGATGCAGTCAAAGCCTGTGAGATTGCTCCCCGTAAAGTTAAACTTAAAATCTTCAGGTACGGTGTGTGTACTCGGCTATAGAGATTTAAAGAGGAATAGGTTGTGTTTGTGTCTTTGACTGACTCCACTGTTTTTGCTTCTCACAGAGAAGACCAGCCGGTGACCCCCAAGGCTAAGTGGAACGGTAAGAGTTTCTGAAGAATTTATGGGATGATACCACCTATGTGAGTGAACTCGAGGATACACGAACAGGATGGTTTTGTTGTTATATGCACCGATGGATCACCTAGAAACCAAATATGTTTGTGCTCAGCCAAACTCTCATAACTGAAGTTCAATCATTACCAGAAAGACTTCTGGGAAGTCTGATAATAAATTGTCTGTACATTGTTTATCTGTAGCCCCATATAATGCAAAAAATAGTTTGTTTGCACAGTCTCTTCTAGCACATGTCTAAACGATATTTTCTTCCGTAGGTCTGTTCGACTGGAAAAAGGACAGGAAGTTCTTTGCCCGTTTTGAAGAGCCCGTCTCTCCCGACAAAGACTCTCCTACTGAAGATGGTGTGTGTTTTTTTTCTTTCTCTGTCTCATTTTTTCTACCTCCATCAGCGAGTTCTATCAGCACCATGACAGGTTCCTTTTCACCCTTTAGCTTGTTGTCCCATTGTCTTTGTGAAGCCGGAGCTCAGTGCTGAAAGGTAGTTCTCTTTGCAGCTGTGCGTGTGTGTGTGTGTGTGGGTGTGTAAAAGAGAGCTGAATGCTGACAGACAGATCCTGGGCTCTCACAGCAGGATTAATAATTACCAAGCCTCTGGGCCTCCACTGGTGTATTGCACTGCAGGTTGAAGGCGTCACACACACGCAGACAGTGCCATTGCCCACTGGGTCTATAGGACAGGTAGCTGAGTTGCCTGGTGACAGTGCATGCAGCAGTAAGGGGGAGAGGGTCAGTTTGAAAAGACCAGCATTGCTCACCTGTCGTAGATGAGAGGTACCCATCAGCACTTCTCTTTCAAAATGTCCAAAGAGGTGGGAGGTTGGTGTGTGTTTTGTTTTTGTTGTTATTTTGTTTTTTGTGGGTGCATGTGTTTCAGGAACTTCATCATTTGAAAGTGGACGCACTGAAGGAAATTGGAATATAAAGGATGTTTCACACTTAGTTTAGAAATATACTAATTTAGATTTTACATAACTAGCTCACTAGCTTGATTGATATTCGTTGAATTAATGTGCACAATAGTTGGAATTTTGTCTGCACTGGCTGTTGATTCATTTTTATTTCTTCTTACTATTTCAGTTGAAACTGTTTGTAGGACTGCTGCAAAATTCAGATGTCTATCTCTCGCCCAAGAACACGACGTAAGTCTCTTTATCTTTGTATAATAAAGCTCAGCTTTATTACTATTTTATTTTAAACTAACGGCCTTTTGAAGTGTTGAAACACACACTGTAACATGAGCCCACTGTGTCAATCTTTGAATGAATTCTCTGCTGGGGGTGACTGTCTGCATGCTTGTGTGTCTGTCAGACTTTCTTTACACCTGATTTGTGTTTTGATAATAAGATAATAGTGTTTTTCTGAAGGTGGTCCTGTTAATATACCGTACTGGAATAATTTCTTATTTCCTTTCTCTGGTCCGGTTCCTTGCCCCGTTAGAGCTGTATCATGCAAGTGGAGTTCACAAAACCAGAAGGCGGTGGTCTTGGCTTTGCTTTGGTTGGGGGAACCAATGGTAGCATGCTCAGAGTAAAGGAAATCTGTTCTGGTGGTGTAGCTGAGCAGGACGGTCGACTGAGAGTAGGAGATATTTTATTAGAGGTAACAACCCATGATAAATCTCGACAGTTTGATTACCTGTGTGGTGGAGAAACCTCTGATCCTCACTATGTGTATTCTAGGTGAATGGTGTAATAGTGTCTGGCCTGAGTCACAGTAAGGTGGTGGATATCCTGCGTAAAGCTGAGGGTACTGTACAGCTCACCATCTGCAGAGACATCCTGCCTCTCACCTATTCTGAATCACCCACACCACCCAACATGTCCGCTCAGACTGAAGCAATTTTAGCCGAGCAGCCGACTCCTGTGTCCATCCCTGATACCTGCACCTCACCTGACATCATGCGGAATAGGCCAATTGAGCATCCCCCAGGTACAATATGTCTTTTCTGTTATCATGAAATTTTGGAATATGGTTGTTGAACACAGATCATGAAACCTGTAACATTGTTGACTTTGCAAAGCGCTGAAGACACACAGTAGTCAAAATCCTGCAGTGCCGTCTTAATTCACAACGTTTATGCTTCTGTAAATGTGTGTGTGTACCTTCATTCTTTGTGCTATATTTGCTGTTTCAGAGGCTTCAGACCATGTCGTTAATGAAACAGAGGTTGTCTTAACTTCACCACCTCCTCCACCACATGGAGTGGCCGTCGTAGCAGATGAAACTTCAATTAAACAAGTAAAATGCACACTAAGAAGTATATGAATAGTGTAGCAAATCTGCCAATTTACTAACATCTTGGTTCTCCTGTCTGTTGCCTCCTCTGACTGTTTGTTTGACCTGAACAGGAGAGCTGTAACAGCACCCCGTCTCATCGAGCTTGCTGCCCATCGCTAAGTGTCACTAACATGTTACATGGAGCTTCTGACAGGTAGTAACTTCACAAAATACTCTGATATTGTACTGGGTACAGTACATACTTTCCCTCCTCCTTCACCTTCTCCAGCTTCTCCCCGCTTGTTGTTCTACCCTTGTCCACAAGGAGGTAGCAGTGAGCAATAAATACAGCACCATCATAGGATAAATGCTGTCAGCTCCAGTGAGAAAAACATAGTTAGGCAGCGTATTGTATTATTCTATGCAGCCTCAAAAAGGTTAAAACAAGTTTGATAGAAGAAAAACACATTTTAGCCTTTTGTCTATACTGTATTTTAGGTGGAAAAGTCGCAGGGAAAGGAAGCTCAGCCTTGCATGATTTCATCCACCGAAGGGTAAAATTGGTCTGGTCTCACCCCTGCCCCCTGACTCCCCCAGGAAACAACTTGTGACCAAACTTTTGGACCAGTCCTGCAAAGACATACGGAAAACCCAGACAGACGGCTGGAGCAGTGAAGAAGAAGATGACGATGTGTTTGACAGCAACAAAGAAGAAATGGCCTCACCCCAAGCAGGTCTCTGCTCTTGCGCTGGTCTGTCAGAGTGAAAAATGTATCTATTCTGCTTCATGTATGCAACTCATGTTCGCTCCTTTTCCTTTTGTGTTTCTTCAGGTCCACCCATTATATCAGAGGAGGAGCTGTCCAGTTTAACTCTCATCAGCCCTGCTAAGACTAGCCAGTATTCAGGCTCTAGGGTCAAAGCTCTGATCCAGATTCTGCAGCATCAACTGGACCAGCAGGAACTGGTCAAAGAGTTCATGGTGTGTATGTGTTATGGGCAAAATGATATAACAGATGCTGGCTTTCAATCTATGCATTTAATTCTCGTATTTGTTATAGAAATATAAAATCTTGACTTGTCAGATCATAGGGCAGTTTTCCATTTCACCTCGGTTCATCATAAATGAGTTTGGGCCAAGACACAGCAGCAGCTTTTCTGGATCTGGTCTATAATTTTTTTTTTCTTTACATTGTAAAGTTTAAAGCATATTTGTGGATGTTCACAAATTATTCAGTGATTTCCATTACAGAATCATGCCTGTTTTTAATGCATGCCTCCTGAAGGCCAAAAGATCATGTCCACGCAATCTTTACATCTGAAAGACTCTTGCAAATCAAATGTCATCTTTATACTACTTTCAATCAAATGTAGTGTTAAAATAGTTTGTTAATAATTTTTCCTTTTTCCTACATTTTACACAGCATCACAACTTTTTTACAAACAGGGTTATATTCTTGTGCATAATGTGATCCCTCAGCACTACTGCAAGTATTTATTTATTTTATTTTATTTTGCTCATCATTTTATTTTCAGGCTCTGGAGCATTTGAAACCCTCTGACAACTGTGTGGTGGGAAAAGCCCCAGAAAACCGAGATAAGAACCGCTACAGAGACATCCTCCCCTGTAAGTCTGAAAGAAGACTTCTGTTAACTTCTTCTGGGAGAATCGAAACGTTCACTTTCTCCTGTGTTCCCCTGCTGGAGCTTTTATTGGTGGGCGAAAGCTTGTAAAAGTTAGACACTCACAGACTTGGCATTTATTGGAGAGCCTGTTTGTTAGTAGTGTTCCTTAGTTGCACAATTTAGGAAGACTGTAAGGGTTTTTACTAACAGGAGAGGAGGTATTTGTTTACAACACTTGAGTCATTTCTGCACAACAAGTCATGTCCCACATTAGCATCAATAATTCATTGGTGGTGCACTTCTAATTTTCCTGAAGCTAGTGATGAAGAAGATGCCATGTGTTACTTGCCTTGTAATTATCTAAGATTTATATTTTTAATAAATGAAGTAGGAGGAAATAATATTACAAACGTTATTATCATTATGAATTTCAGGGGATAAATACAGAGCAACGCGCTGAGAGGAGAAACTCAGCAAAAGTGTAAGAGTTGAGATGAATGAGTGCGATGAGAAGTATGCTAACCCCCCCCCCCCCTTGCTCTGCCTGCCATGGAATATCACTACATCTCACCAGATGCTTTTTTGCTTAGAGCCTTTACAATTGCTGTTTGTGCAAGTGGTTCAGAAAAAAGGGGGCATGTTATTTGCTGATCCGATCCATTGGTTGTAGCCTTCAACTACTTTATTTAGAAAGCCAGATTTTTAGTCTGTGGCTTTTTTGACCTCACAAGCAGGAGACGGGGGACTAACCCAGAAAACATTCCTAACTGCCTTCGGTCTATGATCCCTCTCATCACCAACAAACTTTCTTCACAGCGCTGGTTTGTTGAGCCAGGCTCCAGACCTCAGAGCTGTTTGCATGGCTGTATTTACTGTACACTGTTCAGATAGTGTGCTTTTGGCAAAACAACAAAGTCTCTCTAGTGAACATGTATGCGGCACAGGAGGTAGTAGAGGTTGTTGTTTGTGACCATCGAGCAAATGAATTTATCAAACGCTGAGAAAACCTAAGGCATATCTGCTGTGTTTGGATGTGGGAGGATGCTGCTGGGGGTCTAATTGTATTTCAAATATGAGTGTAGTGTATTCATGTAGTGATGCATGCTCACAAACAAACACATGCAAGTGTATCCTTGTAGCTAAATGGTTACAGTACATGCAGTTTTGCTGTATAGTCTCCTCCTTACTAAGAAAATCAAAGAAGGGCAAACATGCCAAAAAATATTTTAAATATACCTACATGTGGAAACTTAGTTTTTCCTTTCTTTCTCCCGTAGATGATAAAACCCGTGTTCCCATTGGAGACAAGCAGGATTACATTAATGCCAGCTACATCCGCATGCAAGTTGGCAACAATGAGTTCTTCTACATCTCCTGCCAGGGCCCTTTGCCTTCAACAGTCCCGGCCTTCTGGCAGATGATCTGGGAAAACAAATCTGATGTTATAGCCATGATGACCCAGGAGGTAGAACGTGGAAGGATCAAATGTCACAAGTACTGGCCAGAGAGGCTGGACGTGCCTCTGGACACCGGAAGGTACAAGATTCACCTTGAAAACCAGCAGTACCTAGAATACTTCCAAATCAAGGTTATCCGCATGGTGGAGACAGAGGTAAGAGAGAAGAGAAGAGTACCTGCCAGTGTAATAATGCCTGCAGCATTATAACCTATTTTATGCTGTGAAATTATGCCAAAATTCATTTTACACACCATAACGCTGCCTCGCTGTGCTATCTAAAAGGCACCAAGCCTTTGGCTTTGTTTAAACAACGTTTTGAAGTGACATACAAGTAACAGACGCTACACTACGCTGGAGAACTGGAAGACAAAGCACCGCTACAATGTGCAACTAGTTGGATGAAAGCACCAGAAGAAGGTGATCAGTTATTTGGTGACATAACCCAACCAGTCGTGTATTTTTATGATTAACCAGGCCCCAGTCTTACTCCAACTCAAACTGTATTCATTAACTCCTTCCTGCTGCACAGCTTCACATCGTAGCAGTTCAAGTTGTGTTTCTCCTCCAGCTTCTCATCACCCACACGTTGCTACAGGAAACTGAATTCGTGACCATAATAGTTTAGTGCCAGTTACCTGTGGTTACCTGTGTAAAACGCACACTGGAGCGCCTTTATGGCGGCCTTTAAAAGTCCAGTGTAAATAGACAAAGGCGCCTTGAAAAGGGGGACACCTTCTCACCTTAAGAGTGTAAAACAGGCTATTATCTGTCACACTAGACTGGGGAGACCCATTTTGTCCAACACCTGAAGTTCACACATTGGCCCGACCACGGCGTGCCCCACTGTTCTGAGCAGCTGCTTCGCTTCATCCGTTACCTGAGGACAGTGCACCACATGGGGCCGGTCACCGTGCACTGCAGCGCTGGGATCGGGCGCACAGGAGTTCTAATCTGCACCGACATTATCCTCAGCCTCACCGAGAACAATTTGCCTGTGAGTGGAAGCCAGTTTGTTAGGTTTACTTAATCAGTTACCTCACCATTGTTGTGTTGTTAGTCATGCTAGCAGAAAGCTCTAGGCTTAAGGATGTCGACTGACCTGGCTCAGGATTAAAATACTGTATCTCAACAATTATGAACTGATAAAAAATTATAGATCATACTGACTTTGGTAATATTATGACGTTTTCTGTAGCATAACTAGCAGGTAATTAAAAAAAATTGAAATGAAATTTGTGCAAAAAATGTTCTCCTCAGGATTAACTGTAATAACTTTTTTGCATAGGGCCATTAATTATGATGATCATATGACATGCTACCTTTAAGATGAGCATACTATTAGCATCTCCATTGTTGTGCATACTACAAAAATACTACTATTTGTTCCTAAAAACCATCTTTCCTTATTTTCAGATTAATGTGAGCAGCATTGTAAAAGAGATGAGACTTCAGCGCCATGGCATGATTCAAACCAAGGTCAGAACCAGCAGGAGAGTTCAAAGTTCAACCTTTAAAAAAAATACACTTCCCAAAAGCTCTAAACGTGCCTTTTGTCTGTCTCATTTCAGGAACAGTACCTCTTCTGCTACAAAGTCTGGTTGGAGGTTTTACAGTGCATTTTACAGCTTCACGGCAACCAATGGCAACCAGAAAGTCCCCAGGAACACAAAGTAGTTTGAATGTTTCCACCTCCACTTCAGCTACCTGTAAAGCACTGACTGTATCACCGTGTGCAGTGTATCACAGACTGGTGATACATTGTTCTTTGACCAGAATTAGTTTATTCAGCTATAATTTGAAACTTCTATTTCTTTGTTTTGATACTTTGTGTAGAGGCTGTGTATGGTTTAGTTCAACTTAATTTTTTTTATTCTGGGATGCTGTCGGTGAGTGATTATGTCATTTTAATATAGATCACTGGGGTTGTTTTGCCTTTTCAGGCTTAGTGATTTGCCTTCTGTCTAGCATTTTTATTTTTAAATTTTGTGTCGACATTTAAATGCACCTCCTTTATTCTTCTGAACATCTTTTAATTTGCAAATTGTATTAATTTTTAACAGTCAAATTTCATGGAATTTAAAATAATAAGGTAATAGTCATCTTTTATTGGGCACTATTGTCACTAATGTCATCGAAGCGTAAGATTGTCATAGTTTTTATTTAAGACCTTGAATAGTATTTGATTAAGCATTGTGTGACAATTTCATTAAGTGCATTTGTACCCTGGACAAAAAGGACACTAGCAAAAGAACATTATTGATTTTCTAATTCATCATCTAAGGAAATGAAAAGAATCAAGTGCCTTGGAATGACTTGCATCATACTGACCCCAACCCCACTTGTCACAAGTGGACGGGGACAGAGAGCTAGAAACGCATTTGAGAGCACCCAGCGGTGGTTGGATTGAATGCGTAGATTTCGGTTTGTGGTCTGAGGTGGATGTTTGGTTGAGCCAAACCAAGAGAGGATTACATCCCAACTGTAGCTAGTCCAATAGTAGCATCGATGACTTTTGCATATAGCTTGTCAATCTTGGTTTGTGTATGGGCCCCTTTTATACAAAACACTGTTACAATGAAAGTTCTACTACACTCAATCACAACTTGCACATCCCAGTACAGATAAAGAATGACATAACATGACAAATTTTCCAAGAAATGAACACATTTTCAATTCAATTAATGAGACATTAGCATGAAGTATTCCTATTTTTTGTAAATTGTACAAAACTGATTTAAATGTCATTTAAATAATTAGTTGCTGGACTTCAGATGCAATTTGTCATGTGACAGCAGCCTTTATCTGTATTCCATAGCTATTTTAATACAAACTCAGCCAAAAATGCAAAAAATATGAGGTTTACAAACTTCCATTTTGTCACTTTAGATGTATAGGATTTACAAAACAAGCCTCCAAATCACAAATCAAAGAAGATTCATAGCTGCTGGTTTGAACTCAACCTGGGTGTAACTGCTTGTGAGCTTTGTTTGTTTAGCTGCTATCACACACACCAGCTCTCGTACTGCATGCAGACTCTTAAAGTACAGAAGTTTGAGCCTGGACTTTGACTGAATGACTTGATCAAAATGTGGAACGTAACAAAGCAATACTCTCCACGAGGAGGAGAGGATCAGAATGTCAACCTCTTACCCAATAACATCTTCCCAACCTCTTGGAGCATGTTGGTAAGACAAATGCAGTACTGTACCTTTGCCACGTGGATGGCTATACAGAGCCATCAACCTCTGTACTGTGAATGCAACATCTTTTCACTCAGTGCTGGTCGGTTGGTTTCCAGCAACAGGTAACCCTCTGTTATGTACAAGTTCTTGGAAAATGATTATTCTCAAAAGAACAAACAAAAGCACATTTTGCATTCATCTGTGAAAATGCATCTTGTACAGTCAGGCAAGTGCTTATGCAATAGCATTGTGAGATGTAATAACCCTTAATTGCACAACTGCTTATTTGTGCTAAATTAATATATTGTCACTGTAGCAGCCAGTAACCAAGATGTAACCAAGAATGGAGAACAATGTAATATCTCTCTCTTTAATTAAAAACTATTCTGAATGTTGTTTGTGTGTTGTACAACACGTTTTACCCCCCCTCCGACTCCGAACACAGTTTGAGCAACAGAACAACAGCAGCAGAGTGGATTTTCCCTGACAGTACACACAGAACAGAGAGCTGGATGTGGCCCTAAATCTAATTCCACTGAGCCCCCTCTCCACTTTTACTGCAGGGTATACTCCCTCTCGGGTTTTACTGCAGGGTAAATAAGCTGGTCTCACAGGGTCCTTTGTGACAGCATGGAAACCCCTGGAAACACTTGCACGCTCCGCACACATAAACCTGACGCTGGGGGAAGCCATGGAGCAGATTTACTCCCTCACTTTGTCTTCACTCTCTGTTTCTGTCTACTCCCACTACCCTTATGCATCTCTACAACCACCTTACTCACACAATTGCAAAAACCCCTGGTGACCCACACTCCTATTTCTCCTTGCTCCCCAACTAAGACCTTATTATTGGGTAAGACCCATTTCCATTCAGGGTTTTTATTTGATTTTATTTTTATTTAAAGAGCTGACCTTATAATTTCAATCTACAAGAAAACTGAAGAATTACTGACTGTTTCACTGACTCAAAGGTGATACTGAGCACCAGTCTGATAATGCATCTTGTATTTACAACAATATATTTTAGTAATCGGGAGAATGTAGTTGGTGGTAAAGTCATCAACTGAAGGTCGTTCAGTCAGTGTGTGATTTAAAGGCCTGAACAACGTGTAGAAATGAGCTCATATGCTCTCAGTAAATCCTCTCGCTCTCTGCTGGGCTCAGAGAGAAAACACAGCCACAGGCCTGTTTTCCTTTTTTTGTGTACTGATTAAAAATAGCACATAAATTATGTGCCGCCACAAACCCGCTCCACACACACATACACACACACAGTGTTTGTCCCAGCCTCCTTTGCTGCTTCCTTTTCTCCTCCCGACCAGTTTTACCTTGACGTTTTATTGCAATTTCTGCTTGAGTGAGGCAGCTCCATCCAAGAAACCACTTCTTACATTATATCATATATAGGGTATGTGCAGTTTTCAGTAACTGCTTGTTTCAATTCCTCTCTGAAGCATCTGAAAAAGTCTGCTTACACAGAATTAAATATTCAAATCTAAACAATTTATAGCTGAAACGTTAGGTTAAATAGAAAATTCTGAATAGTCTCATGCATCACTAAGAGCATTTTCCTGTATTTTTGCTCATTATAGAAACTCCTGGGTCTTTGACCACAATTTAAAATAAAAAAAAATACTTCTGTGGGTTCAGATATGGTTCAATTACACCCCGTGCATAATGATTCCCCTGAAAGGTTTTTAAAGGTTGAAGAGGTTAAGTTTGACTCTCTCACTGCCGTCTCACTGCAGCTCAAGAGGCCTGAGAATTATTACCCTGCAGGATGCTTGCAAAATAGGCCCCTGTCATAGACCATTTGGATTCTGAGAAAAACAGAGATGAATTCTTCCAGCCCTTGTTTGCTGATCAGCCAGCAAGATTAAAGAGAACGAGCAAAACCAAAGAGCGTTCACGAAAACTAAAAGATTTGGTGGGCTGGCACAGCAAAGACCTCTCAAATAAAAACATTACCCCAAAATAAATAATTAAGTATACTTTATATGTTAATCTCTACCTCACTAAATTTGTGTTTGACTCTGTGAACGTAGCACATGTTGAGCACCATGCAGACGACAGAACAAGGAGTGATGCTGAATGCTACATTGAGTGGAAGTCAGGAAATAACTCACTGTCATCAACGCAGTAAAGCAGCCTAAATCACTTCTTAGAGTTTCCCCAAACTATAGTTACCAACTGTTTAACGCTATGAACACTTGTCTTTTAAAAAATGAATTGAACTGTGTCTTTATTCCCAAATGTGGTATTTGATTGAGTTTCCAGGAGGCAAAAAAATGAGCACTGATGTGTTTTTCTGAGTCGTTGTTGACCGTCCCCTTTGTAAGCTGACCTCACAGGCTCCTCTTTGATGATAGCCAACTGACAGAGACACAGAGAGCTATTCATCCACTCTCGGAGCAGAATGTCACTTCTGTGGCTTTCCAGTCTTTCAAAAACCACAGACTTCTCAAAGGAAGCATATTATGATTATGGTCTCCTCTCGTATGTTCACTTGTAATTATCTTACGTCGGTCATGTAAAGAGTTTGCAGGGATCACTGTTGGGTTTCCGTGATGAGCTGCAAATAGCATCTCCAATTACATCCGGTGGCACTTCATGAAAAGGATTTCATTTTCAGAAACTCGTTTTCCAGTGAATTAGTCATCTTTCCTGGTCTGTTTTATTGTGTTTGGTTAAATCTCAAAACTATAAAACACAAAACACACCTCAAGTTCAAGTTCACGTTATTTGTTGAGTTCTGTAGAGACCCCACTATGATGCCTACGATAGATAGGTTTTAGTTTGTAGTGGTCATAACACACAAAATAAGGCCCTGTTGCAAGATGCATTATTATTTTGGTTTCAATCCTTTGTCTTTGTTAAGTGGAAACACCGGGATTTGTTGATGGGCACCACATGTATACAGGCCGACTGTACAGCGGTACAAACACTAGGTGCCAATGTTGTAAGGATACAGGAAAAGGATACAAAACATTATTTTGTCTAAATGTCAGCATTTATTCAGTTATTTATTTATTTATTAACTTAATAGGCTGCAGAAGTTGAGAAATATTGTATTTTCATTGTCGTTCGGTTTGTGTGTGGATCAGCAGGTACCTAATCCATCAACAACACTCACGAAAGGCTTTTTTCTGCCACCACAATTCCCTGTTGATATCAAGTGACTTCTCCGAGTAAAGGAAGGAACTTTGGTAATGCTGATGCTCTTTACATGAGTTAACAAATATATACAGGATTTTATTGAAAGCATGAAAATATGCTATAAGGAATTGAAACTAGATTTGAGTTGGCTAGAGGCTACTTTGGCAAATGTAACAACTAAATAAAGACCTAAATATAGGTGCATAATGCAAATTTGTGCCCATGACTTTTCTTTTAAAATTGTCTTTTGTTAGTCAGATTTAAAATTACTGTCATGCATTGTGTAGTTTTGCTTAAAATGATGCAGTATATTGAAACAAAATGCAGAATGTACTATAAAAGCTGCTATGGCCAGCCCAATGCCCACTTTGTGAACTGAATGATCTGTGTCACTGACTGGCAAGGACGGTCTTCTCTTTGTCAAACTCTCTCCTAAATCACATGCAACACCAGAGCAAGGTTGATTAACACCTGCTTTCAATTATGTGACTTTCTCATCACGCTCTGCTTGGAGATGGAAAAAGCCTCACGCCTCGTCACATCGAAGATGTTCCTGAATTAGAAAGCTATTAAATCAGAGGAGCAGACGAACAGCGTTGCGAGGGGCGTCGTTTGTCTTCATTTGAGCTGGTGCTCTGTGATCATCTCCACAGGGGCGACTAATTGAAAAAGGGCTTCAGAAATGCGATTGTTAGCAGCGATAATAATTTATTACTCTCAGCTTGTGGAGTCCTGGGAGTCATTTGTATTCATTAGTGTAAATTCAAATTATGTTTGCGATTAAAATGTGACTTTGACAGGCAGAGGGGCCTCAGACAGGGACAAGCGCTGATGAGACCTTTGCTCTGGGTCACTGCCTCCCACATTTGCTTCTTACCAAGAAGGCGGTGGAGGAGCCTTCTTTGCCTCACCACCATCAATCTGTGTCTGATTCAAGTTGAGACATTAGCCTTGATGGCCTCTACTTAGGCGTAGGAATATGCTCTGGGCACACTTAGTAAGCAAATTAACCTACCTTCTGAAAGACAACACCAATCAGATGCAGAATAATGCATGGGTGATACTCACTAAAGTCATTCATCTCTTTTCTCTTTTATTTAGCCAGTAGCTGCTGTTATCAGTGGGAGAGCAGCTTATTTTTCATGCCTGACTAATATTGACCAAGCTTTTCTCCAAATGTCAGGCAGTGATTTCTTTGACATCCAGGAGGAGATGGCAGTTAAGTAGGTCAGTGTCATTGTGATGAACATCAACCATGGCGGGTCACTGACTGGGCTGCTCCTCCACTTGCCCGCCTGTCACAAACCACTGAGCCAGAGGAGGCAAAGGAGCTGAGTGCTCCTTTATTGAAGCTTGGTAAATTACTCCAATATAGGCTGTCACCACGTAAAGTGAGGAACTTTATCAGATGTACACTGCCAAAGGTCATATTTTATTGACCTGACAGGTCTCTGGTGGAGGCCTGCTGGAAAAGGGTGACAAGCAGAGGAAAAGGCAGATCGTTAACGGGTGTTTGTGTTGGACATGAAAACGTTATACACAGTAGTTAAGAAGAAAGGACAGCAGAGATTATTCAAGCTCTTTTTTTAAGTCAATCAGCATGTAAGTTTCCTATGTTGGTAAAGGTTTAGTCCCTATGCAAAGGGTCGTCATGCTTATTGTATTTAGTACGAACATTTGTACAAGTGGAAGATTTATGCACCAAGTAAAGTCAAGCAAATTAATGAAAACATCCATTGCATCTATTGTATTTTCTGCTGATATGTACTGCATTTTATTGCTGTGAAAATGATAGTTGTGCATCACCTGTCTGTATGATAACGATGACAATGATCCGTATCTGAACTCTCAGTTTAAATGTTCGCTGAGGGAGTCACTTCAAATAAAACCTGTTTTTCATACTTGAGCTATCTGTGCCAATTTACAAATCTCATATAATTACTGTCAATCTTTTCATTTGGTGGAGATACCAGTAGATGGAGCTAAGAGGCCTG
This sequence comes from Anabas testudineus, assembly GCF_900324465.2. NCBI lineage: Eukaryota > Metazoa > Chordata > Actinopteri > Anabantiformes > Anabantidae > Anabas > Anabas testudineus. The sequence continues at coordinate 9,976,963 of NC_046624.1, forward strand.
ACTGTCATTACATTACAATACCTGTCTTTCGACTCCAGTGAGAGTTCTGTTAGCAATTAAAATCATGCTTCACAAGCTATTAGTATTATCCAATCAGGTTTTTTGTATTGGTTTGGTGGATGTTTAAATGAAGGTGTATTGATTTAGGTTTTTCAATGAACTCTGAAAAAGCTGTGTGTCACGGGGCCTCAGAACAGCATATATATATGCAATAACTCACTGTGATGTATTGTTACTCTAAGATTCCTTCAACGCTTGGCCTCCAGAAGGGCAACCATCCCTTTCCTGAAGCTCAGCAGCATGAAAACAGATTTCCCCTCTCAACTATACATGACTCACACACTTTAAAACGTCATACCTTTCTATGCAAACATGGGAAACACGCAAACACACACATATATATATACACAACTGTAAACCTGTGGAAAATCCCAGAGTTTCTTTCTGACCTTGGTACGCACTTGACACAGGGACAGGGGCACCAGCTTAAATCAATGGAGCTTTTCTCTTAGGTGGAGGGAAACCTCACTCACACACACACACACACACACGCACACAGAGCGTGCATGGTGCAGGGCAACCCCCTCACATACTCCCACGCTCCAGGCGTCTGTAAATGTCAGGCTGTGGGAGAGAGGGTTTATCTTGGAGCGGTATGGTATTTTTACACCTTTTAATGCTGCCTCTCTCACACACACACATGCACACATATATTGTGTCTTCCAATACTGCCCACCCAATGAAGGGCAAACCTCGGTCTTGATGTACTCACCTCACTTTTTGCTTAATACAAAAATACCAAAACACTTGAACGTCTACGTTCGGAGAGACATCCTTTCATGTCTTTGCAAAGTCCTGCTAACGATACTTCAAAAAGAGTTGCATGTCACCAGGTCGAAGCTTATGCTTGATGTCTTGATGTGAATTTTTGCATTGATATAAATTAATGTGTTTTTATATTATTTTTACTCATTATTTTTACACTATACTTCGACATTTTTATGTTTCTCATCTGTTATTTGCGTCTGTACAGCTTTTCCCTGCTTGTACCATTAGCAGACTTGGGCACTAACTGACTTCCTCTGCATTATACAAAGACCTTATCTGAATGCTCTCTTGAACAAATGGTATAGTTTGTGAATAGATGGCCTTTCCTCCACTTAAATGTAGTGTTTTCCTTGTCTGGGAAAGTCTAGACTAGGATAACGTGAGAATACTGTTTGGTCATCTTGAACATGGATTTTGAACAGTTCATATAAACTACTCTTACTTTTGTCATTGCTTGTCTTCTTTCTCTTGTTGAAGTCAGTAAACGTGTGACTGTGTCTTACCTGTCTTTTTGTTTGTAGCTGGTTCTGGCCACACTGACGGTGAAACCAAAATGCTCACAGTAAAACATCTTGACAACATCCAGACAGGAGCTCTGTGATATATATAAACATTGAAGTTCACTAAGTGTGAATACATGGCAATTTTATTTGTGCATCTCTCATTTCAAATCATACACTGGACAAAAATATGCAGCATCTAATTACTGACTCAGGTGCTAAGTAACATCTTCATCTACTATAGCATGTTTAAATACAAAGGTAGATGTTGTTTGTTTCTGTAACTTCCTAAAAATGACTCTGTGTGCAGCAGGAACAGCAGTAGCTGCGTGTTATAGGGGTGGTGGGGGGCACCACAATGCCCGTCTCCCTCCCTGCTGTTCCACACAGGAGCCTAAACTACTAATGGCCCCCTAATGTATGAAAACCATTCTGTAGGCATTAGTCACACTTTCTCTCTTTCTCTTGCACACACACACACATAAACATGTACCCACACTCTCATAGACGCAGGTCTATAAGGTATTAGTCACAGTGGCAGCCCTGCCTATGGTCGGATTGCAGATGAGGGCCAAGGCCAGGGGCTGAGGTTCTAAATTCTCTTGCACAAACAATGCATGTCAAAGAGGCCCATCAGAGACATTCTTTGAGAACGGGAAGATGTTGTTCAGAGCACAAAGAGAGGGCAGCAGGACCGTGCCAGAAACTGGTGACAATAGAGATGTGTATATCCAGAGGCACAGGTTGTTATTGTAATGTGTGTTTCTCAAGAATTTGTATAACATGCTATGTGTACATCAAAGTCGTACTGTGGAATCAATGTCCAGAGGGATGTGTGAATAGAGCAGTGCTGACGGCTTTTGAATTTGAAAGCATGTTTACTTTGAAGCTGCGTTTGTATGCAAATCAGTGAGAGAGAATTACATTTTTCGTTTTATTTCTGATGTTGCGAAGCAAGACCACAAACAGGGGGAATACAAAAGCTTCTGTAGTACCCGGGGATTTGTTGACAGTTAAATATCTTCATTCTCACATGAGGCATTAAGGATGCAAATTGCCATTAAGGTGCGTGTGTGCAGCAGCACAAATGATTAATTCCTATTTAAAGCATCATTTATCAGAGTTATGTAAAGGTTGCATGAACAGTTAGTAATCACTGTTATATTGAGTAAAAATGTTGCGTGCAAGCGTGTTCAATTTTTTACTTCTTTTCCATATGTGTCTATGTATGTGTTTGTGTACGTCCTGATGTGTGCGTGGGTGCATGCGTATGACCTTATCGCAACTTCTTGACATTTTCCCACACATGTCAAGGCAGCTTCGTGCTGACAGCCAAAAACTCTTTGATAAATTCATCTTCTTTCTACCTAAAGCCATGTCCAATCAATTTATTTTATAGTAAAAGAAGTAGCAGGTTCCCTTAGAAATTAGGCTGTGTAATCCGCTTTGTTTGTAAACCTTCATACATTTGCATATGTGACATTTACAAACACGTACATACATTTTTACGAATACAGTTCTGCCAATTCCAAGGTCTGCTGAAACTAACAGAAAGTCTTTGGTCAAAAGCTTCTCATGTTGATTCTAAAGTGCAAACCCACATTTCAGTCTATTTAACAATTAGTGAACCTCACAGCATGAGACATTGAGATCATAACTGAGGAGCATCAATCAGACCACTGAAATCAGCCATAGCCATGCAACTGTTACCGAGCTGTGACCACTCTGTGCCTGTGGCCTTACAACAGGGGCCATAAAACACATAAAGAGGCTTATTCTTTTTTTTTTCACAGTATTCTCCTTTACTTTGCAGAGCACAGCACTAACAGTCTGGTCTCTGCAGACGCTCTTAACGTTACACCAAAATTCAATTATTAAATGAATAACATTTGAGAACATTAATGCCTTGTTTTTATCAGAAACAGTTTGACACATAACTCATGTAACTTGTTATATACCCCCGCAGGAAAGCAAAATAACAGAGTTTTTCTTAAGCAGATGGAAACTCTAACAAGCTAGCAGCTTTGGTGGGGTATTCCATGAGAAAACACCTCACCAGGGCTTTCCTCGACATCCTTTTCCTCTACCCACAGAGTCACCAACATTTGTACTTGTTAATAGACAGTGACATGCATGCACGCAGAGAGACTGAGGCATGCTAATTTCTGCTTCTCTTGGACAAAGATAAAACCATGCAGGAAGTCGACAAGTTGTTTTAGTCTTTTTATTAAGACGTCAACTATCTGGAGCATAGGAGTGTGGCTTCCCCCAAATTCACTGTCACTCTGTGACATCCTTCATCCTCTGAAGACCTCGAGTAAAAGCAAAAACCGACACCTGGAGCGGATTCTCTCAGCTTATTTTGTAGCTTTTCCCAGTACCATATTAAAAAACAGCATATCCTTTCGACTATAATTTCTTTTACCTGGTATTAGATCCACATTTTGCACCCCATTTGATTCTTGTTGTTCAATCTGCAAGCTCCAGATAATGTTTAATGCCCTTGCACAATTACTCGGCAAAGGGGGATGGTGCTCACTAACACTGCGAGGCATATTTTCCACTGATTTAGATGTTTCTGCTGTTTACCAGATAAAGACCCCTGAGAGAACATAGGCTGGAAACTTAAACGAGAAAGCTTGTTTAACAAGAATAAGGAAAAAGCCTCTACAATTTGATTTTACATTATAGCAAAAAGAAAAGTTGGCTTTACAGGGGTAAATGAAACCACGCGAAGTAATGAAACTCAACTGCTTCTGACATTGCAGGCTAGGAGACAATCACGATGGTAGCATTTTGATGATTTTCATGCCAAACATGGAATTTAGATAAACAGAACGATTGGCATCTGCTGCTCATAACTTACGACTCCTGGAGTTAAATGTATTGAAGCTGACATGCAGCATCTCAAGACTAATACTTTCCACAGCGTCGCACGTCCAGAAAACACACTAGCTGATGGACTGTGTCATGGAATATCATGGATCATTTGGCAGCTGATGTCATGGGTAACCACACAAAAGCAAAATTTTTCTCACCTGTGATTTGAATGCATGTAAGAAAGAGATTATAGTCCTCAGAGGGATTTAACCTGCACTTTGGGATTGATTATGCCAGTAAGTGATTTAATATATGTAAATAAGATTGTGTTTTAATCTACATTTGTTTAAACCATGGTGTAATTGACATTCACATTTTTATTAGTACTGAAACACTAGATGACTGACTGAACTAACATCATGCTCACAATGTTTCACACAACACAAACCGAGGCCTGATGTTGTCAGTCACTCTGGACTGCAGACTACTCCCCATGAAGCTGTTTTTAATTAAATGTCCAGTAATGATTCAACAGATCTATACTTACCCCTAGTGAAACGCACAAGAACAGATACGTGGCGACGGGCACGGCACACCTGTTGTATGTTGCCACATCCACATCTGATAGCCATTACCTCCCAGTTCAAATCTCAACTCTATTACACTATTACATCGTTACCATGATACCACTATACCACCAAAGACGACAGCCTCATCAATCTTTGAAGAAACACACGCACGCACACACACTCTTGCAGCGACTGACAGGCTTTTCTCCGCTGCTTTCAGGCCTGCTCCTGCCGAGAGTTTATTATTCTTTCGCGTCTGACATGTTATGTGCTCTTTTATCTTTGAATAATGTATAAAGCCTTTTTGAAATCCAGTTGTACATTTGGCACTGAATCTCAGTTTATTTGGCTTTGCTTTTAGATGTCGACGTGCCCCACACATTATAGACGTCTGTCAAACCTCAAACTCCAGGCTTTCTTTCTTTTTCTCCTTCACACAACTTAAAGAACTTTCTCCGGTTGACTTTTGCAGCTTTCCTCAGTTTCGGCAGCCAGGCTTCCTCCTCCTTTAGTGTTTATAAGTCTTATTCTTTACAGTAGACCCTACTTAAGTTTGTCCAATCCTGTGACTGGAATCTTTCCCTCCCTTGTATATTGTAATGGTGTCGGGGAGATAATGTAAAGTGTTAGTAGCGGGCCGGGTCACTGGCTGCTGTTTTGAGGCCTATGTGTTCTCTCAGGCCTCTCCTTTCCCAGCTCCTCTCCCCTAAAGCACTGTGGGTGTGTTTAGAGCATGCTCAGCAGGCCGCTCTCAATCACAAAGCCCTCTTCTTCCATAGTCTGAGGCTGCCAGCTGGTAAGAGTGGCCAGAGTAAGTGCATGTGTGTGTTTGAGAGCAACAGTCTGTGCTAAATAATAATAATAATAATAATAATAATGACTTCATCTACTTCTTCCTGCACCATTGACCTAACAAGGGAGGAAGAGAATGAATGGAGCAGACTTGGACAGGGACATGGAGGACTTGGATCTCAAGGATAAACCAACAAATCAACAAGCTGGACTCATTAGCCCCAGCACTGCAGGTTTTTTATCTCCCCAGCAGGCAAGCAAGGCAGATAAAGCTCCTCCACTCAGTAGCAACTCCACCAAAGCAAAAAGAACATAAAACACAAAGCAACAATAACGTGAAGGCTTTGAGGTTTCAGGAATCCAAATTAACTGCGGGTCATGTCATGTGAGAGCCTTGCTGCGGCAAAGCAAGAAAATGAAACTACGTTCTTTATCTTTCTGGAGAAGGCTGATCAACTATTCCCATGGGAACGCACATGGTGCCGATGATCCACTCACCATGAAATCCTTTACAGAAATATACTGAATCTCAAGCAGAACTAAGCTAAAAGGCAAGGCAGTGTGAAAATGGAGGACATGGTATCTCATTTTCTTGAGGCCAAATGACACACTGCACACCCTCCAGACCTGGCTCAGCTGTATCCTATGATGTAGACGATGACAAGTGGTTGGTGAGCATCACCCTGCTCTCCGATCCAAGTCCTCAAACAGCACCAGTAGCCGCCAGTAGAGTGAGGCATCTGTCAGCTGTCATCTTCCTTAAAGTCTCACAGTCGGGAGAAAAAAAAAAGTCCACTTCCTTCCTTCCTCCCAGGCTTCGTGCTGCAGCCAGGTTTCAGAAGAAAAGCATTCTGGTGCTCATCACACACCCGTATGATTATTCACAATAGTATTGGAATGCTGCAGAGATGAGAGCTGCTTGAGATGTGGCCATGCCAGACTGACAACAAGAGACACATTTTCGGATACTTCAGTGTCCAAAAGCAATAGGGCAACTTCTTTCAGGGCTGTCAAAACAGCTGCTCATGTGCCATGTGGATTTATGAAGGACACATAAGGGAGTGGATCCCATTCCTCTCAGTCCTCTGGCCCCTCACCAAACTCTGCTGCAACACAGTGTTTTCCTCTTCTGTTGAGCCATGTTTCCTGTAGCTCGTTTTTATTTGCGCACATAATATACACTAATTAATTTACAATAAATTTTATAATTTGCGCTGTCTCAATGTGGTCATTTGTTTTACTCTGGTTTCAGTAGTGTCCTTCTGATAATTCACTTCTGTTCTAGGTTCATTAAATTAAAATTGTTGAATGCTCAGATGTGTGTTAGCTCTTCTGTATTTAATTTACAACTTTGCCTTTTTTCTTGATCACTAATAGAGCTTTAACAAGAAATCAGAGATACTGTGTTTTGAGAAAGACAGCTTCATGAATATCGTGATATTGTGTTGCACAGTTATGGTCAGCACACAGAATAACGTGTTTGCCCCATAGGAGCAGTTCAGTGTCATTGTGTTGGCTTAGGATAATTTTAGGAGACAGGGTAGCAATCATCAATCATTTTCCTTTTTGTAATTTGGATGAAGAAATGTGATAAATTAGTTTTCACGTTAATGATCATAGACATTTATTTCTAGAAAATTTCGTTAGGTCTGCTGTGTGCCTTTTCTTTTTAATATACATCATGATTAAACATACATTTGGAGTCAAGCGGCGGTCCAGAACACATTTTGGTTCCATATGGATCATCCCCCACAAGCTGAATGTTGTGGTCGGCCAAACAGAAGCGCTACGGACGAGCTCCATTTTCAAAGACGCTTACACTGATCTCTGCTATTAAAGCAGACACTTAGAGTGCTATTTCAGGAGCAGGCCTTGGGGCCACAATAACAGTTTTTTACTGTTGTGGATGGGTTTTGAAATTAAATGAGCCACTTTTAAGCTTCACTGAAACAATTTCAGTAGAACAAGCCGAGGCTGACATAATGAGGTGGATTTAGGTGGATAATAATAGCAACTATATGAATTCAGAACACATACTGTACCAGCTGAACAGCGAAATCATAGGCCTTTGGACTCAGGAGGCATACGGAAGCACTTCAGAGAGGATCCTGCTTGGCTATGGTTTCAGTTTTCATTCCCCAAAACCATGATTATTCTTTTGAATTTCACCCCATCAAAACTGCACTCAGACCTCAAGGCACCACAGAAATCCTCTGGGTCTATGATTTGCATTTCAGGATTTACGAGAACATGTTTGAAGATGCAATATTAGAACACTGAACTATTCCTTTGGCTCAGTAACAAAAGGAAATAATTACATAAACATAAACAATTTTAATGATATATTGAGATATGATGAGAGACGTAAAGCAGAATATGTGATTGCCTGTACCTTTAGTGAAACCAGTAAAGAGGAGGGGCAAAAGGTCAAGGGCATTTTCAGCCCCAACTTCACACATGCACATGTGAAGGGTGGTTTTGTTTCCTGTTTACAGACTAAATAAATATATTTTAGCCAATGACCCCAACTGCTGTAAGTGTGATTGTTTGGAAAACAGCTAAATAACCACATGATATTAGTCACTGAGCAGTACATTAACAATATTGATGTGTTTGGCCCATAAAGAAAAATCAGTTATTAGTCTGTTGAATGCAAAGTCCTGCTAAAGCCTAACAAGCTGTGTATAAGTACTCATGACAACAGCCCATTCTTTTGAGAGAGAGAGTGACATATTGGCCTTTCTCCTGTTTGTCTTTGCCTGTCCAGGTTTGTATTGGCAATGTGGTGACTGAAGAGAAACACAATCGGGCCCAGCCCGCCACTCTGTGCCCTCCATTCATTCATCACATGAAGCTGAACTCAGAGCTCACACAAGCAATCAGTGCCACTGAGCTCCAGTGCCGGGCCCTGCTCAGTGTAAAGGCTGCCTCAAGGCGCAAACCTAAAGCACTTCCTATACATTAACCTCACTGTTGTACTGAACAAACAGTCAGACATGAAAAGCAAGATAAAGCTTACTTATTGAGTTCATAACCCACCCGGAGCAATTTTTTTCTCACAGCGTGTCCCATTCGGCCAGTGATCACACAAAAACCTTGATTTCCTTCATGCGGCTGAGATAGTTTGTGTGTCTTCAGCAGAGGTGAGCAATAGTTCAAAACATTTTCTAGCAGTTTTGATCAATTCCACTTATTAAAGAGACCATCTGAACAAAACTATTTTCTTGAACGCAGGTTGCCTGGGAGATCAAGAAAATGCACATTTCACCAACTCAGAGAAGCAGTCCAGACCAAGCAATGTGTTTTTATTCAGTCATGGGAGAAACATATGCTCATTAAAATACATCATGACATGTTGTGCTGGACTATTGCAATCATAAGCAGGTTCTAAAGGCAAAGTCAAACAGGACTCAGAGATGCAGGGTCGACTTTGGAGAACAAGATATCACAGGTGCAAATGCAGAAGCTTGCATGCATGCACAAACATAATTTTCCCTGAAAGCAAAAGACCTTCACTCAATTGTGTTAATACACTTTGTGAAAACTTTCCATGCCTACTGCATGACCAGACTCATCCATTAACCAGGCAACTCTTCACCTCATGGTTCCAGAGAGGTCCATTGTGGCCTGGCTCTGGGCCACTGGGCTATAAAGAGAGATGAGATAATCTGGCAATGGTGGAGGTCCACTGCGGAGAGTATTGTCTGTGATGAAGCTAATAAAGTCCATCCATGCTGTCTGATCCTTGATCCTTGGCCCAGGCCCAGGCAGGGCATGCTGCTCCTGTCTCTCCACTTATCACCTCCTCTGTGCCCCTCTGAACTATGACAGGAGGGCTTCCAGGAGCAGCTTTGATCAGTGTCTGCCTGTCATTCAGCATTAGTCACCCCAGGAGGGAGGAGTCCTCTCTGGGCCTGGGATGCACCGGAGAAGGGCTGGGTACTGAATGGAAGGGCCCGTGGCTGTGGAACAAACAGCTTTGTGTGGCACAGCATATCTGGGTGTCAGTGGACACACTCTGGTGTGTGCCACATGTCTCACCATTGACACTGTCATGGCCCAGTGTGCACTCCCCTTACAGCTTTATCTCCCTAATATGGCCCCACACCTCTAATGAAGAGGATGCTTTGGAGAGATCATAGCTACTGCTGACATGTACATGGCGTCCATTTACCTATGGTTTAATGCCACATCTATACTACACATAATTCTAACAATTAGCTAATCATATCTATCATCTGTCACTCTGTCTCTATTTGATGTAGAGGAACTAAAGGAGAATACAGTATGAGGAGTGTGCACTTGTGTGAGCATTACCCAGGCATACAGATTTTCATAATAGAGCCTGCAGGTCACTAGAACTGAGAAAACTCTTTTCTCCCACGTTTTGAATACTTAAATTGAATGGGAGGCTTGTGGAGTCCGTCTGTGATGGTATGAAAAGTTAAACAACAGACATTATTTGAGGACCTCGTGGTCGGTGGTACGGCCTTGGCTTTGGAAGCATTCACAATTGCAATACAAGCACACATGTACACACTGAGTATATACACACACTACAACATCTGACACCGCTTCCCTGCTGCTCCCACCATGTCAGGAGAGGAAGTCCATTCATTTCAGAAAAATGCCTAGTGAATCACAAAGATTCTGAACCAGGACCGAGGTTTCAGTTTACATGGAGACTGAACATTAACAGCTTGTGACCACCACATCTGTAACCATTCATAAATATTATTTATATGTTATGTGCAAAGGCTATGATAACGTGGACTGACACCATCAATCACGAAGCAACATAGGTTGCACTGGATCATAAAAGTAAGGTAAAATTAAATTTGATAATGTTTATTTCAACTATGTAGTTGACTCTATGTCCTTTCTATATATGCAGTGACCTAGTGGCTCATACAGCAGCTGTCACACAAGTGGCAGACGTATCAGTTATCACGACCCCTGCATTTCCTATCAGTGTCATCCAAAACCTTTCATATACACATATAAACATATACATATGTATATGTCCTGATAATGAAATGAAATTGACCTTAGGCCTGGATATATGGAGAATAATAAGCCTCATGCTTCCAAGGCCTCCTAACCTATATCACTCACAGCACTTTGTAAGCCAGATTTTTATAGGATCATGTAAAAACAAAACCCCTTTCTAGCTGTAGTGTGACATTAATTCATTTTAGTTTGACTGATTTGATTTCATTAACATCCTGAATGCCCAGAAAGTAAAGAATTCAAACATCTGCTTTTTTCATATTCCTGTATTCCCATAATTATACTGTGCCGGCCTCAGTTTATTTAACAGAGACCATGTAGTACCACAATTCTGCCTATTAACATTATTCTAAAATATATTGGTGTTCGCATTGACATGCTGTTTTTGCTTCTGTGTGTTAATGAAATAAGGTTTCTCCATGTCCTCTAGTCTCATGGCATAATGAAAGCAATAACACAGAAATCTGAAAGCTGAAAGTTCACTCTGTTTAAAACCAGGAAGCTATCAACAAAAGGCCTCCACTGATATTAATTGCATCTGCGTTCCTGTGAAATTGGCTACCGCTGCTCCGGCGTTGACCTACAACAGGCTTTCTGGGGCTGACAATGTACGTGAGCCGCACTCTCTCACACTGTATGTTTATTCTGTAGGCCGAGCTGCCTGTAGTACCACCAGAGACAATAGACCCTGGTGGATGAAATGTTTGTTCTTGTGTGAACGTTTGCCAGAATCATGAAATATCAAACTGATTCAACATGACTTGAAAATATAACACGTTTCTGTTCAATCTCTAATTTCCTGGCTTTTTTTTTTTTTCCAATTCCTGAGACCCACTAACATGACATCACCAAAGAAACGGTCACGTTCAATTAGAACCCTTCGAGCAACAGGACGTCTGAACCCCCACTACGGGAAATAGTTATCACAGTTATTACTCCACTATGAGGGTACATTTATTGGGAAATATCACCCGTTGACTTGCTAAATGATGGCGACAGAAGCAAATTAGAGCAAGGGTCAATCTGACAGATCCATCAAGCTATGAAAAGGCCCGGCCATCATATTCCCGACACATATTACATGTCTGCTTACTTTAGACAGCCGGAGCTCTGGGATAGCTAGACTTTTTAAGGAACCTTAAGGCCATTGGGTAAAAGTCAGCCCAACAGAAACAAACCCTGTGTAAATCTCTGCAGGATATTGTGCTGAATGTGTGTGGGCATATCACATTCTGCTAAAACTCCCATTTATGCACGGACAAAATTATCACATCCCACTGAAGAAATACACTTCATCCATTCTTCCCATCTCAGAACTCAAGAAATGTGAAGTGAGGAGGAAGTGACAAATCAGTGCACTTTGATTTGTTTTACAGTTTAAACGCTCAACTTCGTTCCCGAGCGTTTTGTCTCTGTCTTCTGTCAATATTGTGAAACCTTCCACAATTCCCAGGCCTCAAATAAAACCTCAAATTTCACTTGAATTTTAGAATTTAAAGAAAAACACAGTGTGGTCTGACAAGAAGGCCGAACATTCACAACTTTGTTTGACACAGTCATCTACCAAAGGCAAAGTCACTCAGGCCCCTTTGTGAAATCCAAATAATTAAAGGATTTAGCCAATCAATCTCCTGGTGCAATTTCCTCCATCCTGGCTGCAGCCCAAAGGGGTTTGAGGACAGCCTGTGGAGGTCAAGGTCACCGGCCTATGGGACGTGTTCAGGAAGTAGCAGCGCACAGCACAGTCTGTAATGAATATGATGGGCGTCAGTGTAAACACAACACCACCAATCACACTTTAAATCAGAACCTCTCTGGAATATTCTGCATCTCCTGGTAACTCAGTTATATAAGTGCCTACAACTACTGTCTGTAAAATAAGAGACTGCACTGAATGCATAGGAAGGATAAGCAGTGACTGATGAACAACATTTTTATGGTATTATAAAAAGGCTTTTATGCAGGCAATTATTAGTTGGCATGGTATTTGGTGTTTGCACCCCCTAACCACCTGAATGTGGACCACAAAAAATAATAAGCTATTAGCTATTAGTGTGAACTTGATAGCTATTTCTGTGTGTGAATAATGAAGCCATTGAGAGATGGGGAGACACAGAACAAAAGCTGTATGTCAGACCTGGGAAAGGACATAAATCCTGCAAGTGTTTAAAGACACACACAGACACACATAGTCCATTTATTTTCTGTAATCACCGATCAACCCTCCTGTCAAGCGGTTTGAGCTGAGCTCACAGAGACGACTTAGTCAGTGTCTTTGTATAAAGACATGACAATCGAGGGGTTCTGTTTTATTCCAGAGTTGCTACTCATAAAATCATTTAATTCAGTATCAGTATCAAGGCACCAATCCATCATACTATAAAGTGCTCTCAAATTAATTCTCCTCCTATATTTGATGTTTATTACACTTTCTAATGATTGTTGAATAACTCCTCACATCCAACTCTTCACCCACTGCGGCTCTTTTTCTCTTTTTTTTTTTTTTTGAGCTGAGAGCAGCTGTATCAGTGCAAAAAAAAGCAATTTTTGGTATTAATAGAGTTCTCTGAGGCTTGAATCACATTTGTTTAAGTGATCTAAAGGGTAATCAAATATACTGCACGTTGGTATTGGGCAGCACAGGCAAACTGTAGAGCGCACAATGAGGAACTAAATATATGTTTTTGAAAAGTGCAGATTGCGCAGGCAAAAGTACTCTCCAAGATTTCAGTCAATTATTTCCAACTGTGTTTAAGCTTGCCCAAACCAATTTGATGGCAAAGACACACACTCACACTTTCCAAAATTACTTGCAATTTCTGTTCTGCTCCTCACTTTTCAATATTTAATCAGGAAAAGAAGTTCTACAAAAGGCCTATGTAAACATCAAGCAATTATCTTAATTTGAAAATGCATCCAAATTTAGATTTTGCCCTCTTTGTTGGTTCCTGGTATTCATTTTGGTATTAGAGTCCATCCATATTTCTCACACCACTCAATGAGAATTTAAGCACAATAGCCTATGTAATGTGTTTCTCTACCTCGCATATTCCTGCCGAGGCCCATTTTTTCCATTTGAGGTGAAACTTTAAGAAGTGGGTTTTTAACCTCAAGTAAAACAAGAGTGGCCTGTCCTGCCTTCGGAAATAATGTGGCCACCTGTGTGTCCAGGAGTCTTCAATCAAAACCAAAGAGCCAGAGCAAAAAAACCCCAAATCACAAAACTATTCACTGATACAAATTCGGGGCAGAAAGGGAAATATTTGGTTAGCTCAGCAGCGAACAGTCGGTGGTGTTGGAGCAGTCCGCGGTTGAAGTTTGGGGGAACAGCCGGCCCTTTGTTTGTGGACAGAATGGTGCACTCCGTGGGGTCACTGCAGGAGGCCCAACATCACAGACACAAAGACAGAGACACACATTCTCCCTCTCTCACACACAAGCACACACACGTTTGTCTGTACATGCAAGCACACACACACACACACATGCATACACAAAAACCATAACATTCCTCCGCTTCTATGAATGTTTTATTAACCATGTGAATGGGTCACAGAGTCACACTCCCTAAGCATAACTATAGTCTTCACAGTCAGACACTTACACACAAAACACACTCCTGCTCTTTCTCACTCACAACCACACCTACCGGATGAAGTGGATGACCTTCACACACTGGGATTTTTCATGACACTCCAACCTGTGTCTCCTTGTTAGGTCAGACTAGTTGAATCTGGCGAAAAAAGCAACAAGTCTCCAGTTGTAGGGAGTGTGTTTCCTTGACACTTGCATCTTGTATCTTGGTTTTAGGCCAGTCAGTCTTACTTCTGAACCAGGACATTCTTTAGTACAAATAGGCATTAAAGGATTAGTTCATCCAAACCACAAAAACATTTTTTCTCACTTACTAGTTTCCAGCCATGAAAATAGTTTTGGTTTTATTTGCTGCCACTGAGATTTCCAGTTCTACCCCAGTACAAAGAGATGTTATATGTAGTGATTAGAGCATTAAAAAAATGTCACTCAGGATAATGCATAGACCTCTCTGTAAATACTTTCTAAGAACTCAAATGACCATAGTCTGAAGAAAAAACCGTCGGCATGATTGCCCAGAGAAATCTTCAACATCATGATGTTTTTAGGTAGCAAAATTTGGATAAATAAAACCAAAGCCTGTTTTTCCCCCAAGATTTAGATAAGATGATTATTACCACTGTCATGTCAGTATGCTAAATATAAAACTAGAGCCAGCAGACAGTCACCTTAACATAAAGTGCAGAAACAACAATGGCCAGCAACTTGATGACTGATCTGGTGGTTGTGACAAGACACTTGGTAATCTAAATGTTGTGCCCAGATCGATATAGTCACACCACATCTTGTTGTTTTTACATTTTGGCATTTGTTAAGCGAATTAAAGTAAAAGTGTTAATATATATTTTTGAGATGCTGGTAGGCGATCACACCACAATGCTGGCTTTAGCTTTATATTTCGCAGGTACAGTACATATGAGTGTGGTATCAATCCTCTTATCTAACTCTCACCACAGAGCGAATGTATATTCTCTCAGGTGATGTTTTATTTGCTTGTTTGTTTGGTGTTTTATAAGGTGGGTGACCTAACTCAGGAAAGAGAGTAAAATAGAAAATTCCCATAACAATGGAGCAGTGTTTGCCTGGATGTTTTTGTCTGCTTAACAGGATTCTGACAGTCTTAAAACTGTTTTTGGCCACTTACGTTCCTGCAATCCTTAGTGACCTCATGTATGTGAGAGTGTGACCTCTTGTTTTGCCCACCTATAAAATATCCACTTATAGTAGCTGTAAATATCCTGGAGGATATGCAACATGTGAACATTTGGCTAAAACTATTGCCTCTTTATTCTAACAGGAAGGGCAATGCCAGTTATTCCGTCCCCCATATGTGCAAAGCACTCACTGTTCTTTTTGGACAAACCAGGGCAACATCAGTCAGTAGAGGATGACTGGCCAATAGCTGATCTACACTAAATCTCCTGTGCCTACACGCGAACATCTATCAGACCCCCACTGCTGAGCTCTGGACACAGAAAAGTCTTACCTAATACCATGCAAAGGTGTTAAACTAGGAGCATTTCCAGAACCAACCATCAGTCCCAGCACCACACACAGACACACACACATACACGCAGGCATGTTAATTCCTCACGCTCCTCCATACTCCCACAGAGAGAAGGACACAACTCCTGTTTGGTTTGGACGGCCCTATGAGGGGACCTCCATGTTGAACAAACTATACACACCGTGGCTCTGTAACACAGCCTGAGTCGTCAGATAAAACAGGTTTTCATGGTTCAGTGCTGCTGCAGAGCTCAGTGGACAGTAAAACTCACATGTAAGATCTGGATTGTACTAAAATTATGTGCAATTATAGCCATACAATATTCAACTCATTAAGGCCTATTGAGAAACATTTACCTGTGGTTTCTATGTCCTGCTGGTTTGTCTAGATGCTGCTGTCCTCAAAATTATTGTAGAGAGCGGAGTAATACTGTAGCTTATGCCCAACATTAATCTCACAGTGCCCTACATATTCAGGGTTAGAGGTCATAACTATTTCATGTTGTCATCCACACGCTTGAACTTGTACTGTGCCGAGAAATATGATTCCGATTGTCATTCTTCCTCCTTTACTCTGCAATCATATAGATAGATATAGTCTGTTTGCTTTTTCAGTACAAATTCCAGCATTTTGCTTAATAGTTATTGGCTTAAGATGCTTTGTAAAATGCAAAAGTCTTCCAAAAAAAAAATGCAAAAACTCCCATATTGTCATAATGACAAGGGATTCTTAACTGCTTGTTAATAACAAGGAATGACAGCTCACTGTTGGGCAATTGTGGTTGGTTTTAAAATTATTATACTTCAAAAGAAGTAACAACTGTATATCTTTCAATATATGTTTGTGTAGGGAATTTGATTTACAGAGTGGTAATTCTCAAATTACACTCTAAATTCTCAGTGGGTTACTCACAGTATTGTTCAAAGACAGGACAGAAAACAATATTGCAACTATTCAAATAAATAACCACAACAATTAATCAAATGTTGTTTTCCAACATGGATATGGGAAAAGCCAAAGCATTTATGTGTTTGTGTGCAATGACAAAACCACAGAGCATGCCTCTTCAGCCAACCCCTTCAATGTTCCATTAGCACACACACACACACACACAGAAACATCCATTTAAACACATCTCTCTAGATTTAAGACCTGTCAATGGTGTGGAACATAGTGAAAAGAACTGTCCTGTGGGGCCCTCGGGAGCCAGAAAGGTACTATGTAGCTCTCTGTAGATTATGTGCACGTCTGCATGCATGCACGAGTGTGTGTATGTGTGGTAGCAGAGAGTGACCCGAGAGGCCCAGCTAGTTACAGCCTCTCTGCTGGAGACCATCACTTCCACAAAACAAGCATTGTTGGTACAGAGCCCCAGACACAAGAGACACACACTGAAAACAACTCCCATGCACACACTTAGTACAAAAAAATACATACACACCTGAGACAAAACTGTGCTGAATCTGAACACTGGCAATCCCGACAGAGGTCATGTTCTGATTGCCATGAACAAAATCACAGTAAGTCCCTCGAAAGAATCTCATCTCACAGCTACACCGCTGCCTTTCATTACAAGACTCTCTCACACATAGAATCACACACACACACACAAATGTGTACAACTGTTGCTAACAATAGCCCGTGGGTGGTTGGTCAGACTATTATTGTAGGTGTTTCTATGCTAATTATGTGTGACTGAGAGCATGTCAGAAGCATTTACTGGAAATAATGTGGTGAGCTGGAAATTGTGAGGTGGAATTACTTTGCCTTTAGAGAAAAAAAAGGTGCAGTTTTCAAAGTTTCAACAGTGGCTTTGTTTGACCAGTGCTAAACAAATGAGTACAAGTCCTGAATCACTGTGCCAAACACATTGGACGAATAACATTACTCCACCGATGCAAAACAACATACGGAAGACATCATCATCATCGAGACCATCATCTTTGAAAGAAGGTGGGGGTCAGCATCATGACCTTCACTTCTGGCTGTGTGCTCTGCAGAGACCCCGTTGGCTGACAGGGGTATACGTCACCACCTCTCACCGCTCCAGTATAACCCCCTCAAGCCTTTGGCGGTCACAGACTCAAGTGTAAAAGTAGCAGCAACTGTTGCCTTTGCCTTGACTGAGCATCCATATCCCACTCAGTCTGACACAGAGGAGTGAGACGGCTCACCGAGCACCAAGTGGAAAGTGAGAAGAGGCGCGGAACATTTACGCACAGTCTTTTTAGTCTGGATTGTTTTGGCACGTCTTCAAAGTCCGTCTTGGATAGCTTTGGACAGCGTATTTCTGCACTGTTTACCTTTTGGATTTAGATTTTGTTTTTATTATTATTCATTTGAGCACGTAAATGACAGCTCTAAGTATGATTTGCTCGCGCCTCTTCCTGCTAATGTTCAGCTGTTTCCTGGGTGCTGCTTCTGTGAGGAACATTAAAGGAGACGCGCAGGACAGTAGCTTCGTCCAGTCCCCCTCGGGCACGTTCTCAGGTGACATGGATCAGGACATGGTCTTCCAGCACATGTCCAAACTGTACGAGAAATACAACAGGGAAAACCGCCTGAGAGAGGGAAACACTGTCAGGAGTTTCAGAGCCAGTCAAGGTGTGTGGATACATCGATTGACCTGCGTAACGTAGACAAGCGCTCATATGCATGAATAGTTCGATTAGAAAACAAAAACAAAAACACACCTAGCATTTTGTGCAATTAGTGCACCAGTTCTCCTCGACAAATAGGAAAAATAATTATATATAGTAATAAATGCCAGCAGAACAGAGAAAGCTCCGCTGATCCTTTCCATTGATGGTTATTAAAAGTGCGAGCGCTCAGTAGGGCTGCATGGTTTGGCCAGACGCTGTAAATAGGCAGGATTGTTTTTGGAACAGTCTGAGAATGCATTTAAATGATTTTGGGACGCTGTGGGCACAATGTGCTTGTGGCAGCAGCTGTGCCCCTTGTGCGTTAAGTCTGATCCATTACCGCAGACGCGCAATATGCGCAAGAATGCGTGCGATTCCCTGCGGGCATTGTCCGGCTTCAGTACTGTAAAACCTCAGCGGCAGCTCGGCGCTGTAAAGGGTCATTGTCGTAGCTTGTTGCTGTTGTGGCTACAACGACATGTGTGCCTCCACGTCCTGGAGTCCAGGGGCTTAAAGCACAGTCGTTCCTCTCTGTCTGATGCTGTTTTTATAAACACAACTCAGGCATTTATAACCCGCACAGTTCTCAAATGGCATATCACAACACGTGTGTATTTTTACTGCAGAGGCTGAATGTAATCCAAGGAGAGATGTAAGAGAGTTTTAACAACAATGTAAGATCTGTTAAAACAGTTGATCATGTCTTGGTGTCTGGGCAGACAGTGCTGGCTGTGCTAGGCTTACGGGGAAGCTTTAAGAGTAACTGAGGTAAGCATTTCCATATGCAGACTGAATCCAAGGTATTGTATATCTCTTGAGTCAGTCCATACTTCCGTTGAACTTTTACTTTTACACAATGAACAATAACTCTGCTGTTGAAGTTAATGTTCATCATGAATATGTAGTCCTCCGCTCGCCCCCCCTTCAACTGTGCCAAATCCCCAGAGTCTGGTTCCTCTTAAGGGCACCTTCTGAAATCCTACCAAGGCATGCACCTTGTACCAGCAGCACAACTCAGTCATGTAACACAGAAAAAGAAAATGCGGTTAAAATTCCTTTTCATAAAGTGATTTATTATCAAATTGTATGATTCCCTCTAAGATAGTCGAATATGTAAATATAGTTTAATCCAATTTTTGGTTGTGACAAACACCTGTGAGCTACACAACTGCTCAGTTGTTTATGCAGTGACAAATCTTTCATAAGATGTTTTGGTTTTATAAACAACAAACAGATTTCATTGCAGTCTTGTTCACCTGACTGACTGACAATGACTGATCTGTCTTTGCAGACTCTTCTGATCGCAGGATGGTGTACCGACTAAACCTTACAACACTCCAGGACTCAGAGGTCATTCTCTCTGCCACATTCCACTTCCAGCTCGATCGGCGCCCTCATCAAAAATCCTGGTTCTGTAAACGCTTCAAAAGCCCATCCTGTGGTTCCTCAGCCCTTCACCCTTCTCCGTCCATCAGCTTGCTCCTTAAGTCTGTCTCCCCTGGGTCAGAGGTCAGATCTGGGTCAATAGGGTCATTTCTAGGCAATATGACCTTCCACCCCCACAGGAAAGGGGTGTGGCAGATGAAAGATGTGACCCAGGTCATAAAGGAGGCACGGAAAAGGGGTAATCTGCTGGTGTCAGTGGAGCTGGACTTAGGGCAGCAGTACCACAGAACAGCAATGGAGGCGCTGTCTGCTGGCAATTTGCCCTACCTGTTACTGTATGCTAATGACCAAGCTTTGGTGGAGCCCAACAGTGTGGCTGCAAGCCTTCAGAGATACGACCCATTCAGTGAGGGAAGAGAGGCCTCACATTCCTCTCAGCTCCGGCACCAGCCTGACTCCCTTTCAGAGTCAAGAGGACGCAAAAGAAGGGAAGCAACTCCACTTTCTGAACCTATCCAGAACAATGAGCTGCCTGAGGTTGATTACAGGCCTGAAGGATACAGGAAGGATGACCTCTGGGAGAGTACTTGGTACCTGGCACTCAAACCCAAGACTAAATCAGGAAGGAAGGAAAAGAAGAGAACGAGTCAGGAGGAAGAGAGAGTGGAAGAAAGCAGAGAACCACAGGTTCACAAAGGAGAGAGAACTTCACAGGGGCTCAAACCTGATTACTCAACTATGAAAAAGCTCAAAGACAGCCACACTGTGAGCAATGGGCGAAAGCATGAGCGTAGAAATGAGGGAAAGGATGGAAAAACATACAAAGGGAATGCCAACACTCAGTCACCTGTTTTGAGTTTTGATGAACAGACAATGCGCAAGGCTAGGAGGAGGCAGTGGGGCAACACTCAACACAGAGGCTGCTCAAGGAGGAACCTCAGAGTGGATTTTGCAGACATTGGCTGGAGTGAATGGGTCATAGCACCAAAGGCCTTTGATGCCTATTACTGTACTGGCACATGTGGATTTCCCATGCCCAAGGTAGGAGCACAAACATCATGTGACTCTACATCATCTCATTTGGTTCTAGACTATAGTAAATTAAAGTTATGTAAGGTAACTACAGTGTCTTGTTCTCCCCTTTTAATGATTTTTGTCTTTGTACGACTCTCCTTAATTCAATCTCTCTCAGGTTGCAAGGCCATCTAACCACGCCACTATCCAGAGCATAGTCCGAGCTGTTGGGATCATCCCTGGCGTCCCTGAGCCCTGTTGTGTCCCAGAAAAGATGTCTCCTCTGGCTGTGCTTTACCAGGATGAATCCAGGAACCCAGTGCTCAAGGTTTACCCCAACATGTCCGTCCAATCCTGCTCGTGCAGATAGGAAGGAGGGGGCAATGGGGGCAGAGGACAAAACGATGTGGATGAGGAGAGAAACAGAAAACAAAACTAATGGGGACAGAACTATACCTCTGTTTGTCAAGTGGTTTCTTGATACTTCGAAGTCACTTTGGCCGTTGTTATTCCTTGAAGGACATAAACTGTAGAGAAATCACTTCCATCTCCTCTGTCCTGGGGCGGCAGACTTGAAGAGACGCATTGTCTGGCGTCTGCCTCAGCAAGTGGAACACAGTCACACATGTAACGTCAGGACTCCACATGTCTCAGACGCCCAGTTGTTTTGATTCTGTGGTGGAGGTGATATTGAGGATTTCTTGGACCGGAGCATTTAAGGGATGTTTTCCTTTTATCTCAGAATGTGCTGGTCTTGCAAAGAGCTCACATTGACTTTGTGTTCATGTTTTCTTTGGACACAAAGGTTTAAACAAGACTTTATCTGTGTGTTATCAGGCAGCTTGTATAGCAACATACAGATGACAGATTATGAACCCTATTTCTATAATTTCACATACTCTGTTCTGCTGTCCACTAATGATACGCCGCATTGTACATACATGCAACATTACTTTGTTTGCAAGGCAAGAAGGTTATTGTACAGTCTCGCACTGTATATGAAAAGGAAGTGAATTGTAGAGAGCATCTGGAATTCATTTACACCTACCACCCTCTTAACACTTTAAGAATGTTATAATAAAACCAGAAATATTTTTCTATTTTAAATGTGAAACCTGGTTAAAAATAATTTGTTATGGTTACTAGGTTATGTATTACTATATTTTAGATGTGTTGGGTTGTTTGTACATTTATATTATTTAAGTTATGGAAAAGTAGCCTTCTATAAATTCAAATTAAAAAAAGTAATTTAATCCTATGATTTTGCTGGAATGTTACTGTTTCACACCATTTGTGTTAGTCCCCGTCATTACCGTTTTTGATTCATGGGGGACCTTTTTTGTAAAAACAAGCCTAAAAGGACACCACTGTTCTCAAATAGCTTAGTACAAAAGCAGGAAGGTTCCACTCAAAGAAAAACCAGCATTCCCCTGAAGCCCATTGAACCCATTATTACCCCACACCAAAGGTTCTGACGTCTGTTGTCCAGCAAATAATGTGAGTGATGCGGTAGCCATGGATTAAATGTGGATGAAGGAAGCAGGCACGCACCTATTAGGACGTCAGCCACTTCAACTTCAAAACATGGTGGATTTCCTACTTTCTACCCCCAACTCAAACATTTCCAAATGCAGAATATTCTCCAGTAACAGGTGGCTACAGACAGATGATCTGTAGCTCAGCTGCTAGTCACTCTTATTCGTCAGAAGAGTCAAACTGACAGTGAAATGACAAGGGAACCTTTTCATTATTAATCAATTAATATGTGGTTGTTCTGCCTTGAGCTGAAAGAAGTTGGCACAGTGCGCCACATCTGTTTGCAACAATAGCATGCTTTGAAGTTTGCCATGACTGGACAGTAATTTAGTCTCAAAGACAAGACACATTGAGTAACCACTCGGCAGGAAGGAACAGCAGATTGAGTCCTTATACTGTTTATTGAAGTTGAGAATAATGCTTGGAGTCTTTTGGCTTGCAAACATGCGATTGTGCACAGACAGCTAAAAAAAGGAATTGTCAGTGAGCTGTTATAATCTCAAAAAACAAATTACCCTTTAGATACACAGTATTCAGTTTTATCCCTCTTGACTCAGTGTTTTAAGATCAGAAAAACCTTCTAACCCCGGTGCTTTAGAGATTATGCATATAATAAAAATTGAGATCTTGTCTTTTTAACCTGATAATTGTGCCATTTGTTATTACAAAAACTGAATTAAATGTGTTTTGCACATGGTGTAGTGCTTCTTTTTCACAGCAACACGTGGTTATTTGTATAGGTGATGAGCAGTATCAGAACCTAAAAAGATTTTTAATCTATATTTGAGGATGACAGAAAGAGAGAGAGGTCTGAATTACTATATGTATAATTCAGTTTTCTCTGTTTTATACAAGTTGAAATGTTTTGCTTCTATAAACCTTTTTACAAATGCAACCTTTATGCAGCACTGTATAACCTTACTCTACCCCTACACATTAAATTATGATGACGACAGTAATTAGGGTTATTATAAGTCATGTTTACATTTATAGGTATTTTAGCTTCAAAGTATTTTGGCCCAATTGTAAGAAACACATCCAGATTCTTTTTTTTTCCTTTCTACTAATTTCTGACTGATCCTTTTTTACATTCTGAATCCACAGTCTGCTATTACAAAATGAACCACATGTCAACCGCAATCACAGTCACAGGAGAGTGCTTACAATGGTCAGTCCAGCCGCGAAAACCACAGTAGTCTAGGCTCGTGTTCAGAGCCCAATATGCCTAAAAGCCAAAACGAAATGAGGCAAGCGGGTAACCAAGAACAATATTTGTTTTTCCACATGATGACTGTTTAATTAAAGGGGAGCAGTACAGCCATTATTGGACAACAGAGGATTTTCTGTGTCCGAGCTGAACTGGTTCTTTCCTCACACACGTTACTGAGCTCAGAGGACTAATAGCTCTGTTCATTAGGAAACAGCTTTAATAGAGTGACACTGTTTCTCTTTATCACCCTTTTAATCATGTGGGCCAGGAGGTATTTGATTTTAAAATCATACGTTTTTCCTACTTTTACCATTTTTACCCTGGAAATATAGACTCTCTTGGAAATACTATAAACCTAGTGCAGCATAATCACTATGTCTATGAAGAAACAGGATACTTTTTACTTACTCACATTAAACTAGATAACAACAGCGTGGGTGGGTTTCCATCCCTGCTTACATTACAGAGTGACTGAACAGTGTTGAGGCTTGACTTTCCCATGAACTTCGTCTTCCCGCCTCATTTACCTGCAACAGAGACGGCTATTTGTGTCAATCTGTCCGCAGGCTGACCCAAAGGAGATGTAAGCTGCACACAATGGACGGAGAAACATAAAGTTCAAAGCAGCGGGTTTTTGTGGACTTCATCCAGGTATGTAGACGAATAATAAAACTTTTTAAACTTGGCCTTTATTTCTTTTTTGACTGGGTTGAAATGTTGAAATATGACAGACTGATATTATCTTAATAAATATTTTAAAGAGTGTCTATCTTATATTGTCATGAATGAGTTGCTTTTCAGTAAGTTACACAATCCTGGCATCGTTCAGATCAATGTATGACAAAGCTGACACATTTCACAGATTATTCAGATAAAATAAGCCACAGACAAGAAGAGAAAAGTTGGGCTAAGTCGCCACCTGTTGGATCACAGCAAAACCGACAGCCTTTCTGATTTAAGCTGGCACCATGTGAAATAAAATAGTGGACACGTTTGTTTTTTTAAAACCAATGTGCAAACACACTCAATGTCTATCTCTTCTACAAACCGGAGCAAAGAAAAGCAAAGAGAAGGTAAGGGTCGAGATATTTATGACAATCATGAGCTGTCCACGAAATCTGTCTTTCCTCCTTCTTCCTGAGCTCCATAAGGCACAAAACCATCATCAACCTAACATGCAGAGCTACAGGACAAACAAACTGCAGTGAGAATAACTTACGAGCGTCTCTATCGTCATCTAGTGGACAGGACGTGATGGCCACATGTCCGTGCTGCTCTATTTATTGTCAGTTTCCTACATTCGCTGTTACAGAGAGTCTTGCCGTGATTCTGCAGTAAAAACATGTTAAATACGAGCATTATTTAGATAAATAGATTTGTGTCCTTCCTTGTCTCAGTTATGAGACGTCATGTGTCTGGACAGGTGGTGTCGCTCCCGGAAGTACTCGTGGCAGATAGGGCAGGTGAGTTTCTCCTCCCTCCTCCTCCTCACCTGGGACTCCGCGAACTCCTTCTTGTGATGAGAGCGCATGTGAAAAACGAGGTCGGAGGTCATGCGAAAGGACAAGTTGCACTTGGCGCACCAGTTCTGCACCGACACGCCGAAGGAGGTGAACGTCGGTGGAAGGATCGCGAGTGAAGATGGGGTCTGCAGCTGGGCGCCAATGCTCCTTGACCAGTGCTCCGGTGCGTAATGGAAAGCGTTGTTTAATGCAACCGGAGACGGTCCAGTTTGTAAGTCACCACTCAGGATGTTGGAAGCCATCAGGTTGTTGTATCCCATAATAGTCCTGGAGGGAAAAGCATCAGTCATCTCCTCTAGGCGGCTAGAGGGGGCTGTTGTAGCGCTGCTGAGATGCGCTGGAGGCTCAATACAAGTTCTCTTGCTCGGTTTGCAGAAGGCGCTTTTCTGCTCGCCCTGACTGTTGGACAGGACCAGAGAAAACGCGCTGTGGATGCTCGTGTGCACACCAGAGGTCTCTCCAGTTTCCGGTCGTGCGTCCAACTCTCTGTCGTGCGTAAAAGTCCGTTTGGGTGCCCCCACTTCCGAAAAAGCATCACTCTTACATCCCAAGTGTTCAGATTTGCTCCTATCAGCTTTCAGTTTGCTCACTGAAGAAGACGCGTCTCCCGCTGCCTGGTCGTAGCTTTTATTAAGCTGTGTGATGTTATCATCGTTTGAAATATTAGTTTTTTCTAAAAGAACAGCTTTCCGCCCTCTGGGGTAAAGAGTTTCCTCGTATTTCTTTCTCTTTGGCGAAATCTCTGCGTCCTCGTTGCTGCCAGATTTCTTCTGTTCCAAATCTCTGGCGATGTTGTGGAAATCTGTCACTCGGTATTGCCTTTTAATTTCCACATGCTTGTACTTGTGAAGCTCGCGGCTCCAGGTGTCACTCTTTACTTGGGTGCACAGGAATCGACAGTGGGCCAGGAAGGGATACTCATTCTTGAAGACCTGGTTACATCTGCCGCATCTGAATTCTGCAAGAGACAAAAATCATCATGATGTGACTATGTGAAGATAAATATACATAGAACATGTTCATCTGTTCAGTAATATTGTAGCCTACACCCCCCTCCTCAGAAATGGAATTATAATCGTGCATTGTCGCTAATAATAAAATATTTAGAGTGATGCAGAGGAGCTTTATGCTCTATAACACGGCACAGTAGCCCTGCCAGCATCCTGCTCTTGCACTCGCACTACAGAGCCGCTCATTACCTTCATCTGACCTTGTCAGGTCTGTGAAGCCCAGTAGCTGAGACAGCTCCTGGTCGTACCACACTAGCAGCTCTTCCTCCTGCCGGATGTCCCGTGTGGCCCTCACATAGAGCTGACCGGCTTTCAAAAAGGCCTCTGTGTTCTGCTCCTCTCGATTACGCGCAGCCTGCACAAGCCGCAGCCAAGACAGCACCAGCTCTGAATTACGCATGGCCTCAGGGTCCACCTGTTAACAGGAGTCATTGACATTTCACTGGAGCTCACATATTATTACAATTTCATCTTTCTCACAAGTTTGGAATTTCTAAACAAAATTTATAATGTTGAATCCTCTTTGAATGCATAGCTGCAGTTTATCCAAACAAAACGTGCATATGAAATAAAAATATAGGCACATAACAAAGAATTGGGTAAATCAATTGTGGAAATTCAGTCGAAATCCGTAAATCCAAAAGACAGTGATCATTTAATAAATCTCAAATGTAAATTTGTCCACGACAGCTGATCACAAAATGGTATAACTCACCCTGAACACATGGGATTTGGCTCTCTTGTCGCAGGACCTCTGCGCTATAAAGGCAATAGTGTCGTAGAAAGTGTTTTGGAGCAAACATGGACCAAAGCACGCGCCTGCGGGGATGCTGCGCGTAACTATGACGCTGGAGAAGACGTCCGCTGGATGCTGGAGGAATTTACTCTCACCGGTCCATATTGACCGAGGCAGGAACATGTGATCCATCGTTAAGCTGTATTGAGATAAAAGGCTTATCATTAGTTAAAGAGAAAGATTAGGTTGTAGATTTGTTAAATTGTGTACATGAAGGAAAACGCACGGGGCATCAGATGATTTCCAGTAGAATTAGATTAGAATTATAACAATGAATACACGTTTTGAATTGTTAGTCAAACAGCTTGGCTATATGAACTACTAATATACGTGTCTGACATGGCGTGAGTCGTTTTGGATGCAGTCCTGAAGCCACGCCGAATTGCATTACATGCAAAATTAAAAACAAAATGTGCAACAGTATTTTATGTTTTTCTGCTCAAGTCCCAACTGTGAAGCAGGTGCAGCCGGTGTCGAGGCAAAATTATTTCTAACGTCCTTTGTCTCAGTTTTTCAGTCGGTTTCTTCTTTTGTCTCTCCATCTGCCACGGTGTCCAACCGCCTGGTCTGTGCGCAGGATAACTTCAATAGGTTTTGTTTGTTTTGTTTTGTTTTTTTTTTTTTTTTGTTAATTTAGAAATAATGTTGAGGCATGGAGATTTTGTGGCTGTTGATTGTCCCCTCTCAGATCAGTAAATATAGAATCATTAGGATCAGTAGGATTTCTTTTTAAAAATGTTGACAGTCTAGCGCACGACAGCGTAACAGAATGATGTGGTGCCAACCTGCAATAACAGTTCTCCTGTTAAAAATAGACATCTGATAGAAGGAATCGTGTGTCCTTGTGAAGAAGTGCATTAGTAGTGTTGCGTGTGGACTCACCCGCCGGACATGGAAGGAGGATGATTGCGCCGTGTGGCAGCAAGTTGCAGCAGGTGCAGCGGACCTCGGTGTTGATGCCTTCGAGTTTCTAGTGACGAGTTACTTATCCGACTGAAGCTTCCTCCGTACTGTCGCCCCTCTCCTCTCCCACTCCCACTTATCCCCTTCAGAGAGCCCACTGGAGCGTGGCGCATAAGCACGTGCGCGGTCACGCACGCACGCACACACACAGACATACATGCGCGCACCCACAGACGCTTTGAATTTAGTCCTTTGGCAACTTCTGCCATGTCTGAATTTCAGTCCTGGGGCGTTAGTGTGGAGGTATGGAGAGATAACAATGAGGTATTTTTAATATGAATATTAATTCGGTTTCCATATTCTCAAGATGCGGAAAACAGTAACATTTACCCCTCTAAGACAGAGTGCAGGTTACTGAACATCGAAACATTTCTGATACATTATTGTGTGTCCTGGTCTCGGGCATTGACTGCACTTGGTGCAACAAATATCCAAGCCATGAGGAATTCAACCACAGTTTTTGGTAACGTTTCTGAAAAACAATTAGTCCAGATAGACCAGCAGAAGAAGTTGCCCTGACTAATGTGGGCAATGGGAAATTGTAAAATTGGCCACTGTTTCATGACATGATGCAGGGTGGTCTGAGTTTGCCACCGGGCAAATGCATTATTCATAAATTAAATGTTTCTTTCTAATGAGCATTTAATGGATTATTCTGCATCAAGGCTTTGATTTGGGTAAATGTCCCGGTGGTTATCGAGCCAACTTTTTATAATGAGAACACATAAAAGCTGGAGATAGGACTCCTCGGGCGCACTCTAAATGTCTGGTTAAAGTGAAATTACACCATGGGCTGTAAAACATTTGAGTTTATGTTAGATGATGTTGACGTTTCAGCACCACAACCTTCAATGGGTCGATTTCCATTTAGGCCCATGATTTAATTTCGCTTGTCTTTCCAGTTCCCCAGTTTTTTTTTTTTACTGGTTAGTGTCCTTAGATCCCAAGACTTGAGAGTAGATTCTGGGCCAAGTGGACTCCTTCCTCCCAATGCGTTTCCCTTCAACCTGATCTGAGCTCAACCTTCACCCAAACCTCAAGGTGAAGCTTATTATTGTTTCATCTGCAGTCGAGATGCCCAGAACATATTCTACACATGTTTTAAACATACTAATTCAGATGCACGAACGATTCAAGACTTAAAAAACTATGACATTTAAAACACTTATGCGCATTTTCACTTAACTATAAAGCCAAATAATTAGAAAAGAAACCAAATGACCTGAATTTAATGTCAGTGTGCTGTGGATTTTTACATGTGCAGTGATGTGATTGTCTAGAAAAAGACAACACACACTAGATTTTTTCTTCTCTGTCTGTATCTTGTTAGTGTGGGCAGTGCCACATGAGACAGCATCTAGCTATTGAATAGTTCTTCCTGATTTTTGGGGCAGGATTTTTTTTTTTTCTGTGCAAAAGTGGAGTTTTCTATCTCTCCTCGGGTGTCGCTCCTCTCCTCCATCCTGTCCAGCTCAAGTGCCGTTTTTTCCTCAGCTCAAAGAGAACGACTTGAAGAACCCGGCTAAAAACTGCACCACACTGCCGTGGGCTGAATGCTCTCAGCTCAAAGAGGAAAGTAGCCGAGAAACAAAGTGATATATACAAACAGTCGACTCAAAAACGGGGGATCGATAGACAATGTGAAGATCTCTATTTGTCACAGTGTTGGAGAAGTCAAGAGAAACCGGGAAAGATGGCGAGGGCGCAGACTCGCATGTTCCTCGCCTTGGCTTTGCTGGGACTTTTCTCTCTCGGCGTCTCTGTGCTGCAGGGAGATCAACAGGAGGAGGAGGAAAGGTCCTGTCAGGGCGCATTCGACCTCTATTTTGTCCTGGACAAGTGAGTGTCCGACATTATTTATAGCTTTGTTACTTTCTCACCGCTGCGCATCGCCATGCAACCGCCCCAGTTGTTTGGAAACGCGGAGCGCATCAGTCAGATGCGGTCGCATGGAGTCTGTTGTTGAAAGAGTGTTAGACAGAAACAGGCATGAGCTTTTAAAGTCGAAACCTACACACTTATGATTCTTCTTTTTGTATCACAGATATGTCCTAAACAAAATAGCGGCGTCTTTTTTTTCAGTGTGGCTGCAGATGGAATAAGCTGCGTTCAAGACCAATGTAATCCTTATTGTTTATCTTATGTATGTAGTTCATATATACAGCACTGTATATGAAGTAAAAAGAGTATTTCGGATACTGGGGACACACTTTTCTTTTCATCCTGTTCGGAAGATTGAGACAAATAGACTTTACCCACGGGATGTGGGCAGGGCGAGCAGGATGGATAGAGTTTCAGGCTGATGACGCCTGCGGACACAGCTGCAGCAGCTGCCCCAGAGCAGAGCTATGTGCTGCGGTGATCTTTAAATCTATTCTCTTCTCTGCATCTAGTGTGAGTGAATTGTGTCGTGAACCCGCCAAGGAGTGACTAGAAGCAGGGTCCATTGTTCATTGTGCTTCTGCAGGGAGTAACATTTCTTAACACCATAAGCAGATTAGGATCCAGTTATTACGGTGACGTTTTAAAGAAGAAAAACAACAACAAACAAAAAATAACATAGTAAAAATGATCAATTATATAAATGAAGACCTCATTTTTGAAAGTATTTATTATAAACTACTTACATGATTGATACTTACATGACTACTGCTTTAGAAATCTAACCATCATCTTGATCCTTACAGAGGACCTCTTTATTGTTTTAAGCATTTCCAAATATTTTCTCAGGCATGTTTGCCTTTATTTGATAGAAATCAGGGTTGACAGGAAATGAGGCGTGAGAGAGCAAGAATGACAAAGATCCCCAGCCTGATTTGAATCAGAGAGATTGCAATTACATACGCCCCTAGGCCACCAGGATGCCCGTGACCCTATTAATACAAATAATAGCAATTCTCAGACTAACCCCAGATCAGTCTTTGAATATTTTTATGGCATTTTAAATACTTTTAGCACCTGAAACTCAATATAATAGTGGCACAATATGTAGACCAACATAGTGCACGGTATTGAATCCACGGTACACATACTTGACTTATTAAATCTCATAATAGTAAGTCTTCTCAGCCTACTTAGTCAGGAGCTTTCTGCCCTCCTTTTGGGCTGTGTAAGCATGTAACAGTCCATGTGTGATCAGTCTACAGTCTCAGACTGTCTGAGTGTGCTACTCAGACATTATAATTTATATTTGTGTTGCACCTTGGCTTGAGCTGCAAGGTGAGATTATGCATGTGGACGCAGAACAATCAGATATGTTCGAACATGCAAAATGAGCAGAGAAAAAGAGAGAGGAATCAGACAGCACCTCAAAACATACTATGTTGCTGTACTCGTCCTGTTTGTGTAGAAAGAAATGTGCAGAATGACTGATTGAAGAGACTTTGCTATAAAGCATTTAAACACTGTGGCATGTGTGTGTAACATTTGGTAATACAGTGAAGTAATAGAGTAATATCCTCATTTGCCCTTTGTTCACCTATAAGCTGTTGGACACAGCGAGTGACATTTCACTGTGGTTTCAACACTTCGGATGATCTTTTGAATGTCCATGGCAAAATCTTTCAGCCACCCTTCAGTCTTTACCCTTTGTTTTAAAAAGTTTAGGAGCAGCCCGGGGAGCATGGCATGTCATACATGGCTAGGTCTCTGATATGTCTCTGTTTGTTTGAATTGCTGGACCTGCATGCTCCAGCAGGCCTCCAGGAAGCTGCTGATCTTTCTCCTGGCTTCTTTTTGTTTTCCTTAAATGCCACACTGTGATCTAATCTAATATGTACCGATAGAGAATAAAGCACAGTCACACATTAGGCATGTTTTTATGCCTGTACACTGGTCTTCACCTCTTCACTACTCACATGTTTAGCTACAGCTTCACTGTTTAGAAGGTTATGCTGCATGCTGATTTGAGAATGTGTTTGCACGCCACTGGAAGCATCTCTATCGACTCAATAGACACAGAATGAGGAAAACTAAACTACCAGCAGCTCCCCACTTTCCTACACTACACATCTGACCCACACCGAATACCAGGCTGTTTTTTTCTCTTCTCGCCGCAAATAGTATAATAGGTGTTATGTTTTATTGTTGAATTCTGGATTTGTTTTTATTGATCTTAGTACTTTGGAAGACTTAGATTTTATGCATACTTTATTGAATTTATGTAGAAGAATGAATAATAATTGACTAAATTATTCAGCAGCGACTCCTCCTGGCTCAGGGCTTTTATCATGTACTTACTTCTGGGGAAACGGGAAGTGACTGGTTAAATGGGAGATACAAAAGAGCCATCATGACTCCAATCAGATCAGACCTTCCCTCTGTTGTGAGCCTGTTACACACACACTAATAGCCCTGCCCTTTGCCGAGATTGCCGTATAAAGTGTTTGATCTTACAGCCCTCTCATACACATTCACAATTACCCCCTGCTGAGTGTTACTTCTGCACCCCTCTGTTGCGCATGTCACAGCCTTTTCACTCCGCGGACCTTCAACCTGTTGTCAGATGGTCTGTGCTCACTTGGACCATCTGTTCCCCCTCACAGTCACAGTCACACACACACAGACAGACACCAAACATCCACTTGCACATTCACACAAATACAGACACATACTATACACACGCGCACACAAAGACCAGCTGCCTGCTACATGGTCCATGCTAGAGGCAGACTGCTACATCTGTCCCTGTCTAACGTCAGCCCTCTGGACCAGTGGCAATTAGCCCCCATTAGCAGCCCCCTGGGACTGAGCTTCATTAAGGACACTGTCATGTAGGCCCTACACAGCAGCATGTAGCGGGCTAACCAGGAGCTCTCACCACTGACATGTTACAGTTTGAAGTAGTGGCATGATTAGACCGACAGAGGAATGTCCTCCAATGTGCAGGAGATAAATTGTTTCTCTCGTATCACATTGTTTGAAAAATATTGGTCATATAGATTTGTATTGTTACTAAATGTTAGGGAAATTGCAGTTATTAAACATTTAATTTTAACATATAGAGATTAAAACACAGGTTTGCTTTAATAGTAACCAAAGTCTACAACCATACTAGCACTGAGGCTATATCTAATTTCATCCATCCAGCAGTTTCAACTCCCAAAGTGACTGTACTAACATGGATAGACTGTCAGCTTAGCTTTTATCTTATAAAACCTTTTTCTTTTTTTGTAAGAAACGTAAACAAGAACTAGCCAAGTTTCCCAGTAATGCTGCATTTAATTCAATAAAATAGTTTTGGCTGTGACTGCTCATGATTAGTCATCCATGGCAACAACGCATTTTCCCTTATAAGGTTGTGTTTTTGTTTGTTTTTCAGATCTGGAAGCGTAAAGCATCACTGGATAGAGATTTACTCCTTTGTGGAGCAGCTGGCAGAGAAGTTTATCAGGTACAAGCAGGCTTAATCAGTCGTGCTTTTGGATGTTTTGTTGTCTGTTTTTGCCAGTATTCATTTGAAACAACTGTGTGTTTGCAGCCCCATGCTGAGAATGTCCTTTATAGTCTTCTCCACACGAGGAAACATCGTCATGAAACTAACCGAGAACAGGTAACAGTCACGCCTGAGTAGCATCTGATCTGTCTCGGTATCTTTTGTCTGGTGTACCTGCATCACTGTGGGATCTTGTCTCTGATCTCTTGTTGCTGTTTTTGTCTGTGGTTCAAAAGCTTTTGAAGTTGTTCAACTTAAAGTTTAATTGCATGCAAATTTCATCCAGCTTTAGCATTAACTATTACAAAGCAGTGAATTATATCTACTGAGGACAACTGAAGAAGAGCTTTTTCAGTACGACTTGATCCACAATATTACTTGCCAACACAAACCACTTTCATACCCTATTTGTACTGCATTGGAATATATCTCAGTCTCTTTTCCTAAGAAAAGAGCTTTCTTCCAATGTATTTTATCAGACATAGTGGCAGTTTCTAGCTTTCGGCTTTACTTTAAAACCTTCAGAATTAGTAAAAGCTAAAAAGCTATAACCCGCACCATACCTCTGTCCTTTTTGAAGTATCTTTACTCTTGTATGTGTTAAATGTCAGTGGATGTCCTGGAATATTATCAACTGTCTTTACCCTACAGAGAGGCCATCACTGGCGGCCTAACGGCTTTGAGAAAGGTTATCCCTGGAGGCGATACATTTATGAACTTAGGCCTGGAGATGGTAAGGCTGGGTTTATAAACCTATCACATTAGCAAAGCCAGCCCAAATCATACAAGCTTAGTTTTTACTATAATTCATTATTCTGGAAAATATCCACTGAGGCTTAAATGAGCCAGGCTGATGAAAACAGGATGTGTTAGATAAGTATAAGCAAGGAGTGGCTCAGACCATGAATGCTGCACAAGTGTTTAAGCAAGTCTTGTGAACTTAAGCATGAGTCTCACATCTGGTTCTTATTTTCAATTTGATCAGAAGCATTATTTGGATGTTAGAGATTTAATAGCATTTCCAGATAACATCCAAGTTTGAACATATAAAGCAATGTAAAGCAGTGATGTGTCCTTAGCTAATACGTAATGAGTCTCATCCAATCACACTTAGCAAAGTGAGATTTGCGATTTATGCAACAATATCAGAATACTTGAATTCATGATTCCCAGTGCTTGATCTGGTGTTGTTTAAAACTGTATTGTTTTCCAATTGCAGGCTAATCAGCAGATATATCAAGAGAAGCATGGTACGTTCTGTTTAATGCTGTATGCTCATTACTTTAGCCTACACCCTGCACATAGTTTCAGAGAACATGAAAGTTGTGTGTTCTGCAGGCACAGCCAGCGTTATCATTGCTCTGACTGATGGAGAACTGAATGAGTGGCAGTTCGACACAGCTCAGCGAGAGGTAAGACTTGCTATCAAGTAGAGGGGATCAAGTAGGATAGACATAACACTGTGAAAGCTGGATGAAAAAGTATTTTAATCACAACCAATCACTGACACAGGGGTCTTGTTGATATTCATGCTAGATTAGATGTATTTACAAACTACTTTATGACGATTCTGTACGTGTTTGTTAGGTTTGAGATATAATAGCTGTAATTTATTTGTGTTAATTATTTCAGGACATCACAAAACCACACTAAATACAAGTGGTTAAAAGCTTGCTAAGTAGATTTTATATGTAACTGGGACAATTTTTAAAGTGTGTATTATATTTATTTAAGCTGACAAATGCTGCTAATGAGTATTTGTGAACCACCTTTGAGGCGATCATTAATTATGTTCCTTCTGAGCTGATGGATGTCATGTTGTCTGGCTCTGCTTTCATGTTTCTCCTGTGTTGATTGGGAAAATCTGTTGTGCTTTTTGGAAGTTTACCAGTCTCTTTAATCTCACTCACTTTTGGTTTATTTTTTCTTTTCCTGCAGGCACAGAAGGCCAGGTCTATGGGAGCCATTGTTTATTGTGTAGGGGTCAAAGAATTCAACCAGACACAGGTAGGATCCGTAGAAAGATACTGAACATTAGCAAAAAAGTAAAGAAAATAAATAAAAACTTTTATGTTTTTCTAGCTTGCAACGATTGCAGACACATTGGAACATGTGTTTCCTGTTTGGGGAGGCTTCCAAGCCCTGAGGGGAATCATTGACTCGGTATGATGCATACATACCACATATGTATGAGTAGACATACAAACACTAGTCCAGATTTAAATTATAATATCAACTTGTCTTCTGTGTTCTTTTTTTTCCTTCTGATCTTCCAGATCATCAAGAAGTCCTGCATTGAGATTCTAGCAGCAGAACCATCCAGTGTGTGTGCAGGAGGTAAGAGGTGTCAGGAGCAAGGGTTTCCCTTTCTTGACAAGACACTGGGCAGTCATGGTGTGTGACTGTGTCAGATGACAGTCATCTAAAGCCTCTGGTGTGGAACATGAGGTTCAGTAATCGCATGGACGCTTATGACCGCAGAGTGACAGAGAGCGTATTGTCATTCACGGCCGGGGGAAATTAGCATAGCCGCTTCAGCACAGCATGTGTGCAAAAAGAGGAAGGGGGGGCGGGTGTTGGTCAGAGGAATTAGCCGTGAATCTTTAAGCATGGCTGCTTCTCTGGCCTAGTTTGCCTCATTGTAGATGTTAAACAGTCTTTCGGGCTATTTTAGCCTTGTCTGCTTCCTCATTGCCTGTTCCCATGTCCAGTTCCTCTGTTTCTAGACAGCACTTTGAGGAAGTAAGAGGCAAGATAGACAAACAGACAGAGAGATCGATTGCAGGGTGGATGAACTTTGACATGTCCTTAATAGAATTCACTTAAGAGAGTGCTTTTGCAGCCATGGTACCAGGACAGCTAATGTAGATTAACATCCTAAATGGGATATGAAGAACGGGAAAGGATGCAAGGGGAGGATAGGAAAGGAGAGCAGAAGCAACGTTGCCCTAAAAGGAAAGAAATAAGGAAGGACTAATGAAACCAATTATCTTCATGTGATAACTACACTCACTGGACTATTGCCAGGGCCTCAGTGTGTCACTCGACATGTGGACAAATAACCTCCAACAGCCTCATTTATTATTCAATTGATGAGCAGCCTAATGGTCAGTGAACTAAGAAACCAAGGGCCCACTCATAGCAAGTTTCTGACCTAATTAATGAAGGGCAAATATTAGAATGTGCTGAACACATGGCTATGGTGTGCTGTGTTTACATTTGTCGTGCCGTGTTTATGAATAATAGTCTTGCAATGCAGTAATGACAAGGCCTTGTAATTGAGCGAGGGTTTCTTGAACCCTTGCAGTTAAAACACAAGACTGAGAAAAGTAAAAGTGTAAGTAATTGCCCAGAAAAATACCCCACTATAAGAAGAAGTACGAAAAAGTTAGGTAAAAGTACAGGCTCTAAACTGCTCCTGAAGTACAAAAGCAAAAGTACTCCACTAACAAAACAAGGTATTTTAAACTATGTTGAATTTAATGCTGTTGATAAGATAAATGTCATCCAGATCCACCATCCATCCATCCACCGTGAGACTTTTACATACAGTGTACATACTGACATGTTACATAGGTATTGTGACAGTCTCTCTCTTTGTCTTTCTCTCTGCCTGCATGTAGTCACATAATGTACATGCTTTAAACCAACACCCATGTTTAGTGTCAGCGTGCACACATACACACACACACACACACACACACACATCTTCAATCACATGAACACATGTCTCTCACATTGATGTGAAGTGACCAGACTGAGCTGCCTGCAAACGGGCCATCAGACTGGACAGTAAACGTTGGGCCACACTATCGAACATGACAGCACGGATTCCACCCCCACCATACACACACAGACACACACTGAGAGGACAGTGAGAATTGGGCCTTAGATCTAACATGACAGCAGAGATTGCTGCTTTCATTAGCATCTGACCCTTTCCACCCCATTGTCCCTTCCTCTTTTGCTTCTCCCTGCCCTTCACTGTCCCATCACACTAATATGATTGAAGAGCTACTGTTCGGACAAGCTGTATTTTCTCCACACACACACACACACAAGACACCCATTCACATGCGTGCACATGTGCATAGTCACACACAGACACACAATATTACAAAGCAAATTTGTGTCAAAGATGCAGGTGTAAATGTAAATGGGCACGTGGCCAGAGAGCAGATTTTAAAGGGCAGCAGCATATGTATTGTGCATGTCCATGCACCACCAGTCCCTGCCAACCATGTGTCTGACAGCACTGACCTTTTAGCCCATGAAGCCTCAGTGTCTGTCTGTGTGTCACAGTGTGTATAGATGCTAAGAATGACATTTTTAGTTAAAAGCACTAACCTAAATTTAAAGATCTACAGAAGAAGTGCATATGAGCATATTTGTATTTTCTTTAATATAATATTATTCTGATTTTGTTTAGTTTTTTTAATTTATGTTTCACTTTTATATGAGTATGACAGTAACAGCTCTCCTAATCAGAGTAATATGTGTCATGCACAGCACTTGAAGTTGTGTGTTTTTGTGTGTGCGCACAAGCACCCTGTCACCGAGCAGCTTCTGCTATTTGATTGTAACATTGTGTGAAAGGGGGATGATTGCTAAAGCTGCCAAGGAACTGAGCATTAGGAATAATTAGTGTTAAGTCCTTTCATTAAGTTGCATGCTGTTGTGGCTGCAAATGACATAAAACGACAGTTTATGCAAAAATTGATACGATCCAAGTTATTTGGTGTTGTATTACATAATTTATGGCTCTGATTGTTGTGGTTGTGTTTTACAGTAAAAGGGCTAGAGGAATGAGAAGGCATGGGTTGTGGGGAGAATTAAAATGATTAGGCTGTAAAGAGATGTGTGGTTAATTGGTTGGTTTATGTGTAGAATCTGACTTTGGCTGAGTAAATGGCAGAGAAGTGCTGGCAAGTTGCAAATTACAGAGCATCTGTAAGTATGCACACGTGTTTGTATGAGGTCAGCTCTATGTACAGTTGCAGGAGTTTAGAATTTGGTTTTATCTTGGGCTGTGTGGTTTGTGTCTTTTCTGTGAGTGCTCAGTTTCAATTCAATTTTGTTTGTATAGCGCCAAATCACAACAGAAGTCATCTCAAGGCACTTTGCAGCGGTTTAAGACCTTATAAAATATATTGTATACTGAATTATATAGAAAACCCAACAATCCCACTTGAGCAGCACTAGGTGACAGTGGAGAGGTAAAACTCCAGCAGAACCAGGCTCAGGGTGCGCGGCCATCTGCCTCAACTGGTTGATGGCATGTAATGGTATCATTTGAATGGATAGAGGAGAAGATAGGAGGGGAGAGGAGAGAAGAGAAGAGGAGCTCAGGGTATCAGTAGAGGTCACCAAGTAGGCTAATCTATGGCACCAAAACTAAGAGCTGGTCCAGAGTCACCAGAGCCATCTCTAACTATAAGCTTTATAAAAAGTTTTAAGCCTAGTCTTAAATGTAGAGAGGGTGTCTGCCTCCCGAATCTGAACTGGGAGCTGATTGCACAGGAGAGGAGCTTGATAGCTAAAGGCTCTGCCTCCCATTTACATTGGCATACAAGCGTTCTGCTTGGAAAATATGGAACTATGAGGTCTTTAAGACATGATGTAGCTTGATTATTAAGAGCTTTAATGGAGTTTCTATCTCCATCTGTCTTGTACATCAGCATTTCCCCCTTGGATCTCCTCCAAATGCAAATCTGCACTCAACACCTTAGCAGAATTTGTAAACTTGTACAGATGTGCAAACATCTGCTAGGTGATATTTGGTTTCTCCACTCAGCCCTGCTTCTCCTTGTGCGTCTGTATTTATGGCTTTTTGCAGCAGTTTGCCTGACCTTTAAGAAAATACTGTCACATATACACCCACACCCTGTGATGTTTTTATGCAGTGATCTTCACGCTGGAGCTTTAAATGTTAAAGGTGTGGCAGGATAATGCTAGAGGAAATCTCAATGCACAGCCAGAAAACACACACACACACACACACACACATATATTCAGATACATGCTGATACATACATGCACATCCCGAAGAAATACACAGAGGCAGTGTGCACAGATACAGTAGTATGTACAATGTACATACGTATGCTCACATAAACTTCTGCAAACAGGCACAAACATGTGCTAAAGCCATGCTGTAGTGCCATAGGTAAAGTCAGACCTACACTGACAGTGCTGTGCTGTTGTCAGCCCTGCAGGCATGTTGTTAAGGAAGTGTTTTCTTCCCGCTCTCTAACATATGCTGGGTAGCAGCCACATAGACACTCCAGCATATGCTAGCAAGCTTCTGTCAGTGCGCTTTAACAGCGCCTTGGGGAAACTAAAGGTCAAAGACACACACACACACACACATACATGCACACACCTTCTGGCTAAGTCGAAGATATTAGTGAATAGCAACACTTTATGCATTAGCACCACTGGAGCATATTATGGCCTTTCTACACTTGCACGCACAAGCACACGGATGGATACAAACAAACAGCAATGAGGCACGAACACAAGTTTCGATTACTTCGATTTACACCAGAAGAAGGGAATGGATGTCAGCACTCACCATAATGGTACACTGGAAATTGTCTTCTACTTCAAACCAAAATGAGAGACTAATTTTAAGTTTTTACATGTCTCGCATTGAGCTGGAAATTTGTGTCTTACCACTGTTATATATGAATATGCCCTTTGTTTTTGTCTCAGAGAGTTTCCAGGTGGTGGTGAGAGGCAATGGTTTTCTCCATGCAAGAAACATTAATCAGGTCCTCTGCAGCTTCAAACTGAATGATACACACAGTGTGGGTAAGTTCTGCAAATCGAGATGTGTCAATATACACAAATACATTTTGCACAGGTTGACTAGATAAAAAGAATAATTGATGTTAAAGAAAATGTAACAACACTGTGACTGTCTTAATTGGGGACTTACATACTACTACATACTGTATAATACTGCCTGCTGGCATATTAGTCCAACCTAAATAATATTGTTTCTGACAAGTTAATTTGTTTTGTATGCTTCTATCACAGCAGATTCCTGCAGTGCGTTAATGTGTACTCTTATCATGGGGTTTTGGTTTGGCTTCTTCATTTAAGAAGAATGTGGGAACTGTGTTTAAGCTGCAGATGTTTTCATTTCTACTTTATAAAATGTGATTTTGTTTGTCCCTGTGCAGATGAGAGACCAGCTGGAATAGAAGATACCTTCCTGCTTTGTCCCGCTCCTGTTGTAGAGGAAGTTGGGAGGTAAGCTCTTTATCTCTTTTCAGTTCACCTTTTCACCTGTGGACCATTTCTTAGCTATCTCCACAGATGGCAAACTCTCCAAGTACATCTGTAACACTCCGAGCACAGATATTTGCCAGCTGCAACACAAGTTTGGTGTGGTCACAGAAGACTGCTGTCCTTGAACAAATTAGGGCCAAAGTCATTGAGTGTCTGTGATCAATCAGTGTTTGTCACAGCTAACGAAGCCAGACACCAATCACAAGGGGACAACAGGAGTAGAGCCCAGGAACACGACTTAATGAGGGCCTGCTGGAGAGGACCTTCACAGCCGTGTATGTGTTTGTGTACTCGCGTGTGTATGATGTATCCCGATCTTTGTCTGATAAAGAAAGTGTGACTGGAGTTGGCTGGGCTGTGTAAAGTTTTCTCTGAGGGCTTCCAGCTTTGCTTCTGGTGATTCAGAGCAGAGGTTTATTGCAGGGCATACAGAGCAATGCTGTGGGATGAGTTCAGGGAAAACCAAGGCCCAGCAGCCCTCCTGTCCATGCTGCTTGCAGCCCTGTGCATAATTATATACCTTAGCCTTCGGCCTCAGACACCTCCCAGTCATCATCTGTCTTGTTGCTGTCACTCAGATTTGTGGCGTGATTTGAGGTTGTCTTATGCACCAGTGAAAAGTGCTGCTTTGATGGGGAAGTACTGCTCCGAGATAAGGAAATTTGTTTTTGAACTGTGGCTACAAGTTATGAGCCTGTCACACTACAGTATATTTTACATACACCTTCTGACAAAAGTCACACATCACTGACAAAAGACTGGTTTGGGGTTTGACATAATCACAGAACATAAAAGTCACTGGAGCCAAATCCATACATTCAAAAAAGTACACAACCCACTAAATATCTGGTTCTTTGTCTGCCTTTGTGTGTAATTGTTGTTGGCAGCGTGGCTTTGTGGCAGGTTGGGCTGCTCCTCCTGAGAGCAGAACAGATGAGGGAGCATCATTACACACTGCAATGGTGCCTGAAGGAGGCATCCTTCCATGTAACAGGAGCCCATTAGAGCAGAGTCAGCACCGCCTAACACCCTGAGTGCTACTAAAGAGGAAGTCAGCTGTGAATGGCTGAAGGGCCAAGAGAGGAGGCCAACAGCTGGCTGATGAGTTCTGGGCTGCAATAACATGCAAATAGATGTGGAAATACGTAGTAAGGCTAGATTGCGACTGTGCAGGCTGAGCAGGTGGTTGCGGTACATAATTATCCTCTGTGTACTCCTGTGCTAAAAGTAGTGGCATTTTTTCTTTGTATTTAAAACAATTTTCATATATTACTCAGTGGCACACAATGAGCCAAGTAGCTAAAAATAAAAGATGAACACATCTACAAATCAGGAAGTTGAAAGATTACTCAGTATTTTCTTCCATTTTTATCGACATGACATAATCAATAATCAGAATAATCTGAAAAACACCATTACCTGTCAGCTCACATCATAGGTGAAATGCTTCCTGTTTGAGTTTTGTTAGCCTGTATGTAAGGTTGTAGGGATCCAGCTCCCAGCATCACCTCCTTACCCAAACCCCAAAGACCCTCGTTCACCTCCTGTTCCACTCGAGCCTTGTCTGAAATAATGAAGTCACTGATGCTGCCATCACACAAATCTGTGTTGACTGGCAACCTTCCGGATGCAAGTCCCCATCCTGCACACACACACACACACGCAGGGCAAAGACATACATATATAGTCTGCAGATTGATGATTGATAGGGGCTGATATGTCTCTGTCAAAAAGGAGCTGATAGCGTCATGTCCCCTTCCTGCCTGAAAGGAGGGTTGATAAAAAAGTGGGAAGGGTGGACAGAAAGGGAGGAAAGTAGTAGTAGAAAAGATGTGCGATACCTGCACCGGCAGTTTTCTACTCTGACGTTAGTGTCAGCATGAGTTATGAGACAAGCTACAGTTCAGTGGTATGGAGAGAGATACAGGAGGGGGCGAGGAGACAAAAACAGAGTCAGAAGGGAGGTCTCAGAAGCCAGGGACTGTGCTGGGAGGATGTGTAACAGGAAAGGCCCTCCTCCTACCATCCCCCACTCTCTGTTTTTTCTCCTCTATTTCCCTCCACACCCTGCAGTGACCCCCTTGTAGCCCCCTCATCAAATCTAGAGCCAAAGCTCAATGCCCCCCTTGTCTGTGCCCCCCTGAACAACAAGAACAGCAGCAGAAGCCTTTCTCCATTCTTTTGCAAAACCTATAAGTGCGATCCAGCTGTCTGCTGGACACCCACCCTCACAGGCTAATGTCTTGTTTGTGTACTGATTTCTTAAGAGCTTTATGAATAAGCTGTTAACTAAATGTTCCACATTCCATCATGCTACCTCCAGATCCTAGGTTATGCCACTATTCTTGTTTATAGTGCTATCCTGGTTAAGTTTTACTCCATTGCTTCTCCCTGCCCATCCTGCAGATATCAGCACTGAATATTCGAGAATAAGTCATTTAGCTCTCTGTGGTTTCCAAATTAGAGTTCTGGGTCCAATCCAGACAGAAGAGATTCTTTTTGTGGGTGGAGAACTCCCTGACCTCTGTAAAGATTTTGGCTCTGTGTCTATATCAGTTTGTGCACTTATAATGCAGCAAGTATGGACAGAGTACAAAAAAGAATGTATTTGACACCGTGGGCAGGAGTCTGTAGTCGGCGAAACTAAAACATGAAGGTAGGCACGCAAGGAGATGTGCAGGCAGGTGTGATATGTGTCAGTTTCTCTGTCAGATGATCAAATTAGTCATAAGTTTGTGCTTTGCAGGGTGATCTATCTGCAGGTGAGCATGAATGAGGGCCTCTCCTACATCACCAGCTCTGTTCACATTACAACCACCGAATGTGTGAGTACATCCTGTGTATACAGCTCACATTATCATAATGACATGACGATACTTCCACCTGGCATGCTGCCTTTTTAGAATAAACTTCCCTTCAAGCTTCTTATTTTCTCTTGGTTTTCTAGTCTTCTTCTTCTCTCCTTCCTCTCTGAGGTCTCCTCTGTTGCATCTGTCATCAGAGGAGGCTGTGAGTACTTTCACTTTTTATATTTACTTTTTCCTTGCCTGTTGTGTTCAGTTTAATCCGAACCCTGTCATTCTGTGGTTCTGTGTAGTTTGATGGCACCATCGTGCTTATATCATTACTGGTGGTCTTCCTGCTGTTGGCTCTGCTGCTGATGTGGTGGTTCTGGCCTCTTTGCTGCACTGTGGTAAGTTTGCACATTAGTATTTGAGCCTCATTATCAGACTGAAAATTTGAGATGTGATGATCTGTAAATGATTTCATGACTTGTAGATTTTTTTTTCAATCTTCAGGTTATCAAAGAACCTCCACCACCTCCCCCTCCAGAGCCAGTAAGTCACCAGTGACTCGATACAAGGATCCAGTGACTAAAGCAGCATTACACATTTCCTTAGTATTCATTTCAGAACATTAATAGTAATACATTGCTTAATAGCTGTGTGTTTGGAGGAACATAAGATGTGTCATAATTGAGGTTTAACTTACAGGAGTCAGATGATGATGATGGGATGCCAAAGAAGAAGTGGCCCACAGTGGATGCATCCTACTATGGAGGAAGAGGAGTGGGTGGCATCAAACGGATGGAGGTACACACTCATTTTCTATACTTAAACACATGTGTAACACTTAAAATGCTATATTATGAATACTAATCATCAGCTTTTTTTTTTCTTATGTTATCTTTCCTAGGTGCGATGGGGGGAGAAGGGGTCTACTGAGGAAGGCGCTAAGCTGGACAAACCAAAAAATGCAGTTGTAAAGATGCCAGAACAGGAATTTGAACCTTATGAGCCCAAGCCTCGAAAACCACCCCGCCGCCCCCCACAGCAGAGGAGGTGGTACACCCCCATTCAGGTTAGTGTTTAAGTTGAATGTATCTCTGGAGTGCATTTGTAAGGTTGAATTTTTGAAATTAAATCTTTCTTTTGTGGGTCCACCAGGGGAAGCTAGACGCTCTGTGGGCTCTGTTCAGGAGAGGTTACGACCAGGTATCACTGATGAGACCACAGCCTGGAGACCAGGTGAGTCTGACTCTCAACTATGATGACATTTCATTTTTATCTTCACCTAAAACATGCCTAAAAAACCCACAGTTGAACCACAAACAAAAGGAATTAAACCAATCTATAATTAAGTCATTAT
Organism: Anabas testudineus; assembly: GCF_900324465.2. NCBI lineage: Eukaryota > Metazoa > Chordata > Actinopteri > Anabantiformes > Anabantidae > Anabas > Anabas testudineus. Next base: position 10,021,542 of record NC_046624.1, read on the forward strand.
GTGTAATTTTAGGAATCGCTCTGGTAACAACCACGTAAAATGGATGGTACAGAACGTTTCAGAAAGTGGTTTGTGTCTGAACATCTGCATCCTTCTTTCTTTTTGTCACAATATTCGACAGAGCAGCTCAGTGCTGATTTTCTACATGCACTGACACACACAGTGAGACAATGAGCTACTGATACAGCCCTGCTTGTCAAAGCCGCCATTGTTCCCACACAAGGGGTACTATACTCTTCTGCACTGTTCCCCGCGAGTCCCAGAAAATTACTGTGTTTCTATCATGTTTCCAAATAGCATGTTACACACTCACACTCGCCAATTTCAAGTCTTAATTATAGTAAAAAAATGCTACTGTGTCAGCCAGGTTTCATGTGCTGCTGTAGGTATTCCTTTTTAGTTCCGCTTTAGATTTTAGTGCTGATACTATATTACTGTCCACCACTGCTGCTCCAGAAAAGTCTTCAATTATGACATCACTGTGTACCCTCCAAATATGTGTGACAGGACAAGAGAGAGCAGAGCAGCCTCTGTAATCTAACCTTGACCCTGTCTACGGCGTCCCATAACCCCACAGACATGGTTTCATAGACATACTGGTTGTCATGGTGAAACATCTGCTCCATTGTAAATGGGTTCATTGTTGATATTCATAACTAAGGCCATATATCACTGTAAGATTTATTGATCTGTTTGTTGAATGGTATGATTCATCTATATTTTGTAACAGTAGGAGTATGTGTTTCTACTGTATCTGCAGTCTGTAACAGTTGTCATCATCACTGGTTCCGGTATCTGCCTTTTTTTTTTTTTTTTTTTTACCAATTAATCACTGTCAGGACAGAGGTTTTAAGAGTCATTGTCAGGCACTTTCTGTGGAATTGTGGTTCACAGACCCGCTCAACAATGGCACCCACAACTTCCTTTACGCACCATTTGCTGAAGAAAATAAAATGCTTCTTCTTTTCACATGGAAAAAAAAAAAAGGGGGCAAAAAAAATCTGCTTTTGTTCCAAAGAAGTTAACCACGCAATTTGGTGCTAATAGCCATATCAGACGTAAAAGATGACATTGATTTCTCAGCTTTAACAAAAGCCAGGCATGCAGGCACACATTTAAATTCTCAAAAGGAAAAAAAAAAATGCAGCTGAATGACAAAAAGCACAGCGATCACAATCATAGACCAGACTTCTCAATGCGGATTGTTAAACAGCAGCTCCGGAAGAGCTCATCTCTGCTTTCTCCCCAAATTACTCCTACTTCACTGCCTCTGCAAACGGCCATCAGCGGCCTGCCAGTTTCTGCCGCGCTTCCCGTTTGCATTTCATCTCTTTCGGCTGTGTGTGCGCGCAAGAACGTGTGTCACTGTAATGTGTGTGTCAGCTCTCCTGAGCGAGCGTCACACAAACAGATGGGGAGTTGAGAGGCCACGAGCCATATTGTGACAGAAGAGATTCCCTTCTTTTGTCCCCGGAGCTGATGGCACTGATGGCTCCGTCACACAGCAAAGACCAGACCAGAGGGCGGCCACCATCTCTGCGTCCTCACACAGTCAACACAAATGAGCACAGTGGAACCGCCCCTTCATAAAGGATCAGTTCACCTGAAATTACAAAATAAATGATCTTATTCCCCTGGCAGTACCAGGCATACAAACAGATTTAAGTTCAGTAATGATTATCATTATTTAGTATCTGATGGAAATTCCTGCCACCACCACAAAACAGTGGGGATTGTGTGTTATCTCCTGCAAGTACACAAGCAACATATTCCTTATGTGAGTGGATCGCTGTCATGCGAGGTGACAGGAAGAGCTGTCAGGTCAGATGTGTGTCTCCAATTTCCCGTCTTTCTTCCATTTTCTTTACTATAATGGTCACATATGTGTGCATGCATCAGCTCCCTGTAAACAGCCACAAACCACATGTGCTTTATGCATGTGTATGTGAGGGAAGGGCAAAGACTCAAGGCTCGGGAAGAGAAGCAGAAGACACAAAGTGGTGTGAAGAGGGAAGCTGGAGGTGTTTTAGGGTTTTGTTTTTCTCCTAAAAAGGAGTTGAGGGTTTGAAGTAAACAATCACCAAGAGGGGAGGAAAAGCAGTGACAGACATTACAGCCATAGGCGTACACAGCCATGTGTCACCACGAGTGACATGTTGATGACATCTCACACAACTCTTCTACTGTATTTACTGTACATATTTTGTGCTTAAAAGACATAAAATTCTATTTTATTATTTTATTTGCAGTTTTCTTCAAGTCCAAGCTTATGTCTTTTTGCTGCTCCTTTCCAGCCAACCCCTTAACCTTTCTCTGTTTCTGTTATTCATGAGGCTGAGGTTTCATTCAGGCCATATGTTCTGGAGGAGGCGTGCTTACAGTCACACACATGCACACAAACACACTCATATTCATGAGCTTGTGTTCTCATTGTGTCCATATGCTCTCTCTGGTGTTGTGCTGCTCCTCTGCTGCTCCCAAACTGGCCTTTTCACCGCGGCCCGGCAACAGGACCGAAGCAGTCACCTCCCCAACCGGGCTGGCCCCAATCAATTACACACACCTCATATGCACACACAAACACACAATGGCCCCTTCAGTCACAAAGCTACTGCTACTGGGGTCCTCTTAATGGCCCCTCTGTGACTTTAGGGCCTCTCTGTTTAATAAGGTGTTATAATCAGACCACCAAGGGTCTGTGACACAGAGACCTACTCTCCATCCTTCACACACTGACTGAGCAAGACAAGAGTTTGTGTGTGTGTGTGTGTGTGTGTGTGTGTGCAGGAAAGAGAGAGGATGAAGAGAGGAAAACCATCAATGAGAACAATAAGAGACGCGTTCCATTCTCCCTGACTTGTAAATTATGTTAAATACTAAGGGGCCACTGGTAACTTTTGTGGGGATATTGAAATATCCCTTCACATTCCAACAAGTCAAGCACATAAGAAACATAAATCCTTTTCTGTTCTGCATCAAGAGAGGCCGAGTCACTGCAGAGGCTCCTACAGAAGTAATGGGGGGAATTTGGGGGGGTTTTCGACAACGAAAGCGTGTCTGTGCCTGTGTTTTTGACGAAACAGCCACTGTAGTGCAGGTGTGGACGGAAGATAGAGGCAGCTTTATGTGCCCTCTAGTGCCTCAAACACACATGGCCCTGTCAGCAAACACTCATACAAGCACTTTGGCTGGTGGATCTTAGAAGACCATTGAGACACATTGCATTTTTCATCTGTCTTCTGCACTCAAACAATGATGCATGTAATCTCGTGTCTTGCAGGGACGCTGTATACGTTTCCAGCGGGTTAAAGATGGGGAGACAAGCCCAAACATCCAGCCTCCTCCCCGCACACCTTGCTCTCCTTCACCTTCTGCTCCTCCAGCCGCCGAAGAGCGACCTCTGGTCTCAAACTCTGTCCCCCGTACAAAGCCACCATCCAGAGGGCCCCGCACCACACCACCCTCCCGCGCACCCCCTCCCATGGTCCAACCCCCTCCAGGTCCACCCCCAACTCGGGCTCCCTCAGGGCCACCAGGACCCCCACCATCCCGACCCCCACCCAGGCTCTAATGTTAAGAAGTTGGCCTCCAATAAACAACTGATATGTCAACTCTTCCCATAAAAAAAACCTTCTGAGGCAGCAGGGAGGTGTCAAATCTTATAAGCCAGGAGCTTTGACTGAAGCTCTGCGCTTTGTTGCTGGACAGCAAAAAATATTTATCTGATATCAAAATCAGCCACTGAGTTTCATCAAAGGCAACACATTTATAGAACAAAGACACTAACATTATAGGAAAAACAAGCATGTAGTTACTTGATTAAGCCTGTATGTACAGTATTAGAGGTCAGGTGATAAGAGCAAGTGCAATCCTTTCTGTCGGTTCAACAAAAAGGATTTAAGTGTTGCTGAAAGTTAGCTTGTGACAGTTTGTGTATGAATGGTGCATTTGTTTACTTTGGGTCTGTAGAGAAAAGATATGTTAACCAAGGATGTGAAAGTACAGCATGTAGTGAAAGATGTGAAAGACCAGTGTGGTGATGTTGGATTGGGTTTTTAAATGTACGCTATCTTAGGTTGCTGCAAATCACATACATGCATCACTCTACCTTTCCAACCAAAGAAAGTTTTTCCTACATTATAGTTAAACTTTAGTGTAAAAGTTCAGTGATCTTGTTGCAACTGCAGGGCAGTTTCTATTTTATTTATTTTAATACAGGTCCTGTCTGCATTTGTTTTCTATTCAGTATCAGGTGGATGATTGTGAATTTTTGAGAGAGGGGTATGTGGAGGTGGATATGGAAGCATTGGAGCATGGCATCTGATGTACTTGAGGTCTTACTGAAGGATTGCCTTGAAAATGTGTCTAATCAGGGTTTTCCTGTATACTTTTATTTACTGACTGAAATGATCATTTGCATTATTTCTTTATTAACAATCTTTTGTGGCCGTCTTCAATAAACAATGTTTTTTCCACATGCTGCCAGAGACCGACTTCTTTTATAGTTATTAAAAGTGCTAAAAAGTCTGTCATCCCAATTATTTCTTTAGCGTTTTCATATTGTGAACAAGCTTACAAACACATTCGGGTTAGTGCAGCAGACCTAATTAATAAGATAATTGGATACTGCATGATGCAATACTTGGTGATTTAATGTTTCCTTTTAAAACAACACTCTAATTTAATTACACTTCTGCTGCTATTGGGACACTAATAATCTATCCATGACATTTATACTGGTAGCTTGCAAATAAATTAATATTAAATTCTTATATTTTTCATTGCTTCTGGGACTATTCAAAGTCATCTGGAACACATACTGCTCAGATATAAATCTTGCTTCCCATTAAAAACAACCAATGCTGCCGTTCTCTGTGCACGCAAAGTGGCATCGTCCAAAAAGATGTTCATATAGTCATTATAAAGTAATGGGTACAATAAAAAGAAAAAGTTAATTTAATCTATCTGTAATACAAAGTGGGCATAAACTAAAAGGGTCAAAATACTTCAAGGTGTGATTGTATATCTGCAAACAGTATAACCACAATGCTGATGAAGTCTGGACTGAGAATGTCCTGAATCATTTCAGACACCCTGAGCACAGACACACAAGAGTACGATTAGGAGGTCAGTATGTCACTACATGATTCATTTAGCTGCGATCCATCTGGGGAAATGAATCACACGAGGGTGATGGTAAGATAGTTTATCTAGCACAACAACCCACAGCTTTTCTCTAAATGTAGGCAGAGGTAAGAAAAAGTATTTCATGATTTTCTGCATTACTTTGTCATAAAGTGTAATCTGATCTTCATCTAAGTCAAAGTCAACTAGCAAATACAATGTGCCTAAAATAATAATAAAAATTTGTTCTTTATTGAGAACAACTATAAAAACAGTGTCAGAGAACCCTTTGAATAATGACCTCAAAAAACCTAATTAAGAAGAATACGCTTATGTGAGCCATGCCTTGCCAAGAAGATCTTTCAGAGGATCTACGATCAAGAATTGATGATTTACATAAAGCTGGAAGGGATTACAAAGTGATGACAAAGACTTTAGAAATTCACCAGTCTACAGTTAGACAATCTACAAATGTAGACACTGTGGACTCTGGCTACTCTACCAAGAAGTGGGCGGCCAGTCAAAATGACCCAAGAGCACAACAAACCATCAGTGAGGTAAAGAAAGAACCCAGAGTGACAGACAAAGATTTGAAGGCATCATTGGAGCTGACTAACATCTGTGTTCATGAGTCTACAGTAGATAAAACATTGAACTAAATTAATTAAAGTTTGCCAACGAGCACATTTACACTCCACTGCAGTATTAGCAAAATGTTTTGTGGACTGATGAATCTATATTGAACTATTTGGAAAGAACACACAGCACTGCATCCATCATGTAAAGGTCGCTGCATAGCATGGAAACACCATCCCAGTCGTAAAGTATGTTGGAGGAAACCTCATGATTTGGGCCTGCTTTGCTGCATCAGGGTTTTGCCAGCTTGCAGTGATTTGGGGGAAGATGAATTCCTAAGTGTAGCAAAATATTCTTCAGGATAATGTGAGAATGTCTCTACGTCAGCTGATACTCTGTAGAAGCCAAGTGATGCAACAGGACAATGACCCAAACCACCTGAACAAGTCTACAACAGAATGGCTTCAGAAAAACAAAATCTAACTTGTGGAGTGGCCAAGTCAGAGCCCAGACTCCAACCCATTAGAGATGCTATGAAACTACTTTAAGAGCCACACACACACGAGACATCCAAAGAATATGACATAGCTAAAGCAGTTCTGCCTGGAAGGTTCACATACTTTTTCTTGCCAATGTAACTGCAGGCTGGAGAAACAGGAAGCTGATTATATGAATAAGAGGATAATATTTTTTCTTTACAACTATTTGAAGGTGACTTTAAATACCTCATTAAAAACATTCATGGGTACTCTTGAGAACTGTTTGGAAGCCTAGAGCGCCCTCAAGAGACCAACTAACACAGTAGACAAAGGCACACCTTATTCTTCCCTTAAGAGTGTTTCTCTCCGTCTCTATTGCAGCACATGAATAAGTTTTAAAATTGAGAGTTTTATCTTACGCACAAATGATTATTCTTGAATGATTTATTTCACAGCCAAACGATTTTTCCATTTGGTTTGGTTAATACCCTTCAAGGCAGGGAACACACATTTAACAAGTTTGTCTCTCTCTCTCACTCACACACACACAAACACTGTTGTCTGAAAGCATGGAACAGTTGAAAAACTGTTATTCCGTCAATGCCAGTCTGTCAGAAACACACAGACATACACACAACCAAGGTGTATGTCATTATTTTTTGTATGTTTATAAACATATCTTCACACACAATGCATGACAAGTCCATTGAGTAATATAAAGTATGTTCTTCAGGCCTTCCTCTTTTTCTTCTGCAGTTTCTTTCCGGACAGCGCCCCCTTCTGTGCTCCTTTCACCATTCCCTTGAATTGGCCCTGCAGTTTGGCACGCTTCCTGTGACCATCAAGGATCAGACATGTTACAGTCTTGACAAGATCAAGTCCTTATTAGACACATACACAGAATTCTGCAAATACAATTACTGCTCATACCTGCGATTGAGCTGAGCCTTCTTCAGAGGGATGTAAGCATAAGGGTCAAGCTTTCCTTTTTTCTTCACATCCCCTTTTCCTTTCTGAAAGATGAATAAAATGACCCTCAGAACTACAGTTTCTAACCAGCAACTCCTGCAGTGTGCCTTTCTCTTCGCTGTCACTCACCTTTGACTTGTAATCAGCTCCGATGTCTCGGCTTCCGAGGGGTCTGTGGATACCTGAACCTCCAGCTGAATATGGAGAGAAAAACATGCTGCCGGGTTTAAGTCACAGTTCCAACAGGGTCCAGGGCAGTTACTGTTACACAGCATGCTTGAAATTAATCATACCTTGATATTTTAACTGGGGTTCCATGTCCATGTCCTCATCAAAGTTGTCATCTTGGAACTTCCTTTTCTGTGTCTTTTTCTAAAGGTGATTAAAAAAATGAATCCAAAAATATAAACATTTGTCTACAACAACACCAAAAGGTTTCACATACTAAAATACTTACACTCTTGACTCCAGCCTCCTCCAGAATATCTTTCATCTCTCCCTCATCTGTGGGAAGAGAAACAAGTCACCGTCACTGCCTGCTCGGATATTGTGTAAAATCACTGCACAGGACAGAACAACAGTCCGCTTACCTCTGTTTTTTACTTCCTTCTCTTCGTTATCGTCTTCTCTAATGATCAGCCGTCCATCTGAGGTCACTTTAAAGCCATGCTCAACCTTGGTGCTCCTTTTCAGCTCTGGGTTGGTGGCTGAAGAACAACAACAAACCATTTGAACTCCAGAGCTCAACTCTTGACAAATCAATACAACTATAATTATCAAAGGACAGTTCAAAGCATCTCTTACCTAGCACTCTCTGAGAAACCTTGGGATCCAGGAAGTTGAGTGGGTCATCATCTTCTCCTTCTTTGAGCCAGGCCCGTCCTTTCTGCTGTTTGCCAGCTTTCTTCTGAGCTTTTGTGGGCTTTCCTTCATCCTCTGACAAATCACTGTCTGACTCTGCGAGGATGTCCTCAATACTTCAAAGGAGAGGACAGAATGTTTTCAGGGAGGAAACAGATAAATCTATAAAGAAAGGCAGGGCTCTGTGTGGGAAACGGCCATCTACCTTTCACTCTTTGTTTTAGGTGCCTCCTCTTCATTCTCGGAGTCTTCTTGCTGCTCTGCCGCCTGTTTACGTCTCTTGTTGCGAGCCTCAGCCTTGCGGATGTTCACAAGAACCTTGTGGTGCTCTTCTGGCAACATGCTCTTCACCAGCTCAAAACTGGTAACGCAGGAGATAATCAGGCACAAACTCAAAGAATAAATGTAGCATACAGAAAATGTTTAGCCGTGTTACACAGTATTACACAATCCACTTTCTTTCTTTTTACTGTATCTACAGTCTGACCAAGAGGTGAAGTATGGTGAATTTAGATCAAATCATAAATGGTACAGACACAACATAATTTTGTGGATTCATGGAACAATCGCATCTTCAGCATTTATCTCTATCTCAGAAGAGCCTTTTAAGGGGAATCAGCTGCGTTAATCTCAACAAACAGCTGGTGCCATTACTGAACAAAGTACCCCTCTGTTCACATTAGCATATGATTAGGTCTTGTTATGATTTCATCCAAACACTAAAATCCATCTGTTTCAGTGAAATATTAGCTCTAAATCAAAAGCAGCAGAGAAATGAATCAACTCTGTTCTTCTGAGAATACAACGCATCACCTGAAAACAATTTCATTATCCAGGCTCCATTTTACATCTCCATCGAAACATACAAAATGTGACTATGTACAAATTTTAATTACTCTCATGCATTCATATGCAATCATTTTGTGTATTCTTTGCTGGAGTGCATGATTTGAGTGCATTGTTTTGAGTTAAATTACGATTTTACGCCAGAATAAGTAAAAAGAAATTGTTGAATTGGACATTTTTGATCAGTTTCTCTTCATTCACTGTCATTAGCAATAGAAGTAATGAAGGTACAGTAGCCAGGATGTTGTTGTAGTTTCAATCCAGATAGCAAATTTCCTAGCATTAATGCGCTGAGGCGTATCCTGTGTGTGCTCACAACACTTACCCAAACTTTCTGATGAACTTAGTGAAGATGTTCTTCAGTTTTGTTCTGAAGTGCCTCCTCACATCATCCTTTATGTTCCCAATGCCCTCCATCTGAACATTAGAGAAAGACAGAAATCTTCAAATGAGGGCAAAAAATGTCTTTAATATTCAAGTTCTAGTATCCAGAATGAAGAATACATACCATGACGGTGACATGGGAGGCCAGTGTCTTCGGGTCCATGATGAAGAGAATGACCTTGATGAAACCTAAGGCGGCTTTGACGATCTCTCTGGTACGAGATGAAAGCAGCAGACAAATGTTGTGTAGTAGCTGCTCCATGGTGGCAACCTCTATAGAATCTGGGAAAGAAAAATCTTCTGATTGAGACAACTCCACAAATACAGGCATTCAAAGCACCTACAGGAAACAGCTGAAAGGCAACAGACCTACCTTTATACTGAAACACTAGTCGAGTTAGTGCCAACACTGTGCAGGTGATCATGGTGACGGAGCCTGTGAGTCCAGCATACGTCAACAACAAATACTGCTCCATGGCATCTGGTTCAGGGACAGATACTCAATTAGTATTTTAGGCCTTTGCAGTCCGTTTACTGTCCACATACACGAAAAACAGAATGAACGAGGGTTACCTTTCTTGTTCCCATAGAAGCGGACAAAGGCGTTTCCTATTTCTACCAGCAGACTGAAGGCGCTATTACGAGCTCCAACAGACACCTCCTTGGTGCATATGATCACCTGAAAGACGAAACAATCCTCATGAAAATGATGCACAGTAGTACTGCTCTGTTTGTGTATTTGCCAGCTCTCAACTGTGTGTGTACCTCTGGCAACAGCGCAATAATGAAGTCTTTGTGGTCTTCATTGAGCCTTTTCACGATGTGCATCAGACACTTGAGTCTTGGCTGAGAAAAAGTAACATAACAAGAATGATACAATCAGACAGCACTATAAATCAACATGCACAGTATAATTTAATGTCTGGATTAGTGCCTTAGATTCTCTCTATCAAGAAAGTCTCACCCTCTTTGCTGGTGAAGATGCAGCTTTCAGAGTCTCAAGCAGGACAACTTTGAGTGTTTCCAAATTGGTCACAACAAACGATTTACACTCTTCTCTCTCTCCTCCGCACATCTCCTCCAGCACACGGTATGCCTTCTTCTGCATGCCTTGCTCCTTTGTCTGAAATTGAATAGACCAACAGTGAGTTGAAAAATATATATACTTAGATTCAGTAGGACTAAATTCTGCATACAGATTACGTTTCTTACCTCCAAATAAGGCCTAATCAGCTCGAAGGTTTTAGTCATGGTAACCTTATCTACAAAGGGAGCCATGGCAACCACAAGGTCCATCATTGCCAGCCTGAGAAGAAGAGAAAGGCAACACAAAAACACAGAGGAATAAGTAGATAGCTTTTTACACTATTCTAAAATGTATAACTGAAAGGTTAGACATAACTCTGTAACAGTAAATCCATGTTCATGTCCTACCGTGTGAACTCAGTGGTGTCTGGGCTGCTCAGTGTGTCTATGGCTTTTTGCAGAAAAGTGCAGATCATCTGAGGATGATTGTTTTGATTAGTGACACATCGGTACAATAAATAAAAAATGATTGCTTCAAACACAACTGACCTGTGTTTCAGTGACAGTTAGGTAGACCCTTATGGTGTCTAGCACAGCCATCCTGTATGTGCCAGATTCTCCAGCTGCAGGCTGCTGGCTGTACACATTGAAAAGGATGGGCAAGAAGTTCTTAGAGAAGCGTCCCACTTCTGCCTTTTCTTCTTCTGCAGACACAAAGCAGACACAAATGCTTTGATTCCTGCAGGCGTTTGTATGTGCCATCTCTCTATTTGAACGTGCATGTCTTTTTACCTGTGGAGCTCTTGTTGATTATGGTGCGTAAAGCTTGGCACACTGTGAGTCTCAGGTCTGGCTGTTCATTAATAGCCATGCCAAGTGTGCGGGCAAGGCCTTTAAAGGAGGCCAGCAGATCCACAGGACACGTACAAAAGCCAGGGAGCATTGTCCAAATCTGAGTAGAGAAAAAAAAACACAGACATGTACATTTAATAACCCATTTGCTGCATCTCTTTACTTAGTAGATTATTAAATAAATCTGCTGATCTACCTGAAGTTGTAAAGTCTGGTAAACTTTGGCCTCCAGTTTCTGTCCTGCTTGCTCCAACTGTTCAGCTACAACCAAAGAAAGAGTTGTGAGAAAAAGAATCACCATCCCAGTAATCATTAAGAGGAACACCTCACACTTTAATTACCTCTCTGTTTGAGTGTAGACGCCAGAGGAAGGAAATAAGAAACAAAAAAAGCAAGGTGAGTGTTCTTCACATGATCCCGTATGACTGGGATCAGCCAGCTTCTTGGGAACTCCAAATCATCCCTGATGAAATAACACACAACAAAAAAGCTGTTAAATTACAACAATGACAAGAAGGCTGCACCACACGTGTCTTTGTATGTAACCTTACTCATATCCGGTGATGTTGAGTGGCACGGCACCTAGGACAACTTCAGGCCCCATGCTTTCTACAGCTCCTCCAACAGCCAGGTCCAACTCACCACTGAAAGGGAACTGAGGAGTGGAGCGCAGGTCTGCCAGAGACTGCAGGGACTGTCCAGAATACAACAAGAGTTAGACAAGACTTAGACATAGGTTTAGATTTTTTACTCGCATTGTGATCTACACTGTTTTGTGATTATACCTTAGTCATAACAGGGTGAGCCTGTTTCCCTGCAACTCGATAGAAGCAACCCAAGATTTGCAGCACAAATGGCCACGAGGCATGGAAGCGATAAGACAACCCTTCTTCTATGATTCTGGAACACACATGACATTTTCAAGATAAGCGTTTACATGTAGTCTCTACCAAGATAAGGGATGGACTGAGAATAGTTCGGAGAACTTACCGAAACATTTTGCAGACGTAGGAGGGATTTCCTGCAGAGGCTGTGGCACTGATCATACCCATTTCTTCCATGCGGGGGCCAACACATTCAGTCAGCAAAGTCTGAAAAAGTTATATCATAAATAAGTCATCAACTGTTACCCTGCACACACTGCAAAAAAATTAAACTGACCCAGAAGGTTTCTTTACCTTTAGTGTGGTGGTTGCTGCAGACACCACCTGTGTGTGAGGTGACAAAAGGCAGGACATGGCAGCAGAAAAAAGACGAGGGAGGTGACCCAAACTCAGAGAACTCTGCAAACTTTTCAAAGACACACAAACTGTTGACAAACAGACAAGAAAATACACTGCCCACCCCAAAAAAAAAGTCACCACCTAGATTTAACTAAGCTGTTTCAGAAGGGTCAAATTATTGACATGCATCAAGCAAAGAATTGATCAAAGGAGATTGTTGAAACTACTAAAACTGGGTTAAAGAACTGTCCAATGTTCCAGAGTGATGGGTGAAGTGATGCACCCATCATGCCTAGTGGCTACTGTACAAGCGTGTGGGGGCAGTGCTATGACCTGGGGTTGCTGAAGTTGGTCTGGTCTAGGTTCAGCAGCGTAATGTGTCCAATGAATGAGGTCAGCTGACTACCTGACTATACTGAATGACCAGGTTATTCCATCATTGAATTTTTTATTCCCTGATGTCACAGGCATATTCCAAGATGACCATGTCAGGATTCATGGGGCTAAAATTGCGACAGAGTGGTTCAGGGAGCACGGACACATCATTTTCACACATGGTTTGGCCTCCACAGAGTCCAGACTTTAACCCCATTGAAAATCTTTGGGATGTGCTGGAGAAGACTTTGTGCAGCGGTGCGACTCTCCCATCATCAATACAAGATCTTGGCAAAATATTTATGCAACTCTGGGCGTGAATAAAAGTTGTGACATTGCAGAAGCTTATTAAAGCGATGCCATTACGGCGGTAATGAAAGCTATAGGTGGTCCAACAACATATTAGAGTATGTAACAGCATGCCGACAAGAAAACATGTGTTCTACTGTTGTAACAAAACACAGCTTATTACCTTGCCAAATGAACATGTGCTTTCTCCATGACAGTGAGCCAGGCCAGCATAGGCTGCAAGTCATTCTCACTGGGCAGGTAGTCATAAAGAGCCTGAGGATGGTAAGCAGTAAGTTTCCACACTGTGTTTTTCATTACAATTATAGAAAATTAGTTTTCTTTGTATTTTCTCACCGTGATTATCTGTGCATTGAGTTCTGGCGAGAGGGTTGAAGCATTGGGTTTCCCACTGAATAGCCTATGGAAGGCCTGCATGGCACTTGCTGTCACCAGCTACAACCAGACACACATAAGGCATATTAAACATTACATCCGAGTGTCCTTGAAGACAAACAGAGGGTATATGGCTGCATCTATGAACGTTTCTGTGTTCTCACCACATGGCTGAGTGTCATCACTCGCAGTAAAGTCTCACAACAGGACTTGACAGCTCCCAGAGGAAATGTCCCCATCAACTCTTTAAGGAGACCGAGGATATGAAGTGTGGTTGTGTCCTCTTTGCTACCTGGGGGGACAAAACAGACATGAAATACAACTTTCTGGACAACTACAGAATTACAAACTATTTAGATACAATGACAGTAAGGACAATGACTGTTTGCATCTGTAAGTTATGTCTGTGACCATGCTGATTTACCTCCCGCCTGCTCCATTTCTTTGATGCAGAACTTGGCTGTGGTCACTGCAGCAGGGTGATGGGTTGGAGCATTGTCTGCAAACAAGAAGTCACTACCTCTAAGAATGGAGCAAACACCTTGCTGTGCTGCTTTACGGACCTAAGAGGAAAAAAAAAAAACAAAAAAAAAACAACATAAAATTAGAATAACATACATGGTTAATTTTACCATCTCATTCCATGTAGAATTCAAATTCATTCTAATGCTTCGGAAACCATTACTGGCAGCCTGGTGAGACATACCTTAGGCTTGTTGTGCACTGTGAAGCTGAGCAGTCCATGGAAAGCCTGTAGAGTGGAGGGGTAAGTCCAGACAGATGCATCCTGTTTCCTCAACAAAGTAGCTAGGCATGACAGGATCTATAGACAGAAATAAATCAATGTTTGGTGCAGTTTTTGTCAATAAACAACTCAGAGACAAAAAAAGGAAAAAAAATTTAAAAAAAAAAGAGATAATGCTGCTTACCCATCTAAGAGCTGAGGCAGTCTCAGACATTGCCTGCTTAAACATGACTTCCATCAGAGCCTTAGTGGTGTCTGAGAACTTAGACATGAGCACTGGAGCAGGAACCCTAGGGTAAACACATTTCCAGTCATATCTAATTAGCTTTGAATGATGAATGGTGGTTTTTGTCTTGGAGAAAAAAGGGTGATTAAGCCCTACCGTTTCATGACAAGGTTGAGGAGGTACGCCACTGCAGCCTGGGACTCTGCTGAATCCACAACTTCCAGGGTGGTCATCTATAAAAAGCACAGACACAAAACACAACACCCACATTTTCAAAAAAAAAAAACAATAGTCATTTAGGAATGTTTTAGTGGACATACTTATAAAGGCTGCACTCACCAAAGCAGCAAAGTACTCTGTTTCAGTCTCCTTCCCTCCTTGACCACGAATCACCTCAGTAACAGCTGCCAACACTGCACAGATCTATGAGACACACCAGGAGACCATGTTACAGCTACAGGACTCCTCATCTTCAATTAGTTTCTCTTGCATCAATTCCTAGAGAATTCAATGCTACAGTATATTTGTTCTAATGTAGAAGGACAATTTAGCCACACCAAAAAACAAGAAACATAAATGAAGTGTATGAAGTTAGGGCTATAAATAATAAACTGACCTCTTTGTGAGCAGCTGAATTGGACTCCCAAAAGCGTTGCACCTTTCTGAAGGTCAGGTTGGAGCAGTCTGACAGGCCGCTGAGGAAGGTTCCCGAGGTTCTTTCTGATATCGCCTCATCCAGCTCCTCTTCCATACAGGTATCTTTACGGCCACCTGTGCTGAGCTCCAGCGGACCTGTCTGTAGTTCATTGTGTAGCTTAAGGGCATCAACCGTAAGATCACTCTTTCCTGTGAGGAAAAACAAAATTGTAAATTTCGGTATCACAGCCATAAACAAACACATGAAAGACAGGCATGAGACAACTGGAGTGTCTTAAATTAACAATACATGACTTGACATGATACTGGATATTTTTGGCTCTACTGGTCTATACAATTGAAAAAAATGAAAAAATAAGGCTGTGTGCTTACTTGCAGCTTTAAGAGTGTAAAAACTATTGTTACACTTATAATTTTCAGTTTAGGGGGGTAATAAGTGTAGATCAATTTATATAAATGCTAATTTAAAAAGACAATTTAGGGTTAAAAATAACTTTGATCCAGCTACACATGTGATATCTAGGTCTTATTTACTTCCAGCAGTCAATAACTAACATTTAATCACAATCAAATAAAAACAATGATGATATAATTATTATATTACTTTTGATACAATGAAATTGGAGGAGGATTAATCCACAAGGATGTAATTCCTACAATGGTCACCAAATGTGTGAATGTAAACACCCTGAAATTAAACTAACGATACAGTTGAAAGTTCAAATAATTATAAGAAATGCTATTTTTGAGACATCAACACTAATAAACAATAATGTTAAGTGTGACTCTGGCTCACACTGCCATAAACACACTAACGTTAACTTAATGACTAATAATGTAAACTTAAATTGACTGCAAATCATGTTACTTCAGCTGTCCACCCAGAAAGATCTAAAAGATAGCAGTTACATTTCCTGCTGACAACTTTATCAATATTGCTTTTAAACATTTATTAACTATGTTTAGACTGTCCCAGCTAAATAGCTAACGCTGGCTAATATTAGCACTACCCAGAGACCCACGTGTTGTGGGAAGCTTACCGGTGGGTCGGCTGAAGAAGCGGCTTTTAGCAGCCTGCCGAAAACGACTAGTCTGCGGGTTTGAGTCGCTACTGTGTCCCTTCTTCCACCGTTTGAGTTTGGACCCTGTCCCAGACCGAAGTTTCCCCGATTTCACCATTTTCGGGGCTAAAGCTAATCACGTTAGCCCTGACTGTCTGCGCAGCTCCAGGTGACGCTGTCGCTGGGTAATTGACGTCATGTGTGTCTTCACGTGTCTGTCCTGTCCTTGTTGTTGTTTTACCAGTAGATGGCGCTGTCCTGCACAAAACAACATAAACAACACAGTTCCTACTGAGATTATACACTGCCCGTCCTAACAAAAGTCACACGCGCCAATGTTTTGTTGGACCACCTTTAGCTTTAATTACGGCACTTGTTCTCTGTGGCATCGTTTCAATAAGTTTCCACAATGTCAAAACATTTATTACCCTCCTGCGTTGCATTCATTTTTCACCAAGTACAAAGTCTTCTCCAGCACATCCCAAAGATTTTCAATGGGGTTAAAGTCTGGACTCTGTTGTGGCCAATCCATGTGAAAGTGATGTGCCATGCTCCCTGAACCACTCTTGTCTCAATTTTAGCCCCATGAATCCTGACATGGTCATCTTGGACCATCTTGGGAAGGAAAAATCCAATGATGGAATAACCTGCTCATTCAGTATATTCAGGTAGTCAGCTGACCTCATTCATTGTACACATTATGCTGCTGAACCTAGACCAGACCAACTGCAGCAACCCCAGGTCATAGCACTGCCCCCACACCCTTGTACAGTAGCCACTAGGCATGATGGGTGCATCACTTCACCCATCACTCTGGAACAGGGTAAATTTGGTCTAATCAGACCACATGATCTTTCATGTTTCAACAGTCTCCTTAGATGTTTTTCCATGCAGTAATTATCTAGTGGGAGGCTCTATCCTGTTTGGTTAGTTAAATCAAGGTGGTGGCTTTTTTTTTTTTGGACAGGCAGTTATTATTGTTCTACATGACAACTGCTCATACATTACTAAGCAATAGTTGTTAGGGTTAGGAAATCTAGTAAAAAATCTAGTAAGAATACTTTTAGTTGAGTTTCTGCTGTTTTCAAGGTCAAGAATGAACATTGAGAATGGCTTTAAATGTACAATATTTATTGATAAGTTATTGAAGTACGTTAAGCATCTTATTACATTAAACTACAGCATCTTGTTTGGAGTGGTGAAATAAAAAAAAATCTTCTCATTCATCATTCCTACCTTTTAGAAAAGTCCTTTCATTACATTCTGTGTATTTACCATGAATATACAACTGTGACTTGAAAATGTAGTGTGCACAGTTACACGACCAAACAACATGTATGGAACTGATTTTTCTGCCGTACCTATCCTACAGCTCAAATCCCATGATAGTTATCTAAAAAAAGAGAGAGGAAAAATGCATCTTCTTATACAGATCCCCAGGGGAACCATCAGTAAGCACAAGTACAGACACACACAACAAGAAGGGTAACCCATGTAAACAACAGAGCTGTGAGTTGATGTTCACACAGACAGACAGACAATAGGATGTGCATCTTAGGGATGTGCAACGCTATTTTTAATCTAAAGTGTTTTAGTGCTTTTCAAGATTCTTACTTCGTTTGGGCAAAGGAAAAAAATACAAAAAGGAGCAATATAAAAGCAATAAATTCTTATATAAAAATGTACACAAAATTCCACTGCAGTACCAAAAATGCCTTCATGCCCTGCTCATATTACTGCACTCCTCTCTGGCACGTCCTTTTCTTTACTTCATAGCCCTCTGTCTCATTCCTCAGTTAGTTATGACTGAAGGGTTTATATTGACAATCACTTGAACCACAAAGTCCTTCTGGATCTTGGTATCTTGCAGACGAGTTTTGTCAGTCAGAAGTTTCCCAGAAAAGAACCACCTCTGGCGGATTACGTCTATGTCTTCCTGTTCTTCCAGCTGTTTCTTTAACTCAGAGATGGAGTCAGCCATGCTGGCTGTCAGACGCACATCTTTTCCTAAGAAGATGAGAAGGAAGAGACAGAGCTGACACGGATTCCTGAACAAGCTGTGAGACACTATAAAGCTAAAATAGGTGTCCAGAAACAAAATGCAAGGATACAAAAATTATGTTCTTATTTTGGATTTTAATGTGATATTATATATTTATTATAGGCCATGCTGGGTGCTTCTTACCTGTTGACAATCGCACCCGCAGCTGGAACTCTTGTCTGCATGGAGTGGGCTGAGATGGCTTTTGTGTGGATTCAGAAACCTTGTTCTCACTGGATGTTTCAGAGATGAGGTTGACAGGCGGAGCTAAAGTGTACGCTGGGAGCTGGTAGCGGTTTCCCAATTCATCATAACTCTCTGTGAGAGAGCCTGCAGAGGAAGAAATGACCTAGATAAACCATCACTTTCCAAAAGGTTATTAGTAACAGCAACCAAGTTTTACCCTGAGATGATTTCTTACTTCTCCATTCCCAACTACTGTCAATAAACCAGGGAACTATAAGGTCATTACATTTATAGTACATTATATTTACATACATCATATTTACATCAACAAAACCTGTGTCATTGTACCAGTAAAATGGTTAAAAGTAAAAATACACCTGTGCTGCTACACTTTGTTGTTTCCATATATCAACACTGTCATAGCTTTCTGTGCACCAATCCATTCACAGTGGTCACGCAGCACTGCGACTATTATGTAACTATTACAGCTGTAATCTCTGAACAACTCATGCATGGGATTCTGCAAACTGTCCTTTGACATTTTGAGAATTATTACAGTGAGTTATGTATTTGTGCTGGACGTTCCTGGACATTTACAGCTTACAATTTATTGCTGGATAAAGCACATCTCAAAATCTGAGAGGGCACGTGGCTGTGAGTGGTTTCATACCATGTGGCAAAGTAATGCAGGCTCCGTCCACTATAGCTTGTGCTAGCTCCAGGTCATTGCACTCTGCAGCCAAAGCTGCTGCTCTTAGTGCATCCCAGATCTCTTTCCGTCCATCAAAGGCTGGGGCTGTATCCCAAAACTCATCCCTCTTGCTCCTTAGCTGGCCCTCTGTCATCGGGTACTCACTTTTCCATTTTGGACGCTCTTTCTTTAGTGGCTCATTACGTCCTAAGAAAAGAAAGCAGTGTTCAATGTAATTTCTGAACAAATAACATTTAAATGATTGACATCTAGTATTTGAGTATGATTACTGTCAAATAATATAAATAAAAATACTTCTCAAAATGATATAAAGAGTGAATTTGAAGAGGACACATTAAAAAGTTACAATTCAGGTAACTGAAACCTTGATTAATGAAAAGGTGTCGTTCACCTTTGCCTATTTACACTGCACTTTAAAACGCCAATGTAAAGGAGCTTCAGTGTGTGTTTTACACAGGTAACCGGCACCCAGGCTTTAGCAGTGTGACGTTTAATGACATATAACAAGCATGCTGAATATACGTTGCCTTCAAAACATGTGAATGAAAAAGGTTTGCACATTTTCGGCAGTTGATGCAGTACAACATGATCATGAGTTAATGGATAAAGTTTGAGTTGAAGTAACGCTGGTTTGGTACCTTTATATTCAGCACCACGAGGCGCTGTGAAGCCCCCTTGAAGTGTAAAAGAGGCTTAATTTTAACAGTTAATAAAACTGTTTAACAAATGCATCCTGCAGGTCTTTCCACTTGTACAATATAGCTACTACTACTACACCAAGAAAGTCCATTTGATTCACAGAGGGATGAAAATCAAAGTGATTATTTATAGTGCAGCGGATTATTGCAGTGGCGAGAAACACATACATGTGCACTTACAGACACTCACACACAAGTACACACTACTGGATTATAGGCAGTAATCAGTTTCCACATAACAGGATTTATCTGCCCCTATCCCAAACGGCATTGGTTGGACAGATGAGCACTCTGGCCAGAAACACACAAGTCTACTACAGCAAGCACACACAGAAACACAAACATAAACCCACTACAATTCAGCTGTCACTTACATTTTTGCAAATTTTAGCAAAGAGCAAAAAAAGAAACCTCTTATTTAGAAAAGTATTCAGACCCTTGATTCAATACTTTATAGAAGCTGCCCGGCTTCTTGTTTAAGATAATCCAGGTGTGCAAAGTCTCTAAACTCGGCAGGTATGGAGTTTAAGTCTGTGCTTTGCTTAAGGTATTTGTCCCAGAATCATTCCAGTCGTGTTGAAACATGAACAGATGTCCCACTCTCACCTTGCAGTACATGTACAGCCAGTAGCTTGTTTTCTTAAAGGACCTAAAAATGGTAATTTGATCCATTTAAATAAACACAGTGAAGTAAACAGGGTCAACAACTTTTGGAGCTGCTGTTTCTGAATTGGTGTGTAAAAACAATTGTTTGTCCACAATTTAAACATAATATAATTTATATTTTATGCATTAGCAGTAAAGGACGTTTATCAATGCATGGTTCTAATATGAAGTCATCTTTTATTATTTTAACTATAATACTTGCAATCGAGGGTTTCTAATATTATCATATTAATGAATGCACTATTCTTCCTATTCTGGTTCTTCTGAACAAACATTGGCTTTATTCTTCTTGTCTTCTTTTGTTATTGTGGACACACAGATGAGTACACTGGCATAGCAGTCAAACAAATGTAAATCATGGTTGTCTGAGATCCTAACAAGGAGCCTGACTCACAGAAAGAGAGAGAGAGATAAAGAGAAAGAGAGAGAGAGAGAGAGGTAATGTTAAGCTGCACAGATGTGTTGTGATGAGAAATTAATTCAAGACATGTGCTGACAACAGCTAGAGGAGAAACAAACATAAAACACGTTCAGGAATAATGTGAGGCCAACACTTGAAGCTTCAGTTCAGGTGGGTCATGAACGAAGTCACACTAAACAAAACACGATAAGACACGTGACTAGATTTCTTTCTAGTTTTCCATACTGTAACAAAACATTACTGCAGAGATCTTTATGGTATGTACGCTGTAGCATGTCAGTGAGCCTGACTGTTGTGGATTGTGAGTGTACAAAGAGATCAGCTATGACAGCGTTTCCTCAGCTGTAAGCCCAGGTACCTAGAATCTAAGCTTAGCTGTTTCAGATGAAGTCAGACAGTTTTTGTTTTCTTATGACTTCTTTGTAGAAAGAAGAACTACTACTACAACTAAAGCTCTGTCATAAAAGGAATTCAAGAAATTGATATGTATACATGAAAGTGTTATTTTCAGTATCATTTAGTTATGTTATTTACTACTTACTATAGTAGTAGTAGTTCTCGTAATATTCTTAATAATAATATATATATATATATATATATATATATATATATATATATATATATAATATTTAGAAATGCTGTACAAAACAATGTTTGTTTTTCTTGCATCTTTATTCTCTTACCTTCATGTTGCTTCTACTTGTTCTGATAAGTAGAAGCAGCCTATTGACAGCTGAGCTATGGTTTCAAATATTTAACTAATAAACACTGATTAATGCATACCCCATAAACAACATGAATTTCAGTGCAACAATAAAAGCGTCAACAGCACAGACAACCTTTAACTCAACGCAAAGATAATCTGTGGCACAACAAAGCCGACAAACCTGAGGACAAAAAACATAAAAGCTTTTTTTTCATCCCAGACAGAAATCTATACTTACTCTTTAGTAAGATCCTAAGGGGTGTATTTGGAGCATGATAGTAGCTGAATTCTCTGGAGTTAGGTACTCCCATAGCCGTTTGTTTTTCTCTGATGAGTCCAACTACTACACATCAACAGTCCGCAATAATGAGCTACAGAGAGCGACCAAGAGGAAGAGGAGAGCCCCTGCTGTGCCCAAACAGCTTTTCTGCAACACGGCACCTGATGTAGTTTGCCGCAATATGCAGACTAAGATTGAGAGCTCAGTTCTGACACTTCTCCAGTTGTTTAAAAATGACCGAACTCCCTCCAATTGTATCCCTTCTAATAACAAACACTACGAGCCCAAAATACCATAAGATCGGTTCATGGAAGGAGGACCAACAACATGGGCCAAGTAACATGAGTGTCCTAGCCAGAAGGTAGCTTCTTTACACAAGAGGCTTAATCCTATCATCTCTATTTAGAGACAGGATAGAAATACCCAAAGGCAACGCGCTAAACCTATTAACAGACAATAAACCCTTGTCAGGCTATTACAGTCTGTTTGATGGAGCAGCTACTGTACTTGTGTGAATCACCTGAAAACTTTGTTTTTCTCCATAAAAGCTTTGTTATTGATATGCTGGAAATCGGTCTATCAGATGCTGCATCCCAAAAACCAAGAATGGTCTCTAAAAGCAGCCACTGAGTCCTGTGACATTGACAGTGTTGTGAGAGGTCTTTTCTTTTTTTACACCATAGCATTCTGCATATAAATATGTTTTATAGCAAGTCAACAAATCTCCACCAAGTAGGTCAAACTCTAATACGCAAACTCCCTCTGCAAGTTAGTGCTGCTGCTTTATACATAATGCATAACAATCCAGTCGAGTGCACAGCAGCTTTTTTAGCAAGGAAAGGACTGAACAATGTGCACTGTATTTAAAACGCTGCCCTAATAGGGCAGGTCCTCAGCACAGATTAGACACATGACTAAGCCATGACGTCTGAAACCTCTGACACCAGCAAGCTTTCAGACTTATAAAGACATGCAGCAGAGGTGCTGCTGGAAATAATCCTGAATTTTAACATGCATGTGTTGTTAAGGCAGAGTCTTATATTCCACCTGTCTATAAGTATTTTAATATGCTGTCACAGTTTTCCTGTGTGGGTTAAGAACATGGTGTCTTAAGCTTCTGCTGTGTATTTTCAATACATAGTATATTTAATAACATATGTGCTTTTTTAAACATCTGAAAAGATGCAGCCCAACATGTTACTGATTCTCACCTCCACGTTTTTTGCTTCTTGTCGAGCTTCGGGCACTCCCTTGTCCATCGGTCCTGCTCCTCCCCACACAGCCTCCCATCACTGTCCCTACATTTCACACCAAGGAGAGAAAGTCTATCATGTTTGTCACATATCCAAATATTAAAGCTTTAAATTTGAATATTTTCATTCATACTGCATAAACAAACGATTAACAGTGGTGTAAAAATCGGTGCCTTATATGAGTAGCATCATCAGTGAATAATGACAGCTCAGCACTCCGTGTTCTTGTGAGGTCAGACCAGCTTCGATGTTTACGTCACGTGTACCGCCAGCTGACGGGGACACGCCACCCTTCCTCTGATTTTCAACTCACATATTTGCAGTACAACAATGTAAGTTGTCTGTTTAACAGTAATAAATCCTGTCTATTTGGAATTTATTGCAATGATTAATAATAATTCCTGTGAGATTTGATTAAATCACTATATTTTATCGTTATTAATAAAACAATACGCTGAGTCTCTTTGCCTACCGGAAATCCAGTCTGCTAAATTATGCATTCGTCTGCAATTTGCCTGCCACATCCGAAGTCACTTCCAAGTGAAGTTATCACTGAATCCTGATGCGACGATCAGCAGAATCAGCGAATCAGCAGCCTGACGGACAAACTGGGGACAGTGTGTCTGTGCAGGGCTGGAGATGAGTTTGGCCCTGCAGAGCCTCCAGAAAGTCCCAGAAGCTGCTAAAAGAAACTGCAATCAATATCTGTATTCCCACCGATTCATAGTGAATGGAGCTCACCCGCACAATCCGTTTGCGCCGACCTAACATTAAATCCTTATCAGTCGGCACGCATGCGCACGTAAGACTGATTTCTCCAGCCTGCGTCACGCTCAAAAGAATAAGAGGAGAAACTGAGAAATGACTCCTTCAGAATAATAGACCGCTGCCATCTGAAAACAAGTTCAGTGGACATGAAAAACCAGTAGGATTTCAGAATAATCAGTGTCTTGTAAAAGAAAGGCAAAGACTTACACTTCCATTATAAGAAAACAATAAAAAGGTGTGGAAACAGATACAATGAAAAATACAAATATGATATCTTAAACTCTATTTCTTTATCTTGCCTATTTATAATAAACTATCAACTTTAATTTTGATTCGATTTTGTTAGTCTGGCAACAAGGTAATCTAGTCAAATTCCTCTGATAGTTGCATACACATTTATAAGGTGATAACAGTATAAAAAGTATGAAACATAACCTGAGGTGTCTTATTCCTCATATTTTAGAGGGCTGTAGTATTCATTGTTTCTTTTTTTCAGTAAAGTCACTATGTAATTATTGTAACCTGTCAAATGTGCTCCGGTGAGCATGGATGACTAAAGAACTCATAATGAAGGTTTGAGCGTTTCTCCAGCACACAGGTTATGCTTAGTCAAACCCACAGTCATTACTGTATAAATCAGTTTCACTCTAGTAAATAGCCAGCTATTATTATGATTATGATTATTATTAATTGTCATAGGCCTCAGAACATAGTGTACAGTGGACCAAACTTGATATGTTGTTTGGATGAATTATTTCCGTGCATGTGTGTCTGTAGTGGTTTTCAGTAGTGACAGAGTAAAAGAGGGTTAGAGTCTGAAATCTGTTATTATTGCTAAACCTCAGGTCTCTTTATCACCTCTTTCTTTGATAATACCATTTCTACCAAACAACATTAGCACTAAGCAGCTCATCAAATGCACTAATCAGAAAATAATAACATATTTATCTTATTCCTTACTGTTATCAATCAATTCATGCCTGCAAGATTTTGGTCTAATGGCTACTAAGTCATCTGAAAAGGAAACTTTCATATCTTATTTAATATTACTGCATCCCCACTGCAGTGGCTGCTTATTGCTGTTGTAATATATTCAGATCAATCTGAAGATCAAATCTGGCATGTATCACAATTAATCCTCCTCTATGCATGTCCCTGGGCCTGTCTGCGTAAGCAACACTGTGACATAACCCTGTAATTTGTATTTTGTCTGCTCAGTATGCTCTAAATACTTGAGTAAAAATACTACAATAATCTACAGTTATGCAGGAACAGATGCCTACTAGAGTGAAAATATGTCATTTAAAGTTTGCTTTAGACTTTAAATTATAGTGAGTGTAGTAATAATTCGTCTTTACTAAAAACACAATATGACAGTGTACAATTATTTAAACAAGTTATAAAGATTTATTAACCAAACAGGTAAATAAAAAAGATAAATAGCATATTATCATGGTACTGCAGTTCAAACTACATGAGAATATTGGACTGGAGTGTGCAAAAGGGATAGAGAGGTGAAAAGATTGACATAAACCTTCGTGTCCCAAAGCTGTTTTAGTTTTATATATATATTTCTTTTTTATTTTTAGGTCTCTTTTCAATAAAAAGAAAATCTAAATTTTACAAGTACTTCAGTCCAATGATATGTCAGTCAGTACATGTGGCTTGTAAAAAAAACAACCCAAGACTAGCACAATGCTCAGAGTCAAGTAATACCAGTTTCTAAGTAAAACCCAAAGAGCAAACCACCCTTTACACATTGCTTTTTCATTGCTGAAAAATGTAGACCACTGAACCATGACAAATGCCACAGCAAATTTCTGAGGTATCGGAGGTTGATCTGACCCGACTTCATCAGCTGTATAGAGCGACTATGCAAGGATCCTTTAAATCAACCAAATCAAAGGACCAGAGCAGGATGGACACAGCAAAGTCTGTAGAAAAGGGGCTACAAGTAGACTCTGTCATACAGGTATCAAATCCTTTTTAACTGGGAAGACGTCCCACTTCAAACCATCACCGTGTGGGGCGTGGCCAGAGGGAAGGAGAACACGCGTCACCCAGTGACTAAAGACAAAAGACAAAGCAAAATGTGTGGCAGCAAGTCAGCATTGGTCATACATGATGGATTGAATTACTTTGACAAACAAAATCTCTACAAACATCAGAAAAAAAGACACCTTTTCTTCTCCACACCAAAGAAGACTTTCCAGTTATTCAGCTTTCCATAGTTGAATGGATTTTTGTATTCCTGGCAGAGCAGTCAACAAAACATAAAATGAACAGTTAAAACCTTTTAAACATCAGTGCCATTAAACAAAAAAAATGCTTCTTTTAAATGAGGATTTGTGGCTCATCATGAAATAAATCTGCCCTCACATTTCACAACCATGTTTAACTCTTAAATAAAAATGTTTTATTTCTCATTCAATTATCATGCTCAACATGCTCACCTTCCCCCATTTTGCCATTCTCTTGGTTTCTTTGCTGTTAATGTGTCTTTCTATGCTGGTCTCTCCCCTCGATATGAGGACTGCATGCCAAATTGTCAGAGCTCCCAGGGCCACTCCCACTGTGCTGAAAGAACAAAACAGATTTCATCTGATCCACTACCAAGGTGATAAAAAAACAATGTCACAGTTTTACAAGATTTACTGACAGCAGCAGTGAGAAATTTATAGTTTATAGGTAAGAGTTGATATGAATGTTATCAATATAGCCTATTTTTACTCTTAACAGAATGCGATCACAGACTATGTCAAACTAATTGCAAACTTGGTTCTGCCGATTATACTTGACAATGAGGAAGTCTGATTGCTTTTTAAAGACTTAATCATTTATCGCTCCACTATCAGGTTTTTTTTTCTTTTTTTTTTTGCTTTTGGGTATTTCCTTGTACACTGCATTGTTATCCAAAGTTGTTCTACAACACACTTAAACATTAAAGCACATTTAATATGCATGTTGATATGTTTGGCTGTAAGTCACTTTTCCAGTCACTACATAAACTACAATACACTACATACATAATCCTTTGATTAGTTTCGAGTACGGTCTTTGTTAACATTACTTAGCATAATAACACAAGCTAATAATGGTGAAGTATGCATGAAAAGTGATATGAGATGTTATTGTTTACCTGGTTAGAACCCACATGTAGATGATACTCTTATGAATCATCTTGTCCTTAAAGGTGTACGGTGGTGCAGGTGTCTGTTTGGTTTTAAATAAAATGAAAAGAGCAGATGTTTTACAACTATCCGATGACAAACAAAGAGAGACTCCAACATGTTGCTGTGTGTGCATTTTTTTAACAGTACCTGGCCAGGGGGGAGTATCCCTATAAGAAGTCCCATCCCTGTTACTGGTACCCCTGGTTTTTCCACATCCAAATGCTTATACCGCTAATAGATCAGCCCACAAACACAGACCCAAAAGTTGAAGACAGCAACAAGGAAGTGTCAGTACTGAACAGTTACGTCCCGCAGAGAAAGACACCAGACACGCAGAACAAGTAACAGAGTAAAATTGACAAATATTCCAAGCAGACCCACAGGCAGCAGCAGTCTAAAGAAGCGGTTTGAGAATCTTACCTCAAGAGCATTGTATGCCTCTAGGAACAGGTTTCTACCACTGATGCTACAGTAGACACAACCCAGTGTCATGAAGAGGCAGAAGGAAAAGAAGTAACGATGGTTAAGATGGCCCACACAGTTATTTAACCAGGCTGAGATGCTGACATTAAGGACAACCACCAACTCCTCTTATTCACATTATATGATTTTAAAAAAATCATCTAAAATAATTTTTGCATGAAGGATACGACAGTGATGATCCATTTTCAGAATGCATCTAAAAAAGAAAAGGAAAACATTAGATCATTAGCTCTAACATGGACCAGTTTATTTTTCTAGCTTAACACGAGACCACGATATCCAACAGAGTTGTGGAGTCCAGCACCAGATAAGGTTCTTGATAACCAGGCCTTCCCTTCTATTGTTTACCTATAAAGAAAAAATACTGACTCACCTGTTACAGATACCACAGTGGTGTGTTCTTGCTGGTTTGGGAATGATGCATTTCTTGCAGACGGACACAAAAGGGGTGTCATTTTTTTCCTGAAAGAAGGCATTCTCGTTATTTAAGCTCTTATAAAGCTACATTAGGACAGCTCTGTGGTTCTGCAGACTAATAGAGATGATCTCTTACTGTGGGGGAATACCCAGGGGACGTCTTGGCGGCCTTGTAGTAATGGAAAGCAATCATGATGAGGTTCCAGTGTCCATAACAAACGTGCCAAGCAATCCACGCAGGGGAGTACGTGCTGAGGATCAGAGGCAATAGGACCACATACGCTATCACCAAGATGGAGCTGGTCAGTATCACCACTAGACAAACAAACACCTTAGAGACAAAGACAGTGGATACCCATGGGGAGTGTTGTTAAAGAGAAACACTTCAAATCTGTTCTGCTATTAATTAAATGAGAGCACAGACAAACACACACACTCACCACGCCAAACCAGCGGGTGACATAATCCACAGTCCAAAACACAGGTTCAAAGATTGAGTCAAAGACCACATCTGAGTCTGTGAGGGAGTTAAAGTAAAGCGACTGTCCCCAGTAGTCTCATGTAAGCCCATATCTCCTTAATCCACGAAGGCACTCTGGTTCTTCCTCTCCTGGTACATGACCGTAGGCGCACAGAGCGCAGCAGGTGGAGCACTGAGTTGGGACACCACCTCATTCTGCATCTGTAATATGCACACACCTACCAGGAAAGAAAAAAAAACAATTAATTGTACACTTTCACAATCTTTAATTTACAAATTACAATACGTCCATCTACAACAAAAAGGAGCGTCTGTAGAGGTGAAATTAACAAATATGTTCATAAAGTGTAATCTGCTATCTATATATTTCTCAACTCAAACGGTAACTGCTTGTTTTCTCTCATCAATAATCCCAAACCCAAAGCTATCCAGTTCATTCTTAGAAACTGGAAGATATCATCACAACCTGTTTGGCATTGTACCTTAAAAACGACTCGATCCTTCCTGCTCTAATCCGGTGTTATTATTATTATTATTATTATTATTATTATTATTATAAACTTACCATGTGTTGAATTTGAGAGGCAGTCAACGCAGTTTTTCTGGCTGTCAAGTTGTTTAGATAATTCGCCATATCGATCTGTACTAAGTCAAACTTTCACTTGACTTAACTACGATTTAGATGAAGCAACCCGACAGTCGGCTGGTGAATAACGCAGCGACAGAGGAGGTGCGCACACATGGGTTGGCTAGTGTCAAAAGTCTAAATGGACAAAACACTCTTGCTTTGCTGCATTCCGCACAGGGTGGAGACTGGGTGGAGGTTTATTAGGTTAGCTGGCAGCCACTGCACCTGAGGTTGGAGGGGCAGTGGTCTGAGGTGGAGCCGACTTATACAGCAGCAGCATTCAGCTTCACTCCATCAGGGATGTTGTGGATATTCAAAGACCACTGTAAGGCGGTTAGCTTTAGCCCCATGAAGGCCATGACAATTAATGTGACCACAATGCACAATGCTGTGTGGAGTCTAGCAGTATCCTAACGCTCCCAAATCCCCTTTGTTTGTGCACCAAACGCTATTTTCCTTTTCAAATGTCCGCTGCTGTGCGGCGCGGCTCAACATTTGCCTTATTATAGGGAATACTCACGGTTTTAAGGAGGCAAGCAAACTATCGAAACCATTCTTCCCTTCGACATTTGGAGAAGCATTAAAAGAAAAACAGGATTATTGTCACATATTAGCGCAGAAAAGCACGATCTGGGACCTTATGTGACAGTTTCCAATCTGATCCAGATCCGGAGTTAGAGCGCATGCGCTATCACCGAAAGGCATCTTGGTAGACTGAGTCAAGATAGTTCTTCTTCTTCGGTTTTATTCTTCTTCTTTATGGTGTTTATTGGCGTTTGGCAAACAACTTATTGGAGCATTACCGTCACCAAGTGGGAATGAGTGTGGATCAGGATCATGACAAACTCATACTTAAAAAAAGAAAAAAGAAAAAGTAACTAAACTACACTAAACTAAACTAAATTCTCTCTTATGGATTGGTTCTCCTCAGATATGTGAATATATCTAACTATATAACTTATCTCCAGAGCTCCTCTGCAACAATCCATCTAGCTTAAATATCAAATTCCTTTTATGAAGGTTTTGAATTAGTTCCCTACACCCAGTGTTGTATCCAGGACAATCTTTCATTACAAGAGAAAGTGATTCTTCCTGAACACAAAAATCACAATTACTCTTACTGTACCTCCCTTTTTTAAGCAACGTACCGTTTAATCTTGTTTGCCCAAATCTCATTCTGGATATTATTGACTCCTCACTCTTAGTTCTTGCTGTATATCTCTGGTCTCCTACTTTCTTTTGCCACAATCTGCTAGTTTTTCCATCCTCCCATAGTTCCTGCCACATTTCTTTTATCTTTTGCTTAGTTATTGCTCTCATTCTTTTTACTAATTTTTACTGAGGTGTCCAAGTTACTATTTTTATGGCCATCTAATCTGATCTAACTATCCCTACATATCTGTTTTTTAATGCCAACCGGTCACCACTTACTTCATAAGACCTTTATAGATTATTCAATTATTTTGTGAAGGTACACAGACCAAGTGAGTCTTTCATTTTCTAAAAATTTGAAGCGCTTCACCATCTTGAGATTTAACCTTATTAATCTGGACATTAAGATCACTCTTAATTCTCTTCCTTGTAAAAACGTTTTTTTGTTTGTTTGTTTTGTTTTATCCACTTAGAATCTAAAACCCTATTTATGATCAGTTTTCCATTTATTTACTAATGGCATCTTGTAGTTTCCTTACATTAAAATCCACATTTCCTCCTCTTTTCCACATTGCCCCATCATCAGCAAGCAAAGAAAACCCCACTCCATTTCCCACATTTAAGAAAACATCATTTAACACTATGGAAAATAACACATATATGTGTTGGTAACATATATGAGATTCTCAGAACTGACAGGGGTTGTAGTTCTCACACACGGCCTCTTATAAACCACATAGAACAACTTCCAAATAAAGCAATGACGACATCCAACCTGAAGAGGGCAGCAATACGCCATCGCTGCGTTTAGTGTGCCGAAGTAAAGAGGAAGAAGACGTTCGCTCGCCATGTGGCCCATGTGAAGCTGTAGGAAACAAGAAAGTGACTTTCCATCAGAGCTGTGTGCGGTGTCATTAGTCATCATGTCATTTTGTTTTAATTTTGTCGTCCCAGAACAAACAATAAACCCGGACGACGTCGATGGAAATGAATTAGAAATTAAGAAGAAAGACAGTGCTGCTAAATCTGTGAGTATAGTTAGCTCAGTTATTATTTGAGCTGATTACTACTACTAAACAGCTATTGATACACAGGAACGTAGTAGATGGGAGTACAGGAAGTATACAGTAGAAAAAACATTTACAGGAATGGTCAGTGGTGGTGATTCAGTCTGTAATTTAAACGTATTCACATGGTGAACATTGGAATCAGCATATTCAGTATGTAGTGTTGCTGTGGTTGACAGTTCAGTAGGATCTGCTGGCCTTGAGAAAGAACAGAGGTCCCCAAAACACCTGCCAGACAGGAGTTAGTGAACCATAACTTCGGTGAGAGGCATTAATGATGCCATCCACACTGCAAATGTTCCTAATAGAGGGCAGTTGTGTGCCAGTGAAGTGTTGGTCTGTTTTCTTCACCTGCTCCAGGGCTTTGCAGTTTACAGCAGTAAATCACACCTGTGTCCCGGGACACATGCCAGGTAAACTCATGGGAGATGTGAAGTACAAGGAACCCGAAGGTGGATACATGCACTGCTGCAGGCCCATTACTGTAGATGGGTGTGTGTCTCTCATGTGTTGTGGGCCAGGTTTCTACACCTTGCTGCCAGTTGCCAAACCCTGTCCCTGTAGGAGGCTCACCTGGTTACTGGAGTGCATGCAAATCCACTGTCTGATCAGGCCTACTGCCGTTGTGTGGTCTGTACACTTGTTTGCATCTCCACAACTATTTGTGAATTGTTTCTTAAGCCTTAAGACTTGATATAAAGGATTTGTAGGCACCCATACTATAAACACTAGAATAGTGAAGAGATGAGCAGGAGTGAGACTTTAAAGCCTCTTAACTGTTTTTAGTTTGTTTGTCTTTTAATAGTGTTAGTATTTGTATCACAACACACACATTCATTTCTATTGCATTGCAGGATTCAAGGACAACAAGTTACGTTAGGTTAGCATTAAAACACAGAGCGAAACTCTGTAATTATAGTTTAGTAATCAAATGAGAAAGCTCATTCTTCACCCCGTCTACACGATAGACATAAATAAAACAGAAAGGAACTGAGATCACAAAACAAAAAAAACATCTGGTCAATTGATGACATGACTTTATACAATTTCTGTACTGCTTATACAACTACTGTGACACCCATAATAATTTCCTTATAAATATTTTATTTAATACTGAAATATGGAACAAATTAAGAGAGAATTAAATAGTCAACAATCACCTGTCTTCCTGGAAAGTATCATGAGCTGCCTCTTGGAGCACAGAACCAGACCGCAGTAGCACACGCCCTCAGACACACTTTCAACTCATATGCAGATTCTTGAATTGAGTAATTTCCACTGTGTGAATGATTCCATTACAGTTAACAATGAAGAATCTTCTCTCAGGTGTGCATCCGCAAAAGAGCGTAGGTTTGCCATTTCTGTGCCAATGAGCCTTGACGACACAGAAAGGACATGTCAATAAAGAGTCATAGCAAAAATGGAGTTCACACTGACTGTAGACTGAGTTGTTTTTGTTATGTCTGACCTCATTCCAGAGAGGCATGCAACAAACTTGTCAAGCATTTCAATCTAATCCAATCCACGGATGATATTTTTATTTTTTGCATTGTTTTAGGAATAGGTAAATGATATAGCTGATTTCCAGCAGCCTCATGTCTAGGTTAATCATATTTGTTGTAATTTAAGTTCTTGCATCTGCTTCATTGACGTCAAAACAGTGATTTCGTCAGCAGATGTCACATGAGCCGTGTTAACCGAAACTTGGAGTTGTGAAATTATTTTAACTCATTTTCTGTGTATTTATCAAATGTCTCAAGAGGCGTGACCCCTCACCGCTAGTTAGGTTGAATAATAAGAATTTAAAGTATAGACGTAAGTAATCAAGATAAGGTGTAGTACAGCTATAAGGCCTTTTATATATTTTTTTTATTTAGTGTACTAAAACATTGACCAAGTTCATTTTGCACACAAGAATATTTATGATATCCTTTTTTTTATTATTACCTTTTTTATAAACCACCAGCCATGATCACATAAATTAGAAAAATTTACAGTTCTACAGTTACTAGTTATTGTTTACTTATGCCAATACTGTCAACGTGCCTCAAGTCATGTTGTCAACTTGAAACGCATTGTCTGTGCAGCTGTGTATTCATCCGGAGCTATCAGACACACACATAACTGACTAAAAACAGTTGTTCCTGAACCTTGTGTACTGCTTTGTATTTTTCAGACTGAGGACTCTACCAAACCAGCTGAACCAGTAAAAGAGGCCAAAAAGCACCTTCCGCCATCTGACCCACAGTTCCTCCCTATGGATGCTGTCTTTGAAACGGTTACCATTGGAACTCTTCCTCCTCTCCACTTCCTCAATGAGACTGTTTTTGAGAAGACGGCCTCCGAGAGAGACGACGGGGAGAAAATTCTTTCTCGCACCGCGGAGCAGAAGTCTGATCTCATCTCTGGCGTGTACGAGGGAGGGCTTAGGGTGTGGGAGTGCACGTATGACCTTCTAGATCTGATTGAGAAACGCGGAGAGACCTTTGGGGGGAAGGCGGTTTTGGATTTGGGCTGTGGTGCGGGGCTGTTGGGGATATTGGCTTTGAAAAGAGGAGCCAAGCAGGTCCACTTCCAAGATTATAACAGTACTGTTGTTGAACAGCTCACAGTGCCAAATGTAATACTAAACTGCCAAGAGGACGATGAAGTGGACAGTGGGGATCACGAAGAAGGGAGGGCAAAAGGAAAAGTACAGGAGGAAGCTGGTTGTGATAGGAAGGTGAAAGAAAAAGAGAAGCTAAGGGATAGCAACCCACCTCCCAAAAAGAGAGCCTCAGACCCGTCACAGCACCCGTCAGTAGGCAAGTGTTGTTTTTTCTCTGGTGACTGGAGCACATTCCTTGCTTTGGTTTTAAAATCAGATCCACCCCCCAAATACGATATTATATTCACGTCAGAGACTATTTACAACACTGCTTACTATCCTGCTCTACACGAGACCCTCCACAAACTGCTGGCACCAGACGGACTTGTCTACCTCGCCACCAAATCTCATTACTTTGGTGTAGGTGGTGGACTGCACCTGTTTAAGACTTTTGTGGAGCAGAGAGGGGATTTCTCTGTGGATCATCTGTGGGATGGGGAAGAAGGACTTCAGAGGCATGTAGTAGCCCTACGTTTAAAAACAGCAAAGGGCCCCTGAATGAAGACTCTTTTGCTGTGTTAAGAGTTTGGTGATTAAACTTTAATTAAAAAAAACAAAAAAAAAACAGTTGTCTTTCAGTCTTATATATGAAACTTAAGGAGATGAAATGCATGAGAGCAACAGTGGTAAAGTTGTAATCAAGAATGCTGTCTCATCTTCCGTTAGCCCTTTAGTTATCTACACCTTTCTTCACTTCCTATATAGAAATTTGAATATGTCTGCCAGTAACTAAAGTGCGTTTGAAAGGGGCTGTTACAGGTCTTTAGATGCATGGGGAGGAAAGAAAGGAAATGGGCTCAGTGACCTTTGAGAGTGATTTTCCCCAGTGTTCAAACAGCAGCATGAAAGCCAGGCTTGTTTCTGAAGTCCAGCACAAAATGTCAATTGCAACTTATCCCACCAGCCCAAGGATGTAGTTTGAAAGTGGATTCTAGAGTCACTGCACATCAATGGTGTGACTCTATGGGGGTCTCTGTACCTTTCATTCTAGTAATGGCTCCTAGGTTCTCAGTAGTTTTTTTACCTTTACTTAAATTAAGCGCATAATCTGGGTGTTGCAAAGCAAAAGGTCATGACACAATATTATGAGTGTACATCCTGGAAATATGCTCAGATATGCATCCACGTACAAGAAAGGAACTATTCTGTTGTTTTTCCAACTTCATGTGGAATCCCCTTTTCGTCCAGATCAAGGAAATCCACTGAATTAATTTGCCAGGGCTTTTTCTGAGGAAGTATGCACTAGTCCAGACTAGTTTCTTGTTTTTGGGTGTATTAGGCAAAAAGGTTGAGGGAATGACAGGGGTTTTCTACAGGGATACTCAACAATGAAACTGTATGAATAGTAGTTTCTAGCTACATAGCTTATTTTAAAATGGTGGTTTTACCCTGCTGACCCAGTCCCGTCATGTTCATCTGACTGACAGTCAGTACCACATCCCTGTCATGTTTGAATATGACTAGATGGCAAACAAAGTTATTTTAGGAAGTGCCTTATCAAATACACTCACTTGAATAAATGACTCCAGCTACACAAACATTCACATGAATTGATCTCATCCCAAACATGCCTGTGACGCAAGTAGCATACATTGCCGTGCTGATAAATAATATTTAGCAAAGATAAAACTGTTTTCTAGGAAACAATGTCACCAGCTCAAACATGACTGAGCATTTCGACACCCACCATGTGAGGACAGAATTTCCAATTACTTATTATGTCAATATACTGTAGTGTTAAAACACTCTTTCACTCTTGCGCACATACAAGCACCTAACACGCTTTCTGTTTGCATATGCCTAGCTGGCAAGCTTCCACTGTATCCGCTTTGTCATCGTCTCTCATCTCGACAGCTGTTCATGACTTATGGGGGAATTCCTGGTTCCTCGAGTAGACACAGCCTTTCCCCTGCTTACTTTATGGGAACAGGGGGCAGGGCCAGTCAGATGGTTTTCCTCAGAAACTCTTATGTGTTGATTCACTGTGAGGGGGCGTGCTGTTCACTCCCACTGTTTCCTTCTTACTGGGAAGTGACTGTCGGGCTTACCGTACAGAGGGAGTGTATGAAAAACAGATAGCAAGGAGGAGGGAGGCTGATGGGTGATGTGAAAGGTGGTGGTATTTAAGGTTCTCTGCTCTGAATGTCAGTCGGTATGCTGTATCCTTCCTTGGGACTTGGAGGACATGGGAGAACGAGCAGAACATGCAGGTGGACCAGGGGGAGGGATGGCTTACCCCGTGCTCCCTCAGTTTGGACAAGACTTGGTGCTTATTCAATGGCGAAACATATTTTTGTTGAAGTTGGACTGCCGAAGTGTGTTTAAAGCTTGAGTCAAGAGGACAGACCTGGGAGGTCTTTATAAGGAGATGTAAAATCTTTGGTGAATAACTGTGGTAAGTATATAGATGGAAAAGTATTAAACTGGCCAAATTATGATTGATTTGAAAAATACAACTAGACACATTTCTTTGTATATGTCTATAGTAAATACAAGCTACAAATTTTCAACATGTTCAAAAGTTGTGAAATTGTTAGAATGAGGTCAAAAAGAGTTTTTAGAAATACCAACTTCCACATTTTCTGAGCACCAGCAGATTAATACTGTCATATTAGCTTAATCTAGCTGGTCTTTGAATAAGAGCTGTTTAATATAGTAAGGATTTAAGAATGGGCTCATGCCCAAATGAAGGATTTCTTGTCTAGCAACAGGCTGTAGAACCGGTTGTTTCCCAGTCTAACTGCCGGAAAGATAGGAGTTTCCTGTACATGTTCAGGTGTGGCCTTCCTCAGAAAGTTCAATGTACCGTATTGCACGTATCCCAAAAGAATGTTCACACATACTAAATAAACTACTGTGGCTGACGTAGCACAGAGAAATGATCTCATTGTACTGCAACTGTCGACACTGACTCCCGGCTTTGAATGAAGTTTTTTTTTTTTTTTTTTTTTTTTTTTTTTTTTTTTGGTGTTGAAGGAAGAGATCCTGTAATACAATGGCGGTTAGTTAATATCAAACTTACTTTGGAGGGTTCAAAGATACGTCGACCAACTGTTTGTCAGTAATCACAATGTCCCAATGTTCTTTTCCTGGGAGTGTACAGCTATAACTGATGAGTCATTTCATGCCTTGACCAAAGCACTATCACCATGACCTGATTCAGTGCATCAGCCCAGTGGACAGACTTTCATTTTAGTGGTTGTGAAGCATTTCCAGGAATACTTGGTTGAGAAGATGGTTGGATTCCTCAGATGACCCTGAAACTCATCATTGTCTCCGTCTAAACCGCTGGATTTGATCCATTTAATCATAACTGCACTTTAGAGGTTTGTTTTCCCTTCAGTTTCATTTAGCTTAGATAAAATAGATGTTTTAAATCTATTGTGTTACTGTATAATTCAGAAGCCAACTATTACTGATTGCTGTTCATGGTAATCTTTAATCTCTTCCGCAAAGACCTTTTGCCTAATCAACTGAAAGAAATATTGTTATTATACTAATCATAGTACATATAATTATAGTATACCTCAACATGTTATACATAATATATGTTAAACCAACTGTTGTTTTTTTTAATTCCAACAGTTTTATGATGCTTTATTGGGTTTAGGGTGGTTTACTTTGTTTTCTTTTTTATTCATTTACACATATACAGTAAACTGCAAAAGAGCATTAATAAAAGGACTTGAGTTTTTTCAAATGATTAAGACATGGAAGGATCCAAATCTAGGCTCTGTAAGTGCTCTACTATGAGAACTGAATTCCATAGATGGTGGCATCTTCAGGTGTCATCTATGGGCTCAGTTCTTTTGGCATGGTACTAGTTTGTCAGCCATACTGGAGAACACCAGAGACCACAAGAAGGCATTAATGCATGGCGTATGTGGTGTGTTTTTACTTTTGTTTGTACAAGTGTGAATATTGTTCTTCAAATGAAAACAATTGTTAATGTAAAATTTTATATGACATTACTGAGAGTGAAATGAACAAGTTTCTAAGTTGCCGATTAAAGGTTTTCAAAGTTTATGTGAAGTATTTTTTATTGCTAATAAAGTATATGAAACTCAATTATTTTCCTCTAAGTTATTTAATCTCATTACATTTCACTTGAGTATTCGGAGGTTGCAATGTTTAAGTTATGTAGTTCACAAGAAAAAGTGACATAATTCAACTGTATAAACCCACACATGCAGACACATTTTTTTCCAGCTCGTATTTGAGTTCTAGTTTGTTCAATTGACCTATTGACTGTATGATTAGAAATGACAGCCAGCATTTACAAAATTATGGGAGTGTAACAAATTTCCCAGCTGCATGCAAGTATGAAATACAAAACAGCATGTTGTTTTGTAGACTTTTGAAAGAGAATAAGTCAGTCACATAGATAAAGCACACCAGCAATGATTTAAAACAATTGTTGGTTCAGTTTTTGGTACTGCCCTCAAAGTAATTCTAGGTTTTGTTGTGCACTGTACAAAAGACCCTGCTAATGATTGGTGTTAGCTCCATGGCAGGTGTGAGAAAAATCTCATTTTGTCAAACTCCTTTCTTGTACTGCAGTTTGTGGAAGTAAAGATACAGGGCCTGAAGATTCCATGGTTGTTGAATTGGACAATGTCACAGGAGAAGGTGATAGTAGCTGTATTTTACACCATACTTTATGAGACCCGTGGCTGTGTATAATGTGGGGGCGGCTACTTTTGTACCACAGTAAGTGTTGAGGTATTACTCACCATGAAGCAAGTAACAAAGTCATACGTGTGAGAAAAATAACATGCAACGAGGAAATGTGTAAAGAATGGCTGACACCATCGTGTCTAATAGGCAGGTTTAGTCTGCATGCATTGGGGTTAAAGCAATGACAATGACATGACACGAGGAAAGTAATAAGTTATAAAAATGCCTTATCCCTCAAAGTTCCTCAACAAACTTTGCTGATATCTTATGTTAAATAATGTGTGGTAATTTACGTTATTATTTTTTCAAGTAAATATTTTTATTGTACAAGAAAGAGAGAGAGAGAGAGAGAGGGAGAGGGTATGATATGCAACGAAGGTCTGATGCCATATTTGCCAGATTTGAAACAGAGACGTTGTAATTACATGACATTTCATGTTGGATACATTCAAACTGTAGCCTAAGTGTATTAATACAATGATCAATACATTTGTGGGTGAAAACTAAACTTAAAGTATTCACTGTGGTACATTTTTGGAAAGAAAAGACAAATGGTTGTGCAATAATGAATTAAAGTTAGTTGATAGCTGTGATAGCTATTAAATACAATTATTCAAGCACTTTACTAACTAGAGAGAAGTACAGTTTTAGGTGCTTCACTTTCCATTGTATGCTACCTTGTAGTTTTACCACTAGAAGAAAGGAGAATGACATATTTAACTTTTATCTTGCTTATTATGATTTGTATTGGCCATCACAATCAAATGCAAAATAAACCTCATAAGTCATAAGATAAAAGGCACTTTACTGGCATGTATTCATTTCAACTAAATTTTCAATTGTAATGAAAAAACTAAATCCTATGCATGAGTTTGTAGTAATTACACTGTATAGATGCTGCATAGCATGGCTGTATAATAGCCATGTGTGCAAAGCATTGCTTGGATAATTCAAGTCTGATTTGCAGATGATACTTTCACTCAAGTAAAATATTTACATTTTAGTATACATACTTGAATTTACAGTAAAGAATTGGAATACCACTACAATAGCTGCTCTTTGAAGACCCATTTGGCCCATCCAGGAATCCATCCATCCATCATTTGTCTCCTGAAAAACTTCGAAGCGTCCACCCTGAAATCACATCTTCCTACTCTGTGATTGACAGCGTATCAGCCAATCGTAGCCGTGTAAAAATCCACAAAAACCTAAATCTAAATGGCCATTGGCCAGAAGTGCCTCTTGGCTGTTACGTCACGGTGCCCATCCAACCAATGGTTGGGTAGTGTTTTGTAAAGGATGAGCAACAGGCTGGGCTCCTGCTGAGTGTAGCACAACGAGCGAAGTCAAACCTGTTTATCGTTAGATAACTTTACTATCGTGAAGCTTTTATATGTTAGTTTCCTCTGTTTTTGTGGGAACTAGGGTGCGTAATAGAAGATACTTGCATTCACTTTGATTTTTTCTAAAGAACAAGCTTTGTTCGAGGCCGTGGCATGGATGAGGTACGGCCTACCAGTGGTGCTCAAGCCCACGGGCTGGTGCCGCTGTTTCCTCCGGGACTGCAGGCTATCTACGGGGAATGTCGGCGCCTGTATCCCGAGCAGGCCAACCCGCTTCAAGTTACGGCCATTGTTAAATATTGGTAGGCACTCTATTGTTCCTGTCCTCACACATCTGTATGTAGTAAATTTGGGGAACAACTTTATGTTGTTAGCCAAAGCTAGGCGTTTAGCCAACATTTAGCTTAGCTGCCAAGCTAACGTTGTAGCCAACTTCACCCAGGGTCTAATCAGTAGGTAACTGCAACAATGCTTTGTGCAGTTTAAGCAGTCTTTACCAAACTCGAATAAACTAAACCCTCTAAGGAAAATGTGTGTCACTACTTGTAAGTTATTGTCTCCCACGTAAGCCAGATGTCTGACTAGATAAACTGAAGAGTAACTGCTGTTTATTGGCAATAAAAAGTGGCTGATGTTCTTTATTTGGTCCTTTTCACAGGTTAGGGGGACCAGACCCATTAGATTACATCAGTATGTATAGAAATACAGGCTGTCCAGCTCAAGATATCCAGGAGCATTGGCACTATGTCAGCTTTGGACTGAGTGATCTGTATGGGGATAACAGGGTTCATGAGTAAGTACACTAACTTGCAGTTAGTTGAACTTTAACATGTTCTTGTTTTTTTTTTATTGATTTTTAAATCATCTAAAACTACATCTGTACATAATACACCCCTATAAATGTAGCTAAATATTGTGTTATGATGACCCTCCCATCACTGTATAGGATTTTCACAACCTGCATACATATATATATATATATATGTATATATATATATATATATATATATATATATATATATATATATAAAGAAGAATTTACATTACATTTAGCATTACATTTAGTTATTTGGTGACACTTTCAAAGTGAGCAAATTTCTAAGCCAAGAAGATGAACTAAAAAGTAAAGTGCTCTAGAAAGAGTTGTTTCCATTTCATGGGGTATAAGTGCATTATGGTGGTTTTAAGTGCAGAGAAAGATTTTCTTATAATTTCTGCAAGTACTTCTGCTGGTGTGTGTGTTAGATTCACAGGGCCAGATGGACCCAGTGGATTTGGCTTTGAGCTCACCTTTAGACTCAAAAGAGAGGTGGGAGAGACGGCACCACCAACCTGGCCAGCTGAACTCATGCAAGGCTTGGCTCGCTATGTGTTCCAGTCAGGTAAGAGCACAGGCTATAGAGTAGAGAGAAAGTAGAAGAAAAACAAAGTGGTACCGTAGCTTTGCATTTTGCATGAAGTGCATCAAATTAAAATATCTGAAGGACAAGATAAGCCATTTAATCTTGCAACAGAGGATTCAGAACGCGAATACTATAGTGTTATTTAAAAAACACCAAGCATGTGACATTACAATAATAACTGGCTCTGAAGCAAAGTTTGATGCTTTTCTTAGTTTAGTTTAAATATTAGGTATTAGACTGAACAAGCAGTTTTCTAAAAATGTCTATATCACTTCATGTAAGTTCAGACATTGTAAAAGGAACTGATTAAGAGGGAATGAAAAACATAGTCGGTTGCAGCCTCGCATTCTTTATCTTTCACCTGGAAACGACTTGTCATAGAGGTAATGATTTGTGTTTTTCATTTAGTCGCACTTAGTTAATAGGCTAGTAAATGATTTATCCACACTCATTTTGATAGAACAACTCCCTTTTGGCTGTGGTTGCCATGCTGCCTTTACTTGTCTTTGTAAATGTGAAGAATGTGTTGTTTGTAAAAGTAGCTTGTAATTGCAGTGTTACATGTAAACATTGATGAATAAAGGTTCATTGGTATAATTATTTTAGTGTACATCAATGGTGTATACTCTGGGCAGGAAAATATTGACAGGAAATGTAAAATCCCCTTTCTTTCCCTTGACTGTTATAGTAGGATTGTTTTCACTGTTTTGGTTCTGTATGAATGTGCACTCTGTGCATGCAGGAGAATTGGGTTTATATTGTGCTGCATAGTTCTTAAATTCTTCGGCCGTGTGGATAAGAAGGAAGGATGCATTTAAAAGCCATGGAGTAATAGAAGAAGGCTTTTCTCTCAGACTCCCCTCTTCTTACCACTCTGTCCCTCTCTGTTCTCCAGCTGGGGTCAATTTGCGCGTGGGTGGGCTGGGCCCCTGAGTTAAACGAATGCTGATTCCTGGTTCTCTTTCCCCTTTACTTTTCTGCTGCAGCAAATCTGGACTGGGTGGGTGTTACCTCCCAAGCAGATAGATTCCTCAAATGGAAATGCAGTTTTTATGTTTTTCTTGTCTTCTTGCCACATTTAGGGTTTGATTTCTCTTTCTTTCTCTCACTGTCTGCCACTCTCTAATTGCTCGCATATTCTTGCCAATCAGATCCCCTCTTTTCCTGTTACAGCAACTTCTGTGATTCTCTCCTGTCTGATAAAGTAAGACTACTTCCCAAAAGCAATGTGTTGACTGACTCTCATGACAGAGTACCTTTTCCAGGAAAGTTAAATATGTTGTCATACTGGGAAAAAAATGTCTCCTTTTGTTCTCTCTTCTACAGAAAACACATTTTGTAGTGGCGATCATGTATCATGGCACAATCCCTTAGACAATAGTGAATCTCGTATCCAGCATATGTTGCTTACAGAGGACCCACAGATGCAACCAGTTCAGACACCATTTGGCACTGTGAGCTTTCTCCAGGTGAGCTTAGATACGTGATTTTTTTGTAGTGTAAATATCAAATTATCTTTTTACCTACTAATTGAAAGTCAACAGATGACACATAAAAGAAAAGGCTTTGTAAATTCCAATTAAAAAATGTATTTTACTGTCCAGTAAAATAGGAGATCTTATATTTCCAACAGTATGAGTTTAAGTGAGTAAATTAATTAATTGAACACAGAAGGTACAGCCAGTATTACTGTGATAACATGACCAATTTTCAACATGTTCCACTGTAGTGTCTTCCTTTGCATCAAGTCACACCACTGGAATTATTACATTATAACATTGTTATACAAGATGACTAAACACATTGTGATATTTAGTTACTGTTACACATCAGTAAGGGACATCAGCGCAAACCTCCACAGCCTATTAAGAGGTTGAATAATAGTTTACTTGTCATTGAATGTGCAGAATTAGTTCTTGTCATAATTAATCAAATAAAAGCATCAGCAGTAGTAAGAGGCAGTAACAAGGATGTAGACCACACCCTTTCATGTTGTTCATGTCTTTTGTAGATTGTGGGAGTTTGTACAGAGGAGCTCCAGGCCGCCCAACAGTGGAATGGCCAAGGCATTTTGGAGCTGATGCGTGGCGTGAGAGTGTAAGTAGAAGTGCATATTAGGACAAGCTGACATATGGTGAATATTTTCCCCATGGTAAGGTAAATAGGGAGTGATTTTGAACACATCCAAAGCATTTACATATGTCTCCAAATGATCAGTCACGAAACTGAAAATTTAAATACACTGTGAGCAGCAAGTGAAGAGCAGAGTTACTTGTTTATCTATTAACCTTTTGTGTTTAACTTGGGGTTAATGCTGACATGAACTAATGTTGATGATTGTCCTGTGCACAGAGCTGGTGGCCCCTGGCTAATCACAGACATGAGGAGAGGAGAGACTATTTTTGACATTGACCCACACCTACAAGTAAGGCTGTTTTTAAGTTCTGCACACTCACTAAGTGCAGCCTGTCTGGAGTTTAAGTTTTAATGTTTATAATATAACAGGTGAAACTGGATAAAAGTATTGTGCCTTTCTTACATCTTTGCAGTGCATCTGCCAAAGTCATATTATCCCAAAGGTGTTTGATAAGCTTGTTTAGTTGTACTTTGCAAGCCTAACACCGTCGCTCAAAACATTTTCTTTGCAGATATTACAAGTAAATGTCGGACTTGTTGGTGTAGCAAGCTTGAAAAAAATGTACTTCCATACAGCCAAGCCTTGTCTGTCTCCATGTTGCTTGTGCTTTTGGTGCATGACGTGGCACACGTCGCAAAACATAAAGTTGAAGTCAATAGATCAACCCCAATATAGATCGGCAGCATTTGTGCCAAAATAGATACTAATATTGAATCACTGCCTTCCTGGTTTTAGCAAGGTGTTCAACTTAGTGATCCTTTTGTCCTGGTGCTGAACAGTAATTGCATTAGATCAAGAAGTGTTTCTGTTAATCAGCTTTGCCTGATATACTGTAAATAGAGTGGACTAAATAATTTCAGTATAATGCAGAACACAGTACAAAGTATAGCATCCAAAAGGATCACAATACATTTGTATGAGAGTTACGTCAAGGGTTTGTATTACTCTGCATTATTTGTCACTAGAAGATCAGTGTATAGAACTCTGATGGTCCATAAATTGTTATGCAGATTCTTCTTTTCTGGGTTTCATGTAAGCTAGTGTTAATGACTGCTTATATTTCTTTCTCATCTAAGCAGGAGAGAGTGGACCAAGGTATAGAGACAGAGGGCTCTAACCTGAGTGGGGTCAGTGCCAAGTGTGTGTGGGATGATCTTAGTCGGCCGCCAGAGGATGAGGAGGACAGCCGATCCATCTGTATAGGATCACAGCCACGCAGGCTCTCAGACAAGGGTATGTCAAGTGCCAAAGGACTGAAAAGAATATATCTTATAATTAAG
The DNA here is from genome assembly GCF_900324465.2 of Anabas testudineus. Classification (NCBI taxonomy): domain Eukaryota; kingdom Metazoa; phylum Chordata; class Actinopteri; order Anabantiformes; family Anabantidae; genus Anabas; species Anabas testudineus. The sequence goes on from NC_046624.1 coordinate 10,066,249, forward strand.
ACTGTGCAGATCCAAGAATGTTTAACCAACATTTACGCAGGAGTCCTTCTTTCATGCTGTCAGCAGTGCATGATGGGATAACTCTATGCTGATCTGTGTTTTTCTATTGGCAGATACTGAGCAGATCAGGGAAACCTTGAGAAAGGGATTGGAGTTTAACAGCAAGGCAGCACTACCACCCATCAACGGCCAAAAGCAGAACCACGAGAGACCTCAGTGAGTGTTCTCCCCCACACACTAGCCTGGGTTCAGCTCAGCACAAGGGTTGCACCAGGATAACTCCCTACACTGAGTGCAGTGACTCACAGCGCAACTGTCATCTGAACTGTTATCACCATTGTTTCTTAGCTACCAGCATAACATGACAGAGTGTCTCTGTGTTTCCTATGGAAGTTATTGCTCTTAACCAGAGTCAGTTAGTAAGAGTTGTGAAATGGTGTCTATACATTCGTTTGTAGACTAAGGCTTGGAGCTGTCTTTTCCTTCGTCCATCCTCTCATTGCTGATTGCAACCATTTCATACGTCCTTACTCACATTTCCCTTCCATTTTGTCTTTTCCTCTGTTTCTTAGGAGTCGGAAGGACAGTTTGGAGAGTGAGAGTTCAGCAGCCATTGTTCCTCATGAATTGGTCCGAACACGTCAGTTGGAGAGCGTCCATTTGAAATTCAACCAAGAGTCAGGCACACTACTGCCCCTGTGCTTGCGGTATTATGCCATTCTTTCTCCTGCACTCACACATGATTTTTACCTGGACCCGTGACAGATTCTAAAGGAAAAACCTTTTCAGATGTCCCAAAACAAAACTAACTCTGATTTTCCTCCTCCTGTGTTTCCTTTGATGCTACTTTAAACTAGTAAGAAAATTAAGAGTTAGATAGTTATTATGTGAACATAACTATAACCTGTGACATGAATAAAGTGACTTTTTTGTTAGTCACATGTCACACACAGAAATGATACAGACTTATGTTTTCTGTATTTGTCTGACATGTTTTACGAGAATAGGGTGGCCATTCTGACTAAGGGAAGTTGGCAAAGGTTATTATTGTATATATGATAATTCAGTCACTGGAGACAACACAGCACATGAACGCTCGTTTCCCAACAATAAGAAGTGCATCAGACGACAGGAGGAAGATTTAGTAGGACAAAAGGCCATGATTCATTAAATTTAAATGCATACTCTGAACTATGGATCAAGTTTCACAGACGTGGGGGGAATGTTAAAGAAATGTGCTGTGAAAACAAAAATAACATGCAAATACTAAGTTATCACATTAAATTCTATGGTGACACAACAAATTGCTGAATTAAGATGAAGCATTTTGTGGTGTTTTTAGCATTTGTGTTTCACTTTCTCTGTAGTCTCTGTCTGGTGGAATTTCCACACCTGTAGCTGATAACCATCTTGGCTTGGTTTTCACCTTTATTCACAACACATGACATTTTTGGAATGTGTTTTTGTAGACTATATGCCATCTAATTGGTTACTGTCAAACAGGAACTAAATAATCAGGTTTTTATAGAGCTGCGGTGGTGGTACCTCTTTGCACAGATGAACCTGCTTTCGCTCTATCTGAGAAAAGAACAAGGCCAGAATTAGTACAGAGAGACCTTTGTGTAGGCAAGGGGGAGATGTGCAGGGAGGTAAGAGTGAGAACACAGTGTAAGGGGCTTGATTATTTGATATTGGCAAGGGGTGTGGTTACGTCAAATGTTGACTGCAAACGATTTGACTTTTAATGGCTGAGCATTGCACACTATGGAGCAAACACAAGTTGTCATATTAGACTTGGAATGTAGTAAAATTTTGACCACTTACCAAGTTTTTTATAATTTACGGTGATGTCAGTTTAATATGTGTAGTTTCTACCAGGGATGTTTTACCTGTCACATTTACATGAATCTATCTATAAAAAAAACATTATATTAAGGCTAAAATAAATAAAAATGGACACTTTTGCACTTGTTACTACTGTTTATAGGTCATACTGTATTTAATCTTCTACAGGGGCCGGTTGCTCCACGGGAGACACTTTACTTATAAAAGTATCCATGGAGACACAGCCATTACATTTGTGTCTACAGGAGTTGAAGGAGCTTTTGCCACTGAAGAGCATCCATATGCGGCACATGGACCCTGGCTCCAGGTATAAACACACAGACTTGCACATAAACGTACAGTTTCCATGTGGTGTTTTCATATTTAACACATTTATTTGATTTCTACCCTCGCTGTATAGATACTGTTGACTGAAGAGTTTGTAGAACAGATGCTTGGGGATTTACAGGAACTAAACACTCGTGAGGAGGTAAAAAAAAAAAGCCCAAAAAAACCTGTATTCTTAGTTTTATTTTCAGTGTGGTTTTATTCAGCTGTCTGGATATTTTACCTTGTTTATTCTTTCGCTTTCTCTTTGTTTAGACTAAATTACCAAAGGAGTACAGTTGGCCAGAAAAGAAGCTGAAGATCTCTGTCCTACCAGATTCTGTGTTTGATGATCCACTTCAATGAGACAGAGACACTTAATCACTAGAAAACACCCACAACAACACGTGCAGACACACTTTCAAAGTGGACCACAATGAAAAGGAGACGTGCAGCGAACCTGAGTTGTCAGGGCACATGGATATATAGTTCCCACAGTGGATGACCAGAGACTGTTTCACTTGTGAAGACTTCAGACTGTTACTGCATTCTCAGACTATCTCCAACTTGTCTCTGAGGCTTCAGTGCTTTTAAAGTTTTAAATTGGCATCAAACCAGCCTGTCCAGATGGTTGACCTGTTAGAACAATCATTGTAGGTGACACATTAGCTGTTGGCCAAAACAGGATGTCGTCATTTCTCTATCAAGGTCTGCCAGGTTCAACATATGCATCACGAATGCAGTTAAGCACACATCCTGTAGTCAACAGTCATAATGTACTGAGCAGTAACTGGGGTGGAAGTTCTCAAAAAAAGTTCTATTTATTCCAGTGACCTTAAAGGGGCAGAAAAGTCACATATTCAATCATTTTATCATTGTTTTCATTTGAGCTAATGTGTATAGTATTTACAAATGCTGGACATTTTTCTTATGTTTGTGGTGATACCAAAGTTTAACTGTTGGCAGTGTGCCGCTGCCTGGACTGTCGGGATCTCAAATGTGTCATGATTCTGTAATAATGTAATGACTGAACTATAATTAACTGCTTGTTTTTTTTTTTTTTTGGGATAACCAAACAAGCATCTGAACTATCTCCCTAGGTATCTGGCAGATTTTAGACAAAACCACCTTCCTATCCCTGGGCCAAGAACATGAATCCTGTACTGAGTAATATTTTTTTAATGTGTCATCTTTCACTTTCCGTAAGCTTGGCGATGCACGTTCTAAGATTTAAGAAAGGAAATCCTCAGCTCCCACATAGGTAAGGGACGTCACTTTGAATCAAGGCTGCTGCGATCCCCGTCGTTTTCAGATACTGTTGTTGCATTCCACGTTAACACCAAAACAGAGAGAAGACTACTTTTACTACATTTTAGATCATGTTCAAATGGTATTTTGTGGTAATTATCTTATTGACTGAACTGGCTGATTGTAATCCCAAGTGCATTAAAGTGTGTAGGTATTTACACAAATAAAGCTGAAACACTAATTCAGAACTACAGAGGAACTTTTTTTAAAGGTTTAATGTATGTATACAGTATAGTACTTTGAGATGCGTTGGATTCTTTTATATGTTCCTGTTGATGCTGTGATGGTGTTTTTAAATAAATCATTTCATATGTTTTCTATAAAATATATGGCGTTAATAAAAGGCTGGATATAAAGAATTTGTTAATGTTACCTGACAGCATTATTAATGGTTGATGAGACATTACTAATGCTTAATAAATAAAAAAGAGTAAGATTAGGTGGCTTTGTATTAACTCTTGTTAACAGGCTTTAATTTATCTATATGCGTTATTTATAACCATTAATAACAGAAACTAATAAGCAGTTACCACTTATTACCCTGTCAAGTGTTGCCAAACAGCCGACTTTGTCATGAGGAAACAGGAAAGCGAGTGTTTCTCCTCCCTGTCTGTCCTGGGCACCTGGGGGCCTCTGTCCCGGCCTGGACTGCGCTCTGTGAACCACTGGTGCCAAAGATGACGGGTCATCCAAACGCCTCCTGGTCATCTCCAGTGTCTCCGGCAGAGTTTGCTGTGGCTGTTCTCTTCTTGCCTCCTTCCTCTGGGCTCCTCCCCGTCTGTGTATCAACTCTGTGACTGGTCACGTTGTTGGAGGAGGATGATGATGATGGTGGTGGTGGTGGGGGGGGTGGCAGTCAGTGTGGAAGCGCTGAGCTCCCTCCCGACGAGTCACAAGCTGCCTGCTCTCACCATTAAATATTAGTCAAGGAGTTGACGGGAAAGCGAAACCAGTCGAACAGCTGCTGGGGGTTTTGAGAGAGCCCAGCACCGGTCGCTCGGTTCCTATCGAGGCTGCGATCTCACCGGAGGAGCTGGATCTCACCACGGGCTGAACGCGGAGCTCTGCGTTATTATAGGTGCACCGGAGTCCGCCGACGACATGGAAAATAAATAGTTGGTAACGTTGCTTTTATTACACAACAATCCACCTCGTGTGTTTCCGCTGACTGCAGCAACACACTTCATGACAGTTTGGCATCTGTGTCGGTGACATTTTATCAGACTGAGTCGCGTTTTTGTGATTGATTTTGTCGCTTCCTAACGCTGAAAATGTCCAAACCGTGACACTGTCACTGTGCGTAATGTGGACGGCTGCGTTACGACCACAGTTTAGGATTCGCTGTCGAAGTTTCCCTGTGGTGACACTTGGTTTGAGACTTTGTTAGTTAGTAGTAGTTAGTTTAAGCTGCCTCTTAAAGAGTCACTCATCTCCTGCTGCTCCATTTGCCAGTTGCGTTGTTGTAATCCACCCGTCCTACGCCTTCACCTCAAAGGAATTCCTCCACCTGTGCCATTTTGACTTCTAGTTGGCTCAAGTACCACGTATTTCATGAAGCACTAATCCATTTTAACATGATACCTTTCTGCTCGTTTGTGCCACACAGTATCAGCTCGGAACCGCCGGGAACCATGGATGAAAGTTGGAAGAACTGCTTCGAAGAGGAGCTCCTGTGTCCCATTTGTCTGAATGTTTTTGATGAACCCATCCAGCTGCCGTGCAAGCACAACTTCTGCAAGGGCTGCATCTCTGAGGCCTGGGCCAAAGACGCCGGTGCGGTGCGCTGCCCCGAGTGCAACCGCGACTACGACAAGAAGCCCACGCTGGAGAAGAACTTCAAGCTCGCAAACATAGTGAAGCGATTCAACGCGTTGAACACGGACAAAATCCCCGCGGTGCTGCACTGTGTCCTCTGCAGACGGGGTCCCCCGCTGCCCGTGCGTAAAGTGTGCCTGCGCTGTAAAGAGCCCTGCTGCCAAACCCACATACAGACGCACCTACAGCAGCCGTGCGCAGCCCCAGGACACCTGTTAGTTGACGCCGAGGAGCTGAGCGCTTGGACCTGTCCCAGTCATGAGGAGTACAGGCTGCTCCACTGTGAGGAAGAGCAGGTGGCTCTGTGTCCGTTCTGCTGCATCTCGCACTGCGCAAGCCAAAGACACACAGTCTGTGATGTGGACACACAACGCATACAAATGCAGGTAGATAAATCGCACCCACACATACTCCACTAATCACCAATTCACTTAGAACTATCAACCAAACCACAGGTGACACTCAGTTCCTCTATTGATGTCTTTTTTTTTTTTTATTTCAAGGCAGCAAACATTTCTCTCAGTTCACTTTTCTGTGAAGTCTTTCTTTAATCTAATCTGATGTGAAAGGACGGGACAGGTGAAAGCAACTCCTTGGGGTAGATGATTACACACACACCACACGCAAGCACACACATGTCAGCATACGTCACACACACACACACACACACACACACACACACACATTTTGCTTTTAACCTTGATCATAGCAGCCACTCCACACCACCACGCCTTCACATTAGCCGCCCTGTGCCCTCGGGTAAGTGCTGTGATGCAATCTGCATCTGCCAGAAATTATGACCCCAATGCAGGGGGTGGATCCGCATTTGGTCGGTGCTAGCTACTCTGATCAGTTTCAGCATTCTGTTCAGTGCACGCTGGTGAGCGTTAAAGGCCGACGAATGAACTGCCTTGTTGTTTTTGAGAAGGAAATGTACTGATTTGTGAAAATTTCCACAAGCCAGCGAGTTTATAACCTCGCACGTGGAGCATTTCCAGGAATTGGAAAGTGATTCTAGTGAAATTTCCTGGGACAAGGAACATAGATTGTGTTAACTCAACTGACAACCAGTAAATAATGATCTGTCTTGGCAGGATTGACCTCAGGATTCATGGAGGAATGCGACTCTCATAAGGCCGGCATGTCGTGGCTGCGTCTGCTTCTCTGTTTTCCTCAGTTCTATATTTCAGTTTGTTGCTTTTTTACAAGTCTGATGTGAGTGGCAAAGTGCAAAGAACAACCACCCACCCTCTATCGACGTTTCTCCCATATTCCTCCCTATCTTTAAGTGGAAACCCAGCAGGGAAAGTTGCAGATGCTTTTTCTTTCCAGTGTGCAGATCACAAAGTTCTAAATTGGTAGACGTCTTTGGTGCAAACTGTTGCTCTGGTTCAGGGCTATTATTGGGACAAAAGATGTCTGTTCAGCCCTTTCCACAGCTGCTCCTTACACACACACACACACATACACATACACACACATGCCTACACCCACCCATCTTTCTGTTCTTTCACAACTGTATGTTTGCTGGGTAAATGCAGTTACACAGGAGTCCCTGGGTCTTCTCAGATTAACAGTCCACACTTCAGACAGCGTGCACTCAAACACTGGTACATGTGGTAATAGCCCAAAAGTTAGACTCCATCTTGGATGCTGGGTCATTTGTTAAAGTAATTTGAGTCTGGAGTGGCTTCTCCTTGAAAGAGCTGTGGTCTATTTCGGCTCCTCTGGCAGCACTCTTGTTGCTTTTGGGATAAACAAAGAGGGAAAACCATTGTAGCTATGTTCATATCTTTCGTTATCTTTGGCTCTTAAAGGAGCCTTTTACAGTAACCTTTTGCATACTGGTAATTTCAAGACAAGAAAGGAAAAGTAATAAAAAATAATGTCATCCCTGGGACAGGCGGAGGAGGATCCCTCCTACACAGCCTCACCTTGGTTTTCTCAGGCACCTCAGCAGGAAACCATCACTCATGGAAGCTCTGCCATTTGTGGCTTCTTGTAGCTGGGGTGGAGTGAGTCAATTCCCCAGAATGCTGAGGGCAGTCCACTGACATCAGACGTGGGGAATAGTTGTCAGTTGATTGTGAAAGAGCCTCTCTGTTCATTGAGCCTGAGGCTCCTCATTTAAACATGAGCTTCCTGGCAACCCACGGGTGTCTGGGTGCTTAAATAGGACAGTGGGGAAAGTGATCATTGGTGGGTTTAATCTTGATAAAGGTAGGCTTTCATGCTGATACGGAGAGATCGGCAACCAGACAGTTCCCTCCTGCTCCCTTATGCTATTTCAAGCACACAACAAGACAAAAAGGGAATTGGAAGAAACATGGCAAAATGAGGAAGACACAGTTGTTGAGCAGAAGCATTCAGGCATAGAAAAGCTGCTGCCATTGTGTGAAGCCAACTCACATAAAGCAGCTCACGCACCGTTTACAATAGCAATAACCCAACCAGGGGTTCATTTCTGTTGTTGTAAATACAAGACAGAAGCTATGAGGTCGCACTGCGCTTTTGATGGCCAGTTCTACCTCCTACCTCACAGCCAGAGCAGTTTTCCAAAGTAAAAATGTAGTTGTAGGTTTGTTGCACCTGCATCATTTATTGTTTTATAATGTTTGGCTTCAACAGCTCAGGTTAGTCACCATCTGCTCACACTATGTAGGCCTCAGTATCAGAAAGCATACACGCATCCTTGATCTCTCTGACAGCATCTCCTTTGACAGTGAAATGTTCACAGAGCAATTAATGCATAATCAAATTAAGTTGCACTGATCGATACTTTCATCTTAACAGTCGATCAGAAGATGTTTAAAGTGAGAGGAGAGAGAGCTGTCACTCATCTCTGCAGCTCCCCTCACTTCTGCTGTGCTTTTCGGCATCAATCCGTTAATTGTTGTGGTTTCATTGTCACCAGTGACATCTCCAGCTGCAGCAGGTAGCTGTTGTCAGAGAGAAACATTTGATAAACCCACTGTAGAGGTTGTTAGAGACTAAACAGTTAAAAGGACAGTGAATACTTCCCAAAACTGGATGAGATGGTTAAAATGTTAACTGTGGTATAGGGTAGTGGCGGCAGGTTGCTGTACATTCGCCTAACCCTAACCCTGATACTTCCATCTCTCGTCTTTGCTTCAAACTTTTTTTTCACGTCTTTCTCACTTTGTTTCTGTCCATTCTTGGCACGGCCAAGCAGAACCTCACAGCGCTTTGCCTTTGCTCCCTTTCCCTTTTTTCCCCCCATGCATACTCATGTGGAGGGAGTGAGCGGACCCCAGCGTTATGCACACAGACGTGACAATCTGTTGCTGACACAGAGGGCAGTGAGACACCCCCACTTTCTGCTCCCTCCTGCTACCTCACATACACATTAGCTTTTACATATAAATATATAAATACATAGACAAGGCTTTGTTGCCATGACAGCGGGTTTTCTCTTATTTGGGCATGGTGCCTTTCCCATGCAGAAACAGTTCATTAAAAAGCATACCTGCCCACCCCTGTTCCTAGTAAGCTGTCAGCTTGTGACTGTAGATTGATTTTCATCTCCTGCAGTAAATGGAGCAGGGTCCTTGATAAACGTAGAAGCAATCAGAGATGGATTTGTGCGATCGTGTTTGCCTTTGCTTTTGCTGTCCTAATGGATAAATGCATGTGGTTGTCGCTGGCAGCTGTTGTTTCCTCTGTCTAATCAGGACTGTGGAGGAGGTTGTCTTAGTGACTCATGAATAGCAGCCACGTTTGCTGAGGTCACTGCAAAGACCCGAGTTTTAACAAAGTTTCAGGGTGTGTGTATATAAATATCTTTTCTATTTTCAGTGTATCTTGACTAATCCATCTTTTGTATGTCATCTCACCATAGGGCATGCTAATGAGGCAGCAAGACAGACTGGAGGGTCGTGTTCAGAACATCGATGAACAGCTCACCAAGCTGGAGTCAGACAAGACACTGATGAAGGTACAGTGCAGCGCACACGCACTTCTTATACGTACAGAGACACAAACGTTATCAGTGACGGTCTTTCATCCTGCGAATTTGTGCTTTAACTGTGTCCACGCTGTGTTGTAATGAAAGGACTGTGCCTTTGTCCAGCGTTGGAAACTGAAAAGGACATGTCATTTGTATCTAGCTTTGAACGGCTAGTGCATTAGAGTTGAAAATGAATTTTCCAAACTGCTTTCATACATAAGAGATGAACAAGAAACAGTTACAGTTTTAACAAAATGAAGAAAAACGTATATACAGTAACACATTAGTTCATGACTATGTACTTTTTCTAGTTAGAAAGTTGAGTCAGTTTCATATTTTAGTTCTGAATTTCTCTAATGACAAATAAGGTCAAACTCAATGAAACGGAAAGCATTGAACTTTGGGGTTTTCTCACACAAGTTCCTTCATGAAGACTGCAACAATTCCTAGTGATTCATTTAAATTTAAACAGCTGGTGTGCCTGTATGATAAGTATGTGAACCCATTTCACACTGATCATTTCACAACCAAGTCTCCAAGTGTCATTGGGTCCAATGAACCTGTCCTCTCCCCACAGGACGCTGTCTCTGAACTGAAGGAGCACGTGAGAGCCCAGTATCAGAGGATGCATGCGCTGCTGGAAGCAAACCAGGCTGAAACCATGCAGATGCTGGAGAGCACTTACACCATGTATGTGAGGAAAAACTCCCAGCAGGTTCTGCAACTCAATGAGAGGCGACAGGAAGCAGAAAAACTTCTGAGCTCAGCGCAAGCGGTCTTTCAAAGAGCAGACAGCATTAACTTCATGAAGGTACGATTCTGCACTTTGCCATTTCTCCCACGTGCGCTCGTGTCTGTGCAGCAACAGGACGCACACACCGACAGGAAATGTTTTCCAGCATTTGCATCTACCATACTTCTGTGCACCACACGGTAGCTGTTGGTGGGACATTAAAAGGCAGATGGTTTGTCTGAATGACGTTTCTGTCTCATCTTCTTTTTCAGAATACAAAACCGTATCAGCTGCTAATAGACAGGTGGGCACTGGTCCTTATTCTGCTGTCACTGAGATTAGCGCATTGGTTAATCAAACATTCTCTTCTCTGCCACACTTTATTTTTCACACTCCTCTTGACTTCATTTGTGTGTTTTTATTTAGGTCAAACTCACACCTGAGTAGTGCCGTCCCTCCACTCAGAGTTGGCCAGCTCAGCTCTCATCATTTTCTGTCCGAACTCTCGACGAGAGAGAAGAACCTGCGAAAAATGCTGGAAGGTAAAACTAAATGTATTGTGTGCAAACAAGATGTGGGTGATGAGGAATGTAAGATATTTAGCAATTTGTGGCTTAAAATGCAACCAGGATTAACTATTTTTGCTTTCTGCCCCACCACCCCGGTCCATTCTCAGAACCAATCAACGAAGCGCCCATCCTCGAAATTGTCCAGTCTCACAGCAGCTCTGCTGTCTCCCATATGGGGACTAGTTTAGGACTACAGAAGAGGAAATATGGCATGGCCTTCCTGGACAGTAACACAGACAACTCTACGTCCCAGGATCCTTCTCCATTACTCTACAGCAGTAAAAAGCCCTTCTTGGCTGAACAGAGCCATCATGCTTCATCCTTGTACTCCTCTGAAGGCCTCTCTCAGAATCCTCACACTGGTCCCGGCCATAGCGGGCTCCTTGACAATTCAGCACACCACATGGTGGGTCTAGGGTCCAGCTCTAGCCATCACTCAGGGACCATATTCCCCCCTTCCCACTTCCCCAGTGGAGCTGCCTCACAACAAGCCATGTATGAAGGGAGGAAAGTACTGATGTGCACACTGAATAACTGCTGCTGCTCCAGGGCCCCTGCTGCTCGTGCTCGGCCTCCGTACCCAGCATCAGACTCCTTCCCTTCCATGACGTCTCAGGAGTTTCCCCCACATGCCCCGTTACCTGCAAGCCAGCCACTGCAGCATTTTCCCATGAGGGGACTGATGGACGCCTCACAGACAGCCAGGCACCCTGACTTCTACGGGCTGTATGGCCAGTCTTCAACCAAGCATTATGGGACCAAGTAACAAACCAGAATCCGTTTGTTCGGTTGTATTCAGTCATGTTTATTTGTTTTGGTGCACAGATACAGTCAATTTTATGTCTCCAACACACGTCCATGATAATGATATTTGCTTTGGGAAGCCATGTCCTGTAGTCCAGTTGATCTTCTGAATCACAGTGACAGTACTAATGCTGTAATTTGAAAACAAGTTTGTATTCTTTATTGATTTTCTGTTTCAGTTTGACTGGAAGTGAATAATGTAGTCTTAAATCATCAAGCAGTCAACTAAAGAAACAACATATCTTTCATCATGAGTCCTGATGTGGGGCTCCAGAGACTTCAGTGCCTAAAAAGACTGTTAACATGCTCTTATTGTACTTGCAAGTTCCTAACTCTTGATTATTTCCTGTTTGCGGCTGAAAGCATGCAGGGACCCTCTCCGTGCACTTCAAAGTCCACGTGGCTTTAAAAACACACTGGACGACAAATGCTTGTCAGGTTTTTCATTAATTTTTATACAAGATTATGAGTAAACCAAAATCATTGGAAAATACTGAATAAACAAGCATATTAAATGCCATTTTGTTGTATTTTATGATTTTCTTAAATCTTTTAACAATGGTTATAATGTATATTTTAAACTGAGTTACACATTTAAACAGTATGTGACTTTGTACTTTAAGGTATGTTCGAAAAGCACATTTTGTCCTTTGTTTGGTTTAGTGGTTTTACAGTTTGACTCACTGACTTACTGTTGAATTGTCAGCGCTTCCTGTAAAAAAAAAAAAAAAAAAGGTCGTCTTTTCAGTGCATCCCACTCTCAAACTCACCCACGATCTATTCATGGGTTAGAGCTTGAAGATGGAAAAAAAAAAAGACACTGGATGACCACATGTTTGAGATCTGCTGCATTCAGAGGAATCTCAGAACACAGTGGAGGAGGTTTGGACGATGATTTGTTGCAGACCGGGCCACAGCAGGCCCATTATCTGCCAATTTAGGACAGTTCACTTCCTTGTCAACATCCTGGTCTCTGGCAAAATCTCAGTCTCATCTCTCTTTGTCTCATTATCGGAGCTGATTGTCAAGTTAGGTCAGAGAACAGAAATAACTGATGAGCAGCACCTCCCTCCCTCCCCTCCTCTCTCTCTTGTCCTCTCTTGGGGTACCATTTGCTGGGGCTCGGTGCAGAGGAGGAGAAGGGTTAGAGCGGCGGATGATATAAGCGCAGAGTTTTAATGAGGGTTGGGGCAGTATAGTTATCTACTTATCTGTCACTCATACTCCTTTCATCTGCCCCCATCCCCCCACAGTGAGACGGTTACATGGTGGGAGCAAGCTGAGGGGTGGAGAGGAGGATTGAGAGGGAGGAAGACTGGTTAGAGAGGTGGGGAACTGCGGATCAAGAAAGGCAACATCACTTATTTATGGGATATAAAATGTTCTGCACTCCTGCTCAGTTCTCTCTTTTCTTTTGTCCCATCTGGATTTTATTGTTATTTAAATTCCAGAGCATGTAAACAGTAAATAGTAAAATTTCTGCTATTCTTTCTAAAGAGCCGGGCTCCCTTTAGCAGAAATGAGGCAGATGAGTAGGAGGAACAGCGCTTTAGTTACAGTGTGGCAGCAATTTGAGTGTGTGTCTGTGTGCGCGCCTATTAGTATTCTGCTTGTGCACCTTTTCTTCAGTGTGTGTGTGTCAATAATAAAACATGCAATAGGACCCTATACCACTAATTTAATCCAATTCAATTTATTGGTAAATGTGCAGTAATATAAATCCTGCTAATGTAAATAGTTAAAACAAGACATTTAGGTGGTTAAATGTTAAAGAAGACTGAATGCTGTTTTATTTTAATTTGATAATAGTAGTAGAGTATGAAAAAATGTAAAAACTCATTGTGAGGTCTGCTAGCGTTGTCATGTACCTATCTTGGCAGGCATTAAGCTTGAAAAAATGGTATGTGGCTTTGTGTGTTTGGTTTGTGCTGCCTCATGTGCAGGCTTGGTGTGACTCGAATCCTGTTGTGTGAGCGAATGTGTGCTCAGGTGTCAGCACACAATCAGCCAGTTAGTCTGTGCTTCCTCATATACTATGTGCAGAAGCGGGCTCAGTATGTGTGCGTGTGTGTGTGTGTGCACAGTGAGGTTACATATAGGGTAAAGAGTGATGCACTTGACAGCTGTGCTCTGCTGTGGCAGGTGTGTTAGAGCTGTATATGCACAAGTACAACACGCCCCTGCCTGCAGCAGGCCGTGGGGCTGTGGTGTGTGTGTGTGTGTGTGTGTGTGTTTTAGTACACGGGGAACTGTCAGCTGTTGTGCAGCTGTTGTTTGTGTGCTTTAGCCAGTGGCTGTTAGAGTTACAGTGGGCACAATCTTCCCTCTGTTCCTCCACACACAGGTTTTCTTACCCAGCAGCTCCAATATTATTATATTCCTCTGAGTGTATTTACATTTAATGAAATGTTGATACAGTAGCAGATGTTTGCACCCTGAGATGTCAGCAATAGTTCTACGTCATTTGCATCACAGTGACAGATCCACTGCAGGCCAAGCCAAAAGAGGATGTTTCATAGAGAAGTGGATGCTTAATAAAGTATTGAAAGAAAACAAACACCCTAAAAACGCAGATTTTAATGTCAGTCCCACGGGGGTGGGTGGGGGTGGACCTTTTTATTAAAATAAAGTCACCTAACATGGAGACATTGAGTGTAAAAATAGAATAACACCTGGAATGTACAGAACATCAGTGCCTGGAGTTTTCCTTTGTAAGCCAGAGATGAGTATTATTGACATAGTTGCTGTATATTTACACAGCCTGCAGCTAGATGGATGGATCGGAGAGGTGTCTAACATTGAAGCATTCACTATTTTAGTATTTTTATTACAGTGTTTATTAGTGTCGTTCATGTGGACACTCAGTTTTATCAGTTCTCTCACTACAACTGGCAGGAACATGGTAACATACAGTATAATGCATACAGAGCAGCTAGTCATCATGCAGAATGCTAACCTGCATCTGATAAGGCCTTTGAAATCAGTGCCAAAACTCAAATCCAGAATAACAGTGTACACACACACATGCACGCACAGTCAGTGCACAAACATCAAAGACAAAGCTCCGTGGCTAATGTTTATTGATCTCTTGCTTGTTCGTGGAAATAATTGTAACATAAACCAGTCGTCTGTCGAGCTTCTGCTGAGGGGGAAAATGTAAAAAATATTAAAACAATAAGTACAGAGGGTGTGTGTGTGTGTGTGTGTGTGCGTGCAGGTGAGCTCTACCAGTGGAAACATATGGCAGGCATTTCATATCAGAAATAATGTGCATTTCAGAGTCCCTCTGTGGAGAACAGCTTTATCAGTTTTTGAGTGAGATTGCCAAAGTGGCGTGCTTCAGCTGTTGCCATAGTAACTTTGGACTACACTGGAGTGACACATGCAAGTGTCAAAGGTGGAAACTAATAAATAACTATCTTCACTGGAGTACTGCACATACGCTATGCATCCCTTTGAGTTTATGGTTATCCCCTTTATTTTAGTTATTTCACAGCATGCTGGGGGACAATATTTATCTTTCACTTGAATGCATCTTTCAGAGGTTGTGGACTTCTTTAAAGTAGTACACACATGCCTGCATACCACTTCAACGTCTATTATCTGCCACAATGAGCAGCTTTTCCATCAATTTGAGTCACATGAAACTGGCAGATGCTGAGCAGTGAGTATAAATGTACTCTGAGGGGGAGTGTTGCAGCAGTAAACATAGAAAAAGAAACGGTCAAAATCTCCAGGCAACTAGAGTTATTGCAAAGGCACCAGAAAATCCCCAACTTTGCCTCTTCTGGTTCAATATAACAACATGTTTCTCTTTCTGTCCAAAAAAAACAGTACTTTCCAAAATAGTCCCCACTGCTGGAACGCTGAACGAATTGGGTTACTGGCATCTTCATGTTAAAAATGCTAAAATGCTAATTAATTAAGTAACGACTGTGTTCAAATAATCACTTTTAGTATTTTTATGTTCAAATATAGACTACTTTTCTAACAGGACTGTTGTTTCTCAGTAAATAGATATTTTTAGGAACATTTTGTTTTAGTTCGAGAAACAAGTATAAAACATAGTTATAGTAACATAGTTACTATAGAAACTAATTTGCTATTTAATGCTATGTTTAAGGTATTCAGTGTATTTCTTTATGTCCTTGATGTGATATGGACACGAAAAGTATGAAGTTTAATGTACTTCCAATTTTCTGGAACCGTTAAAATGACATAGGCATATGGAAGAGCGTGTAAATCTTTGTTTGAGGTGTGTAAACCAAAGAAAGCTGATACACACAATATTTACTAATACTGTCCCAATGGAGATTGTCATGAAAGTAAGAACAGGAGACAGGAAGAAAGTTGTGGTGGGAGAATATTTTATTTAGCCGTGGTAATGTTTCAGTTTTAGTAACATTTCTTTTAACGTGCTTCTCCGGCATATCGTTGTTACGCTGCAGACACAAGCAGTTCTCTGGAAGTAGCTGTAACCTCTACACCAAGGTGATGACTTAACGTACCGCACAGATGCTGGACCATAAAATCCTTATACCCAATAAAAAATGTGTAAAGGTTCACAAAACTCCCACTCAGCATAGACCAGTTAGATGAGCTTTATGAGTCAGAAAATAAGAAGCAGCAGCAGCAGCAGCTGCTCTGAGTCAAGGTGACATCAACTAGTTGGGAGATTGTTACGCACTGATTTGCTGTCCGTCACAACCCTCCTCTCACTCGGGTTGTGCATAATTCAACTCAACGGACCCTGCTCCCCAGTAAGAGCTGAGATGCTCTGATCATCCAAAACACACTAACAATGCAAATTATTACTACTTGAGCTTCCTGTGAATAAAACATCCCCACCTCCCTTGTCTGTGTGCCTACGCCTCAATCCTGTCCTCCTGTTAACAGAAAGCAGCCATCGAGAGCATCACACAGGTGGTCATATCTCATGTTACCATGGCAGCACCTGGCATGACTAGGTTGTTAGCAATAAAGTTGTGGTAGTGTTACCTTCTTACTGACGTCTGTATTTTTTAATCATTATTAATAAACTCAGAAGATCATATTCTTCCATGCACCTCTGTAAGATTTTTCCCTGTATCTCCTCCAGTCTTTCGCATGTGGAGAACTGTATATGTGATGAGATATATCTTTTTGTAATGTCCTAGCTCTATAACTCAGTATGAAGTGACACGTCTACTTCAACAAAGGGCTCTTTGGGCGAACTGGAACTGGATCTCGGACAATCTGCAGCTAAACAGTCCACATGGTGACTTCCACCTGCCTCGCTAAGATCACATTTGCAGTACACATGCAGATGTTTGTATAGTGCAGGTGGAATGGTAATGTGTATGTAGATAATGCAAACTGTAACCTGACACAGCCACATCTGCCTTCACTCTTCTGCAATGGGTTATCCATTGCTGGTGGTTTACAGTCAGCTTAGTTAATAAAACGTACACGGCAGCAGTTAACTCTAGGTAGTTTTTCTTTCTGGGGAAGTAACTTTAAGTATTCACTTCTCTAGTTCTTGGCCTAAAGTTCTGTTTTGTAGTTTTTCTATTGCTTGTGTATCAAATTGGATGAAACCACACCTTTAGCCGCAACAACACAAATACGCTGAGGTGTGCGCTTTTCAAAGAAGGCATTAAACTGACATAGATACATAAACTACTTTATATTCTTACTGTAACTGGTAAAAAATTACCATATTATTTATGAGAATTCAAAAGGCAGAAAATGTTTTTTTTGACTCATTCACTAGGTACAAAAACCTTAATTTTATGACACATCAGAAGGTACAAACAAATGGAGATATGCTTGTGAGACATTTAATAAACTGCGTCATCAGATTGCACCATTTGGTTCAAATCACAACCTAGAAACCCTTCTTTTCTGTCACACACACACACACACACACACACACACACACACACACACACACACACACACACACACACACACACACACACACACATACTTTTAAAGAAGAGTATAATTTTCACCACTGGTGCAATAAAACCATATCAGTGGTGACTGTATGATATACATATACAGTATAAAACACTGAGTAGCATAGCAAAAAACAGTTCTTCTGTAAGTGAACTTCGGAAGCGTAGTTATTTACACTGCAGAGACAGAGAACTTGCAGTAGGGGGAAGAGAGGCAAGGACATGCTGATGTTCCTTCCTCCAAACAGCGTGTTTAGCTGCCACCACACTCAGCATTCACGTGGTTGTGTGGAGAAGTAACTCTGTAAAATGGGTCCGTCTGGTACAAAACTGTGCGTTATTTCTTAAAACGTATCCACGAGCATCTGAGGCCTTTACAAAAAAAAAGACAAAAAAAAAAAACACATCGGCAACCCCTCCGCCTACTGTTTCTGCTTCTTCTTAGCGGGTTTAATAGGGGTGATCTCCTCCTCGTCCTCATCTTCGTCTTCATCATCGTCATCTTCCTCATCAGACAGATCCGAGTCTTCAACTTGTGAGGCTGCACAAGAACAGAAGACACAGTTGAAGCCCTGTTTCTATTTGAATCTGGGTACTATATTCAATAATAGGGCCAGAAATGTCACTTTATTTAATCTGCCATCACCACTGACCTCATGCACAGTTAGTTATATGCAGCTGCACAGAATCATTATAACCAGGAGTAACACCAGAAGAAGAATCCTAATAAATCGCCCTGAATGATTCCCAGCAGTACTACGAAAGTACATTTCATAGTTTACTTTAATATGTTAGTCTAGTTTTAATATTTAGAATTTAAACACATGACAAACGTGTCAAAGGTCTTGAATTTGATTTGAAGGGAAATGTGACATTTTGGCCAAAGATACATTTAAGGTTTTCATGTCACCAGGGCCCAATTCAAGAGAAACTGAAGAAATAAGTATTAAAGAACCTGAAAACTACAATTCGATCCTATTGTAGACCAGTTATTCTAAAAGGTAGGAAAGCATTGAAGTGACTTTAACTGGTCGAAACTCACGATGTCTACGTAAAGTTAGGTAAATATTACAAAATAACACATAGCTAATTTTTCATTATGTAGCTCTACACTCATTTTCATTAAGGTTAAGATGCAGATTATTTTGGTTTGAAATGTCTGAATACATGCTGGTCACAGTTTCTCTTTGCTCAAATTGCCAGCCATCCAAACAAAAGTCACAGACTATTTCGAAAAAAAGAGTGCATCCAATTATCAATTAGGCCCCTCGGAGAAGGTGTATTTAGCTTAAAAGTGACTGAACCACATAGAGTAATAGTTGTTACATTATGCATTTTTATAGTTTGGTCACTGCTGAACATTTATCATAACTATTTTTCTATTGAATCACATAAAGAATTGTTGTCAGTGGTATTAGCTGGGAGTTTTACCAATGAGGTGTAGGCCGCTGACAGTAACTGGTCCTGTCCCAGCCTTGAGCCGAATGGTCACCGGGGCTTTCAGCTCGAACTCTCCCAAACTCACCTGAGGAGAGAAGAGTAATAGCAAAGACACCTGAGACTTCAGTCTCTTTGTGCAGCGCTTCAGTCAGTGTGTTGAGTCTATTCACTACATCACAGTACCATGGGCAGACAGCTGATGTGCAGGTTGGCGATGGGCACAGAAATAGTCTTTCCTTGGTGGTTCATGGCCGTGACCTCCACCACGTTGCTTTCTTCCTTAACACCTTCACCTAGACAAACCTGCAGGGATCACATATAATTTCAATTGTTTAATATTACTGTTGGCATCCAGTTTAAAGTAGTTAATATAGTTATACATACAATATCGACAATAATGTGTATTATGGGTGGTTAAAAACTCATTTAAACATGCGGCTTAAAGACCAAATCTGTGCTGCAACTGTACATACTGTTCTGAGTTCCAGGAAGTGCTCCAGGTCCTCCTCTTCATCTCCTTGGAAAGTGTAGAAAGGTACTTTAGAGGACAGCTCGCAGCCTGGAAGAAGCACAAAACCAAGATTACATTTGTCGCAGTATGTTTTCATTTCTCTATATCTGTGCACCGACTAATATCTAAGAAGCTGTATGGTCAATTTAGGGATATCGAGGCAGATTTTCGCTGTCAGAACATCACAGAGGAAACCCACGTGTGCGCCAACAGAGCTGCTCGAATAAACAGTTTAAATTCTTCTTACTGAACAGGAAGCTCTCCAACTTGGATTGACCGGTTAATCCGAGATCGCAGGATTCATCGTCGCAGCAAGCCATTATGTCGAAACGCACAATTTTAGAAAAGCTGTCAACACGTTACAGTCAAATGAGCCCACCACGAAAAATAACAAGCGCGTCGCAAGCTTAACGCGTCATCACTGTGCGCCAGAATCTCGGTGATTTATTTATTTATTTTCAGCCATTGAAAACAGTCAATGCTTTAAATTAACCTAAAATGTTGTAATAAAAAAACATAACACACATACAGTAAATAAAACGATTTTTAAATTGAATTTGTTTTTAATATTTCATAATATAGTGGTTTAACATAACAAAAATTAAAAGTGACAATTTCAGTGTTACCAGGTATTTGTTAATGTGTATATTGCTTAAAAACAAGTGTTGTAAGAAATATTTGTGCGCAGGCCAATTAATATTTTCAGGAATAATGCAATAATGCTCGTTTAAAATAAAAGCTTACACAGATATGAACTAAACTAAATCCAATGCATAGAATGATGGCAATGTTGAGCACATAACGACCTGTACAAAAAAGGCAGAAAGTATCAAAGTAACATAATATGGTTTATTAGTTATTAATGTTATGCGTCTTACATACACATTTTACACTTTTATGACCCCACCCCTCCCAAATCAAAATGTACAAGCCCTTTCTCTCAGTCACAACCTGTTTTATCAAACCCAGTGAACAGGGGATAAAGTTGGTGCATCAACAAACTGCAAAAATGAGCCATTTTAAACAATTGTGAAATGTCTGCTGTCGTTTAATAGAACCAGCAGATCCGTTGGTAAGTTTCAAACCTTCCTGAAAGAATAAAGATAAACAAAATAACAACACTTAATGATTGACAGCGTTAACACACTGTCTATTTACATACTACAGTATTATGCTCACAGAGGTGAGTAGCATGCTTCTTCCTCTATGCAGCATAAGATGAGGTTATTCTAAAGACTGCCACAGCAAATCCAATACACCTCATGCACATTATGAATGTACACAGTATCAAAACATCACATTGGCAGGCAGCTACTGGAGAGCAACTGATGATCCTCATGTAACCAACAGAACACACCTATCTATAGTCAAAGTGCTTTTTATCAGCTATATAGATTTACAAAAACAAATGAGAAATGCATCAGAATATAAAACATTCAATGGACAGATACTAAAACGTCTAGGAATATCTGCCTTCCACTATAGTGTGTGAGTTGGGGCCACTTTGGTGACATTTGGTGGCAGGATTTAACAACCTCAACAGAGAGGACATTCGAGTGTGTGCAATATTGAAACAAAGCAGGTAGGGATGTCAGGTGTAAATCGATTATTCACGACTACCAATGACCTTTAAGCACAGTATGTGTGACACTGTACTTCAAATTACACGTTGTGTTTGACCTTAAATTAAGTTATGAAGAACTAAGCAGACTTGTGACAGTGCGAGGTTAATGCTCCTATGTTTTAGTCTTCTTTATCATTTTACCTCTTGAAACACAAGTGTTATATTTGTTCTAAAGCAGATCAGAATTTCAGCATTTTGGTCCCACTAGGTGTTGCCATCAGGAAATGTTGATTATAATTTTCATTTTTAAAGGCAAACTCAACATTTTAAAAACTTATACAAACTTAAATTACAAATCTTAACATTTCCATAACATTTAATGAATGTATCATTTTACATAACTTGTCTAGAAAGTCTGAGCTTTCTCTTACAGTGATATTCCTGTCAGTCAGCTTAGGTTTTATGAAGGGATTTTCTGCTCAAGTTTCCGTTCTGATTTGAATTTTGAATTTGAGCCAGATCCAGTGTCCAGAAATAACCCTTTGCCTGTTGTATTTGACCGACAGGTGTTAGCAAACTTTTACATAGAAGACACTGGGGTCTGCAATATAACCCTAAAAGGCAAAAGCTCAACAGGAAAGTAAGTAAAGAACTACTAAATCTTTAAAAAGGAAAAATGGCCAAAAGCAAAGCATGAGACTGAAAAAGGCTAAGAATAAAGTTTGTAAACTTGTGAGCTTTTCTGTTAGAATCCTGGTCTTTTACAGTCTCAACAAGAACTGTTCTGTGATGATCCTTTATTAAGGGTTTTATAAACCCAAAAAGCTACAACTTCCCATGCCTCAAGTGTGCAGATTCTTGTAAGAAACACCCCACTTAAAAGGCCTCTTTCTCCAAGTCTAGTGTGGAGTAACTGGAAATACCATGATGTGATGATGAAAGGCAAACACATCCTTTACAAAAGTGTCCTACTTATGTCGACGGCAATGTTATTTCTTTTAAGTCAGCGCTGGGAAAGCAGGATGTGGGGGTAGTCACACACTACCTCAGACACAAGCCGCCCTCATTTCACAACTCTGCCTCCATTTCAGACACTTTGTGTTAGGGCATGCCAGCAATATCCATGTGCTGGATTAAATCAGAAAAAGGCTTATGGAATAATCACTTCTTGCCCCTTGGAGGTATACGAGTAGTAAGACCCGAGAAATTAATGCTGGAGTGGCACACTTCCATGAAGGCTCAAATCAAACGACTACAGACCATGCTCTGCCTTTAGCTTCAGATCTGCTCAACCCTATAGAGCCATATCATCTAAGGGCAGCGCAGGGAATCTGTGTCTGGGACTGTTGTGCTTCTGTACACAAATCCTAAAAATAGGTCTCCCTGGGGCGAACCCAGATGTTATGTAGTATAAAATCATCATGGAAGGTTTTCTCATGAAGGTAGCAAACATGTTTAAAACTGTGTTGACTTGCTCTCCGTCTTTATTGTAGCAGATTACTTCTTCATAGGCTGCGTCCCATAATGATGACGTCTTTGGGAAAGCCCTCCATTTTGGCCACTTCAAAGCATCCCAACTTGCTATAGAAGTCCAACATTCTCTTATCGGTCTGACGAACCTTACAGAATGCACCATGGGACCCTGGAAGCGAAGAAAGGAAACAAAGCACTAAGTCAGCAAATCAGAATATCCACGTGTAGTTTCAGTCTGAGTCTGTCTCAGCCAGTCTCAGCCAGTCTCACAGTCTAGGTGGCACAATGACTGTTTTTTGTTTTTTACTTGAACATCCCGTTATCAATCTGACTAATAACAAAAATGCAATATGTTCTTGCTGAGTACAACATGTATTAATGTTGCCATAACTAAAGACAGCTGAGACCTTTGACCTACCATTGGCCTTAATAGAAGATAGCAGACATCCCATCATGCTTTTGGCCACACTTGGGTCAGTGACCTTGGCGTGAATGTCCACCTTGATGAGAGAGGGAAAGTTGGAGAGGAAAGAGTCTGGAAGACCTTCCTCGTCTTCGTGGAAACTTAGCATCATCTTCTGCAGTGACCATAGACAGAGATGATAAAGTAAAACTGAACAACAGGAGAGTTGTATTCTACATCTGATTTGAAGAGAGAAGAAGACCTTACCTCGGCCTCTGTGAGATCCTTCTCGCAGTCAGGTTTGTGGTATTTCTCTTGCATGAAAGGAATCCAGTTCAATTTGCATTTTTTAATGAAGGGCTTGACATCAACAGTGCCAAGAGCATAACCGCAGATGCCTTCATCATCCTCTAGCACAAATCCATAGTCTGAACTCAGCGTCAGAAGACCTCCTACTAACCTGTGAACAGTAAGGTTTTTGTCAGCCATGTTCATTTGTAGCACAGGCAAAACCCAGAGTCCAGACTTTAGTCTGGGTGGATTTTAAACAAAAATTCCATTTTACCTGTCTCCTATGAGGTCAGGATCATCATTAGAGAAAGGTACATCCTCCATTCCTTCACAGTACATTTCTTTACAGATTTTATAAACTGCAGACTGCAAAAACAAAGACAGATACAACTGTTATTGTAGCACTTTAAGTTCACCTCATCTCAAAATAATATAATACAATACATTGCACTCCAGTACAACACCACCACCCTAACACACTATGATGTCAATAGTAAACATACAGCAGAATTATCACCTTTGTGACAGTTTCAATAACACTGAGCAAATATAACCTTGTAAAGGTTACTAGCATAGACTTGTGGCATAGAGCATTCACAGCTTGAACTAGGCCAGTTCTGCTGGGAAATACTTGCAAATGGCCAACATTAGCTCTGCAACCATACATTTTCAATATTTTGGTTGTAATATTATTCATGCTTAGACATACAGGCTAAAAATATGATATAAATAAATGTACATATTGCTTAAAAAAATAAAGTAAAAACATTTTATGAATAATTGCAAAAACATCTTACCTCATCTTTGGTAAAGTATGGCCTTATGGTATAGATTTTGGAGGTTGGCATTGAAGGTGGAGGCTGGTAGAAAAGATCGTTTGCCCCTTCTATTGGCAACAATCTCTGTGGGTATCAAAAGAAAGGTTCAGTTTCACTGTGACCAGGTGGTGTGGTGTGACTGCCTCACTGAGTATTTGCTATAGTTGAGCCACTATCAAACCAACTGAGCAAAGTGCTTTGGAATGACAAATATTTGAAAAATATTCATGTAAATATATCAATATTGTTGTTGATCTGACAGTGGACAACAAGAGCAAACGTCACATCTTTCTCAATTTTGCTCAACAAGCGAATACATATTTGCTTTTTCGAAAAATAACACATTCGTGGTATTTTGGTCTGACTAAGGTTTTACTGGCTGAAGGAGATGCTCCTTTCCCTTTTGTAAGGCATCGCAATAATTCGCTGCGCAGGACCCTCCTGTTGAGAAAAATAATGATGCTAGCGCAGAGAAACAGGGAGAACTCCAGGAAAAAAACAAAGAGGCAAATTAAATGTGAGCAAACCGACTAAGTCAACAGCATATCCATTGCCATTATTAGTTTTACTACTCTCCAAGAATGGAGATGCAACTTTAGGTTGGACAGGTGTGTTTGATCATGGAGTTCTCCCATTGCAAACATGCTTGCGTACTCGCTGGCGCTGCGATGCTTGTGCGTGCACTTGCAAAGAGTTGGCTTGGTAAATTGTGCGCTGTGCTTTCCTGCAAAGAAATGAGATGTCATGAAAATAAAACCTAGCCATGCTCGCTTGCGCTGCGTGCGCTTAGGAAAAGCAGCATCTCCTTGGGCAGTTGCTGAAAGAAACTGGAATTAATTTATCAGAAAATGCCACGCCAAACACTGGCTGCCAGCATGGGTTTCAGGTCACCCTTTCCCCTCACACGGAGTGACACAAAGACATTAAATTTGTTTGAGAATAGGTTAAGTAAAGGTGATGGAACCAAGATGTTATGAAGCCCGACCCCTTACAATCAGCTCACCTTCGACAGACCAAAGGCCTTCATACCTACGCACATATTACCATTGTCTTCTTTGCTCACAACACTCTTTTTTTTCCATTTGATTGCTGTAAATTCAGTGCATTAGATACCTGGAACTCTCCTGCTAGACCTCCCCTAAAGGCCCAGGGCTCTTGGTCTCCTCTAAGGAATTGTGCTGAGGACTGACTACGACACCCTGTTAGGAGCAGAGCCAAGCGGACATTGTTACCACAGGATGGGGCTCTCTGACATAGATGAAGGCAGTGGGGAGATGGGGAGGAAGGGGTCATAAGTATCTAATAGCATATTCCATATGAATTATTTTTTCTTAATCATTAAAACATAAAAATTAACTAATTTAGAATAGATACGTCATATTTAGAGGAAATGTTTTGTGATGAAAACGGGGCTCAAGCAACTAAAGCTTACATATTTACAACAAAAAAGGTCTAAGATATACATTTCTCAAAACACACAAAGTTTTAAGAGCTCTGCACCTTAAATTCTTAGTGTCAGCATAACGTGAAAGAGGAATGTTTGCTCTCTATAAAAGGGAAGAGCGAACGAAATTAAGTGCAGTTCAGCCGCTTTGGTGTTTCAGTTAGGGTAATAGTCATTTGAAAAGCTGACAGACTTCATAAACGTCATACTGGCCATCAGAACTCCACTCCATACTATCTCTAATAAATAAGCTTCAGCTGCTGTCACCCCACTGATCCTAGCACCCCGTGTGAAGTCACATCCTCATTTTATCTGCCTTGTCACATGACTGGGGAGCATGAATCATCAAATCGGGAAGACAAAACAAGAGGTAGTATTAGTTTTGTTCTCTGATTTAAAGGACCTGTTATCTTACTATTAAGTAAGATAACGAAATTATCTTACTATTAAGTAAGATAACTGCTCAGACAGAGCAGAGTTGAAATATAAAGGAATGTGTATTTAAAATCACACGGGGCTCTTATACAGTATTGTTGTCGCTAACAAAGTCTACCCCTGCTTGACGAGGAGCGCCGTCATGTGACTAGACAAATGCATTGCGCGAGCAGAACACCTAACACTTCTTTAAATATAAATCTAACCCTGATGCCTAAAACAATTCCTCTGATGAGCTGACACGACACAGCATGCAGATGCACCCACGGGAAGGAACTGAACTTGCTTACCCAAATTACAAAATAAAAAAGCAGACAAAAAATAATTTCTCTGTGGTTTACTTGTACCTGAATTATCTATTCAGACTGCATTGTCGTAAGACACATTTCTGCAGAACATATGCTACTCTGCATGATTCAACCACCCTGTATATGAGCACACTCTTCGTAATCATAGTCAGATGTATCCTTGAGTTGGATGATATCATGTATCATATATCATGATAAACTTTCAATGACAAGTATAAATTCCCTTGAGTAGGTGCATCAGGCTGGTCTGAGTCATTTCTATAAGCCTACTGACAGAAACAAAAAAAACAAGTTAGAGAGAAGCTGCCAAAGAGAGAAATTTGGAAGTTAACACTTTAGATTCAAAGCTAAATCGCTGCGCAAAATGTGACTTCATCCGGAGGACTGTTTCCTTTCCTCCAAATCAATCTTTTACAGTTATAAATCTAATTTAATTTTAAAAATTACAAAAATCTTTTTAAAGTATGAACAAAAGAAAGGGACAATGTCTGCATTGAGCATACATCGGTCACTGTCGATCCAATAGCAGTAGAAACTTGTACTGTGGATTCTTCCATCTGTACGTAGTGAAGGGAGAAAACAGTAGAAAATATTTATTAGTAAGTATTTCAGTACAATAACCAGGGAGGTTGTGACTAAGTGCCGGCTGCACAGCTTCTATTAAGGGGGAAAATGTGGACAGATGTAAAAACGTCCTTATAGCAACAGCAGTAACACTGCAGCAGTAATTTTCAAAGATGCAATATGTTTATGCATTACATTTTCTGTTGGCTAGAGTGGCTACAAGCATTTCCTGATAAAGCCAATATCATGGATTTTTGGTGTGGTTTTGCCAGTATGGGTATGCTGCCTGCTGTGTACTATGGGCTAGAGTCCTCAGCTTTACCATATAGCCAGACAGGACAGAAACCTGCGAATGAAACTGGGTTACAGGGAGTAACCTACAAGCCATGCTGGTGCTTCAGACTATTTCAAAGAACACTCCAAAAAAGATGGAGGTGTTATCACAAGGCTGAATATCACTCAAACTGCATCACAGTGCACCATCTGAAAGAATGAAAGACGGAGTAAAGTGAAGGGAGAAAATGGGAGAGAAAGAATATTATAGAGGGTGATGGCTTCCACCCTGATACAGTTGGAGCAAATGATTTAGAGAGTTAAAATCCAGCCCCATTTTAGAGATTACTCAGCGAGGCAACAACATAAAACTACTTTATTCATATGATTTGTGTAAACAAATAACAAATTCCAAATCAGATATTTCGCATTCATTTATGCACCAGAATGGCCTTCCACAGTCAGTCAGTTAACTTGCTCTCCAAGCTCGCGTGCGCGCTAGGGCATGGAGGAGGGGGGATGGGGACTTCCCCCTGGCGCCCATCCCCACAGACAGAGAGATGGAAGCAAGTGTGTCTGTGTGGGAATGTAGCAGTGATGTTACTGGATACACAGCAAGCAGCAGTAACCCTGCTGGGACATTTGCCACAGAGACCCAGTTTAGATACAACCAAGATGGAGCAGCTTGTCATGACATAAATTGGGACGGTGCTAGCAATGCAAGCGGCATTCAGTCAGATGAAAAAAAGAACAAAATGTGTGAAACGAGAAATAGAATCATAGAAACATAACTATTCCAGGTGATGCATCTGGCCTGATGTGTGCAAAGTTGATGAATAATAAACTGCCAACAATGAAACTGGATGGTGTTAGCTACTACTGCTATATTGACTGTGTATATATATGTATATAAAAATGTAATTATTATTATTGTTATTATTGTTATTATTGTTATTATTATTGTTATTGTTATTATTATTATTATTATTATTATTGTAGGTGGTGGCAAAGGTCTCCAGAAAGCCATATTCCTCTTTCTGTGATCAGTAAAACTAAGATCTTTTACACAGACTGTGCAAGATGAGAGAAATTATTTTAAATTTGCCTCATTAAACTAAGCAGCATTGGACTACAGTATAATCCATGCAGTTTAAATAAGACAATCATTAAAGTGTTTTATGTTCATAAAGCTGATTTTTTCAAATATGACTGAATATGACTAAGAATAATGAATGTCAGGAATACCATAATTGATAAGACTATTGCTATGCTACTGGTCTCTAAAGGTAAGCCCCTTGCGTATTTCCTCATACATACCTAGCCACTGAACAAAAGACTTGACCATAGAAATGATGCTCTTGATGTCCCAGATGTAAGGGTAGAGGTCGTATAGGATGGTGCGGTTGGCTGTATTGGACAGCCGTGTGAACATGTGGATGACTGAACAGCACATCTCCTCAAACCTTTCTGCTCTTGATTGCCATTCTTCTACCTGCATCCAAAAAACAAATAAGGTTAAAAAAAGGACAGAATTAAAACTGTTTATTATGTAACAGACCTTTTGGCAAGGTTGACATTTTGACCTGACCTGTCACCATACCAAATTGTCTCATTGAACCAGGATACATGATTTATTTTATATTTATACCTGGACTTTTTCCCTATTGTGACATGTCAAAATGTCTGCCTGAGAAAAACACACACTCCATCTCCTATTATAACTACACCACCTGATGGGCAGTATGGGTAGTACACATCCACCATTTTGTTTTCAGCAACCAACACTATCACAAGCAAGTTCAGTTTATAACATCTAGTTACCCAAGATAAGCCTTTTTCAAGTCAGCTCATGAGTTATACGGATATGTTAACCCACCTTTTCAGTTTCCTTTCTCTTGCAGTTGACACTGACGACACTGCTGTTGGCTCGTAGCCAGTTGAACTCCTTTAACATTTGCATGGCTTTGGGACCGTGTTCATAAGGCAGGTAGAAAAGTTCTGCCAGCAAGCACAGGTCTTCAAGTGAGAGGGGCTCTGCAGTGAACAGAGGCTTCTCATTGGGTCCTGGCACAAAAACATCCTGAGGAACCAAAAATATGCATTAATACAACTTTCTAGATAATATTCATTTGTTTCTTCTTCAATTTCAGAGATAAGGAAAAAAATAACTCACAAATGTTTGGAGCACCTGTTTAAGCTGATCATCTGTCTGCATAGGGGCGATATCACTGCCAGAGTCCTCCTGTAGAGACTCTTCTGGGGACTTCAACTCTGCCAGACTCTCCTTGTCTGTGTCCATGGGCCTCAGGTCCTCGGTCATCTTGTCAGCTAGGATAGGACCCACATGCTTTTCCTCTGTGTCAGCTTCAGCTTCTGGCTCTGGTCCATCCTGCTTCTCAACCACCATCTCCATTGGCTCCTCATCGGAATCTTTCTTTTCTACATCAACCTGCACAGATATTATATTATAATATGGTTGAACCTTGGTGAAGGCCAAGACCTTGATCAGAAGGTGTGAGGGGTGTGCATGTGTACTAGCAGCCATTATATAGATGGAATTTTATCCAATTGTGATAATAAACCTTACCTCCTCCACCTCCTGGGTTCCTTTTGCCAAGGGGTGTGTGAGTGGATCCAGACAAAGAGGTGGCATGGATGGAGACATGATGGGCTGCTGGAATACAGTTGTGACTGTTGTCGAGGAGCAGAGAGAGGGAGCAGACACGGATGACACATCAATAGCTGTGCTTTTGGCACCACTCTGAGGCACCTGTCGGCCTGAAAGACAAAGATAAGCCCCAATCAATCATGCTTTTCATGATCATTCTCATTCTATAAACACCATTAGCACAGTGTTATGTATAAGAATGCAACTGTTCTTACTGTTGTATTGATGAGGCACACCAAATTCTCCAAGCCATTCTGTGAGAGCCAGTTTTAGAGCAAGCTGTGGACTGTAGAGCATATCTGTCTCCAGTTCTTCATCACTGCCCTCATTCTCTAACTTGATCTGGATAGACACTGTGCTATCCTCACCATCAGCTAGTATTGGGCAAAATGGAGAAACATTAGAAGAATAATAATATGGCAGTGCATTACCTCATACAGACAGAACAAACTATATCTACATCAAAGCATTACAAATAGGTAAACTTTTCAATCATACGTACTCATGACCACATCCTTGCGCACACCATTCATATTAGACTTGTACCAGGTGGCCAGAGTGTGGATCGCTACAAAGTTGGACTCAAACTCGCAGTTTGGGTTGGTGAGTACTCCTTTCAGCCTGGGGATAAGCTCTGTGGAGCGGCCTTTGTATGGACCCAAGAAAAGCCTCTTCTGGTCATAATCATTAGCGTGAATGTTATCCCAGATCACAGGAGCCCTTTTTAGGATTTTTGACACCTCCTCAATAGACTCCACTGTGATATCTTTGGACACAACCTTTGGGCCTGCAGAAAATATATAAAATAACATATGTCATCTACATTTTCTATCCACAACTCTGACAAATATGACTGTTTGCTTAACAGTAGCAATAATGCCAGTCAGTTGACAGGAAACTGTGCTGGACTCACCTGTCCATAGCACATCAATGCCAGGCAGAAGCTTTTCTCCAACTGTGTGGAGGTATGGAGACTGAGAAACACTTGGGTAGCAGAATGTTCCACAGTACTCTGTATTTTTAGGTAAGAAATCAGACAAATAATGAATTAAAAAACAGATCATACAAGTGTGTCAAATATGCAAAGGACAGACATAAAACCGAGGTACCTGTGGGGCAGAAGAGGAACGTTTCAGGCTCTCCCAGGTACTGGTAAATTTCGTTGGTAATTGAAACCTGAGCGTGTGCAAATGAGCTGAATACCTCCTTGTCAGCAGGGCACATGTTGTGGTCAATATCGTCAAAAAGTAAGGCAAATGACTTGCAGCCAAAGTGAGTAACCTTTGGAGGATGGAAAGGGGATTGAAATGAAACCAAACAAAATGGTTTCAAAATGATACAAAGTGTAAGCTCCATGGAACACTTCAAGACATGCATCAAGAACTTTAACACATCATTTGTACTACTGTCTACTACTAAAATACCTGATCAAGTTTCCTCTTGAGTGCAGACACCTCTTTCTGATTGGAGAAGGTGATGTCCAGTCCAGGGGAAATGGCATAGATGAACTCTATCCCATGTTCCTTAGCAGCACCAATTAAAGTCATGAGTTGCTCTATATGGGGAGTTGGGGAGAAGACATTGCTAAATGCATTACTGTGCTTTTATAATGATGAATCTTTTTACATTTCATGTTTAAACTGGACTAAGAATATCCTTTGACTTAGAAGACATGTATTATTAATTTTCCTTGCATCACGACAGATGATCCCAAATCTATTCTGAATAATCACCTGCTTCTTCCACCGAGTACAGCTCTCTCCAGAACATTCTGTGTTTGTAGTCATCTTTTGGTGCATAAAGGTATGTACTCAGTCCCCATTTCTGCTGCCTGTAGAGTATAACATTAAAAAACCTAGTAAGACAACTCAAATAATCTAGCTATATTATTAATGTAATCAACTTGAATGCTTAAATAAACCAATAACTCATTGTACCTTCTGAACAACTCCTTCCTCTGCTCCATTGTCCATGGTCGCCCATAAAAACCTGCATAAGCAAACAGTAGGTTCAGTCTGATGCAACCTGCAGTGCTTATAACCATTGGCTTTCCTCTGAATATTGAGCTGTTTGACTGCTTCGAGAAACAGTGGGATGGGCTGGAAGCGACATCAGACATGCACATTTTTACTGTTAGATTATTCATCGCCTTAGCGTAAGTGTAACTTGCCACTATATGGTATGTTGTATCAAAATCGATCGGTAGCGGAATTACTGCGAATCACCAAGGCATCTGACGGTATTGATTTGTAATGTGAATACAATATTAATCTGACAATCCATTTCTGTTTAGTGATTTCAAGTATTATCCAATTATAAAATAACCTAATGGCTTATATTTCCAACCGATAGCAACGACCATTTTCCGCAAAGGGCAGGACTGCTGTACCATCTGGATGCCCTATTTATCTATATGCAAATCAGAACAAGGGTTAAACTGTATTGTGTTAGTGGTACACTCAGTATTACCTTCCACGACTCCACTAATGAATTTTCTGTGGCCTTGAGGCTCCACTCCGATGCCGGGCTCTTCCACCGCGCCAGGGGCCTCGGCACAAGCCTCTCCGGAGACAGGGATGGGGCTCGGCTCACCGTCCACTTGAGGCGTCTCCAGCGTCTTATCTTTTTGAACCATCGTAAGTGGTTCCTCTCGATGTAAAGCCACCAAACTCGGAATATCCAGAAAGCAGAGAGTTATTTAGCAGTGTAGCAGCGAACCCCGGCGAAACCCAGAGGAAACTAGTCGCGTCACCCTCCTTTTACCGAGGACGTAAGCTAGTGTTAGGATATTTACGAGTCTACGAAAATTCTCGGGAATTTAGCAACTGCTTTTACAAGATAGTCGAAATAGCTATCGTGTGGTATATGATAACATTTGCGTTGGTTAAAATATAAAGAAATACAAGACGCTCGGGCGTAGCTGTCCGATCATTTCTTTTCTTTATGGAGGATTTGCCCTAGTTTTTCAGTTGTTCTTCCTGTTTACACCAAGTGCGCATGCTCCTGGAACTAGATTAAACCAGTCAGAACTAGATCTGCGTGACAAAACACCACAAAGATGTCACCACGACTAAAAAGATAGTTAACATTCACACCCCGCAGCGCTAAACATAAGCGCGTTATCCAGTATTACAGAAGGTACAACGATGCGTTTTTGAAGCCACATCACTGCTGCTTTTGTATTATTAAGTCAAATAACTTAATTGACATTGGTGCAACATATTATAATTTACAAAGTTATAAAGCAATAGCGGAAAAAACAGTTAGAGAAGACTTTATTGGTATTAAGATGTATTTATAGTCATCACACGGAGTTATTTAAGAATGAATAACAGTTAAAAGTTGTCATCAGAATAATCAAAGTTGCAACCATTGACTGTTGTATATGGTTTGCAACGCTCAACTGTGTTGTCAGCGTTGACTATCTCAACAGCTTTGCAACATCTTGAGATTCCAATCCATATTAGGAATGCAGCAAAGCTCCGACGCTCCATTCAAACAGCGCGGAGGTGCTGCTCGTTTGTTAGGGCTCGACTATCTGTCAGCAAAACACACATGCTTTGTTCCAAGTGGCAGAGATATAATCAGTTTTACTTTTGCCCACTTACACAAAACGTAGCATTTTACTCTGCTGAGGACACACAACGTGTATTAAGGGAAGATGGTGCATGCTTTGTTTTATGTAGCTTTTCTCAGAGCAGACATTTTAACTAGTGAAGGACAGATGTTACACATATATATATATATAAATAAAAAAATACACAAAAATATTAAATCCAAGTTTGTGCAGATCTGTGACATGAAGTAAAACATCTGGTGCGGTGATATATAAGAGTTGTTCCTGGTGATCTCTGTGCTTCTGATGGTTTTAAAGAAAAATCAAAAGCTTGACAGGAAATTTTTTTACTATATCAAATGTTTTAGAGCAATAGAGGCTTTGTTCTGCTAAAGCTTTTTTTACACAGCATATATTTGATGTTTGCACAAATAGGAGAACTCATGTAGCAAACCCAAATTCAGCCATTACTTTGTTTACCCATGTGCCTTTCTTGTTAGATGTCAAAATGGCCCCTGTAAGAAAGACTTCTTATTCTAAACTTTGGTTACACCTTTTAAACTAAAAACAGTAACATGTGCTGGATAAAAACAAAACAAAATAAAACACACACTTTACTTTCCTTTTTCTTTATTTAGGTTTGTAGTACATTCAAATGCATTACATCCTTTCCCAATAATAAGGGAGTTTCATTCCACTTAGTCTTCCCTCTTAAAATTACTCTCTCCATACCATTTAAATTTGATTTCATATTTAAATAAACTTTAAAAAAATTTATTTCACTTATTTCTTTTTTTTTTTAACTTCTTTTACTACTTTCATTACAAATGTTCACTTCAATAGAAGGCATTAGCTTGCAGAAACAAAATAACACAAACAAAAACTAATGCAACAACTAAAATGTAAAGACAGTGTTGCAGGTGAGAAGCCAAGTCATTGGCTCTGAGGTAAGTGTCAGCTTCTTCCTGCCGCAGGCCTCTCGTTACCTCTTCTGATTCTGCTTGGCCTGCTTCAGTAAAGTGTCGAAGTCTAGTGCATGAAACTTGTTTTTTGCCGGAGTTGGATCGTAATCTCTACTCGAATCTGAAAAGACACAAACAGACCAAGTCAGCTCCACATTCAATAACAAATAAAATTTAAATTCAGATTTTAATGGCAGAAAAGTCAATTGTGACTACGGTCAATAAAATTTTTTAAAATGCATCATAAATGTCATTAAAACAGTCATACTGTAAAAATGAATATAGAGGACATGACTAAAGGTCTCTGCAGTGGTAGATACAACTTTACTAGTAATGTATGAAAGGCAAAACATACAATTAGATAAAAGTATTTGACATTTTATATGTTGATATATAATAATTAGAAACATACTAAAAGCACATTAAAAGACAGTTTGCTCAAAAGGGGCTTTG
The DNA here is from genome assembly GCF_900324465.2 of Anabas testudineus. Classification (NCBI taxonomy): domain Eukaryota; kingdom Metazoa; phylum Chordata; class Actinopteri; order Anabantiformes; family Anabantidae; genus Anabas; species Anabas testudineus. Next base: position 10,100,698 of record NC_046624.1, read on the forward strand.
TTACATTTGGCTTGTGAGCACACTGAACTAGGATGAACTATAGCCAGTATCTCCAGTCTTCTCCAAACACCCAAATCCAAGTCAAATACAATTAATAGCCCTCTAGGTTAGAGCTACAGGACTTCCTTTTGTGTCTGTCAAATTGAGACCATGCCTACCCAAGTCGGAATAACTGGACTTGCAGAACTGTCTCCTCCCACCAAAACAGAGATCAAACGGGAGCTCATCAGGCTTGCGCAGCTTGCTTCCGTTTTCAATGGCCGTGAAAGCATCCTTGGTGTTGTAATAAGTCACAAAGCCATAGTTGTCCCTGCAACAGATAACCAGAGCCTCAGCGTATGTTCAGTTTGGCAGAGATCCAGGGAGGATCATAAAGGACTTTTACAGTTCTGCGCTGTGACTTGCTTTTAAAAGAGCAACCTGGGAGAGTTGCCAGGAGGCCCCAGTTATGAACAAGACTCACTTTGCTTTAGCACTGTAGCTTGGCCTAAGAGGTCACGGACACGACCAATGAGGTTCAAAGACAGTGCAATTTGTTTGTTCTAGCCTTATTAAAGTAATAATTTGTTACACAAACAGTAACAGACAAGTGTAAACATATACAATCCCTTCTGTTTGTGTACTCACCCATGGTTTCTAAAGTGCAGGGTGCAATCTTCAATCTCGCCAAATAAAGAGAAGCGCTCTCTAAGCTCTTTCTGGGTCATCGTACCCCGAATTCGACCAACGTAAACAACTCGACGCTCCTCCTGAGAGAAGAAGAAGACAACTTTTAATATTCAAGAATAAAATATTGTATTCTGCATTTAAAAACTGCCCCCAGTAAAATTAACTTACAATGGCTTTCTCTTTGCTTCTTTTCACCTCTTCCACATCTGCCTTTGCACTGTGACCATATCCACATTCATATGAGGGACTAAGAAAGACAAGACAAATCCTTTTTAAAGTGCATGTCAAATTAAAGTTCATGTCAACATAGTACTGAATATAGTTAATATACTTTACCTGTACATTCTTCTGCTTCTACTCCACTGTGCTCGCCTATCAGGTGATCTAGATCGCGACCTGGAGCGACTCCATGAGCCAGAACGAGAGGAAGAATATGAGTACCTCCTCCTCCTGGGAGGGGAGCAGGACACGGAGGGAGATGACCGAGAGGAGGACCGAGAGGAAGAGCTGGAACTGCTCTCCGAGAGACGGGGGCGATACCTAGAAAGGACAAGAAGGAATGCAAATAAAAAACACAGTAAATCATACCCCAGAGTAAAGAGCATTAAGATGACATTTGGACAGAGATACAAACCTTTTTTTAGATGGAGAGTGTGATCTGGACCGAGATCTAGAGGAATGAGAGTCTGACTCTGAACCGCTGGACATACTGCTGGGAGATCTATGGGATCTTTTTCTAGACCGGGCACCAGTTCTCTCTTTGGGACTAGATCTGGGGCTGGTTGTGCGTGAAGCAGCATGTTGACGGTATGACCTCCCAGAAGGTCCTCTCCTTGGGCTTCCTTCTTTCCCAGCAGAATCAGTCTCCTGTCGAGTAGGAGAAGCATCTGGAGTTTCCAGAACAGAATTTCTCTCCAACCCATCAGGTCTGTGATCCAGGGGCTGTGTCAGTGGAAACCGTGGCGTTTTGGTTGTAACTGCAGGGTCTACCTTGGCAGAGGAATCCAAGGAAGCTGGGGGTGTTTGTGTAGTGGCTTCGGTGGGTTGTTTGATGGGTTTAATAGTGATAAAAGATTGCTGTTTGACGTTCCAGCGCTTGCCTGGCTCTCCAGTGGAAGTGCCTTTGTTGGGTAGGCAGTAATCATGGTCCATACATGCAAGGTCAGCAGCTATAGTAATAGCAGCAGGAGTGGGTTTACTGCGGGACCTGACTGAGGGCAGCGGACGAGCTTCTATCTGGATAACCTTAGAGGGACTCAACTTGGAGGCCTCAGAAGTCTTGCTTTTCCCTAGCAGGGCCACAGGGACAAGAGGTTTCCACATCTGATGGGGAGGAGTGGCTGGAGGAGTCAGAGCTGTAGCAGAGACAAACAAAATTTACCACCATTATACCTGACTTTCAAGAGCAGCAGCCAGTATATGTTGAATGCTGGAAGCATCAAAAACACATAAGCTAACAACGGCAGAGTAAACAACATTTGTACTTTACCTTTTCATAATAATAAAAACCTGAATGTGACATTTAACTGCTATTTTAACAATTCCACTGATTTCATATTAAGCACAACTCTAAATTACCTGCAGTACTTGAGAGGTCATTCGCTCTCACACGTTCCACAACAGTTTTCTCTGGGGCCAACTCAAAACTGCAAAGTAAGCACAAGAATGTGTTAGTATATCATTGGTACACAGTGTAGTTCACACCTTAGCCAGTCTTTGGATTAGAGGGCACCAAAGTCCAGACAAAAAGTCATTAAGCTAGGCCACAGAAATTCAGAACTGTGGCCAGACAACAGCAAGGTCTGCGGTAGGTCTTGGCGAAATGTGTGTCTCCTCCACACACAGCAAATAGTTTCACTCATAAAGAGCAGCTTAGGGGCTGTAGGGTAACTCACCTTGAGTTTCCTACAGCTGCTGCTCTACCAGAGACCTCCGGCACACATTGCTCCTCTTTGGCTGAAGGGAGAAGGAAATAAAAATGCATCAGCAATGGGAATTACAGAATAGACAGAGCAACACTGAGAAATTCCAAGATATGTAGATAAGTGTGAGAATAATGTCATGTATTATGAGTTTATTGTAGAATTTCACCACATGGTCAGCAGCTACTTTAGACACTTTACAAACCGCACAACAATAGTTCAATAACACATTCACTGACATGACTAATGGCACATACAGTCTAGGCACTTGTTAGAATTGGGGACAGTACATCCGCACAAACAAAGACAGCAGGGCGAGAGTTAAATGGATTTGCGGACAGGGCAGAATTCCAGCAGCTGAGCAGACAAGAGGACAAAAACAGCTTCTCTGCCCCCCGTAGCACACATCTCTTAAAGGGGAATGTTTCAGTGGTAAGGCAACAAAAACCCTGTCGTCAGTCAACCTCTGAGTGTTAAACATGCTTCTCTAGGGAGGATCACATAAGCTCCAAGGTCTTATGAAAATCATATCTTTGTTCCGTAGGTCACTTTTGGTGGACTGTGAACTGTTGTATATGCTGTTGCTCAAATAAAGAAATCCACCTGCACTGATGACACATTCCTAAACACATCCACAACAGCAGTGAAGCTCTGTGCTGCCACTTCTGTCTTGTGGTGAAACTCGTTCTACCTACTAACCCACTGCTGCCAACCAAAGATAGTGCTGCTATGTTGTATGCCACTTCCTGCCATTACACAACCAGGAAAACTGATACTCTGACTACATTTAGCTTATACTGAACTATGTGACCCACTAAGCTACTGGACAGTACAACCATCCAGATGATGCAAATAAAACACTGTGACACAGGAAATAGACAGAGGAGCTCTTTGAGAAGACCAATCAACCATTATGGATTACCTTGAGTTTCCTCAAACTGCTCCAGCAAGCTTGTCAGATCAGCAGCTTCAATACCTACAAAATATATGTATTAATTATCACACAAAACATGATTGAATTGTACTTTAACTACAGTTTATTGTATCTTATGTACAATTTTTTTTATTAAACCATTTGATTAACATTAAACTTACCTATCTCACTGGTGAAGGCCTCAATCAGCTCCTGTGTAGGGCTCTTTGTCCTTTGGGGTTTTAGTGCCTTAGTGGGGTTCTCTTTAGTTTCAAGCACAACAGGTTGTGCCTTCAAACTCTTGGATTCAGAAGAATTAGCAGCTGGAGAAGGACTGAACTGGGTACCACTGGCTGTAATTTTGGAAGACTCATCATCAAAAGTGATGGGCTTATTTAATGAGGTAGCAGCAGTGACCTCAGCCAACTTCGGGGTAACTGTGGTCTTCTGGGGAGCACTGGAAGCAGACACAGTAGCAGCAGTGGGTGCGACCCCCTCTGTAGTGGTTTCAGGACAGGTCTTGGTAAGCACTGCAGACTGAGTGACTTCGCTATTTTCTCTTGAAAGCACAGGAGAAGATTTCTCATCTGTTGAAGACTTCAAGTGGCTGACTTGTTTTGAACACACTAGAGATGCAGAGCTCAGAGGCACAAGAGGGACTGCAGGTTGACCAGTGGTGTGCTGCTGTATTGATGAACCCTCCACTGATTTAGGGGCATGAGATAAGGGTTTTTGAAGCAGACAAGATTCGGAAGGTTCGGGGGTTTGCTGAGGCTTAGGAGTAGGAGGAGTAGCAGCTGAAACTTTGCTGGATGAGGCAACCATGTAGGCTGGTGGCACCAATAGTGCCTCAGGTGTTGGTGGTGCAGCTGGTCCCCTTGGCTGCCAAGCAGGCTTGATCTCCTCCACTTCCTTCTTTGTTGTCTGGGTGTTGGGACGTCGATCCCTGGGGCTGGGGTCAGGCAGGCAGGGGATAGGAGGAAGCTCTTTAGGAAGCTCCTGAAGGCTGGGCCACTTGGTGCTGTTGTTGTCTTGTTTTTCCACTGGGGCAGGCTTTTTCTGCTGTCGGAGCCGCCGGTATTCCTGGAGACTGAGTGATTTGGGCTTCGGTTCTGGAGCCACAGGTGCCACAGAAGGAAGGGCCTCACTAACAGGTGGTGTCCTCTGAGTTATGGGACTAGCAGCAGCTGCAGGACTATCTGAAGACGGCAAGGGCAGCACAGCAGAGGATGCTGCTGCTGACTCTTCCAGGTTCTCAGAGACTGGGGCCGGCTGTTTCTGCATTTCATTGGGCTGCTGGGAGCTCAGTGTTGTGGGAGAACAGCTAGGCTCAATCTTCTCAGCACTAATGTTTAACTCAACTGTATCCTGTCTTGGTGAAACAGGTGTAGCAGCTTGTATGTTCATTTCAGGCAACAGAATTGTAGTGGTGATTCCTTTTTGTGTTTCAGTTTGGCATGGATTTGCTTTCTTTGTTTTTTCTGAAAATAGAGTTGCAGTGGGAGGAACCTTTGGTACTTTGGGTTTCTTCTCTTTTTTCTCCAACTTTTTGTCAGGCTTTCTGGGTGTTTCCTGTGCCATGTTTGTGACTGTGCCACTTCTAAGAACCCTTTTCTCCACAGGCTCAGGTTGTTCCTTACATTTCTTTTTCTTTTTTCTGCGAGATGGAATTTTTTCTTTAATCTCCTCCTGTTTATTGCTGATCATGTCATCCTTCACATCTGAAAATGAGTCTGGTGTTGCAGACGTTGCAGCTTTCACTACAGGTTCTGTGACTGTTAAATCATCATCATCATCAACAACTATATGCTCAGAAATGTCAGAGGCTGCCTCTGTTATTTCACTTGGCACCTTCTGCTCATTTTCTGTAGACTGCTCTTTAAGTTGCAGAGACAAAGGGAGACCCATATCAGGGATGGCAAGGATGGGTTCACCATTCTCTGCCTGGTCCACAACCTCAAGTACGATGCCTCCTTCAGGAAACATCTGTTCCCCATCTTCATTCTCTAAACAAATGGTCATACAGTATGGGTGCATGTGCCTGACCAAATCTCCCAGGCTGACTGAAAGACCATCTTCACCACTCTGCTCAAAAGTAACAGGAAGTGGGAGGTTGAGACCATCCCAGTCTAAGAGGTCATGATCAGGAGATGAATCCTGCCTCACTGGGCTTAGAGTGAGGGAGCTGTCTTCTTCTTCTTCCCCATCACTCCTCTGGAGAGAGTCAGGCTGCATTCTGGGGAGACTCTGAGAAAACAAAGTAAAATTATAAAAATCCATCTCCTTTTCAACTTTATATAAACATTGACTATCTGGAGGGAAGGATACCTTTCCATTTGATATGGGTCTTGAACTATATAGGGAGTCTTTTTCTGGAGGGGAACGAGACAGACACAGCAATCTCCTGAGCTAGAGAGTGAGAAATAAGCAAAAGCATTAGGACAATAATACTTTCACAAACATCTAAAACCAATGAAGTATGTTTAGAACCACACAGGACAACAGGTTTTTCCTTTCTGTCCCTTCACTCTCTCTGCCCCAAGCTAAAAGGCCCGGAATCTGTGCGACTAGATAGGTATGTATGACAGCTGGGCACTAACCGGAGAGTGTTCCCTGCCCTTCTGATTTGACAGCAGGTCGGAGTCAGGCAGTGTGTCGAATGGGGACAAGTTCTCATCATCCACATTGTCAAGTATCTCTGTCAGGGCAGTTAGCAGCGTGGCTTCGCTCTCCTCATCAAGTCCTTTAGTCTATAAACATGATAATTAGGTCAAAGCATGAACAATTCAGACTGCAACAAACAACTGTAGAAAGTTTACACAACATAGATCTATTAGGTTATTTGAATATGTAAGCATGTGAAAACATTCATACCTCTATTGTTGGCATGTCCTCAAAGATAGAAAGAATGGAGGGATCTACGCAACTTTGCAGGGTCTCTAGAGTTTCTTCAGAGCTCAGTCCAGAAGACTGGAGAGGAAAAACACACTTCAGATTTCTTTTGAAAAAACTCAGACAAAACTGAAAAAAACCAAACAAACATGCAGGTGAAGACTATCTGGAAGCAGCCACCCACATGTACATAACTGTGGCTATAAATGTGTATTTACCACACTACTAGTAGACACAAGGCAATGAGCTCTTAATATATATGGACCACTGGGCTTCTGTACCATTACAACTAGTTTGTCTAATTCTCTAATTATCCTTTCTTTTTAATAAAAAAAGTGTGTCCACTTGCCTTTGAATTTACACTTCTTGAACACATTTTTAACTGTAAAGAGTGCTGCAACAATTCAAAGCAAAACACCCCATTGTCTTGTTGTACAAACACAGAATCAACATCCTGTTTTGAAAGAATTTCATGAGAAAATGTTAAAGAAATTAAGTCTTTGTAAAAAAAAAAAAAGTTGCACAGCAAAACTGGTTAAACTATCTCGATGGGTATCTGAAGTTGAGTAAGCCATTTCAACATGCAATTTATTTTCATGTTGTGTTCCAGTTTAGAGGAAAAACAAAATACCAATCATTTCCCCACAGTCTGAAATAGGCAAAACAGAGTGAAAACATGTAGGATGGAGGCTCAGTTTGTGTTTAACAACTCCCCACATTTAAGTAATATGTATAACTACACTAAGTCCAGCACATATAACTGATAACGTTATGCACTTTCATCTAAACATGCAGTAATGATCTAGGGTGACCCACGTGTTTCTGTCCACACATGGACACACAGTGCGCAGACATGTTTGAGCCTCGCCTCACCCCGTCCAAAGGGAGGCTGCTTAGCCCACGTGTAGCACTACAACAAACTCCAGCAGGGCCCGCATGTCTGCTGCTCGCCGTTTATTTCCAACCATCTCATGTAGACAACATGTTAACACGTCATCCAGCACGTTTAAAAACTTCAGGTGTTTTTTTTAAATATGCTCTATAAGCGGTGTGCGTACAGTTAAACTGTAGCCATCTTCTGCGCATGTGTGAGAGGACCCAACATGTGATCCACCACGACTCCACCGCATGTGGATATACACACATGTGGATTTCGACTGAAAACCTGTCATGCTGCAGCAGCAACAGTGAATAATGATACAGGTGTGTGTAACTGTATAAAATACAATCACTGTCTGAGTGGGAAAGAGCTTCATCATGGTGTGCATCATCACTGAGCAGATGATTCACTACTGCAACGTGCTGGCATTAAGCCTATAAACTACACCAAAGCAAGATAAACCAGCTGAAAGAAGCTAACGAGCTGAAAAGAAGTTTATATCCACAATGCAACGACGTGATTGAGAGAACTGACGGACATGTTGTAGTGTTTGTTACCACGTGTGTCGGAAGATGACCAGGAAACTGACTACTTTTGCACATAAACCCGCATATGAAGCTTAAATGCTTAACATTGATAGTATTTATGCAACTGGTGCACATGCCAGGGTACCACCCAATAAAAATACAAAACTGTCACTTTGTTTGAAGCACAGTTTCTATAATAAGGGAGGAAACTGCGTCGTTCACTAGCCAGCCGGCCGGCCGGCCTGGGCTTCACTGACCCACCAGCTAGTTAGCATTTACATACAGCTAAACCTAGCAGCGGGTTTTAAACCAACTACTGTGTTCTGCTCATTTGGTTTATAAACAGCGAGTTGTCTAAATGCAATAACCAGAAAGCAATGAATACTTTTTGAATAAGTTTTACTAGTGATACCAGGGTGGCATCCACGTGTCACTTTTCCATGCGCAGTGTCCAGCTCCTACACACAACACACGCTCTGTCCTGCGTCTAAAAACACACACGGAACTAGTAACAATTACATTTCATACCAGGAGACACAGAACGGGTGATAATCTTTACCTCGTCTAGTGTATCCATGGGGAAAAAATCCATATTGCACGCAGTTAAAGTCTCCTCGCCTACTCCCCACCGCGCCGCCATCTTGCCTCTCTCCCCTGGCCCGACTCGTCTCGGAATGAAAAGGAATGAATCGAGCATCAGAAACACAAGCTCGCCGGTAGGAAACACGTGTTCCCTGTTCCCGGCAAAATGACGTATAATGACGGCGTCGGTCAGGGGTTACGTGGTCACGTTTTCTTTTGTAGTTCTTTAACACGCTTGAGCTCTACCTTGTGGCAGATGTGCTGCAAAAATGAACACGATAGAAAATGGACATTAGAGACATAAGTCAAATCCTGTTGCAGCGGTTTATTATACCACAGACTATTCAGTGTGTTTTATAGTTGTAACAATAGCTGAAACTACTGAAAACCCAACAAACACATCCAGGTAGGGAACAGCAGCAGGTAGATATACTAGAGAAAAATATATAATATAAATATAATAATATAAATATAATATAAGAAGGAAATATTGGCTATATACTTATTTCTATAGCTTTTTTCCGAGATGGGTGAATTTGATTATTAGCTTAAGAGCAGAACATTGATAATTATTCATTGTGATTATAGATTGAGGCATTAATCAAGCACAATGTGTAATATTGTGGAGTAATATTTAATGTTGAGTGGACAAAGTAAGACGTTTGAAGATACCATCTGGTGAAGTGGTGGCTTGTTACTTGCAGCCCTAATGTGATTTCCAGCTAAGTCCTGAGGTGTTGGTGACAAGTCATATTGCAATGCATGCAGAAGGGAAAATACTTCAGTTAAATGGAGTTGAGCCCAGATGTTGTTTGAGTTTCTTTATTAGAGCAAAATTACAGAATGGGAAAAATCAAATGATTTTACAGAGACAAATATTCATGATGCAATTGATTCTGGTTTCTAATATATAAAGACAAAGACTATTTCTGGTCAGAAACGTAATATGATGCACATACACAAAATGCAGGGAGCATAAACACAACAAACTCTCAAATATCCCTAAGATAAATATCCACAGTCCAAATTTGAAAAGTTTAGAGGAAGTTATCACTTTGCAAGCAAATTCAGTGGCAGTGCCTACACTGCTCCTTGGCTTCGTTCCATCTGTTTGGCATTTTTGCTCCCACAGTTTTAGTTTAATTGCTTGTACTTCGAAAGACTGTGGAAAGGAGGAAGTAAGAAGGACCCTTAAGTACTTGGGAACTCTTTGGATGAGAAAAAGCATAATTTGTGTGGAGATGAAGTGTATTTTTGCCACATTTAAATCACATTTCTCTTTCTATAAGAAATTTGTCAACACTATATATTTTGACCACACTGTTAGGTTACACAGTGACAAATATGGATTTCTAAATGTGCACAGTTGTGCTTCAAAGTGTATTCTGCTGCCTGTATATTTCATCGGTTAGAAAACAATTATATACTGCGTTTGGCAATCTTGTAATCATAATTTACACCACCAGTGGTCGCTGTTTAAGCAAAAGTTATGTACTGTATGAGGTTTTCAATATGCCAGCTGTGTAAATACACTTTTATTTTGAAAGATGCTGCCTTAATGTCACTATTCTGGTGCACATCATGTCCTAGTAATTAAAACACCACCTTTCTGTTTCCCAGGAGTCAGTGAATGGTTGGAAAAAGACCAAGAGACTAATCACATCCATCAAAGACAGAGGTTACGGTCTCTCCCTATGTTAGATCCACCTGTTATAACAAGACTAAACTCTCATACTAAAATGGACTGATGACAGCTGTACACATTGGTAAAGCTGATGAGCTCTGGAAAAAGCTGGCAAGTGGACCTTGAGTATTTATTTGTGAATGCTTTGTCAATCAAGACACTGGTTGATGAAGGAAGGGTACTGCCAGTGAATCAAAATTTCAAATTATTATAGGTGGGGATTACATTGGGTCAAATACAGAAGTGGGTGTGATGTGCAACTCATTAGGAGTGGTACTGCATGGCGGAGAAAGCCCATAGGCAATATCCTCTGTCCCGCAGGTTACATGGATTAGAGGTGAACCTAGCTACGACCTCACATACACATACGGGGTGGTCTTCGGCTTGTTTATCTTTCTCTTCTTCTTTCAATTCCGCTACACGACGAATAAACCTGCTCTGTTCTCTCACTGCTATTTGTGAAGTTCGCAAACCTTCGTTCTCCAACAGCTTCCTCGCTGTGGCAGAGCTCTTCAGTAAAGCTCATTATGGTGAATTTGAGAAAGCATCCTTGTTGCCAAGCAGTTTCAAAACAACAGACACACCAGGGAACACAGCAGACCCACTGCAGTGTAGATTTGTTTCCATGTGCTGCATCATTTCTGGCAATGATCCAGGCATCCCGAAGGCGACAATTAATGATCTCACTGATCAATTGTGTCCCTTGCTGCATTTCCTTTGAAGAACATGAATTTTCCATAGAGAACAAATCCAATTTAGTTATGTGGTGCAGCACATATGCAGCATTTGTATGAAAAATGTTTCAAATGTTAGTTTAGTCGGCAGGTTCTCCAGCATTTGAGCAATTGTAACAATCAGTTTTGTTTGATCTCTTTTCACATCAATGTTTCACTCAGACGTTACTTGTTATGTGGTGGTTCCCTTCTTGTTTACACGTACAGTCGAATTAACTTGTGCTTCCTTTGTGCCTGTTCCCAATGTGTCTGAGACACAACAGGCCCAAACAGTCTGCTTCCCATTACCTGTCATGTTCTAATGAATCCACTGCTCACATTTCCTCTGCAGCTTTTTCCTCCAGCATATCAGAGACTGCGTACTGTACATCTGTGGGAGCTGAAAGAGCTTGTCTGTGTGTGTCTGAGAGAGAGAGAGACAGAGAAAGAGAAGAACACTACTGTGCCCCAACACACTCCCTAACCGCTACCTACCGCTGCTCTGCCGTTGCCATGGATACAGTGCCCTCTCTCTCTCCCCCCGTCTCTCCTATCTCTTGGTGGGTATGAAGGGATGAGGTTGGAGAAAAGAGAGAAGAAGAGAAGTGGTTGTGGTTGTTACCTCTGCGTCATATTCATACCAGTGCAGCTGAGAGTTGCCCCCCCCCCCCCGTCCTTTTCCCCTCATCCTCTTCCTTCCTTTCTTCCTTCCCTCCTTCCTTCCCTCTGAACATCCAATTTGCACACTGCTAGATCCCCCCTCCATTTGTGTCTCCTATCTGCATCTGCTCATCACACTCTCCGTCTCTCTCTCCCTCTCTCTCTCTCTCTCACTCGCTCTGCTGGCCCAGCTTGCTTTCCTCCGCGCGACTGACCCAGGCGGACTTTTTCGAGCAAGCGTGGGCGCAGAGGAAAAAGGAAGACAAAGGTAAGCACTGACATGGACGATGTCTAACAGTGATTGTCTGTGAGGGAGAGTGTGGGAGAGAAATAAAAGGAGAGGAGGGGGGGCGCAAAACAGCTGCAAGACAAAAGACTGAGAGGTAAGGACTGATGGCATGAACTCACCTGAGATAAGTATTTCACCAGGAGCCTTTTAAAACATTTCTTGGGAATTCAGGAAGAAACAAGATAGTCAGTAGATGAGAACAAGTATTTGTCTGCTGTCAGAGGACAACATACTAAGAGTGTATCAGTGCGTGAGTGGATGTGTGCTTCAGTAAGCCAAGCAGTCAGTGTGTCTGTGTGCAGGCACTTTGCTGTCTGTCACATAGTGTTGGTGTTGTGGAACTGCTGCCGCTGCACGTTCCCACAGTAGAGAGACGGAGGCGAACAGAGGGGGAACTTCATTATCCTCAGAGAGCCTTTTGAGCGATATGTGGATGTGTTGACAGAGCGGGAATCTCTATATCTGCAAAGAGTACGAGAGTGAGAGGAAGAGAGGAGAGTGAAAGCCTGACAGTGCATTTAGTGGTGAAGTGCACAGCTTCAAAGCCCAATCACTCCTGGAAACAGAAGCCATTTCCCAAATCAGATTCACTCACCCCTCCTTTATTTCTTCTGTCTCAGTCTTCTCTCTCCTCTTTTTCTCTCTCTTGTTGTGTTGGGGATGCCTCTCTCTACTATCTGCTTTTGTCCACAGTTCTAGCAGTATCTTCTGTTAATGTCAGTCTTGCACACTGAAGATGGAATAACAGCGAGAGCATGAGAGAACTCGGAAAGAGACAGACCTTGTTGAAACAGTTGAGTTAAGACAAAAAGTGTGTGTGTGTGTGTGTGTGTGTGCTTGTTTGTTTGTGTGAGAGAAGGGGACATGAAAAAAGGGGGGACAAGTAAGAGGGGGGTGTGTGATGGAGGGTGAGGAGGCCCGCAGGATTGTTCATTGTGTCTCGGTCCTGAGAACAGCGTCTTACACTGTGTATGACATTTAACTGTGATGCTTCTGCCAGTGCGCTGGTGTGTGGGGAACCTGCCTGTCAGCTTTCGTTCCAGTGTAGACAGTTGTTTGTCCTTTGGTAATATACTGGTTGTGACTGACAGACAAGCGAGATCCGAGGTTTGTCAAACTGGACTTTACGTCGTGTGGGGTTTCCTTAGTAGACAAGCTACACAGATATACTAAATATATATAGACATTATTCACTTTAACAACATGTAGATACATATTTAAATTAAAACTTGTTGATGTACTCTACAGTCTTTCAGAGGAACTTTATTCTTTCTTTATTGTATTCAGTCACAGTAATTTACAGTGGAGTCTGTTAACAATCTAACAGGATCAGGTACATGAGCAACAAAGACATCCATCTTATAGGAGTCAGTTATATGCTCGTGTGTTTGCGTAGTGAAGTGTGAGATTATTGAGATTATTGGCTGGGAGGACAGGCACGCTCGAGCCAAGAGAGCCAAGACAGATGATCGGAAATAAAAGATGAGCAGGGAAGGGAAGGAAATTAAACAAAATCACATCAGGCCACATCAAGCTGCAGAAAGGTCAAGGTAATATCAACAGGGTAAGGAGATTAAATTGACAGGGTGAAGTAAGATTAAAAAGCAAGAAAAGAGTAAAGAGCGATAAGAGACATAGGCTGCTGGGCAAACAGCCTGCAGTCCAGTCACACTGTTTACATGCGGCTCCTGTTGGATGTGAGCGCGTGCACATTTGTACATGCACACCCCTCAAGCCTCCCATTGGTCTCCGGTGTCCCTGCGCTCCAGGTGGGCTTTGAATTTTTAATCAATAATGTCTGTAGTCATTAACACCAGTCTCCTCTATGCAGCGGAAAAACAGAAGGAAGGAGAAAGAGAGGGAGACAAAAAGAGAGATGGAAATCTGTCATACACGAGGCAGGGCGTGTGAGTGTGTGTGAGTGAGTGTGTGTGTGAGTGAGCGTGCATACGGTTCGTGTTTGTTTGGCAGTAATGACCCTCTGCCTCTGGGCTCCTACTGAGTATGTTTATCTCCCACAGCAGCACTGGGCAAAAATAGATGATGCATCACTGCCACACACACACACACACACCTTGTGCATTTTCTCTTTTTCCTCTCCTTTGCTCTAATTGCCTCCATGCTGCATTCTCCCTTTCACACATGTGCACAGACGCACTCTCTCCGATGCATATTACTTACTCCAGCCCCACATACCGTGAAGGCTCTTTCTTCCTATTTCACTCTTCCTATTTTCCCTCCCACTTGTGTTGCAATATGCCTATTAATGATGCAGCTAGAGCACCACTGCCAACTTCCTGCCTCTGACAGAGAGAGAGGAGTGTAGTTGGTGGTGTACATGCCCTGCTTTGTACCACTTCCTCTTATCTCTCCTCCCCTCTGTCTGTGTTGTTCTCTTCAGAGTTGGCCCATGCGAGCAGCGTGTGGACTGAGTGCAGTTATTTCGTTCAGAGAAGAGCCCAACATGTGAGAAGATGTCTGTTGGAGGTTGTGCTTGTCCCGGTGAGTAGCTACTCTCTTTCTCTCCCTGCGTCTCTTCTCCCCATTTCCTCCTCCGTCTCTGTGCTCAGTGGTACTGTCAGAAAGGCGACTTATGTAAAAGTGCTGCAAAGCTGCCTAGGGCCAGAATCAAGCTGTGTGAGTGTGAGATTGTGTGTGCACGCATGTGTGTGTGATGGTGACGCCATGCTACACTTTCGACAAATGTCTGAAAACAAGGTTATACACTGAGGCTACTGCACTTTAGGATTAAGTTGTTCAGCAGACCCTCTCAGTCACGCTAGCTTGCTGTGCAGCAGATCAATGGCTCTTTGAGTTCTACCACATACAGTACAGAGACAGTGAGATGTCAATACTTATTTAAAGACTGTTTTCACTCTTGTCCTCAGCTTTATATGCATATTATACGTCGTCTTCTTGACTACTTTTCTGTCGTCACAGTCATTGTTAACATTTGTCCCAGTGGGTCTGAGCTGAATGAGGCAAAAACGCTTTAATGTATTTGCAGCAAAATGGTTTAGCTGGTCTCTTGATGAGTGCAACTCATTAATGAGGGTACTTAAGAAGATTTAACTTAATCTTGCATTTGAAATTACTGTCAAATTACAAACTGCTGTTTACATAGACAGCTCTCTGTCACTGTGACTTTGCATTCCTGCGTAGTTTTGTTTTTTATGCAGTTATTCTTGTCTTGGCTTTTCCTGGAATCCAGATTCTTTATCTGTTTTGCTTTAAATAATGGTTACATAAAGTATTGTTTACTGCCATTGTTATATTGTCTTAGAGGTACTGTCAACACATCCACAGTCTCCTCTTATGCTACTTTGTCAGAGCAAGAAGTAAGAAATCTAGTACTGACTGAATCTGTCTGCACATGTCAGCAAAATGTTTTGGCAATTTTTATCAAGTTGATCTTATAATCGGTTCTCTCCCCAAGAGTATTTGATCCTTGTTCCCTTTGGAGCAATTTCTCTTTAACGCTACCCCAGTGAGAGCGGACAGGCTACAGAGACGGTTGCCTTTTGCACAGTGAAAAGCCTCACAGTGCCATGGGACGGACTCTGTGCAGCACAAGGGAGAGAGTAACAGATAGAAATTGAATCGTAGCATCTGCTCGGGGGGATCTTAGTGAGGCCATATTGAATTAGGGTGTCAGTATCATTTTAATGGGGCTGCTTTGATTCATTGGCAGTCGGCTATCAGATGGAATAATATCAGAGTTCGCTGCTTGATGTTCTCCTCTCCGATCTTCTGTCTTGTCCACTATCTCACTGGCTCGCTCTTCTCTGTAGTTTTCCAGTATCTCTTCCCCCTTTCGCTCCCTTTGTTGACAGGCTTTACTGTGGAGCAGAAACTTTTAATGACATCCACATGTTTTGTGAAGGACCAAAAAAAAAAAAGGTCCACCAGAGCGATCTGCATGTTGTGCACCAACTTTCAAACACATGCACAGGTTTATATTTGCAGGCATGTGGACAAATTTACCCCATGCACGTTTTACGTGTACACCTTCACGAGGAGCCCGCGAGGGCAAGTTCAGGCTAGTGAGTCTCTCAGATAACCGCAGCGCAACATTGATCAACACTGGTTTGCAGTTTCTCCCTCCTCTGTGCGTGTGCTGTAAATCATTATATTTGAAGCCTGGTTTGTTTACATTCTTGTACGATGGTGGATAGAAGATTCCCCCCGTCCTTTCTGTGTGAATGTGCTTTGGAAAAACAAATACTCTCTCGTTCCAGCATCATTTTTCTCTTTTCATCTGGTCCTGGTCATCTTTGTTTTCATGCGAGCATGTCTTACAATACGGGAATTGATATAGCTGCATGCGTGTGGCAGAATGTGAGCCATAATAAAGAACAGACTTCATTGACAAGCCTGTGACATCATGCTGTTGTTGTGACTTTGCTGTGAATCAGCCTTTTTAAGGCTTTGTTCCCCGCATGAAGGAGATCCGTCCTAACACAGTGGAGCCAATCACATCCTTTGTTCAGACTAAATGGTAAAAATAGATTGCCTGTGAGCTGAAGACACCCCTCCTCCCCTACATTTTCGCATGCACCCACTCAAGCATGCGCTCCCCTCTGCTCACCCTTCTCTCCGTCTGTCACCCAACTCACTCTGACCCCTCCCTCCTATTTATACCTTCCTCATCTCACTCTCCTCCCTCTTTCTTTCCCTCCCTCTCACTCCTCATCCGTCGTTCATAGCCTTTTGCAGTAACAGTGGTGTTACCTCATGCAGAAAGTCACATGGCTCCTGATTGGAGAAAAGTGACTTAAAGCAGAATCAAGATGGCAGCCAAACAGCCAGGCTTTTTTTGATTACGTTATACAAGAACACAACTGTCTCAGCTTTATCTACACTGCATTGAAAGCCATGTGCCCTTCTTTCTCTCTCTCCCCCCCCCCCCCCCCACCAATTCTTCACTTCTCTCCTCCTCATCCCCTCCTCTGTCTACCCTAGTGAGTCTCTTAGATCTTGTTTGCTAGATCAAAATGGCTGTGTGTGCAGAGGCAGAGAGAAAGAAGGAATGTGTAGGAGACAGAGATGCTGGAGAGTCGGAGAGATGGGGGGTGGGGGTGCAGAATGGAGTGGAGCTGTGGTGATGTCACATCTGCTATAGGCCGACAGGATGGCAGAGGAAAGCTGGCATGTGCCACACACCCAGGAGGATGGGGAGAAAACTGAATGCGTGGGATTTTCAATCAAAGTACACCTTTGTTTGTGAGAAATGTGCAAGCTGCAGAGTCTTTAAAACATAAAAGCAGTTTTGATACTGAGATAGAAGGTGATGGTAACAGTGCTCAGATTAAACAGAGCGGTGTTGAAAACAAAAGGTGTGAGGAGAGCCACAGAGTTGTTTGAAAGCTTTTGTACTGTGTCCCTGTGACTATTATGTACTGTATGTGCAAATGTGTTGGTTCAAGAGTGTGAATACAGTGCAAAAACCATGAACCACATTGATATTTTTTTCATAATGGATCTCAAATTAACCAGCTTGTTTGAGCTACTGGTAGATGGCATTACACTGGATGAGGTGTATGCAAATCAAGGCACATGTTTACATACTGAATACTGAGTTTATATTGTGGTTTCAGAGAATCAGAGAAGTGTCTCCCTAAACTAAAAATCAGAGCATCCAGTTGTGAAAATCGGATGTCAGGAGGTAGAAGTGGAGTTGGTCCATTTACTAACCAAATTACCCAGGAATTAGCAACTTACGTCTCATCAGGATTACAGAATTTGTGTGTGAGATGTGACCATGTTCCAGAAAAATCCAGTGTTGTATCATAATTGTTTCATTATGTATTACCAGCGGAGAGACCCCAAGATTATTTTTCTAATTAACATTGTCGCTGCAGTTCTGGAGGAGACATTCAAAGTGAGTTGCATAGAATTATTAAAAGATGAGAACACATTTTTGGTCATATTAGGCTGAAATGAAATTCCCAGCACAAACCTACACACTGTACACTTTCAACTACACCTGTGATTAGCAATTGGCTAATTCTGATTGGGTTCGGGTCAGTGACCTCTGTCATTGCAAGTTTCCTGAATATCAACCGTCACTTACACATTCACACATCGGCCTTCTTATGTTATCTTAATTTTATCTTAAACACATGCTGTCTTACTTCCTCTCGTCAAGCCACAGTCCTCTGGTTGCAGTTGGTGTTAGTTCTGTCTGCTGCCTTGTTGTGATCAGTACCAGTCAACTGTCACAACAGTTTCCCTGACAGGTTTGTGCTTCCACTGAGACGTCTAGAGAAGCAGCAGCAGAATTCTGAACAAGACATTCGTCTGCTTCACCTCAGTACTGCTTGACTGTCACAACTATGTGTACAGACTCGATATCGCTTATAAGATATGATTTTTGAGGCTCTTTTAATGAATGTCCCTATTTTAAAGTGTAAAAATTGTCAAATTGTGCCAGTATTTGAGTAATGAACCAAATAAATTTAGATCAGATTAATTTTCTATTAGTTCTGTATTAAAGACTATGCTCAACTGTTAGTTGCTGCATAAACTAAGACTTGTAAAACGGTATTGGGAGCTATAAATATAAGAGGGTACATCAGAGCTTGTGTTGACTAGCTTTCCGGTGACTAAAATAGCTAAGTTGTCGTGCATATGACTGCCATATTATGATTCTGACATTAATGTTATCGCTTCCTGCCAGCCCCTTGTTTCAGGATTGTATGTAAGTGGTAAATGTGACTCTTTCTCAGTAAGATGAAATAGGATTCAATTCTCAGAACTGAAACACTCCCACATTAATGCAACCAATACCTCATATTCTGTTTCATATACAGTAATAAACACTTCAATTTGAAATTATCTGCTGTCAGATTTAGCATGTGATAAATGCAGTCTAAATGTCACGGTTAGCTGGATGCTACTCATGTCTGTTGAGAGGCAATAAGACTGTTGAAAATCTAAACATGAAGCCCTTTGGAGGATTTCACCCAATAGATTAAATACATAGTTTACTTAATAGAAATTCTGAGGCCTGCAACAGCCACAACAGCCAACTGACTTATCCTCCAGTTTCAACAAGTTGGCTTGGATTTAAAAACTGTGTATTAAATGTGACGCTTCTTAGACACGAAATAATCTTCAGTCATCGCTCAATCTGACATTAAATAAGCACGTATTAGTACAAGTATAACTTCCTGATCACGTATTGTAGGTACTTCAAGAGTTGTGTAACACATCTCGTCCTTTTATTTGCACTTGTTTCTTCTTGTTTGCTTTGACTTTTGCTGGATATTTTAAATTCTATGAATAATTTAGAAAAAGTTCAACGTAACCTCAATATACTGCATCACATTTTTAATGAGAAATAACCAAAGACCATTTAAAATATAAACAACTTGTGAATGTAATTGCAGTTAAATTATATAACATGTCCTGCATTCAACCACAGACCAAAAACTGGCAGGATTACATCCTGTGAAATTGGCAGTGTCTGAGAATACTTTTCCATTTATAAAACCTCTGTATGGTGCAGGAGCAGTGAAACCTAAATCAGTCGTATCAATCAGTCATGAGGAATAAAGCGATAGTGAAATTATTTTCCTGGAGCTGCGAAGACTATGTGTGCCATTGCTGGTCATCCAGTACTGTACAGTGTATCCTGACCTCAACAATCCCAAAATTAATGAATTTGCCTTTGTTTAAGTCTGTGGCCTGTGATTAAGGCTTTTGCACAGTTCAGCAAGTCTGTAACAATGACTTGTCACCTAAATAGGCAGTTTGATTCAAGACAGTTTTGTAAAGGTTTATGAAAAATGTGGCCTGTGATAGCCTCAGATTATATAAGGGAATCATCTGCAGCCTCGCTTTTAATCAATAGCCATTCTAATGTGTACAAGCATTACATTTGAAGGCCAGAAAACCTTTTGTGGTCGCAAAGTGCATTTAAAGCTCAATTTGTTGAGGCGTTTACTTTGAGCTGTCTGTCTGTTAGTAGAATTATGTAAGCCAGTAATGGAGACTTAGAATTAACGCAATACATTTCATTGAGAAAGTAAACACTTGTGACCCGTACCCGTCAGTCAGATTGCTCCTTCCAAAATCTTCTTGTTACCAGGTGTCGTCCAGCAAATCTATACTCTCCATCACTTAGTTCAATTTTTTTCTCTTTCTAAATCCTCTGTGTGAGTTGTTTATGTGACAGAAAATACATTATCAAACAGCTACAGTGGAATTTTAAAGTTTTTGTTATAACATAGGTTCAGGCTAAGGGTCTGGTATTGAAAAAGTCTTTCAAAGTCTTTGGGTTCCAGACTATCATGTGTAGAAATGGGATGGAACAGCATCTCCCTCTGCTGGCAAATGCTACAAACATCTTCTTCATCCTTCAAAATAAAATGGAGCACAACAGGAAAGAAATACATTTATCTTGTAGTTTATAATTTATAAAATTGTCTATTATAGGGCTTGTTTTAAATAAAAACTATAAAATCTCTCATTTATTATGTTGTTAGGATTTTTGCTTAACTGGCCTGTCGCAAAAATCAATCATTTTTACATGCACTAGTGTTTAGCATATATTTCAAGACATATTTATACATTTGAAGGAATTCTGCAGTATCTAGTAAACTAAAAAAGGCCAGAGGGATCTCCTAAATTTATTTTAAAGATCCACTTCAATTCTGGAGAAGCATGTCAACCATGACTATAACCTCTCGGCAGTATGAGCATCTAGAGATAATAGTTCCCAAAGTCCCACCGAGGTGACTCTGAGGTCATCTGGAGGAGTTTTTAAGCTGCAGGCAGAGATTTTTTAATATAGGGAAGGCAGAGGTATGATTACTAGCATTCATTTACATGTACTCACTGAACCATAGGAATAAAGTTGAAAACTGTCGCCATTTAATAACATCTTAAACTCATCTAGCTTGGTAGGTGGTCATTACAAACTCATGCTGTGCAACCATATATATGTCACAAGGGAATGCAGATTTGCCCTTTTCAACATTAGAAAGATCAGACCCCTTCTTTTGGTCAATACAACATAACTCATTGTGCAGGCTCTGGACATAACTCGGCTTAACTGCTGATGTCTTACTAACGGGGTTACCAGCATGCACCATCAGACCCCTCCAGATGATCCAAAATGCAGCAGCACATCTCATTTTTAATCAGCCAAAAAGGACACACGTTACAGCACTTTTCAGATCCCTGTACATGCTTTTTGCAACTTCCCACATCAGGCTCAAAGCCCTGACCCTTGCCTACAAAGTGGTCCATCCAGTCTCTCTCTCTCACTTCACTCTGCAGGTGTACGACATGAACTTTCACAAACTTGCTGTAAACAGAACTCTTCCGAATCTTTCTCTGCACTTAAAAAAAAACTAATCTTGCACTTTAGTTTAAAGTTAGACATTTACTTTCTTTGTACCTCACCTGTAAGTCGCTTTGAATACGGGATAAATAACTAAATGTAATGTAAATATGTTTAAACGGACCAAGTCTCTAAGTTTTAATGCAGATTTAAAAGTTTTCCAAAACACCTATCTGTCAGTGGAAATGTGCACACATCATCAGTAGGCTGATTCTTCTATTTGAATGGTTCAGTGGTTTTAGTTTGACTATTTAACAACATGGCACCGTTTCCGTGAAAGTAGATGTTTGGTCGTGCGGGGTGTTGGAGGCTAAATAGGCGGATAATAGTTTTTCTCAACGGGGAGCAGTCTGCACGGGGCCACACATGGGTCCCGACCAGACAAACCGGGGGCCCCTGTGTTTGGGAGCCAGGCCTGTTTGTCCCGGTCTGTGTGTCGGGATGGGCGGAGTCGCCTGGGGGAGGCGGGGCCTTTGTTTGTTCGTGTCTCGGCTGGCAGGAACAAAGGGTCCTATAGTAGTAGTAGATGGGTAGCACGGTCCCCCGAGCAAATGACCTTTAAAACACATAGTTGGGGACTGCAAATTTGACAGGAACCGGGGAAGAAGCGGGAGTGTTTTACTTTCCGTCGCTTGCCGTCTTGTTTGGGAGGACTACGCTATCAGCGGTCGGCGTCGGAGCTTCCACCATCCAGCCGCTCCGGCTAGCAACAAAGCTAGCTGGCTAGAAACACCGAGCGGAGGTGTTGAGGAACACCGCGTTTCGGTTTACCTTTCTCTGCAGGTAACTCCAACTTACAGTCGGGCCACTTTAGCGGTGCAGCTGGTTCTCAGTAAACCGCTGCAGCCGGCTATAAACAAGCCCGGGTTGGCACCGGTGGACGGCGGTGATCACAGGAGTTTAGCAGCCAGGTTAAGAGCTTAGCAACGGGATTCGTCTGCAGCAAATGCTCAATGAACGCGGCCCTGCGCTCCAGTCCGTTTACGCCCGTGTGTGTGTGTGTGTGTGTGTGTGTGTGTGTGTGTGTGTGTGTGTGTGTGTGTGTGTGTGTGTGTGTGTGTGTGTGTGTGTGTGTGTGTGTGTGTGTGTGTGTGTGTTAAAGTGATCACTGGCTAAATTGTAAATGTCGACTGTGCATGTCCACAGACCGAGCGGACATCGGTGCAAGTATGCCGGCAGTCTTTCTGCACATTGCTCTGGATGTTTTATTGGCTGGTGGCCAGCCTCTGGATGCAGCTCTATTGTTTGCAATGAACAATTTGGGCGGACAAAACTGCACCAAAGTCTTTCTATTTAAAGTTGACCTTTTTTAGAGTGCTTATGCGCCATTAAGATTCATCTAATATTAATAGGATGTCTTCTGTTTAAAAGAAGCTTGCAGGCTGCAGTTATTTCTTATTTACATACGTGCTTCAGTGAGACTAGGACCTGTAATCTGCAGATATTGTGGAGATAGGTTTAATGCTGGTGACTGGGCCTCTTCAGGGTGTGTGTTGTTCTCCACTAAAACTGAGAATAGTCTGTGTGTGTCAGCATTTTTGCAGAATATGTGTCCCAAAACACATTTGCTTTATATTACATAAAATAAGATATTATTTGTCATGTTGCAGAATAAAAACGTGATTATGAACAGAATTAGTGCTTTGAACATTGCGCATTAGCATCAGATTAAACAAAGACTGATCATATGGGACTGAATGCTGTCTGGCTGATGGTGTTTAGGGGGGGTGGGTCTGTAGGGTCAGATGTAATGCATAGAGACTCATTGTTGGATGCTCCTGAACAGGTTCGCCCACATACTAATGGGGAGGAGAACATGACCTGCCTTGACGTTCTTGGGTAAAGTGAAGCAAAGAAGAAAAGGGTGAAAGAAAATGAAGGAGGAGTTGTTGTTTATGGAGCCCAGACTGGGCTGTGAAGACAAGATCAGAGTTCACAACCCCAACTCAAGCCTTTCTTCAGTCTTATATGTCTTTGTTTAGACATATATTTAATCCATCAGTTTACTAAAATTAATATGGAAAAAAAACAGTCAAGTTTGATCTTGCATTGGACTGATCCAGTTTGGCAATCCCATGTTTTTCCCCCAAGCAGATGGTGACTGAGTGTTCAGCATAAACTATGAGTCAAAGTAACACAATTACATTATGCTGACTTTTGGGGCCTGTTGGGAATACCTGATTTACAAGTAGGGCATGCAGTCAGGACTTTCTCTGATCTTACTATTTCCAGTAGCCTGGTAAATATTTGTAAAAACTAAAAACTGGAGGGCGGTTGTGATGGGACAGTCTTTATGAAAGGGGTTCTATTTGTTGTTCTGCCCAAACATTGTCTGCAGATGTATACAATATCTCTGGGTCAACCTAATTGCAGACCGGCACTGGCTGACTGTGTGGGGTCTCCTTGATTATAGAAACAGAAGAGATGTTTTCACAGAGCCCCGAATTGTTTGAGCATGAATGCCTTATCTGGGCTGACAAGGGTTAACAACAGTCAGGGTAGGGAGTGGGGGGATGGGTTAGAAGAGGCAACTAGAGGGGGAGACATAGACACACAGCGCAGAGGAGCATGGTTAGGATCAAATAGGGCTGTATGCAAAGAAGAGAGTTCCTTTTAATGGTTTGGATGGTACGAGGACAGAAAGACGATGGCAGATCATCTCCTCTGTTTGTATGTCCCCATTTCACTGAGTATTTTCTCAGATTTCTGCGGGCTAATAAATAATGCTGTTTTTCCCTGATGATGGTTTGCTTTCTTATCCATTTGCCAGATTGAAGATGCATTAGGTAATGAAAGCAGCAGGAAATTGTTTTGGCAGGCCGCTTTTATTTGAGCAAATCTCAACAAAATCATCCAACATTAGATTACTTTGATGATGCTGTGATTTGAATGAGCTAAATCTAAAGTAATCTAAATCTCCTCTAAATCTCTGCTCTTTTTTCCCCCTCCTCCTCTGCTTCGTGCTCATGTGCAGGCTGTTCGTCAAAGTCATTCAAGCTGTACTCTCCTAAGGAGCCCCCCAACGGCGGCAGCTTTCCCCCCTTCCACCCAGGCGCTATGCTGGACAGAGATGTGGGGTAGGTCTGGGTTCTTCTGTCAGGACACAAGATGTTATGTCAAAAGGAAAGGGCATCTAAAACTAGGTCACCTTTTGCATTAATTCAGGCTACTTATTACTTTCTGATTTTTCATTTTTTAGTTTTTGCAAGCTGTCAAGCCTTCATATTGAAATGTTCTGTGCTGACCTAGATATATTTCCTGAAGAATACAAGATGTCTATTTTTAGATGTCAGTTGTTTTAATAAATAATGATCTGTACCGATATTTTATGGTTTGTACTATGTTCAAAGCGTAGTTTTACAGGTTGTGCAGTTTAATCACTTCGCCTTTGATGATGATATTGGAATAAATAAGAACTTACTACACACGAGCGTATTAGTTAGTGTGACCTAAATAAATAGAAAAAATAAGGAAGAAGCAACATTCATCTTAAATAAGAGTGACAGACAGAAGTCACGTCACACCAGCACACAGTTTTGCTCTCATTACTTTTTACAAAATGTATACTTGTTTGTTCACTACTTTTACTTTACTTTATTGCTATATAGGGTGTTGCTATATAGTCCGAAAGGCAGTAAATTGTTGCTTTTTTCTCCTAGGCCTACACCCATGTACCCTCCGTCATACATGGAGCCTGGAATGGGGTGAGCACACTCATGTCTGAATAGTAAACATAAACTTGTAGTTTGTCCTAGCTCAGAAGTTATTTATAAAATGTTTACTCTGGGTGCTTCACATTCATGTTAAAACATTTAGCAAACTTTAGTTTGAGACCACTTGGTTTAAAACATTTGTTTGCACTACGGGCGCAGAAAGAACCCTGAAGTGTGGAGTGCTGAATGTGGTTTCTGTTTCAGGAGACCCACACCATACGGGAACCAGACAGACTACAGGATATATGAGCTGAACAAAAGGCTACAGAATTGGACAGAGGTGAGAGTCACATCAGTTTTGCAGTTATAAGGACTCGGCACCAAACTGCTGCTGTAGAAAACCACAAGAACAGTCACTATACCTAAAAGAATTTCAGTGCTTCATTTTGAAGCTGGATGTAATTACAGTCCATAGTGCCACGTTCTGCAACTCCTGTGAACTGCTTACTGTTACCGTGTTTTCAGATTTTGCTTCCCAGCTGCTGTTAATGTTACTAACCATGTTAGGGATTTTGTGGGAAATTAAGCTAGAGAACTCAGTGGCTTAATTTACATTCAGGCTGTAATGGGATTATCTGATCAACCTGGCTAAAATGTAATTGGAGTGCCAACTGTGTATATGCCTGAGTAGCTGTCACAAGCTGTGCTCTGTGACTGTCGGTCTGCACAAAAACGGCAACTACATGCACTGCAGGCTCTTTAAATTGAAGGGGTTTTAATTACGGTTACCCTTTATGTCCAGCAAATCATTTGACATTTAAATTGCAGCATGCTGTGACCTATTTAATCAGTGCAGAACCAAAACATTCAGCACTAACCAAACCTTTTTATTTTTGGGAAATGATTAGAGCCACTTGCATACACTCATGTTACATGGATGACCATGATGAAGCATAAAGCTGTTCTCATGTAATCTTTTAAGTCACACAAATTAATATTCTGTTGACAAGATTTTACAGAAAGAGAAGGATTTGAGATGTGATTAATTTTAGAAAACAATTTATGCTTCTTTTTTGAGCAGTTTTAGAAAATTCAATAGAATTGTTCATTCTGATGTGAAACTTCCTCATTAATTGATATTTTACTCCCACATTATCAGGGTTGAATGTAACTTGTTCTTTGAACTGTATGTTTTGTTTTTATGTTTTTGTCATTGTGTTGTCCCACTTCAATTAAAGGAACTGAACTAGTGGGTTCATATGAAAATAGGGAACATTCATCTAATCCATCTTCCTACTGCATAGTAAATTACATTGTGTAATTTTAACAAGGGGAGACTTTTGACATTTGAAGAATTGAGAGGCTGAAGGTATTGTTTCATTGACTGCTTTCAGGACTGTGACAATCTCTGGTGGGATGCCTTCACCACAGAGTTTTTTGAGGATGATGCCATGCTCACCATCACTTTCTGTCTGGAGGATGGACCCAAACGATACAGTAAGAATATTTTATTTAAGAAAATGCTAAGTTTGACATAATGGTGGCATCTATTTGTGTGAGTGTACACCTCATCTTAAAATATATTGTTTGATTTGTTTTTTGTGTATTAATTAAATATTAAATAAAATGAAATTTTCTGTCTGCAGCCATTGGCAGGACATTGATTCCCCGCTACTTTCGAAGTATTTTTGAGGGGGGTGCCACTGAGCTGTTTTATGTTTTGAAGCATCCAAAAGAGTCCTTCCACAGTAACTTTGTATCTCTCGACTGTGACCAGTGTACCATGGTGACTCAGAATGGCAAACCTATGTTCACACAGGTACAGTTAATATTAGAAATTTACAGTCTTCCTCACATTTCCTGTTGCTGGTGCCTTAACACTTTTGTTTATCTCCTGTGGGTAAGGTTTGTGTGGAGGGCCGTCTGTACCTAGAGTTCATGTTTGATGATATGATGAGGATCAAGACGTGGCACTTTAGCATCAGACAACACAGAGAAGTCCTACCAAGGAGCATTTTGGCTATGCACGTGAGTTCCAGATCCACAAAAAACACACACATACTGAAACTGTGCATGTACTCAAATCATTGTTTACCCCAATAATGCAGGATCCCCAGATGCTGGATCAGCTGGCTAAAAATATCACCAGATGTGGGCTGTCTAATTCCACGCTCAACTACCTCCGTGTAAGCCAATTAATTGTGATTATTTTATTCTTTTTAATCAACCACTAAATTAACCTTAGGTATACATGTTCTAATTTGCTAAATATTTCGATCTTCTCATTTTCCTCCATAAAGCTATGTGTGATATTGGAGCCCATGCAGGAGTTGATGTCCAGGCATAAGACCTACAGCTTGAGCCCCAGAGACTGCCTGAAGACCTGCCTCTTCCAAAAGTGGCAAAGAATGGTAGCACCTCCAGGTAACACACACTACTTCTAAATTTCCAGTTGCATTTAGGACAGTGTTGCCATTACATTCATTAAGCTGAGTAGTACCTGTAAACACACCCAGTTGCTATTGTATGACCGCACCTTACCTGCAACAGGGCTGGACACAACTGATTTGTAGAGATTTATACTAAAATTAACAATAATAAACTTTTTTTTTTCCCCTGCCTATAGCTGAGCCAGCCAGACAAGCTCCCAATAAGCGACGGAAAAGGAAGGTGTCCGGTGGAAGCACTGTAAGCTCAGGCGGTGGCAGCAATAACAACAGTAACAGCAAAAAGAAGAGTCCAGCCAACAGCTTTTCACTCTCCAGCCAGGTACCTGTAAGCATTACGTCTACTTGACTTATATCTGCATCTTCAAGTGCAGCAGGGAAAAGCATGGGAGGATAAGATGAGAGTGGAGGGGCTGGAAAAAATGGCAAGAAAGGGTATTTGTGGGTGTAGGGGGGTGGTAAAGGGGTTGTCAGTATATGTGGGTATGGCAAAACTGACAGCTGGTCCTGATGGACATGGCATAGTGTGTGTGGGGGAAGGGTGGGGTGGAGGGGGATAGGTATCTGTAATTTTACTGAGGATGAGTAGATTTAGATAGCAGACCCCCTGATATGAACCAGTGATGGGCAGTCCCTGGTCCTCTGGGGCTAAAGGTTTGTGGGTTTGTATAGAGGGGGTGCAGGTGACCTCCATCTAAATGCTTAATATATTTTGGGCCCATGGAGAAGGGTTAACTTGCTCTGATTTTCAATGGGAGTTAGGTTTTCTTTTTAAATCCACGGGATCCACTAAATATCAGAGCACATGATTCATGCAGCACTGCTGTCTTTGCTTACTTGGTTGCTTGACTGAATGAGACCCGAGGTGGAATGAAACGCCCCCCCCCCCCTCTCCGTGATGCAGCACTCAAGGATCAGGGATGCCCACTGCTGGCCAGTAGGAAGGGTCCCTCATCCCTGGTTCTTGGAACAGTGAGTCAGGGCCCCATGGACTACTGGACTATTAGGGTACATGCCCTGACAACACACTGTTGTGATTGGGTTCAGAATTCAGAGGACTCTAATATCCCAGCATCCTATTACTTTTACTACCTAGGTCCCTAAAACATAGCTTTTACCATCCATTCGAATGTGTTTCATTATCTTAAGTTGAACCCAGGTAGATTTCACCTCGACCACAGTCAAAAAACATTAGTTATAAGTCGTCCGTGTAGCCAGTCATTCCGCGCACCCCCCTTAATTATGGGGATAATATGTACCGGCCCTTGCTGTCCCCTTTAGGACGTGATGATGGTGGGAGAGCCCACTCTGATGGGCGGGGAGTTTGGTGACGAAGACGAGCGTCTGATCACACGGCTGGAGAACACGCAGTACGATGGGGTGAATGGCCTGGAGGATGAGGACAGTTTCAACAGCTCGCCTGCACTGGGGGCACACTCGCCCTGGAACAAGGCTCCCTCCAGTCAGGAGAGCAAGAATGACAACTCCCAGTCGTCCCAGTAAAGTGCTGAGTCCCTAGCCAGCCCCGTTTTTAGTGCTTATAAGCTACTGGGATCCATCTGAGCCAATGCACTAGTGAGAGGAGTCAGGGTGGCCTCGAGCTCTTGTGTTGTATTAATTTTTGGTTTTGTTCCGTTCTGTTATTTTTAAAGATAAGGAGGGTGATTAGTGAAAGTGATGATAGTTGATAGACTGAGCTCTTTGCTGTTACACAATGTCAGCAAATCCCACTCTCGCACCCTCACATTGTTGCACATGATCAGTGGTGCTCAGCCTTGGCCCTTATCTGCTCGGCTCCAGTCAGTCCTCTTAGAGGTGTGGTAAGACTGGCGGGGTGGCGGGTGTGTGCATGCCTGTTTACTCCCCATCTTCGCTCACCACAGTGTTTGGGCTAAAGTTGGCATATCCTGTTGTCCGAGTGCTCGCCACGGCGACCATGTCGGTGGGTTCTTGTTCCAACCTCGGGTCTCTCAAATGTGCGTTTTCCTTGACAACGCACCTTGTTGTTTCTGTTGTGCTCATGTCACAGGGAGGAACTGCTTAGCTTTTATTTAACTTATTTTTTTGCAGGCTGCAGAAAAAGTGTGTGTACTCTTAGTAACAAAAATTCAACGTCCAGTTTTTAAAAACTCAATTATTTGTTTTTGTAGGACCTGGTTGGAACAAAAACCTGTACAGTGCCGGAGCTTGAGGACCGGAGTTGAGAACCACTACGCTAAATCTTAAACGCCTACACACAAACAAACACTGATATACACACACAAACACACACACACACACACACACACACACACACACACACACACATCTCAGACCAGTGCATAGACTGACACACACACACACACACACACACACACACACACACACACACACACACACACTCTCACTCTCACCTGCAACATAAAACATTGAGGTACTGGAGAGACAGCATGTCTGGACCACAGCACCAGACGCTACAGAAGTGTGTTTTCATTTTCTATGTTTTAGACTTGTTTTGAATTTTTTTTTTATTTTTGTAAACAATTTCTAAAAAATAAACAGACAAGCAAACAAACAAAACCCCCAGAAATTCTTTGCACTGTTTTCCACTATTAACTCCAATCTATTTTTCTTAAGAATTGACGGTGTATTTTTCTTTTCTTTTCTATTATTGCTAATGTAAGAACTGTAAAGCATATGAAACCTTCAGTATATTAATGTATAAGTATTGCTGTTAGATCATTCTTATTGTGATGGTAATAACTTTCATGTAAGTCTATGCTTGATATAAAGTCCTTCATCTGTGTCGCACACTGTCATCAGGTTCGTTGGCTTTAGTGCTAGAAAACACTACGGGGAGAACAAAACTGGTGGTTTAATACTGTACTACATCTTGTTTGATGCGAGTCCAAAGCAGCACACTGGAAAGCTGTCTCCCCACTAAATTTCCATCATACACCTGGTTCGGATCTGTTGTCTTGTCTTTGCAGAACTGTTTGCTTTGTCTTGAAATTTCTATATGGGGTCCTCTCTTCTGAGGACATAACAGAAAACAGATTTGCTACTCAGAATATTTTAAAAACAAATTTTGACAGGATTGTAAAATAAAAAAAAAAAAAACAAAAACCAACAAACTTTTGTATTAACTTAAGTTTCCCAGAAATGTTGTAATCACAATTAAGAAAGCTGCAGACCAAGGAGCTACATGTAAAGATTCTTTAGATATTGATTACACTGCGCTGTTTTATGTTTTATGAAGAATCATTTGTTGGCTTTACTCCTCATGTTTGTGTCTGTGCTTGTATATTTTAGGTAGTATTTTCTGTAAAAGTTATTCTATGTATTCCTCCCTAGAAGTATGAGAAACAATCTAATGTAAAGAGATGAAAAGCCTCTTAAAAGTTTTTTAAACGTGATTTTTAATGGTACAATCACTGAAAAGAATTTTGCCCTCATTTTAGCAAACTGTATTTATTTTTCTATGTACTGACGTTCTGTTTAGGCCCAACCCTCCTGTACAATACTCATGATAATATATGGAGGAGTCTGTGGGGCTTCTGAGTCAGTTAATGCTAACAGAAGTCATCCCATCACGTGTGTTTTGACATTTGGATCCCAGGTAATTGGGATCTGCCTCTTTCATTTCAGTGGTTCAATATATTCACAGTAAAGAGAGATTTAATAGCCATTTTGTGCTGTTTCTGGTCTATCTGAAAACTTATCAGATTCACTGAAAACCAATAAATAACCACATTTAGAGAAAATGTCAACCTCGAAGTCGTCTTTTTTTCTGCAAAATGGTTCCGTTTTGTGGCGAGGCAGCCTCCATTGAGGAGCCTCGGGCTTCTCAGATTTAAATGATTTCTTTAAACCTGTATTATCAATTTTATGTATTTGTTTTGTAAGTTATTTGATGTGTATTTGCAGAAAGATTTAAAATCTGAGAAGTTTATATGTCATAAATGAGAGTATATGTTGACCATTCACAGGAGGAAAACAAGACTCACTTGACCACAAATTGCTGTGTCATGATTTCACGTTTTGCCTATAAACAGTAGAAGAGAAAATGTGACCCATATGACGACTGACGGCTATCAAATAATAATTTGCCAATTCTTCCACCAGGGGTCTCTGATCACCAGGACAGGCTGAGGTGATAAGATATTCCTCTGTCTTATCTGGCAGAAATGCCATCTGTAAATCTACACTGAGCTGCAGGCTGTTGTGATTAGATACTTATTCATTGTCTCTAGTATCCCTAGACTACTTTTGCGCTGTGTCAGTTCAGCACGCTGGCACAGAGTTTAGGGACAGTTTATTGAATCTATCTTAACACTCTGTTTCCTACACTTATGTCATTTAGGGAACGTGAGCTTTGTGAGACAAAGGTAAAATGCATCCATAGATGTCTCTTGTAGCACCTCATCGTAGGGGTGATTTTATATCTATATTTTTTGCCAGGTTCCTGTGATTCATAATTAATGTATGGTATCAATAAAGATGAATTTTCACATAAAATACCTTTGTCTTTTTTGGACTCAGCTGTGCTGATTTTTTGTAGAATATATATATATATATATGTGTGTGTGTGTGTGTATAAATAATCTTAAACATAAAATAATCACAACCTTTTCTTATTGTTATCTTAGTATTATTATTAACATTTGTTTGTCAAGTGAAATATGAGTAAGATACTGCAGCTCTTTGTTTCTGAGTTATAATAAATGATCAAGGATGAATTGTACTGAGATACAATTGTCTTATGTTATTTGGAAATCATTATTTCCTCTCTCTTGCCAGGTTAGAACTAATCTAGTAGATAACTCCCATCTCCCATGACGGTTGACAAGAAAAGAAGTATGATAACGGATGGAAATTATAACAATAGCAGTGTGTGTGTGATAGCCGTAGTTATAAAAAGCTGAAAAAGCAGAACTCCATGTTTATTTTTTCAACCAAGCTATTGACTGAAACAAGGCTTTCCGATGTACTGTGACTGAGAAGAACAGAGCGCTCACACTTCCAGACTAAAAAGTAATTTTTCAAAGCTGTTTCCTAACAGGCACCGGATGGAACTTCATAAATCAAGTTTGATCCAACAGAAGGAACAAAGTAGCTTTTGGACATTGGGAACAGTTTTATGTACGTTTACTCACTTTCGGAGCCACATCTCAAGGTTAAGGTGAAGAAGCAGTTTTACAACAATTCAGCCCGAGGTGATGGTTAAACAGTAAGCTGACCATAGAGGTCTTGCTTCAGGAACATACAATCAGTTGCTGAGTGACAGCACTGCAAGGCCTTGAAACTTTTCCCATGCCAAAACTACTTGCTCAGTGCTCTGCCGGCAGCAGATTAAAAAGTCAGCCTATAATTAATCACCTTACGTGCAAACGAACCCGAGCTAAGTAATAAACAAGTGTTTGTTCACCTGTTGTGGAAAATTGGAGAAGTGGACCTGCATGTAAATATTCCTTCTGCTTTATTTGCATTGGTTTAGAAGAGGAAATCAGATTCATACGTATCTCACCACCATGTTCCCCTTCATGCAAACATATTTCTTGTCATCACTGTAATAAGATTCCTGACTGCCAGGCTCTCACACAGAACAAGTAAAGGACAATTAACATCACTAGTTCACAAACTACACTTAAAAAAAAAAAAACTGTGAAAAGTTCTGATAAGATCAGCTCTAGGTAAGTAATAACCTTATCTCTGTGTGGCTTCTTCTCCTGAAAGGAGTTTGATAACAGACGTGGTTCAGTCTGTAGAACAGCCGTTTACTTCTTGTTACTATGTTATTATTTGTCTCACAGTAGTGAGAAAAGTGAGAAAATATAATACATAAGCTGTTGCCAATAATGTCTGCTAAAATAGTTGTTAGGATTTATGGGCACATTGGGATGTCGTTGCTTTCCAAACGCCCACCCCCGAGCTCATCCCTCCCAGCTGTCTTGCATAGTTTGGCTGTGTAAATGCTTGTTTGGATATCACAACATTGCTGATGTGGATGGCTTCATTTAGAATGAAAACATGACCTACAGTAGAATTACCTTTTTTATCACCATTACCTTTTATTTGAATGAATAGTACATTTTGATTAATAATTGTTTCCTGATTTGAATACATTTTCCTTAAACCCATTAAGTAAGTGCTGGTATTTGAATAACCTACTGGCATGTTGGCTTTAACTTGTGCCGGTATTGCACACACAAAGCAGGAAACTTTGTTTTTTTAAGCCAAACCTGACAGTAATTAACTTCCTTTTCCAATGCTTCCCCCTACCTGTTTCCCTGTTTCTCTCTTTAAGACCCTCCCCTCTCTCCCTCCTCCGTTCCCGTCTCTCCCTCCCTCTCGTCTTAGTCCCAGTGTTGTCCTGTCGAGTACACAGTCAGCTTCAACTTGACAGCAGCCATAGAGCATATCAGGTTTCCACAGTCCGAGGAGTCCCACACCCCTGGAGATCAGAGCAACAGTGGCTGTCCTCCTCTCTCTCTCCAGCCAAACGAGGTGGGTTGACCAAATAAAAAGACAAACTTAAGAGTTGCATGTGTTTTCTTCTTACTCCTTCTTCATCTGTCCTCTTTTCACTATGAATTTACTTTTTTTTCCCACATTCTTGCTTGATAAGTGTAACTGCTATGTTTCATGTCAAACGGTGTCATTTTGATTTTTATTGATGGCATCTTAAAAAGCAAAAAGAAGTGAACCGTTTTTTTCCCCTCTTATTACGACAGCATGCTTCAGCCTCAAGAGGAAGTAGATTCAGTTAGTCAAGGGCCTTACCCTTTTAAAGTTATTTGCTTAAGAGAGAGCCACACATTCAAAAACA
This sequence comes from Anabas testudineus, assembly GCF_900324465.2. NCBI lineage: Eukaryota > Metazoa > Chordata > Actinopteri > Anabantiformes > Anabantidae > Anabas > Anabas testudineus. The sequence continues at coordinate 10,134,686 of NC_046624.1, forward strand.
GAAAGCCTTGAAGGATAACAGATATTCAAATGCTGCCAGTGTTTCATGAAAGCAGAAGATGTGCGGATAAATGCTGCTGTGTCCGCTGTTCTGAGAGACAGGAACGAGTTTCGACAAACAGAAGGGATGCAGGTCTCTGTGTTGGATGCAGCTTTTCAGTGTTTACACTATTAACATGACGGACATCACAGCCAAACAGGTTATATAAAGATTTCATGTGTTGTATATTTTTATAAGACGTTTCCTGTAACTTTTAAATGTGGGTATAAGTATATTATGTAAGAGTTTAAGGTTCACTGTTATTCTCAGGAACTCAAGACGTGTCGGCTTAACATTTCGATTTTCCATTTACAAAATGCCGTTGTTTCATCTCTCCTGAAAAATAGCACCAGTTGTTTTACATTGTCACTGTGTATGGAGCTGTGCTGGGGCCTCTCTCTGTGTGACTCACTCCCTCGCTCTGTCTGTGGGTTTCTTCTCCTGCTTTGTATAAGTGTGTCATTGTATTCAGTCTTTTTTTGTGTCCTGTTTTTAGATACATCACGACAGAGCTTGTGCTATGAGCTGATCACTCTCCAAACCCTGTTTCTTCGAGAGTCGAGAGTTTTCCACACCTGTCTCATTTCTAATCATGGGGCTATGTGAGAGTGCGAGGAGTCCGTGGGGCAGCTCTGCAGCACTCGGGGCTGGAGTAGGAGTGATGCTGCTGGGGCTTTGCCTGGCTCAGTCCACCGCTCCACAGGCTGCGTGTCCAGCGGCTGCATCCCTGCAGACCCTTACCCAGCCCCAGTACCAGAACATAACACAGGACATCGGTGCCAGCTTTATGGCAGCTCTGGTCCAGTCCTTTCTCCACACAGTCCAGCCTAAACCATTTCCCGGAGGTCAGTATCTGATACACACTTCATTATTCTGTCTACTTGCCATATCTCTTGTCTGAAGACTAGGTGCAATTTATCGTACTAAAATTAGTATTACAATTTGACGTTCATGTCCAGTGAACGCGATAGATGAGATTTCATGTTAAACTTTCAATCCTGCTTTGTGCTAATAACGCCAATGCAAAAACCCGAATCACTGGTCACTTAGTAAGTTAAAGGAAGTTCTCGTCCAGGTATTGCTTAGCCAATCTTTAACCTTCGTGAGATTAAGATCTGAGCTACACCTGTGGGTTTTTGCTGTGATGTGTTGAAAATGCTCGATGAAACCCTTTTAAATCTTTTTTTATTACTTCCTGCTTAGTGTTGATTTAAGAAGAAATACACAAAAGACACAAAACGTATCTGTTGACCTTTGCCCAGTTCAAAGTCATTAAATGTGAGTGGATTTCAACCACTCAGTGACTCATAAAGAAATGTTTGTTACCCCTTTTATGTTTTAACACAGCATTTGTCATTGCTCTATGATAGCTTAAAATGTCAGTAAAGAATGTAGTAATAAAGTAAATATTAAGTCGCTAACAAAAGTCTGGCCCGGTTCTTAAGTCTATCTAGAGATGTTTTATATAAAAGTATAAAAGCATTGATAAAAACACCTGGCAACTCAAGATTTATTCTAATGTCTTATTTTCTTTACTGAACTGATTCAACTATTAATAAAGTAAATGTGGACATATAAAACTGAGAATGGTAAAGTTGCTCTCACTCTTATTTCTAATGCCCTACAAGTCAGATGACTTATATGTAATTAACTATGGCTTCAAATAACAGACATTTGTTTGTTGTTGTTTTAGCCTTAAGGCTTAGAGGTCATTTTCTATTAACAGCCAACCTCAGAGTCTGGTGCCTGAATTTGACCTGCTTGTGAAACAGCAACGCTATTGTTATGCCAATAATATCATGGAAAATGATGACAGTTCTCAGCAAACACTCCACGGCACTCCGCCTTCTTGTAATATTTGTGCTTAGCTCACTGTGACATAGAGACGCTGCACAGAGTTTCATGGTAAAAGTAAAGCATTGGCCATATGGTGTGATAACGTGACACAGCCAGATGGTGAGAACTGTACTAATAGCTCACATGGTCACCTGGTCAACGTGTCCTCTCAGTTACCTGCACCTGTGTTTCGTGAATAATGTCCACAGTAACAAGATTCAGCGGGACAATAAATGAAAACCTGACGTTCTCTTGGTTTCCTAGAAACCCCAAGATGGAAGTCTCAGATTTCTACTTTTACAATGCCGGCTATCAAAATATCTGCATGGTGCTCAGGACACGTTGTCCCAGTGGTTCGGCTATTGTACCAACAGCAGAGAATAGCAATTATATATTCTTGAACAACAAAAAGATTTTTCTCTTCCTTTTTTTTCTAGATCTGATCCTGCAAATAACCAAGAATCCGAATCAAGACGTCATCAAAGAAGTGAGTGATTGTACTTGGAATTTACATACATCTCAAACAGGTGTCCTCAGGGTCATTCAAGCATGTAATCTGAGACGGTTTACCATTGAAACATCATTGTGTGGCGTGTACGTATCCCAGTGGAATGACGTTACAAAGACTCTTTCATCCTCTCTGGTTATGAACCGTCACCACAGTAATGCAAAACTACTGTTTCTGCCATTTTAGTTGTAATACATGTTATTTGTCTGTATGTGCGTGTTCTGTGTTCAGGTCCTTGTGTATGAAATAGGTTTCCTGGTTTGTGCGGCCATTGGCATCTTGTACATCGTTCTGATGCCCATAGTTGGTTTCTTCTTGGCATGCTGTCGCTGCTGTGGCAACTGTGGTGGGAAAATGTACCAGAAGCAGACATCCTCCATTCACTGTCGCAGAAGAGCTCTCTACTGGAGTGCATTCATCACCACAGTCATTATCCTGTGAGTGTGTGCTCCCGTGTGCGTTTGTGAACACTATAATGATGTGTTATCTGAAATTAGCATCAAAAAGAGACAGCTTGACTGTGCATGCCTCACCGCCTGCGTGTGCCTCCTTCTGAACAGCATTATGGTCATGACACATTTATTTCTGTCTGTGTGCGCATGTTTGCGCGTGTGCGATGCTCACAGCGCCGGGAACATCTGCATGTTCAAAAGCAACGAAAACCTTAAAGTGAGTGTGAACCAGAGTCCAGGGCAGCTCAGCAAAACTGTAGACAACATCAACACCTTCATCACAGCTGTGCCTCAGGTAAGAGACTGAAATGTTATAGAAATACTGATCTTTATTCAGTGTAACAGTTACAAAATGAAAACAATAAATTATCTTGTTTAGGATTAGACTTCACCCGCTGATCTGTCGTGAACAGACAGCTTTTGTGTGAGATTCTCACACATTGTGTGAGATTCAAACAGACCTCAGTTCCACAGTCAGTCCACAGATTAAGCACCAGCTCTGTATGCTGCAGTGTCAATACGCTTATCTCAGTATGCAAAGAGTAGGAAAAGGTTGGAGTATAAGAAGGGTTGTTCTGTTTGTTCTTCATTTGCAAAAACTGAAAGGATTAGCTGATTGTAACAGTTTTCGACCAACAGATTCTGACCACACTTTGAATGATTTATGGTTTTTTTGCCCCTCTTCCTCTCTCCAGCAAGTCAACTATGTGGTGAACGAGAGCTACAGCGTCATACAGAAAGTTACCAGCAACCTAGATGGTAAGAACTGTGCACTAAAAAAAATAAAAAGGCAGTTTTACTCAACATGTCCCCACTGAAATGCATCTGTTGTGTGCTTGTTTACATCAGCTATTGGACCTCAGTTGGGAACCGCGATCCAGCAGCAAATCAAGGGAGTCCTGTTCTCAGCACTGTACCCAGTTAGACTGCTTAACCAAGGTATGTGGTGACTGCTTGTTCTGTCCTGTTTCATTCTGAGCATGTAAATGCCTGTGTGCATTTTGTATCTGGTAGAAGATGAACAGTGTTGTGAAACTAGCTCTAGCTCAAAATTCAGTTCACAAAGATTCAAATGAATGAGTTTTTGATTTTGACATTTGAAGTTCATACTCCCATAAAAATGAAGGAGTTCAACTCCACTTCTCTGATGTCACACCTTCGGAAAACTTTGTTTCCTCGAGCTATGTCGTTGGCAGGGGGTAGGCGGGGGGTTTTTGTATGGTAACTGAACGCCGCCTTATAGACAAAGAGTTAAACAAGGTAGAGTAGAGAGGTAGGATTAGAGAAAAGTGACAGTTGACTGGAAGCAAGTCAGGTGAACAAAGCCTTTACCTCTCATGTTCACCTTTTATGTGAATGACGTTCATGTTCTTCAGCTGTAAAATAATCTATTCAGTCATTACAGAGCTTTAGTGACCAACACTGAAGCTGTTTAATGGCATGAATGGGTCCTGCTCGTAAGCTCACTGTGTGGTTTTATTGCTTCTCACTTATGACACTGAAAAGTTTAATCTAATCTTGAATTCAGTCTTTCATATTCAAACAGCTTGTTGTGACCAAACCAAGGGAAGAAGAACAAATCTGTACACAATACAGAAACATAAACAGTTAGAAATGATAGCCCATATAAAATACTATTCATAATATTTTATATTATTATATTTATATTTAATATTATTTAACGATTTGCTAAAACATAATCTACTGACATGTTCCTTAACAATACACTCCGCACTCTTAGACGAACACATCAAAACCAATCTCTGTGTGTTTTAAAATGATCATGACTAACACTGTTAAGATGACTAAAGTGTGTGCGTTTTTCATTTGTATGGGCAGAGACTGTGAACATCAGTGCTCAGCTGACCACACTTAACTCATCTTTGGCCCAGCTCCAGTTCAGCCTAAAAGTCCTCCAGAACAACCTCACTAATGTTAGAAATAGCATCAATGCCACTTTGTCCAATCCAAATTGCACCGGATGTGGCAGCAAAAAGTCAGAGCTACAGAAACTAACACTGGACACCTCAATTAATGTAAGTACTGGTTTTGTTGAACCTCATATATAAGGCGGGACATTACTATGAGTGCGGATTCGTTACCTAAATGCTTGAACAACACAGGAAAATGAGGAGGTTTTAGCTCACAACTCAGCCCTGTCGCTGGATGTGACAACACATTGTCATGAAGCAACAGGAAGAGTCATTTATGCAATCAAACTGCGTCTGATGCAGGCTGAGAGAGTGTGACACATAATGACACCTTATCTGAACAGCTGATTTGTCCTCCTCCCATCTGTTATTCTCCAATTCCTCCTACACTAACTCTGACACATACAGACTCCCCCCCCCCCACCATTCTTTTATCTCGCCTTCTCGACAAGACTGATGAGACTGAAAACATACAGATACCATTCAATATGCTTTAGAATAAGGACATTTAACTGTGGTCTTGTGGTTCTTGGATAACAATGAAAACCTCTAAATGCTTGTTTTGCTGAAGTCTGCTGCCCCCTTCAGGGGGTTTAAATCATAACATGTGGTTGTTCTCCACAGGTGACAGGCTTGAACATATTCCAGTCTGCAGTGGATGAAATCATCAAAATTAATCTCACATCCAAAATCAAGGAGGTCAGTGATGTCTGAGGAATGAAAATAAAAAGATCCCTAAAATATAATGTCAGTCGTGTTAACTTAGCAGAACTAGTTCAAAGACAGGGAAGAAGTGTTTAAGCCAAAGACAATGTGATTAAATGTGAGGATCATGAGGAATGAACTGCTTCTACATTTCAGGTGGAGAACTATTATGACAGCATCCCGCAGATGGTGACCAATGACACCAAGAATGTAGTTCAAAGTGAGTGAGCACATCGACTTTCATAAACTTGACTAAACTTTTACTTCTCTTTCAAATATGACCTCATTTAGCTGCAAGTCTGTTTTTAATTGTGTGTAAATGCTGTTTATTTGTTTGTGCATTTTTTCAGGCAGCAAGCAGCAACTGGCTAACATAGAAAAACAGGTCTCCCAGTTTGTCAGTAACAGCGCTTTATCTGCCCTGAGCAATGTGCCTGTGAAGCAGGTTCAGACAGATATCAGCAACATCACCCCGGATGTTGAACGAGCAGAACAGATCAGGTAAAAACAAATCTGCAAATGCAAACGTACATGGTCTAAAGAAGAGAAAACCCAACAAATGAATCATCGTTTATGAATTCTTTTCCAGATGGGGAGTAAGTTTAGCCATATGCTGCATCGTCCTCTTGGTGGTCATATGTTATCTCCTCGGTCTACTACTGGGACCTCTGGGTCTGATCCCCAGAGCAGACACCACAAAGCGCTCCTGCACAGCAGACTGTGGAGGCATCTTCCTCATGATGTGAGTGCTGGGTCAGCAGTTTTAGTCACATAGCTGACACTCTTATCCAGAGGAGAAACATTCAACTTTTCAACCTGTATGTCCTCCTGAGCACTTGCTTGACTCTGGACCTGAACGTTTTTGCAGGGGTGCAGGCTTCAGCTTTCTCTTCTCCTGGCTGTTCATGATAGTTGTGCTGCTGCTGTTCCTGCTGGGCGGCAATATTTACACTCTGGTGTGTCAGCCCTGGAGCAACGGACAACTACTAAAGGTAGTAATAAACACACACATACAACTGCACATAGATGCACAATGGAAGTACAGCTTAATCATCTCTGTGGTAATATTATTGCTTTTTCCATCCACAGTTCATTGATACTCCAGGCTTAATACCAAACTTCAACTTAAGTCAAGCTTTAGGATTGAAAACCGACCTCAGCATCTCCAACATTTACAAGTATGTAATGCCAGTTTACCACTTTTCTAAAGCCTATGATCTAAAGTCATGGGGCTTTACGAAGCACTTCGGTTAGAGATTATTTAACCTGATGTTAATGTTTACAGAGACTGTGAGCAAAACAAGCCTGTGTGGACAACTCTGCACTTGTATGAACTCATAAACCTTGATGACTTGCTCAATGTATCTAAAGTGAGTTTCCTTGACAGCCATAAAAAAAAACAAACAAACATTCAAACCTACTGTAACTGTATGTGCATTAAACCTGTATCATCCCTTTTTCTCTCCTCTCGCCCTGCTCTCTCACACTTAGTATACAGAACAGATCCAGCAGCAGTTTGACAATACAAACATGAATCTGTCATCTATCACTCTCCTGAGCCCTCAGGTTAAAAACCAACTCAGCAACTTCAGCTCCAAGGCAATAAGCTTTGATAGCACTGCGGTCACACAGCAGGTAAACATTACGCGTGGGCTTACATGTATCTTAGTGTAGATTTGTTGTCAATCTGCAAGTATTATTTGACACCCCTTTGCTTGTCTTTCTCAGATGAACAACATTTCCAGCATCAATCTAAATACATCAGCAGCTGTACTTGAAAACCTTGCTGGCACCTCAGTGAGTCACAGGATATTAACATATTGATGCATGATACTTTTTAGATTACACCGATTTTCAAACAACCGTTGTTTTTTTGTTTCTAGACGAACAGTGGTATTAAAAAACAGCTCCAAGATGAAGCCATGGCTCTGACGCAGCTCCAGATCTACATAGAAACAATCATCACTCCACAAGTGGTTAGTAGCTTTCTCCCCATAATCTCCTCAGTACTCCAAGTGTTGGCCTTTAATCTTAATTTTAATGGAGACATATCATTTACTTCTTTTGCTCTTAGAAAAATCTGAACTCTACCATCAAGAGCCTTGCATCGATGACAGGAGGAATCAATGTGAGTACAGTGGCTCCCACTTGGATCTGCCAGTAATAGAGATCTCCTCTAATTTTTTTTTATTTATGTCCTTTGGCTCATTCTCGCTTCTCTGGCTCTTCCAGAGAACAGTGGGGGAGGTGTTGACCAACGTGGGAATAGCACAAGACTTCCTCAACACAAATACGACACAGATCATAAAGATTGTGAGTAGAGTCATGGGTCACATGAGTTGAAAGAAAGAGTTATCCATGTGGCCTGTTAATGCCGGTGGTGGGTCAGTCATTTAGCCAGAGGGGGCGGACGGGCGGGAGGGGAGATGTTGAAACAATATGCATCCACGTCCACAGAGAACCAAGACTCTTTGTCTTCAGCTGCAGTCACGCATGTATTTTGATAATGAATTAATGTTCTGAGGTGTCCTGGAGGATATGTCTGTTTTACCGTATTTTTAAGATGAGTTTTGTGTCACGTAAACATCGCTGAGAGGATTCTGACAAATGTGTTTAGAAGACTAAACATATATGACCAGATGTAACCGTCAGTTGACGTTCACCTTGCCGTGTGTAATTTTAATGCTATTACAACTATTTACTTTAAGGGAATTAACCCAGAATTCCACACTGTGGAAATGGTTATTCCCCTGATTCCTCATTACTTCCCCTGATCCCTCATGACTTCCCACTGTAAGGCATGTGTGGAATTCACTCATTCCTTCTCTCTCTCCTAATCCTAGGAAAGCAGAAGTTTTTTGGACTGTCAGCTGAATTACTTCACCGCTTACGCTGACTGGGCTAACCTAACGGTAAAGTCTGTCCCAATTGTTGCCCACACTTGTGAGCACGTAGAGTTTACGTTGTGTAACCGCGAGTTGACCTTTTGTAATAGTGCTAATGTGTGTGTGTGTGTGTGTGTGTGTGTGTGTGTGTGTGTGTGTGTCCTTCAGATCACACAACAGGTGGGTCGCTGCCAGCCTGTGGCAGGAGCCGTAGACTCTGTAGAGACGATCCTCTGCTCACAGATGGTGGAATCTCTGGTGAGGATTAGACTTCCCAAACTGATCTGATCGCTTTTTGATATATGAACACAGGCACTGTAGAGATTAGATACTGCTTTGAGCAATTGTCACACTGTCATAAATTGCCCGTGCCCTCTCTCTGCAGAATGCGTTCTGGTTCAGTCTCGGCTGGTGCCTGATCTTCTTCATCCCCAGCATCATCTTTTCTATCAAATTAGCAAAGTTCTACAGGAGAATGAAGCACTCTGATGTCTATGAGTAAGTAGCACAACAAACTCATAACTAGATCTATTTACACACACGCAGAGTATCCACGTGTACATTAATTATGCTGGCCTGCCTTTAACTGCTGATAATTTTGTCTAATCATGTTTTCAGAAACCAAACAAGCAACCAAATTATCATGACTCACATCCCACGGGCCCAAATGAAAGCCACCTGAGAGGACGGCACATATGCGCTACAGCTTTAAAAGACTGCAACCACAACTGAACTGTGGCATGGTTTCACTAAATGAAAACACGTGTTGCAGCCCTACACAGACATTTGCACATTTTCACCATAAGGCGGAGGAACATTGCCACTTGTGAAGTGAGCGCAGTGGTCACACAACACATTTCAAACACCACACACAACGTCTTTGACTTGACCTCAGGGGGACACAGGGCATAAGGGAATCTGCAGGGATTTTTTTCATCATTTAAAAAATTGACATTTAAATAAGATTTCTATTGTTTATTTGTTATTATAATAATGTTTTGATCGTATTTAATGTATAGTCTGAACTGAACCTGCTGCTGGATTCTGAGAATATACTTTATGTTGGTCAGTATGACTAAAATGTTAAGAAATGACAAGTCTCTTTAATACAGTTCCTTTATTTGTAGCCAAAGAAGGATAAAGCCAATTAATAAAAACAAATCATTAAGCTACAATAAAAATTCTATATTCAATTCATCTAAAGTCAGTACAACATTCAGAATGAGATTGTGATGTTACATTTTTTAATATTTTGTATATTTTGTATGTCTGTCTTTATTTTAGATCCTAAACTTTATCATTAAAGATGCCACTTTTTATGAATCCTTCAAAAGCGACATATTTGGCTAGATAATATATTTTTTTCTTTATTCCTTTTTCGCAAACTGATTGTGTTAAGTTATCATTTTGTTCATACTCCTCATACTCCCTTATTTTATGCAATGTCCTTTGCCATGACTGATCCGTCAGAAACTCATCAATTTCCATAGAACATCTTTGTGCCAAGTCAGCAGAACATACTTGTTACCCTGTTGTCAATGTGAGATTGTGCAAATAGCAAATTGTGCGTGATGTCACTTTTTGGAAAACAGCAACTGTGCCTTACTATGACTCATAATTTCTCCTAACCACTGCTGATATTGTCTTCAGGCTCATGTTCAGTAGCTACTAATCCTGTTTTACACTATCCTATCTTTACGAGGTCTCATAATCTGGTTTCCTACTAGTTCAGACAATTCCTCACCATGTTGAGTCATAGTCCATCAGACCAAAGCCAGATCAAAACTGAGAAAGCTGTGGTGTTCACAGGTTCTTTTTATAACTGTGTTCATGCAACTAGCCTTAACTAGAAAATGTAAGTGCAGGTGTTTGTGGCAGTAAACACGGGTGCAAGATCAAATGCCATATGATTCTACTTCAAAAGAATTACAGTTATTGTAAGATGACAACATTTTCAGTCATTTACCAGTTTAGTTATGTTGCGTGTGGTTGGACTCAGTTTTTATTGCAAACCATATTCACATTTTAAAATGTAATGTAGGTTTTTATTAGGAGTTGATCACATTCAGACCTTTGCTGTATATATAGATCACGTTGGTGTGCAGTGCTTTCAGAGTGTATTACTGTGCCAAAAGGCATTTGTAATGTGCCAGCATCTGTCTATTTATTCTCGCTGCTTAGCAATCGATTTTTAAAGGGAAACACTTTTACCTACAACTTTAAGTCATATTTGCACTCTTGTTGAAAATCAAAGCACAGCTTCCCTTATGAAATTGTGAAAATTACACTTTTTGAGAGAAGAAACTTCTATACTAACTTGTTGTCAAACTATACAACTACTAAACTATACAACTTTCTTTGCAAAGATGTTTTTGTACTGATATAAATTAATGTGGTTAATGATTTGATAATGTGAATGTTGTACTTGGTACTAACTTGTATACAAAGCACAAGTGACCTGTGGTTTTTCTCTCTGTTACAGTACTCAGCACTTTATATGGTCTTGTGATTCAAAGGTTGTAAACATTTCTGAGATCCATTGTGAAAACTACTGTACCACTACATAAAAATTTATCAGTGATAGACACTATCTGCGGTGTGTTTTTTATTGTGTTTTAGGTGTAACACAAACTACTGTTCAAATGTTTGGGGTCACATACTGTAGAAACTCCATGTTTTTAAAAAATTATAAAACTGATTTTATAATGTCAAACTAATCAGAAAATGTTTAGAGGGTAAAGAACACGTTAATATTGTAAATGACAAACATATTTTGAATTTCTTTTTTCAGGAATAGCTACATAGGTGTGCAGAGGCCTGTTAATAAGGTTAAGGTCAGTCATCCTGTGTTCCATTGACTTTGCTATTTGCTATTGCATATTTATCCTTTTGGACCATAGTTCATGGTAGATCAGCTATCATGCTCACGTTTTACAGATAAACTGGTTACACTTCAAAAGCATTTGAATCAGTAGGAGTGTCAGCGTAATGCATATTTTGACGCGTCAAATAGAAATTTACTCTAGACTCAGAGTCTCACTTAATGTCCTTTAATGCTAATAACCCGCTACTGATGTATAATTTGTGCAGCTCTGCATGATACATTCTACTGTTCAGAGACAAGCAGCATCAGTTCAGATGTATTATTGTTTAGACAGTTCCTGTAACTGTAATTAGAACAAGTGAATCAATGGCAGTAGAGCACCAGAACACAGCACAAACAAAGTGAGACAATAGTGAAAGAGAAAGAAAAAGGGAGGAGGGAGAATAATAGAGGAGGGATGGTTGGTATCAGGATTTGACTGTTCCTGCAGCTCTCTTCCATTTTGTCACACAGTCTGTTTTTACCCTCTGCTTCTCACAGTGAACATATAGGTCTCACTACCTTCAACTTTCCACCTCTATACTTACTCCACTCCTGTGATTATACGCTCACATGCTCATGTGGAACCTGGCTGTGTGCTGTGAAAGGTGGCAGCAGCTGCACACGTACTCTCTGTGTCCTAACCCTGCTTTTGTTGTGATCACTGTTGGTTATGAGGAAGCCTCTGATTCAGACACATTTTGGTTAATGACCAAACATTCCTCATACAGGCCCCGTCCATGGCAAGATTTGACTGCATTTACACACTCAAATCCTTCCAGCAGATCACATACACACATCAGACTGCAGCTGTAAGTGGATTTGAAGGGATATGGTGGCAGTGGATCATTTGAATGAATGAGAACTGTGTGTACAATAACTCAAATGTTGTTAGATCAGCAGGTTGGTCTTCTGTTGCCTTAACCTCAAAGGAAATATTGACCTTGTCATTTTATTTGTTTGAGATTGAACAGTAAGTGATCTGTCAGCTACATCTATTGTGCAGTTGTGTGAATGAAATATGCAGAGCAAACCAACCAGATCTACAGCAATCTACGGGAAAGGGGACTCTGTAGCTAGGTGAGAATAAATAACACATTAGTAAGTGCTATTAAAATAACTTGGATGACACATGACTCTTAGAAGCTGTAGCAAGGAAACTTAAAACTTTCAAAAGTTACCAGGGTGCAAACAAAACGACCAGTCTCCAAAACACTGGACATTACAAGTGTGTATTATTGCTGCAGTGTTCTTGTAATGGCCTCTATTTCACTGTACACATTGCAGAACAAGGTCTTATATAAAACTCAGGACAGCAATAAATACGTTTTTAACCTCTGTTTAATAGCATACAGCATAAATACTTGCATATATGTTCTTCGCCAGAAGTAAACAATGTAGCTGTGAAACTCTGACAAGTCCAGGAGGAACCCCTATTTGTTAAAAGATACCAGATGTAAAATTTATTGCAATTTAATATTTAACATCTGAATAAACATAGCATTGGGTTTAGTGACCTGTCTGGGGAAGTCAGGGAGTTCCCAGTCAGTCTCAGGTTCCCAGCGAAACTCATGGCACTGAACTGAAATCGGTTGCACGCTTGTCCTGCTTGTTCAAGCGTACAGAGTTTGGAATGACACTTAATAAAGTAATAAGACGAGAGAAGATATTGAAACCAACATGAGACAAAACTGTCTTTCACTAAAGAGACCAGGAGATGTTGCGCTAAAATGATGATTGATGAGTAAAAAACAAAAACAATAAATGTTTTACACTACAGTAAACCCATCCTGAGTTGTACATAACAGCAATTCTCCCAGATTATGAAGCTGAAGAGACGCAGCAGTAATGCGACACTACCCTGTAAATGAAAGGCAGTACTGTGTAAGGCATTCTGACCATTCTGCAGCATTTTGGAGCCTGATTGTCAACAAACTCCTCTGTCAGTAGCAAAGTCATTTAGGGCACAGGGTTTTCATTTTAGTAGTCTTATTACAATATAAATAATATATAGTTTTGCTGGGCTCCACATTTATGTACAAAAACACTTTCTTAAAAGCAGCAAGCGATTGTTCAAACAGTATGCATTAACAAAGGCATCAAAGACATAAGGGCACTTAAATATAACATTTTTTAGAGCACTTAATCAGATCAACATGAATCAACATTCATTTCAAGAGATGCATCAAAAGCATAATACTGCCAGTGTGATATAAAAGTGCAGTTTTGTGAAGAGAAGCTAGGACAAAACAGAGGGCTTAACATTTCTAATAGCATTGACCTCACAGGCACCATAAAGTAAGATGTACATGACCATATGCAAGCAGCGGGGCATCTGTGGTAGTCACAACTTGCTCACCCAAACTCCAGTCCTAACAAAATTACTTCTAAAATTGAATTTCAAGTGGGACTGTGACTCATTTTTACTTGGTATTCAGCCTGGAATGTCCTGCGATTTGGACTGAGAGGAAGCAGAGTAGACAAGATGGATTCGAAAGAGAAAAAAATACACAGGAACGGAAATACAGAAATGGTCTGTTTTGTCTGGTCGAGTCCACCGAAACCAGGTAGATGTTAAAGCACTTATAATCTGTTAATTACAAAACTAGAAGGCAGTAAAAGAACCTTGACCTCTCATCCTTCTCTACCTCCTCTAAACCACATCACACGTAAATCATTCAAATGCCTGCTTTTCCATTTAAAAGTATATTACTCACTGAATGAACACATCAAGCAAAATGCTGCTATACTTGGCTACAATTAGCAGATATCAGCTACTTTAATGGCTAAGACGGCAAAATGTCTACATAAAGATATGATAAATCCCAAAAACAGGAGTTAGTGGCTTTGTTTTTGGCAGAGCACTTAAAACACTATATAAGACTATATAATAATATTTATTGATCATATTCTGATAAAGGCTAAGCTTATTCAATGCAAGACTGCAGTAGTTTCTTCTCATGCACGTGCAGTTAAGGCTTAAGACATAAATAACACTGTAGATACTGTATGTACACGTAAAGAGTTAAAATTAGTTAAAATTGTAAATTGCCTTATTTACATTGTTAACATCTTCAGTAGTCATTTCATAGTTTCAAGATGTGAAATTATTAATCTGTTTAAAATAATTTTAAACAACACAAATAACTGTATTATAGTGGTGCATACATAACATACTGATAATATTCTGTTTAGATTTGATTGTCAACACACACTGTTACACAGTTTGGTCAAAATATGTGTGGAATGTTTTTGACATGCGTTTTGTTCTCCATTTTGAATATTTGTTTATTTTATGTGAATCAGACTGGGCTAGCAGGCTAGCAAAGAGCCACCCTGGCTATTTGCACACACAGTGTGTGTGGACTGCTGCTCGAGTGTTTCTGTAGGCTCAGCTGGGGTGCTGCCCAGAGCCGAGTCTGTGCTGGAATCTGTGACAGTCCCAGGATGCTCTGCAGGCTGACGAGGAGGTGCAAGAGGGGGGAACAATGGAGACTGAAGGATGTCGGCATATCTCTGACTGGGCTTGGTCTCCCGCTGAAGGACTTTTCTCAGCAGGGGTTTCAGCAGTCCGATGGTCAACTGGCTGCTGTGCTGGTCTGCGAAAGGTTCAGGCGATGAGGAGGAGGAAGGGAGGGTGTTAGGAGAGGGGAGGTTTTTCAGAACCAAGTTAAGAATGGTGGTGACAGTGAGGTCCTCAGGGCAAAGTGTCCATAGCAGGTCCAGGTAGGGGTCCAGATCTCTGTGTTGGGCCACCTCACACAGCAGAACAGTGAAAATCTCTTTGTTGAGCAGTGGACTCTGCTTGCAGAAATCCTGGGCCACCTGGGTGACCCGCTTCCAATCCCGCTTGGCCATGAGGATCCTCAGTGCCTGCAGGATGGCATTAGGCCGCCAACTGACAAGCAGCAGCTCCACTTCCAAGTCAAGTTGTTGGTCTCTGTCTGGGCTCAGGCTGGACAAGACGCACAGGGCTCGCTTGTAGAGTGGAACATTGCTCTCTCTGCCCTCCCCTGCTCTTCCGCCAGAGAAGCTCCAAGATGAAGAGGCCAAGCTTAGGCCCAGGCCAGTTGAGCTCCGCTGCTGGCCGAGTTCGAGAAACTTAGGCAGCCAACTGGGCTGGAAGCGTAGTATTGAGTGGCAGAGGAGCTCAAACACAGGCAGGACAACAGGGGGAGTATAGCTAGGAGTATTGGCTTTACAGTTAGCAACATAATCACATTTGAGACTGTTATGTTTTGTACCATTTGTGAGGAAGGCTGGGGTGCAGGAGGTTGAGGCAGGACTGAGGATAGTTTTCCACATGTCTGGGGAAGCCCTGCTTGTCAGAGAGCCCTCTCCATTGTAGTGTAGCTGCAAGGCAGCTTGCACAGCCCTCCACGCTTCGTAGGGAAAGATGCTGAAGATGGAGTTGAGGTAAAACAGATCCTCTTTATCTAGCTCTGAGATTGACAGAAGCCTGGCTACTTCTTTTTCAATTAGACTCTCACACACAGCCTCTACCTCTTTACCACTTCCCCTCACTAAACTCCCCTTCACCTCCTCCAGAGAGACCAAAGCCTTCAGCTCAGCCTCCAGAGAGGCCATCAGCTTGTCTTGCTCTGCCATACATCCAACTCCTCCATTCTGGGACAGCTCTGCTCCCTTCTGTCTTGACCCTGTGCTGAAGTAGTTCCTGAGGATAGACGCTAAAGAGATAGGAGCCTGGAACCTACCTTCTTTTTTCAGCATGTCCACAGTGAGCTTAGTGCTACTCAGGCTCCTCTGCTGGTAGTATTTACAAGCCTCCTCAAAGACAGCTTCTACAAGCAGGGCTCCAGGGGGAACACTCTCCACTGTACTGAAACTAGAAAGCTTAATCTTAGAGTTGAATTCTCTGGAGTCTGTCTCCTTATATTCGACCACCAAAAGTCCAGTTTCTGAGAGCAGGTGAGGTGTCCACCCTTCAGCTTGGTTTGAATATAATAACCCCCGTCTCTTCAGTATAATCTTTTCCAGCTCCCTGCCACAGCTCACATCTATCAGATGCAGGGTTTGTCCAACCACCAGTGCCAAGATGTCCTGGTACATACAAATGCTAGTTTGAGTACCATGTTTTACTGAACAGTTGTCTGCCAGTTTGTAAACCTGTCGCAGCAACCCATCTTTCTCTAGAAGACACAACCAGCCTGTGCTGAGCAGTAGCAGCAGGCCTCCACAGCCTGTAGGAGAAAAGTCGTAGATCTCAGGTGGTTCAACAGCTGATAAATATCCCAAACAGTCTGTCACCAACCTCTTAAAGTCAGACTCTTTAGCTGAAACTGTTTTTAGGGGGGTGTTTTTGCACGCAGTACTGATCCTGAAGAAGTCATGGTGAGGTGACCAGGAGAGGAAAAATTTGGAGATGCTCAACAGTGGATTTACTTTCAAATCAGGAAGAAGGTGCACATATTCACCTGAGCTGATGACAGTGAATTTGGGGTTGTTGTGGAGGGCTATTTTCACTCCTCCCAAGTTAACAGCTCCCTCCTCGAGTACAAAATCACGTCTGCACACACAGTATCTCAACTTATTCCTTGTGGAGCCGGGGGCTGGGGAGCTTTCTGAAGGTGGCCGCTCCTCACACCAGATGATAAGACTGGAGCAAACACACACTGACACCACTCTGGCCCGGGGGCTGTTGCACAAGTCTGATGTCTGCAGGAGAGACCAGCCAGGTCTGCCCTCCAGGAATTTCCAAAATTCAGCTTTTCCATTCTCATAAACCACCAACACCACTGCGGCGTCTCTGCTGTTGTTATGATCCAAGTATAAAATGTCCACAATAGGCACAGTTCGTGTCAGCCACAAATCCAGCTTCTTCTGGTTCTGGATCAGCTGTGGTCTCTCGTACTTGTCAAAAGTCACAAGACCGACTTTAGGCTTGCGGAGGATGACATGGATGTGGCGTCCATCTGGGCTCAAGCGGACGTTTGACAGGTTATTTATGGGCTCGTTATTGGCCAGTTCAAGTATTTCAGCCAGCTCTTTGTTGCCAGTATAGTCCCCGAAATCTGACAGTTGTTTTAACACCAACCGCGCCATAACTCCTAACTCCAGCCTGAGCAGAGGAATGTAACTTGTAATTAACCAGCCTCAGGGTATTAACTAGCCTGCTAGCTTGTGTGGCTCAAATCTGACCTCGCAGTGCTGAGGCTAACTGAACATCATCCCGTTAGGTCCAACCAGAGGCTTCACCCCGATGCTAGCGTCTGTGCGGGGGCATACATCCACCGACAGCCGTCGACCTCGGTAAGTCCATGTCGGTAGACGACAACAGTGCTAAACTGTTAGCTGACAAAACAGTCTGTATAAGTTTTATGCCCAAACCGAATATGTCACTACAGTCATTCCGATGCTATGCTAGCACAGCCCTGATGTCACGGGTTTTGTGATTTCCGCATAGCGACGTTGTTTTGCATAAATCGAGGAGGAGCCAAATGACGTAACGACTACAAAGATTGTATAAAGACACAGAGAAGAGCAACTGCAGCTGCGCGTCGGTCTTCAGCCAGCCATTCAGCTGGTACACGCAGCCAGACAAAGTTAAACATCTTAACATCTTGAAGTTGAAAGTCGAGTTAATAAAAGTACAGTAACGTTTGCTATAGGGTTGGAAATAAAACAGAAAATAAAAATGTAAAAAAATAGTAAATAAGTAAAAATATATCATGATATTTATGTGAATATGCGCAGTAATGCTACTGATGTGGTTTGGCGGAAAATATCTTGAAAGTCGCACTAGGTGAGTTGTAAACAATGTCTAGATAAGCACGAATGAGGAACTGTGATCGTTTCCTCATTTGCTTTAATAGCAGATGTTCTCAATGTTGTTCCTAATGCACGTTTTACTTCAACACATCTGTTGGCAAGATCCGGCTAGACCTGAAGCTGAGAAACATTTTCCAGGTCATCCTCATTCATTTTGACGAGAGACTGTGAAAAAAGTGGCATCAGCTGTGTTACTACCAACCTGAGAGCATGACTCACTTCAATCAGCTTCAGAAATAAGAGCCATGTGCCTCACACCACAGATGTGGTTACAAGAGGATTTGAGATGTTATGTTGGTTAGGTTTAGATAGATCTGTAGATAACAGTGTGGCAGGTTTCTCAGTGGCAAACCATAGCAGTCGGAGAGTAAATGCCATTTAGTCTTTGAGGGAAAATAACATTTATTATGACGGGACTGACACACTTAGTGGTGACTCCTGTAGAGTAAGTAAATGTCTGCCTGCTGCTTTTTTTCTTTTGCTAACATTTAAGGCAACTTTGAGGTCAGCAATATTCAATCAACCCACACTGTCACACTGTACTGACATTTAGATCAGTACAGACGGATCCATTTGTCATATGACTGGCACAAGTACACAACAGTATCTAAAATATCTACTAATATGGTCGATATTTTATTTGAAAGGGCATCACGTCAGCATGTTGAGGCCAACTCAACCAAATCTGGGTTGAATTGTTACATCCCTTTCCTTTATAGTGATAACAAAGAGCAATCAAATATTGTATTGTTTGTTGAACTTCCCTTTGTTTTTCTACATCCTCTTACATGTACTCATTTAAAAATAACCTTCTACAGAGATCTAATTTTATCTGCTGCAGTCACGCAAGTAAACACTTTGAAGCTCACTAATGTGACTGAATCACTTCGGGTTACGTTTGCTTGTGTTTGATCATAATAAATAAATTAACAGACAAGGTTGGGATCCCAATAACCTTATCAAATTATGATGAAAGTTCCAGTGTCCTTTTCCCGCCACCTCATAATTATCGGTGGCACAAGCCTGTTGTTGACACATCTTGCTCATATATTTTTTTACAAATTATAACCCTTGTTTAATATTCTCTGATGAATTGATATCACCCGATCAGAAGTTTTAATCGGTGGCTAAAATATCTGTGTGTTCACTTCCTGTCCAGTAGGAGGTGGTATTGATCTTCACTCACTGCATATGGATGGTTTGAAAACCCAATGTACAAATAAAACATAATTAAAAGTCTGTAAAGTGCTCATCAGGGTTAAGAGTTAAGTGTGGTGGATTGTGCTTATTGTTTCTGCTTTTCCCTGTTATCCTGTAATGTAATTTATTTAATCATACTTTAAAGCACTACAGACAATGCTCTCTGTGTTTTCAATTAATATCACATGGCTGTACAGACTCGGCATTACAAGGGTGCCATCTTTTCTCACCAATGGGTAACTAAACTTGTCCTTTAAATCTCATGACTTTCATTGTTTCTGTTTTACCCCATTGCTTTTGGACAGTTCAAGCTGTCCAGTTAAATCCGCAGTTATCTTGTGGCGGCAGCTGTGTGGGTTCACTGAGAGCTGGAGAACATTTACTCGTTTTTTTTTTTTTTGAGGAAGGTGAAAACATTTTTCATCCACCTTTTCCACCTATATTTCCCCTGTGTAATGGCTCAAAGTAATGATTTCTGGTCACAAAAGCTAAATCTTTCTCCTTTTTTCTTCAGCCTCATGTCTGCGTTTGTTAGTGGCTGAATGTAAGAGGCTGGGAACAGATGAGAAACAGTCTGAAAGTTGCTTTTACTTGCTTGTTCTTTTGTATTTTCCCTGATAAATAGATGAAGAATTGCATATGGGTTTGTCTGAGGTTGCTCTTTTAAACCCGGTGTTTTTCTTGCTTTCCAGCTTTCATACATTCATACATATGGGCTGCCTGAAAGCATTTTTAGGGAGGCAGGTGTTTACGTGTCAGTGTATTTATGTCCTATTATGTCTTGTGTCATTAGTGATGAATGCACTGTGTTATTCAAATAGTAGATTCAAGCCCTGCAGCCTCCAGACAGGCTTTCTTTGGTCTAAAAAACACCCTGTATTAGAGTGTTTAGTCTGCTCTGTCTGTAGACAGGAAGATAAAGTGCTTGTATGGAGACTAGAGGGGGTTGGAAGCAGGGGAGATTTTCTTTTTGAGTTATATGGTGTAGAAAAGAAAACCAGTGACTGCAAGATTTTGCTGCTCACAGGTAAAGAAGATGGGTAGGCTGTCAGCTTTGCATGCCCTTAAGATAGAAATATTTTAATGTGAGCACAGTTTAGAAGAAAGATTTGTCTGTGCATGCATGAGTGTGTGTATGTGTGATAAAGGAAATATGTGTCTCAGTCTGTTTGGGGTTTGAGTGAGACGCTACTTCTCTGTGTATCTGTGTGTCAAACGAAAGTTGCAGCTGCCTGTCAGCCTCCCGTCTCCCGTGAGAACAGGCAGATATTACTGTCAGTTTGCTCTCGCTGTTGTAAAGCTGTCATGTGTGCAGCTTCTCTCTCACCAAATCTGCCTTTACCTCTCTGGAGCCTTTCGTCTTGAGCTTCAAGGGTCTTTTATCGACTCTCTGTGCTGACATACAGTAGCATTGTGAGAGCGGAAGTCATCCATCATTTTTTTCTTCCCGTGCATATTGTTTTTAAGAATGAAAAGCTAAGACATTGCTCAATACTACTGCCATCTTAATTTCATTATAATGTTTCCATCATATTGCATCATACAGTTAATTAGAAGTAGATTCAGATGTATAAAAAATAAATAGAAATGGTGAGATTGTTTTTAATATTTTTACAGCCGGCAGAAATCACAGGCAAACAAAAAGAAGTGTATTTGCCAAGAAACTCTCAATTGAAAAAGCATATCAAAGCATTTTGTTACACTCCAAGATTATATTGTAACATCCATGCACATATCTTGGCACTGTCTCTACAATACTGCATAATGAATTTGTACGAAAACATGAAGTGACAGACGAGAGAGGAGAGACGATAAGGAGTGAGGGAGACTTAGTGGTTCATTAGGAAAACAAACATACTTGTAGATAATTGTGCTGTAACAGAATGTATCTTCAGTTCTGATGACAAGCTTGCTGAGATGTTAACAACCATTTTAGTGATGTTATCAACCATAAGCCACGATTTTGACATAATGAAGAAAGTTATTATATGACAGAAGAGAAAAAGTTATAATGAGAACATTTCAGAATTAGTGAAACTTCTGATGTCCCTCAAATGAACCAACGTCTGTAGCAATGTAGCTCATAACAAATACCCCGCCTCATTGGCTCATTAGATAACCGGCTCATTTACAATTGGCTGTCCCTCTGCATTTAGCACTGGCTCTCTTCTCAACGATCCATAACCCAACTCTGAGCATAAACAGCTTTAGCTCTCACATCACACTATTAATCGGATTCATGGCCCTTGGCTCATCGCCGGATGTGCTGATGTTTTGGGATCTCACGCTTGTCTTTTATCTTAATCGGCCCTGTCCTCATGAAAGGCACGCAAACATCACAACCACTTGGCTAGTGAAGTGCAGTACTGTGTGCGACCACAGATTGGCAGCATGTGCGTATGAGGCTAAAAGAAGGTCGTGTCTCCACTGTTCTAACCCACGAGTTGCTGACTGCACTGTTAAGCTGTATCTAGTGGGTTTAGAACATCAGTATGTATACTCTGCCATCAAATCCTCTTTTCTTCTGCGACTGTGACAGAGAGCTCACCGGGCAATAAGACAAACCCATCTCCTCTGTGTTTTTATAGCCATTAAGATAGGTGTTAGTCACTTGCTCCAGCTCTGAGTGCTCTAATTTCTCACTGGGGCAAAAGATCAAAGAACAGGATTCAGCTGCAGCTTCCTCCCTGATTCCCTGTTAATTTCACCTCACTGCCTCTTCATTAGTCAGCCTGGAATCATATCAAGGTTTCCCTACAGCTTTGGTGTTTATGCTCTCTGTCTTGCTTTGAGCCTCAGCTTCTCTTTGTGTCTCCTTCTGCTTCCATCTTTCTGTTGCAGGATCATGTATAATTGCTGTTGAGATAAACCCTCCAATGCAATTTCTACTTTTGGTCTGTGGAAACATCCGCCTCACCTCAGCAACATGGAACAGTCAAACCTGTATCGGTGTAGCCTTTGATCAAGCGGAACATCCTCTCCCTCAGCCTTGGCCTAATTTATCTGGGTCTGCTTCCACAAAACCTTGATGCTGTCACTTGAAAGGCCTCCACCTAGGCTGCTTTTAGAGGGGAAGTTGACGGCATTTCACTGTGATCAGGCCCTCTAAACACAGGTGGTGTTTGTGCATGTGTACTTACACATGCGTTTCTTTGTACATGTGTCGAGCATGTTCCTGGTGGGTTTTCACTCGGATGAAGAGAGAAGCAGTGAAACCTGCCGTGAAGCTGTGCGTGGTGAGAGCCTCTCGCGATGAGCTGTGAAATTATGTCTTGCTATGTCATTAGAACGGTCTGGCATTTTAAATTGTTTGTGTGTGCTTTAAAATGCCTTCGTGGTGCCTGCACTTTTTTATAGGTGGTAATGATGGCTCAGAGATGCAGCAAAGGCAACATCTGTTTCCCTTGCTTTGCCACACATAAGCACACACACAGACATTCAATGTCTATTTCTCCCTTCCTCTCTGCTGCTGCTGCTGTCCTTAATTGATTGGTATATTCTGTTTCAAGACGCCTGTAAATGGTTTAGTTTTCTGCCTGATCCAACAATCAACCTCCACACAGGCGACAACTTAATATAAATACTAACAGTCAGCTTCCATTAGATGAAGCTGAACATGTAAATGAAGTATTGCAGGTTGTGAACTGGTAAACCCTCCAAGCTTTCTGTTATTACAGCCTTAGAAAGCTCATTTAAAGGATTATTGCTTCATAAAAACCATAATTGTAAAGTTTTTTTTTTCATGATAACATTGTGCTAAACATTATACTCACCAAGTTAACTGCTCTAGGAAGATAGACACATAAAAAGAAGAAAGTTTTTCAAATGTTAATCACATTAAATGTTCATTATTAATTGTTATCATGCCTATAATTATATTTTAGTGGGGGGAAATGGTACCAGTAGGCCTGAAGGTGCATAGTAGCCATAGTAATTATTGTATCACAGGAACTACACTCACCACTAGTGATCTCTTATGAAGAGCGACAAAGTCCTTGAGTGTGAGTGAGAAGGAAACTGGACTTGATAGGTGGGCAATAAAACACATCAGATGGCTGTTACCTTCCTGTTTCACTGCTTCCTGTTCAATACTAATACAAACGTTGGGTCTTACTAACCCATTAGCTTTTTTCTGATGACATAAATGATATAGCATGATAACATTTGAAGTTACAGACATAACAGTAACATATACTCAATCACTCCTTGAGCATTTCAAGCTCCAAGTATATGGTCCTGTGGTTTTATCCAGAGGTTAAAAGTCAGTTTCTTCTTTGAACATTAACCACAACTCACTCACTCCAATGAGCATGAGTGCTTCCTCAAAACGTAATCACAAACAAACTGAAGATGATGTAGAAGAAGATGCACAGTCTTACGTTTTGGGACTGTGAGTGACGGCCCCCTAATTTTGCCTTTGACCAGTAGTGCTGTGAACATCTGGTGAAGAGGCAGGGAGCTGCTTATCATCTCACTAGAAGGATATTATTGTCATTCTGGCCACTTCTGTCTGACCTTCGATGCATCTGGTGTCTGCTATGTTTTGGAAGTGCGCTCTGAGAGTGGCATTCGTTTGGCCAATGTGGGCTCAGGGAGGAAGACTGAGAGGTCGGACATGGGAGAAAAATAAAGAAAGATAAAATTCATCAACAGCTCTTTTTCTTCTTTTGTTGTAATTTGACATATTTGATGACAGGTTCAAAATCTTTGAATCAAGCATTAAAAATTAGCAGATGTGACTTGTTGTGGATTTCTGTGTGTTAATAATTTCATTACCACGTAGATGTAGTTCAGGACATTATTTTAAAATGTATAGCTTGATAGAATGATGAAACAAACACAATTAAAGCATCGGTTGGGCATCCGATACTTGTTTCCCAGCATCACACTGTTAAAATATCATGTTTCTAATGTGAGTGCTCTGTTGTGAACTGCATTGCAAGTTTTTTAAAGTTAACAAGAAGTTGAAAGTGCCTTAGCAGAACCCTTACTTTTGTGATTACCATTATTGACAAAATGCATGTGTCTCTTCAATATTCTGTAGATGTGAAACTGGAAATTGCAGTCATGAAAAAAACTCATTTCAAGGCTCATTTAGACGGACCAACATGCACTCACCTTCAGCATCACTGTTGAGATTCTTCCAATACAGAACTATGAAATATTCACACCATATTAAATGCAGATAAATCAGTATTTTCCAGAGACAGGAGACCTGTCATCTTGCATTATCGTCCCTACAGGCCTGTGCATGCGTGTTCCATTTATTTGACCTTAGCTCTCCCACACACAAGATACCGTGGAGAATACAAATACTTATTGCTACACCTGCACATTATAGTCTCATTGAGTCATTTGCTGTGTGGCTGCATCTCACTAGGAAATGACTTTGACACTGCTGGACTCTGCTTGATAAATTAGGAGCCTGGTTATTCAACTAACATTACAGTGGACATTCATTATAAGCTAACCACAGGCCATATGGCAGGGAATCTGCTACATCACCACACATTTGCTGGGCACGATCAGAAACACTGTGAGCCACAAGCTTCCCTCCAGATTTTGAAAAAAAAAAAAAAAAAAGATTTTTACACTTTACACCAATGTTCAAATTCACATCACATTTCTATCTGTATCTTGGGATTAAAGAGGTATGAGTTCAGATTGCAGTAGCTAGCAATCAACCAGCATACCTCCTAATTGGAAGAAAGTGGAACTCAGGGGACACTTACTGGTGGAAAGTTTCACACTGGGTGTAATGATTTCCTGTGTGCAGCAGAAGAGCCGGGGGCAGAGCCCGATCAGCTAGGGGTGAAAGGAGGGGAGAAGGACGGGGTAGGAAGGATCAGACGATGAAGAAGACAACTATCTTGAGACTCATTTGTGTAGCAGTTCTGAATTAGGAGAAAGGCACGTTACACACTCTTGAACCCAGATCAATGTCTGACTTCTTCCCCCTTCCTTCCTCTTTCTGTTTGTGTGTTTGTATGCCTCTTCAGTCATTCGTCAGAACTTTTCGCCTGAAGAGCTTTAGGTGAGAAAAGATTGTCTGACTGTCCTTCTAGGGGTCTTTTGTATTCTTCGTGTTTTGCTTTGCAAGTTTTTTCTTCCTCTTCGCCATAGTGTGTTATTAGAAATTAAAGATTGAAAATCCAGTTTCAGATCAACAAAAGTTCAGTATATTTGAGTTTGCTACCTAAATTATCATTCATAACTCTTAGATAAGTTTTAATTTACAACTTTTTTTTTGTGTTGGTGGATGACTTCTGTTTTTTATTTTTGATTTGTTATTGAATTTTAGAACCTTGTCTTATTTAATCTCAAACAAACAAATTGACTTAAAATTCATTTAATTTAATTTAATTGAAGGTCTATTCATATAGTTGTGGACATATCTGTTTGGGGAGACTGTTGCCTATAGTCTGGTTTAACTGTTATGGTTTCTTGATAGAATAGTGTTGGGTGAGTCTCTCAGGGTGGCATAGTTGTTTTTTTGAGTAAGGCCTTGTTGAGTGCTTGGCATTTAGTTGTACATTACAAACCATATTAAAGTACACTTCTTGTCTCCCCCAGGTACATGTCATAACTAGATAATAAAACGACAACAAAAGCAAAATGAAAATGAACTTCACACAGTACTAAGACGCAGACCGCTGTTCTCTAATGCAGCCTACCTGTCTTTCTTATTTATCCCCTATATCCTCTCTCTTTTCTTCTCCGTCTCCCCACGCTGCTGTTGTCATGCCCATTAGTCCTCAGCATACAATCGATACCTCGGGCCTATAGCTCTGCTGCCTTAAAAGCAGTGAAGGAAATGAGGAAAGGAGGAAGAACATCACTTAGGGCAAGGAGAAGACAGAGATGGTGGTGTAATTGTGTATGAAGTCCTCTTTTTTCTTAAAAGTCTATCACTGTCACTAGTGCTATTAATTAATCCTTAAAATGTGATAAGAGCATATTAAATGCCCTCTAAAATTTCCGTTGTGGATTATTGGCTCTGCTTTTCTACCGCTAGAACCCAGTGAATCGGTTTCTTCAATCGTTTAGTACATGACAAAACTGTTGCTTTAAGAGCTTGAACATTTTGACCAGTGGGACTTGGCAACAGTGCAGCATTTGTAGGTTTATAGTTGAGGATGCTGTTTTGTGTCAATAAAGGTTTTGAGAGGGAGGAGAGAGGGTGTCTGAGGTTTAAATTAGACCGTAGATCAGGGGAACCAGCAGTCACTGACGCTGCAGGCCTGATGAATGGATAATGGTGCCTCTGTTGCAAAGGGCCCTTGGCATATGGCAAATAAACCAGCATGCACACGTGGAGGGCCAGCAGACAAACAGGTGCATGCTCATGCACACACATTCATGCACGAAGATGCACACAATTTCAGTTCCGTGCCAAGAAGCTGCAGACAGTAGAAACCCAACGTGAATACAAAACATTGGTTGGGTTGGAATAAAAACTTTTGTCTGGGTACTGAAACATTGCATCAGGTAGACTACACAATGTACCACAGGCCTACAACTCTCATAAAGTAGCATGTCTTTGTAGAGTTAGTAGATAGTCCATGCAAATATAGTAATAATAAATTACTATTTAATTCCAAAAGCAAACAAATGTTTAACAATTCATTTTCACTACTGTTCACATTGTGCAAAATGAAAACAAACCAAACACTGGCAGACTCACTGACAGTACCTAACAGACACTAAATTACTATTAAAACAACAACTTAAATAGCCACTGCAGTGTCTTGCGGGGGTTTCTAATTATAGGATCATAATAAGATTCTGTAATGGCCAGCTGAATGGGAAAAACACAACAGCGTATTTAGGCAGAGCTATCTATTGTGACTACCAGAGATGGTCTTGGAAACTCTCAGCATTGAATTTTGATTTCAAGATGGTTGCGGATGTGCTGTTTGCATCATACATATCATACTATATTTGCAGCATGACTCAAATATCAGCATTCATTCTGCCTGGTTGCCTATGAGGTTGATTCTTTTGGTATTTTGAGGGGACTTTTTTCAGAAATGAAGAGAAGCACTGAACCTTTGCAGGGAATATTTAACACTGTCAACACCATTACTGACAAATCATTTAGATGCTACAATGATTAGAATTGCACGTCATTGATTACTGTTAATGCGTTTGCCAACATTTTCCCTGCACAGTGAATGTAAAAGTCTGATTAAAGACAAAAGAAAGCGAGTGTGAGAGAGTGTACTGTAGATGTAGATGAGTGTGGGTGTTGAAGAGATTAAAATTACTGTTTTTACCTCCCCTACACTTGATATCCATCACTTTATAAATCTCCATCGAGCTGTAACTATGACTCAGCCAGGATCTTAGATAACTGAAATATGGCTAGAAAGACAACATGCAGCAGTGCGTGGCTTCTAAAAACAGCCGTGTTATCACATCAATCTGAGACTTTAATGTTTAATGTTACAGACACATTCGTCACACTGGCTGTAAGCCACAAACTCCTCCTTCAGATAAAGATATCTAAAGGAATTGATTAGCGGGATTATTATTTTTTTAATGCAGTCATTAACCAGAGAGCTGCTTTGATTTGTTTATACAGAGATAAACTCGTTTCAATGATCCAACCCATGGGGCTGTAATAAATAATGTCACTTTTTCTGGTGATTGATCATGTTTACATTCAAGCGCAATGACAGCAACAGATACTGTGATTAAGCAGACATTGTGATAAGCATAGTTACAGTAGCTTATCAGAACAAAGACATAACAAACAACTAAAACTTTTAAATAATGTACAGAATGTGGGATATTCATTAAGTCTTACAGTTACAGTACAGTGAATATTATGATTATATTAATACTCATTATATGGATACAGTAAGTATGCTTCAATATAACATGATATATAATATATAACACTTAATATAATTATAGCAGTTTTACACTGACTGACAGCCCTTCTCATCTCAATATGTGGTTATAACGGCACAATATAGTGATATAAATAAAACACAGACACTACTATCATGTTCTGCCTGCAATTCTTGATACATCAGTCTCTAGATGTGCTGTGACGATAACGTGGTGGCTTTAAGGGGATTTACACAAGTAGGTGCTGCTGTGTGCTGGGTTTGTCTGTGAGCTCCCAGTGACGCCATTGGCAAAGCGCAGTAAACATGGGCTGCAGTCCGATAGCTTGGCATTAGCTGTTGAAACTGGGACTGAAGGATTTGATGGCCCACTAAGCTAATATCTGGGGAGATAATTTATCAACCAGACTGATTTCAAATGATATGACTAATTGAAGAGGGGTTTTCCAAAACTCATTCTCGCCATATTTGGTCCCCGAATCGCATTCATTCAGTTTAAAACATAGAAAGAAAAATCTTATTTTTGTTCATTTTGTAAATCAGAGTGTTTAGTGTGTTTGAAAGTGGCATGCTTTAAAGTGCTTATCAGGTTGTTGGACAGGATCTTATTATACTATTATTATATTTTTGCATGTTTCTTGCTCTGATTTCATTGCTACAGCTTCATAGAGAAAAAAGTTCTTAATATATTTTATACATCAATAACAATTGCTCATTCGTTTTCTCTATGTTACGTCACATACCACAGATCACATACGTCAAAACTTGTTATATTTAGAGTCTCAATCGGCACGCTTCACTGTTTGTGAGCTTTACTGCAAAAACAATCTGTTGGATATGTCATTTGGATAACTTTGCATGTACGAGGATGTTTTGAAGTAGCAATACATTTAGAGAGATGAGAACATAAATCAAATTGAGTCTCATTAAAAAGCGTGTTCACCCAAAGTGCCTCACAGAGATCAAGCACATCACAGTTTAAGCTACGAGGCAAGTGGATTAAACCGTGTGTGTATGTGTGATGTGATGTGAACATCAGAGCATCAGCAGGGTTTTGAGACTACAGATGTTGATCGAATTTAGATTCTGGTTGAAAGGTTTTTAACAATGCAGCAAAAAAAAAAAAAAAAAAAAAAAACAAGTTCCATCTGCATTTTCTTTTAAAGAGCAACAGGTCTTTGTACTGTGTATTCTTGAAACTTGGACCGAAATATGTTGTTACACATAGTGTCAACCACTAAGGGCAGCAAATGAGCTTAGAATGGCAACTCAATGACATGTAATACAACAGAAGAAGAGCATCAGGTGTGCAAATGTGGGGAGAGGGAATTCATCACATCACAAAAAATAAAACTAAATTAGTCATCCATCAATGTACTGGACTTGAAAAAAAGAACTTATGACCTGATGTTTTGTGCATGTGCAACATGTAGTTTCCTTGTGCCCATGTAGGCAGTGTAAAAAGTGAGGCTTGAGGTCATGGTAATCTTAACAATTATTAAATACATAATTAGAACTTTAACGATTTGTAGAATCTAGGTTGATTAAACATATCATGAATTGCATTAATCAAAAGGACGCAAGTGATTAAATCTCTCTAATACGAAGTAGCTTAACGATCTAGATATATTTCACAGAATTTAATTACAGGCTAAAATGTTCACACAATAGCAACCAGTGAATCAAATAGCCATAGTATATACTGTATATTCCACCTTGTTCCTCATCTAGAAGCTTTTATATTTTACTGAAAATGTCCCAGTTCACCAAGGTCACTAAGAACCGAAAGTACAGCATAAGCCAATTAGGAGCACTTTAAGCTATATTAACAATTAGCAATTAATTAGTTGCATTATTATTCTGTCCTTATCATTTTTGTTGACCATCTGCAGTTTATATAAAAAAACTAAATCTTAATTCACTTTGTCCCTTGTACAGTTTTAATTTATACTTTATTAATCATCTTGTCCAGGGACACTTGGATGTGAATCAGGAGAATCAGGGCGGAGCTGGGATTGGAACCACTAACCCTGGGGCTCATAGACGACTGCCCTACCTACTGAGGCACAGTCACCCCCTATAAACTAATAAAAACAGTTTGAAATACTTTTTAAATTAGAATGGACTCTCTGGTTTTCTCTCTCTCTCTTCTTGCCCGATCATCCTGTCTCTGTCTGCCTCTCTCTCTCTCCACACTGTGAGGAGTTTCATGTTCTGGCCCTGGACATGCTCAACCAAGCATTAACACTTCACTTTACATGTCACACATACAACCACCCACCCACCAACACACACGCGTGCAACACACACAAAATACTGACTTTCCATCCAACTGACAAGCTGTCTGCTCCACTTCATCCCTAAAAACACCTGTCAAGTCTACCCTAACTCTCCCTCTCTGCCTCTCTCTTTCCCTCTCTCATACACTCACACACACACACACAGCGAAACATTTCACCAAATGTAGCTGCACAGACACAGCTCCATGCTTAATGGTGGCAGGATGCTGGGATTCAGGGATCTAAGAGAACTCTCCCCCAATTATCCCTGAGGAAACCAAGATGGCTATGTGTGTGTTTGTCCGTGTGTGTGTGTGTGTGTGTGCACGTGGGAGAGTGCATGCACATGCTTATGGATGACTTTCAGCCTCTCACTCGGAGACCATTAGAGAACCACTCAGCTGTAACAGATCACTGTGGAGAGAGGCAGAGGAAGAAGAAAGAAGAAGCGGTAAAAGAGCGAAATGAGGTTTTCTTCTGTAAAGAGCGAAAACAAGTTTGTTTGACTTAGTTGGATGTCATGCAGGAGAGCAAACCAGCTGAGGAGTTCTGGCCTGTTTATGTGACAAATTAATGTCCGTCCAGTTACAGGACAACAGTGATTCTCATCTGTCCTTCTGTATCGACTGTCCAGTTGAATAAGGAAAAGGCATTCATGAGTACAGCACCTCGTAATCTGCAGCCTTCCTCCATATAGCTGAGGAATAATCCTGCCACTGGGAAGTGCAGTACATCTGTGTATCTGCCTGCCACAGTGCTGTGATAAGAGGCTGACACTAGGAACAGCCTGGGGAGATGCTACATTGATATTGCCTCTGATTAGCAGTGCATTGAGGGAGGGCTTCTCCGGCGTATGGGAGGTGGAGGCAGGTTCTGCCAAAAGAAATTGGTTTTGTTGATGATATCTACAATCAGCTGTGTATAAAACTAAAACCTGGCAGTAACCAAGCTGTTCATGGCTAAATATAAACTTGAATCCACATCCTGAGAGCACGAGGCCAAACCTACAGATACACAAACAAAATGGATATTCTCCATTTACTTAACAAGTAACTTCATTTTATGAAGTGTGTCTGCTGTGTAGCATCTACAAACTGTGCTGACTGGTGTAAGTGACAGTGTTGCTGCATACAGTACTTTATCACACACGTATTACTAATGATAGCGATGCTTTGGTACATGTTGTGAAACTAACTTCTGCTTGCTCAACCGCTATATGTCTTCCCATCCACTTATTCTAATTCACGTTGAAATAGGTCAATTGGGAGTATATGTGATTAAAAAAATAACTCAGAATATTGCAAAAACGTGTTTTATATTTGGCTGAGGTGCAACACTTGGTGGAAAGGGCATGAAGTGCAATACATCATCAATTATCCTCTTGTACTTGGCGCACTGGACTTAAACCTCCTCTGCAGCTTCTGCTTCATTGCTGCAGATGAAAACATTAGATCCATGTTAACTGATTAGCCTTGAATGCCATATTTCCACCAATATTCACATGAAAGGAATGGGCGGTAACATATTCATTCTTCTGCTGCTGACTCCTCTCCTAAATCTCTCATCATGTCAGCCAATTTGTCCTCTGATCACACAGTTGAAGCAAACCAGAATAACTGCAGTATAACTGAATTAAAAACTTAAGGAGTTACACATCACTTTTAAGAAGAAGATGCCATTACGTGTTTTGCAGTTGAAAGTCTTAAGAGTGACGGTGTCAGAGCATCTCTCTCTGATTTAGCTGGTAACTGACAGGTGTGTGTGTCTGTAAGTGAGACTGTGCAAATGTGCTTTTGTTTTAATATTTCAACGTGGGCTTATGTAAAACATGCATTTACGTGCATATGTGGGTGGCAAATGACTCTCTAAAAGTGGACTGATGGATTTGTACATCCTGTATGTCTTGTTGTAGGAACCCCACACATCTCTCCTACCGAGAGGCATGAAGTGCTGATTGCCTCTGCAGTACATCTCTCTCTCTCTCTCTCTGTACTTTGCAGAAGCCTGGTTTGCCTTGCATTTAGAATTATTCTTATCAGCCTCTGAGGAGCTGTTTGAGCCAAAGTGTGGCAGATAAAGTAATGATCATTATTGCTGCAGTGATAGCACATCTTTATATCCTGCTGTACGCACCTAATGACACTATGCATTCCAGTGTGCAATGACACACCTGTTACCAAACACGCGACTGCAAGTGAACCAACACTTATTTTTGTCCTTTTGTGACATTTGTTTTCTAATGCATGCAGAGAAAAGCTCCCAAAGGTTCAGTTAAAACTTATTAAGGTTTATTTTTCTTCTTGGTTTGACACCAGTGACTTGGGTCAGACCTAATACAGCAGGGAACCTGTCTTAATATAATGAGGAGCTGAGACCTGGCTTATCATCACATCTGTTCCCACAAGATATTAGCTACACTGTCGTTCAAGTTATTTTATTACACTCCGGGGCAAAGGGTCTTTGATGCAAATGTAGAACATACTTATCCAAACGGGGACAGTATTTGAAATGACAGGTACAGTGTTTCTTAATGTTTGGACATCATGGGCCTGTCTTTGTGCGCCCTGCTTGGTAAAAATTGCATCTGTGTCATCATTTCACCTTGAAAGCTTGTTTACTGTCCAAGTGTTTTTGCAGAAGGAGCTATTAGAGCAGGCATTAATTAGTGTCACTCCGAGTTAACGTAGGCGGTTCTCAGGCAGTCCTTGGCTTGACTCCCAAAACACGAGCACAAGCACACACACACACAAAGGAAAAGGACAGTGCATGCTGAATAGATTTTACTGCTAGTGTTCTTAATGAAATAACCAACCTTGTAATGGTCCAACATTTTGGTTTAGTTTTTTTTTTGTATTACACTTTTGCGTCTTTCCCTGCATCAACTTTTCTGAGACTGTCTTGGTCCTGATGACCCTCTTCCTCACAGTTTGAAAAGTGCATTGTACCACCTGGAAAAGTATCAGATTTTTCTTCAACCGGTTAACTACTCTCACTTTACTCTCATTAATTTAATATGAAAAGGTTGAATACTTTATATTTGTTTTTATGAACATATGAAACATATTAGGAGATGTGCACCATAATGGGCAAAATGCAAACAAAAGACATGATGTATATTCAATACAACCAATCCCAGGGAAGTTGCTATGAATTTTCTATACAACTGTAAATCTAGATTTGCCTTTCATTAGATGACTTTGAATTATTCAGCTCCTGCCTTTCACCACCTGATAGCGTCTGCTGCTTTAAGCTTAGATTGCTACTCTGGAACTGGGCTGCCTTCACTCTAGGACTGTGATTTAAAAGCGAGTAGTAACCTTGGAAAATAATTGGGTTATTTTTCAGACTGTGCCAAAGAAAGTGAATTCTAATAATCTACTTCAACTCACAATTTCGATCCATTATTTTCACTCACTCTACAGATTAATCAAAATATACAACATGTGCACAGATTGACACAATACCCACTCAAGGGGACACAAATGAGGAAGAGGACTTTATTTTTCAGTACAAATATAAGAAAAGAGATACTAATGGGCTCTCACAGATCATCCCAGGGACTGACACAGTTTCTCTCTATAAAGACAGTATATTTCACAAATCCATCCTTCCATTCAGCTTGAGGTGCGGTGACAAAACGAAACTGGTTCTTCAGTTGCTTCAGGCATGTCCTGGAGCCTGTTTAGCATGCTGCCCCAAGCATGCTTCCTGCCCTGGAAACCATGTTGTGTTTGCCTCTCAGGAGTTCAGTCTGCATCCCATAGTTGGCTGCAGTTGGACTGGGTGGGGTGAAGCCGCCACCACATAAAGCTGGGTGAGCTTTTGGCTGCTATTAAAGTTCACTGTTCCAGCGAGCAGACATGGAGAATGGACACAGAATAATGTATGAATGGCTTCTCTGCTGCAGGTTAAAGTGCTGCAGAGTGTAGCAGAGCGAGAGCATTTGAGAGTGTGTGCGTGGGCTTGGTGGGCATGACAAATGCACACAGACTAGATCTTCAAAGGATAGGGTGGGTTATTATGGATTTGTGTTTCTGAAATTGTACATCTTTATTCAGACTTGTAATTTATTTTTTTATTTAAGTATGATCAGTGCCTTTTTTGATTTCGTCTTTTGTCCTGTGAAGAATGTATTAGTAGACATCAACATGACTGGGCTATCCTATCTTATTATACTATTCATCCTCTGTGTCTTCATCCTGCCCTCTGTGGGATTAGCAGTGTTCCCCAGTGCTCTCTGATATCCATTAATCAGCTCTATTATTAAAACGTCTGGGCAAATTGTGAATGAAACTTTCTTATAAAGAATAAGAGGAGAGCAGTTGAGGAACCTTAGTATAAAGAGGCAGCATGTGGCACTGTGTTAATGAGTCTGATAAAGCCATAAAAATCAATTACTTGAAAATGTTATGCAAATAAACACTGTTAGGATTCAGTACATGAGTCCCAGAGTTTTCATTGGAGGGAATTATCGACCATGTGAAAAAACATTTTTCAACAATTTTTAATGCCCATCAATTGTGTATGATGAACGTAGGATCTTCAGTTTGATGATTTTTAGTGGGAAATAAATCCATGTATGTTCTATTTTAATGAAACTGCAGAAATGTTTTCATCAGCAATAAAGTATATGATTGATTAATATGTCATAGAATTTACATTAGCCAAAGAAGTAAATAAACCTCCTCAAAATTAACATTTTTAGGATACACATATGAAAATAAATATACTGTATATTCCCACATTAAGAGTATGTTTAAATCCTATACCCCATACACACACAGAAAGAACAATTTCCTTTTTATGAACTTTTTGCACAACAAACAAACACAATCCTGACAAACATTGTATGCCACTGACTTAACTATTGTCATAGCTATTTAAAAAAATATGGAACAGCTTGTAAAGCACCTCCCTGTGACATTAAGCCCATTTGCAGAATCGGCAGCAAACAGCCTTCTACCGTGCTTGACGTCCCTGTTCACGCAGCATTTTACTGTACCACTAAAAATACATCTCCCCAGCTTTCTCAAAACAGCAGCAGAAAAGTTTCTAAAGTTAGGATGAGTTTCCTCTAAGAAACTATTCTCAGGGCAGCTTTTACAGTGAAGTGTTATTAGGGAAGGCAGAGGCAGCTCTCACCTCTTTAGACATACACTGTATGCTAGTAATAGGTGTTTTTAACTGGCTGGTGAAGAAACCATTATTGCAGTAATTACCACTGCCTGTCAAGCTCCACATAAGATATGCCCTAATATGCAGACAACAAGGAAGAATGGTCATTTTCACTGTAATGATTTTAAAAGTGCTCTCATAATTGCTGGAGAGTTGCCACACTGTGATGGATTAAGACATTTATTGCCCCACAAGAGTCTGCAACATTTTATGTGTCATAGTAAAGAATAGTTTTATCCTCTCCAAACCTTCCATCTGCTTCTTTGGGATTTTTTTTTCTGCTCCAATGCTTGGACAATTGCTTTAAGAGATGCTTTTAAAATCGTGAGTAAAAAGCAAATTACTTTTGGAATTTGTTACAAAATCGGTCAATTAGGGCCTTTTGGCTTCAGCGGGGTTTGTGAATACGGCCCCTGTTCATGATTATTTCATGCACTCTTATTTGGACTAATGAATTATGCAAGGCATGTCATAAGTCTGAAGGTTTGGCACTTTGAACGACCCTTGTGTGTGTGAGACCGAGCGTGTGGGTTCATATGAGTTTGCGTGATGATTACACGGTTGTGTCTACGCCCCGCTGAAAGGAGACAAGGAGACAAGTGAGGGGACAGATTTAAAGCCGTCAACAGTGAAGGGAATATTTTTATAGGGGGAAGAAAGAAAGCCAGTATTTAAGACCTTTGATGCATGTGAGCATGTTTTTAAGTAACAAACACAAGAAAATGCACAAAGCGCCACACGTGTGTCAGCGGAGGCAAGAGACGTGTATGTGTTTAATAATGTAACAGCTCGCTCCTCTTTCCTCTTTTGTGTTTTAGAGATTAGGCAAACTTCTAGGAGAGTGCAGTCACGAACCCAGACTGCGTTGTGTGTGTGTGTATACACACATGAAGGGACACAGCATTACACACACCTGCAAATGCATATTTAATATCTACAAGGCTTTCAGAACTTTTAATCACCCTTACCAGTGGTCTACACACTTTTGCTGTGTGGTAAAATTATTTAAAAATGTAAAAGTGCACTTTTTGTCCATTAATCTACACACAATAACCCACAACCAATAACTAATATAACTGATGTTATAAAGCTGAACAAAACACTGAAATTTATGCAGTGACAACTCTAAATTGTGGCACCCCCTAACTGTAGCACAGCGACTGTAATAGAGGATGAGTTGGTGGACCCATCATTTTAGATATACAATGAAAATAGAATCTAAATCTCATATATTGTACCTGGATAGACTTCTTTTATTGAGCTGTATTTTTAAGCCACAGGCAACAGGTGTTGGTGAAATGCTGCTAAAAGTACACATTAAATTGAGTCGACAGTGAATAAGTGATATTAACTCACAGCACAGCACATAATTGGAAAAAAGTTCCAAAGCTAGATCTTTATTAAATGCCAGTGTACTTCTGAATGCTCCCTTGGAGAGTTTCATTTAACTTTTGCTCTCTAGTCTAGGTATATTGTAAGAACCCAAGAAGCAATAATAATGGTGTCAAGCAGATGGCATATGGTGATACGAAAACTAAGTATAATTGTAATCACCTATTGTTTCAGTTCAAGGTGTATTGTTGTTTGTTTTTTTGTCACACTACAGTTTGCAGAAGTTGCAACCAGGCTTCCTCACTCTAGGCCACAGTTTGATCCCTGGCTCCTCCTGGCCAGTGTCCATGGACATATTTTTTAATATCAGATTACATACAGTTAGATGTAGCCATCATTTCTTCCACTAAAAGAACTTTTATTACTTATCTCCTGAAAAGAAGGTTTTAAATTTGCTGCTATAGAGGTGAACCCCATCAATCTGTCCATTGGTCCGTCTGCCTACGTGTACTTTATGTACTGTATGTGTACGTGCTCGTGTTTGAAATACAAATTAGAATTCTATGTGACATCTATGTTATTTTCCATGTTTCCTCGGGGTAGCAAAGCATATTTTGGCATTCACAAACATTAGGGGTCCTGACAGGTCAGTTTATTTGCTTGTAATGTGTTGCATTTTGTCTTCTTGGCAGACCCAAGGCTGCAGCATGACTGGCTGCATTCATTGTCTGTCCAGGCACATGCAGGTTCACATTATTACTGCAGCCTCAGTGTAATCAGTCTTGTTTATTGCTGCTTTTGTTTGAATTTCTGGTAACTGTGTTTTGTTGATTTTATACTTTGACTTGAATTAAAGATTTAAATCCTCCTTTAGAGGTTCAGAAACCTTCGTGGGATTCAAAGCCCATTTTATTGTAAAACCGCTCTACCACCAGTCCTAATGGTGAAACTAATTCAAACTTTAATGATGGTCGAATAATATGGATTGTAAATTGAAATTGTTATGACAGGGAATTAACAAGTTACTCCAGACCATAAAAAACCTGATGAGATCTGTGTGACTAGGCCATAAGAAAATATATATATGAAACCTATACCTTTACATTAATCTGATCAAATAGTTACATATAGTAACACATTCATGTGATTATTGAATCTCTGTACTGAAACTTTTATAATTATCTATTATTTCTATTATTGCAGTTCTTTTTTAAATGTATGCTGGTTTGTGATTCATTATACATTTTAATTGCACTTGCAATCGTTAAGTTGAACTTCAAATGTCACAGGATTAACTTTCGGCACAAGCGATATTAAACATACAATATGCAACTTAACACAGACTCAAAATTAATCCACTGTGCTCCACCCAGCTCCCC
The DNA here is from genome assembly GCF_900324465.2 of Anabas testudineus. Classification (NCBI taxonomy): domain Eukaryota; kingdom Metazoa; phylum Chordata; class Actinopteri; order Anabantiformes; family Anabantidae; genus Anabas; species Anabas testudineus. Next base: position 10,172,914 of record NC_046624.1, read on the forward strand.
CTCTCCCTGCACCTCTATGCTCTTCTGCTATCTGCTTTGCTCTGCCATGCTCATTATCACATTACAATAAACACAAATCATGCGGAACTTGCTAATCAAGGAGAAACCACTGAGACTCTCTGGTGGCTTAGAAGAGCAAGCCTTGCTCTAAAACTTTTGGAGGCAAATATCCCTGCACTGCTGCGAGTCCTGTTCTGGGAGCCCGACACCTCTTAGGAGGTGTTGACTGCACCTCTCCACAGTAAGATAAGTTTTGAAATACATATAAAGAAGTTACATAATGTAGCTTTAAGTGGTGTTTTTATGTAAATGCATCACTTTTCTGTAGATGGAAATGAATCATCCTGGCACCCCATCTACCCAACAATATGTCAGTGCATGTAGCACAGCCTGTCTCATCATGGTAGTTGATTTTATGACCCTTTGTAAAGATAATCCCCATCTTCATTTTCTTCTTCAGCGGGATGCTTATCGATCGTTCAGATCCCCCTTGAAATTAAAATCCTACCAGGGACTCCTCTAGTAATCGATCATCATACACAAGAGGACTGCTGTGGGTGGACAGATGAGGATTTAGAGTTTATGTTATTGGCAAGATCACAATTAAATGCACTTACATGCTCCACACACACACACACACACACACACACACACACACACACACACACACACACACACACACACACACACACACACACACACGACCAGTTTGATGAATGGGTTTCATCTGTGTGCGGATGAATGTGATGATATCTCACAGTAGGGGTGGTCAATTGTTCTTCCATGTAGCACCTGTTCTCTCCCAGAGATGCTATGTTATTATGTTGGTCAGACTGTGTACTGGACAACAGTGACAAAATGCAGAGACGAAAGGTTTTTTATTGCCTTGGTTGTTTAATTGGCCTTGTTCAACACTCTTTTAGTATTTTATCACTTGTGTTTTTACCCTTTCACCTCTGTGTTTCATCACTGAGTGAAAAATAACACACACGCTCTAAAAAACAAGACTAAAAGTAAACTACTGTAAACACAGTTTTCAGCACTCTTGCAGCATTCCCACTGTTAACTGTTATATCTAAGAGACTAAATCCCACAGCCTTGTCCCTGGCTATTAATCCCTGGCTGTTGTAGACCTACATTACTTTACCTGGAGCTGCCCACCAAAACAAGAACAGTTTGTGCTGAATGAGGGGCTTTGTGGAGGAGAGAAAAAAAGCAATCAGTGGTCAGACACAGAGAGGGGAAACACAGGGAGTGAGGGGAGGGAAGAGGGGAAAAGACCTCAAGGAGTCCGGGAGGAAGGCAGAGGGAAGTGAAACAGATAGAGAGAAGATGTTTAATTTGGCACAGTGATCCACAGACACAATTTATCTTCTTCAATTTGTGAGGAAGGTGAAGCAGGGTGGCAGAGGGTGTGAGGGGTTTGGCTGGGCCAGGTGGAGAAACCACCAATCTCCCACAAGTGCACAACCGAAAGCCTCACTGACTCGTCACGCGTGTTCTTAGCTGCCCTGCTGAATGCCAGGCAGACTTTGAAAGCTGAAAATCATGACCCATCAGTGAGAATCATAAAAATGAACAATCAATGAACAGTTACAGAAGAAATCACAAAAGCTCAGAAGATAAGCTGCTGAAATACACAGTAACAAAATAACCATTACAGAAAAATCTAAACAAAAACAGACCAACGCAGGCGATACAACACATACAGTTAGGAATAAACTATATTTATAATTTAAGGAAAAACATAAAAATGCAAGACATGCGAGGTCCCAGGCTCCTGGATGACTCGAGGAAACAATGGCCTGAGGCTGTTTCTATTAACAGGACACAGCACTGTGATTTAGTATTGCACTATAAACTGGACAAAATGTTAAATCAAACCAGCAGAGGCTGAGACAACCTGACTTTATCAGACCTTTGAAAGCTCCTTCCATTGTCTGAAGAACACTGTGATGACTGACTTTCAACCATCGTAAGTCTAATTTCTCTCTCTCTCTCTCTGTTTTGTTTCATGGCTAATTAGCCGTCCAGCCATCTACACAGGTGCTCTTGTGATCCCCCTTTCCATTAAGTAAGTTATGGAGTCCCATATGGTTGTCAGCCACAACTGGCTGTATCTTCAGTGGAGCATATGTGTCCACTTCATGGTCCAATGCAACCCTTTTCCCTGTTTGATGCTATAGATCTATTATATAGTTTCACATTCCACAAAACTGTAAACTACTTTGCTAATTTCATAGTTTTGCATGAAAGATTTAAATAGGCAGAATGAGGGTGTTGTGGAATATAGAGACATGTTAATTATGTAAATCTACATTATCTGAGGGGATATGGTGTTTTCCTCGCACAGCATCTTTGCAGCAGGTCGGGATTCAGTGCTTTGCTCAAGGGTGCGGGTGGAAATGTTACTGACACAGGGCTTGATCCTCGCCGCCCCTCAACTCTATAGGCCACCCTCTTGGCCCAAGTGGCAAATCATCAGAGCCGGATGTCACGCTGCACCTGCTGCCTCTCTCCTCTCTGCCAAAGGGTGGGGGCTTATCCAGCTTGATGGAGGTGCAGATGGCCAACAGGACAAAATGCCTCATGTGCCTCTGTTTGCAAAACCACTGAGTCACACAATGTGATTCACAAATGACTGACTTCAATTTCTCCTTTGCCAAAGAAAGCATCCCGAATTATACAAAAAATAAAGCAGACACGGTCTATGTTTATATTTTATCTATTTTGGTACCCTTTGGAATAGCAAAACAATTTCGATCCACCAATCTAACCTGTGGCTTCTGAGTCTGCATCATCTTTCTTCTGACTAAATAAAAACCTAGAAATCTACACATCAATTTGTTTATTGGCCATGAAATACATGGTTTAGTTCCAGCATGTAACTTGATATCATCCATGTAGAGAAGGTGACTGATGATATTTCTACTCTTGAACCTTTGTCCCTACACACTTAGGGGACTCTTAGGCTTCATATGTGTGGCACTGATTTATAGGCGTTCTTCTAGTCGATCCAGGCTCTACTCAGGTTGGTCTGCCAGGTTCCTGATTCATTAGTGACTGATTTATCTGTGAGCAAGTAGTGCTTTGAAGTTCTGGTCATGTTTCATATGCCCTTCTGAGCCGTGCTCATGTACTGGTTTATGTGGACCTTTAGGTTGGTAGCTATGATATCTGGTAAGACCTTCTATGTTGTATAGAGACAGGTAATTGGTTGATAGTTGGATGGTGCTTTTCCATTGTGGAGTTTTTTCATCAGCTCTGTCCTCCTTGTGTTCACCTGTTGACTTCACTGCAATCTAACAAAGTTCTGCCATCAATTTTACTTATTGAAACTGTGAGATAGATAGATATTTGTATTGTACACTATATGTTTATTATTGAGCTCATAATGGATGGCAGAGCTGTACTGCAGTGCATTACATTAAGTGGTGTTTCTAATGTTTCCTTTATGTAAAGAGGGTGGCCAAAACATTAAAAACACGTTGACTAGACTGTGAGTCAGTGAGTGTATTGCATATACACAACACCTGTCACCTTGCAGTATATGTGTTGCTCATAATAGTGAGCGTACAGAATTCATCACCCAGCTGTGCGATTTTACTGAGATCTACAGAGCATTTAGTGTGCTTCAAATCTTTGTTTGTTTTGGTTTTATGACTGCAACTTTACAGTTTTGTTTCACTTTTATAGGTCTATTTAATATTGTTTCTGGCTGCTTTCTGAAAAAGTGTGTTATAAAACCGCTGTAAAAAATATGTGTAAATATCCAACTGTTTTGCTAAAACCATATCACAATATCATTGTCGTAATATAGTGCCGTGCCTGTAACTGTCCCACTCAACCCAAAAGGGTAAAAAAAAATATTGCAAGGCTATATGGGCAACATACATATTGAGTGATCATCACATGTACCCTGATGTTACAGCTAGCTCCTCCGTGTTCAGCTCACCCCACTATGTCTTATGATTTATGTAAATGATTAGAAGCTAAATGCTTTTTATGAGACATACCCCTCCTGACCTTAGACAATGTGTAGGTTTGAAGACATTGTGCATGAATAATAAATGTACAAAATGACAAGTGCTTAAACAACCTCCTCTAGGGATATATGCACAGGCACACAATCAGAATGCCGCTGTGAGTTGCAAAACCAGCACATATGTAAATCACCTGTACTGACTTTATAACTAGCTGCAATTATGGGTGTTGACTTTCGTTAACTGTATAGCTGCATAATGATCCTGGACAGTCTGGCCTGAAGACTGTATGATGTTTTATTGATTGCAATTAAAAAGTATATTAAGTTTTCAGTGTTGAGGGGAGATCCAATCAAAGCCTTTATCAGTTTTTATGTCAACACAGCTTCTCATTCTAGGTGATATTAAATGGTCTATCAATTGCATCTTATTATACTGAATATGACACTAAATATTGAACTCTAATACACACAACTAGAGTTCACATAAACTATTGTACTTTCTCTGTGGGTTAAGTAAACAAACCTGTTAACAAATCATTCATCAGAGCCTGATTGTTGTTATTTAATTGATATGTGTTCATACAGGACAAATATCCATTACAAAACAAAAAAGACAGATTGAATCTAAATATACCAATAAAAAACTTTGACTCATGTGCAGTAACACTTTCAGAACAAAACAGAGAGAAATGTTGGTGCCAAATAAATAAAAACTATCCTCTCTCGCCAGAGTGTTACGTTGCTATGACTACACACCTACAGCTCTTATTTATGAAAGTAATTTCATTTGCAAATGAAAACCAACGCTGCAGAAGTGAATCTTCAGAGACAACAGCTTCTGCTGTGTCTATACTTCATGTCACATATATTTTTAAAGTTTAGAAAGTGAAGTGAGGTCTCCATCTTAAAATCTTATGGCCTTTTTTGAGCATTTGTTTAGCTGGAATCATGTCAGAGAGTGCATGGGTGGACCTGCATGTGGGTGAGAGCTGGCTGAGATTGCTGTCTGTAGGTGGAGGTTAAATTCTGTGTTTATTGTGTGAACAGTCAGTAAGAGTGACAGAGAAAAAAAAGGAGGGAATAGAATAGGTGAAAGCTATTCAGCCTTGCCAGAGGATCAGCTTGTGGTCCATTAGCATACTTAACCTAGAACGACTCCATTTGGACAAAGGTGATAAAGGTTTTTTTTTTCTTTCCTAACTTTTTGTATTTTTGGTACAGGTTGTGTTTTATATAGATTGATACGACTGTTCATAATGCTACTGTGGACTATCATTATATGTGTACAAAATATAAATTAATGAAGGAAATTAGTCATAAACCATTTTAGAGGAGAGAATAATTGGGAGAACACACTAAAAGGGCAAATAAAGGAATGATGCATCAATCAGAGATTATATGGGTGAGATAAGAAGGAAAAAATGGACAGCAGGATGCCCTGAGAACAGAGGGTGTACTAAGGGCTATAAATTTGGCTTAATGGGCAGAAAGAAGTCCTCAGGCATCCATAACACCGCACTGACATACGCCAACCTGCTAGCAACTCCAGAGTTAGACCAGTGTGTGTCTATGCTCACAGTATGTGGCTATAAAAGTGCATGAAGCAGGAGGGGTGATCTGTGGGAGGTGTGTTTTATGCAAAAACGACAAGGTGTATTTTATGGGTTGAGTCTTAATAGGAATTCTGTGATCAAATATAGCTTTTTGGTGTCTTTCTGCTGAAAATGAGTGGAGAAATGTGCGCTTCAAGCTGCATTTAATTTACAGGCTCAGTTCCCTTCACCCCTATTATTTGTTGAACCACATTTAGCTTTGGTCATTGCCGTGGCATCACTTCGATAAGCTTCTGCAGTGTCACAACTTTTATTATTGTCCAGAGTTGCATTAATATTTCACCAAGATGTTGTACTGATGATGTGAGAGTTGGACCGCTGTGCAAAGTCTTCTCCAGCACATCCCAAAGATTCTCAAAGGGGTTAAGGTCTGGACTCTGTGGTGGCCAATCCATGTGTGAAAATGATGTGTCATGCTCCCTGAACCACTCTTTCACTCTTTGAGCCCAATGAATCCTGAGTAATTCCGGGTAATTTAGTATATTCAGGTAGTCAGCTGAGCTCATTCTTTGGACACAACGTTGCTGAACCTAAACCTGACCAACTGCAGCAACCCCAGATCACCACAATGCCCCCACAGGCTTGTACAGTATACACAAAGCATGATGGGTGCATCACTTCACCCAATCAATCTCCTTATATGTTTTCTTTGCTCGATGTATATCCAATAATTTGACTCTTATGAAACAGACTGACATCTTTTCCACAACCACATGATGTGTCTTCCAGCATGGTTATTTAAGAAATGAAAGGTACTCGCGGCATCAGTTTGGGTTAAATAACTCGTTGCCACCTGAAACATAATCATTCATTACTATAATTATCTAGTGGGAGGCTCTTACCTGCTTGGTTAGTGAAATAAAGGTGGTGACTTTTTTTTTTTTTTGATGAGCAGTGTACGTGGTCCATTATGGTGACTCTGTCCACTTACTTACAATATTGGTCCTTCAACTGATTGGTTACATGAAGTGGCTGGATAGTTGTCAACTGTGAGGATTTAATCATATGTACTGTAAGTGGAAGAGCTAAGGGAGGAGGTGGAGCAAAAAACTGCAACTCAACACTGAAAACTAGAATTGAATAAGACAAGGAAATGATAACATAGTCAAGAGACACCTGAAAAGCGAGTGACAGCACAGGACTTATACACACAATACTGTACTGTGACGTAAGTCTGCTTCACAAACATTTAGTGTATTTCCCATTAGACCAAATGACTTCTGAACTAAAAATGTTGTCTGGAAGAAATGTGTTTGATTTGAGGGAGTAAAACGTGTTTAATGATGCTGTTTAACATCACTCAGTCTATTTCTTTACTGTATAATTGTCATAGCACAACAAACCCCTGGCCTTTTTCACTCCTGACCTTTTTTGCTCCATGAAACAAGAAACAAACATGAGCACAGCTCTCTATCGCTCTATCCTTGTTTTTGAGTTGAGTTCTGCCAAAAAATGCCTGTGAGTCACACTTGGCGTCCTGCTCTGAAAGTCTATTGTCATCTAGACTGTCATCTGCTGTTCTCTTTCTCTCTCCTGGTTCACAAATTCCTTATTCTCTCCTCTTGTTCTTTTATCTTTTGTTTCACTCTACCTTTCGTAGCACTGTAGTGCTGTTGTGAGCGTCTTTTATTCCCCATGTGAAACAGTGCATGTGATCACCGCCATGGCATCTCATAGGATCATGCAGAATGTACAAGCGAACCCAGTAACAGAAAAACAGCGTTTTCTGCGTCGTGGTTTGTTCTTTTCTAATCTGTTCTTTTCTATTTTGTGTCTCTTGCAGAATGTCTCAGTCTGCTGTGCTACCTCACTCTCATGTAAACAATGTGAACCATGCAAAGAGCCCTTCCTCTTTGAGAAATCTCCGTCATGAGCACTCAAAAAGATGCAGAAGGAAAACATGGCCTATTTCCAGTCATGATTGAATTTCTTTTTGCAAACCTTCATGGTTATTTCATAAGGCAAAGGAAAAGGTTGTGTGCTTGTGGGGGGGGGGGGGGGGGGGGGGGGATACTGAAGTAGATGGTTGCTTTTGTTGATAAGAAGATGTTTTTTTTTTTTTTTTGGAAAATAGTCCAAATGGACAAAAATACACAAATATAAATCTGAGCTCTTGAGTTGTGTGTTGTGTTTTGGTTTGTCACTTTCTCTTCTGAAATGTAACTGTAATTCTAACAACACAGAAAAAGACTAAGTCTGCTCCCTTAGACCGTGATGAACGTGCTGACCTGGATGTTTGTTTCAGAGGCTGAAGTGCATAGATCACACAGCTTCCTTTGCACCATTAGTAATAGTAGAAAACGAGCAAATGTACAATATTGAAATTTAGCCTCATTGTCAACAGATGAAAAATGAACTAGTGTCTGTGCATTTTATTAATAATACATATTATTACATATTAATTCATATTTAGCATAAGTGTAGATTTTAAACAATAAATAAAACTGTCCACTCTGCCCACTAATAGTATGGTATACTATATTATAGGTGACTGTAAGGGCTTTATAGGCTTTATAGGATTTTATAACTGAGTTGTACAAAAGTTCCCTTGTAACTATGCGAATTATGCGATGAACAATTTAGTTTTATTGAACACTAGTCTAATTTCCAATCCTGGCTGCCATTCAGTAAGAGGCAGGTTGGGCGTTGGACAGGTCACCAGACTATCAAACGGCTGACATACAGACATGAACAACCATTTGCACTCACATTCACTCTTATGGGCAATTTAAAATCACCAATTAACCTACCTGCATGTCTTTGCACTGTGGGAGGACGCTGGAGGAAACCCACGCACAGGGAGAACATGCAAACTCCACACGGAAAGACACCTTACTGGCTGGTGGATTCAAATCCAGGTCCTTCTAGGTGTGAGACACTGGTGCTAACCACCACGCACACATGTTGTCCTATAAATAAATATATCTAAATCATGTAACTTAATTTATTTTAGGTTTACAACTGTGTAAGAGGGAAGCAGATAAAGCAGCTAAATTAAATTTTACCACACTAGAAAGAACAAAAATAGTACAGTGACAATTGTGCATAAACTGTAAGTTACCCTGAATCAGCTACCTCTACAGACACACATGCAGAAACAAGCTGTCATGCATATAAATATAAATTAGGCATTCTGTCCCCTTAAGACACTTCAGGCAGATAAGCACAGCAGCAGCCGAGATGTAATCTATGTGTTTATGACTTCCATTCAAAACGGCAGTCCTCATCTCCACAAAGACATATCTCCTTGGCCCTCTGTGCGTGGATAGACTCTGTATGAGTGGCATTTCTGGGCCGTTAATACCCATTCGCGTTCATGAGATCCAGTAATGAATTTTACAGAAGTCAATCTAGTAATGTGACATTTAAGCCGTCCGTTTAATTCAAGCCCCTGCAGCACTGACCTCATTCAAATGGACTTGTGTAAGAAACAATGGAACATGATGCAGAGTCTGATCATGTTCTCTTCAAGTTTTTGTTAAGCAATGAAGAGGAAGAATTGCTCTTTTAACATTGTAACAGAGTTTCTGTCTAACTCCTTTACATGTTGGAATACATCTGCAGCCACAGCCTCGTTACTGATAATAAGAAGTACATGTCTTACGCTACCATGCGATTAAAAAGCTCAATTACATAATTATGTGTCACATTTGATTTGAAGTGTGAGAAGTACATATTTCATACTGAAAGCCTTCTATAAAACTCCAACAGCAAAGGAGTTTTAGAACCATGCTCAGTAGAAATGGTCAGCATGGTTATAATAGGGGTCCAAGTGGCATCATCCGCCTTAGGCATAAGATCATAAATCAGGTTGCCCTGAAACACACAAGTTAAAGGATATCTCCTGTGTCAGACTCTTGTGTAATGGGAAGTCATGCAAGGATTCATTCTTTTTGTTATATGAAAAACAAGCCTGAGACACTGTGCATGTGATAAATGAGACGCCTTCTTCTGGTTCACTGTATTCCACAATGACAAGAGGACATATGCAGAGGAGGAGTCGGTAATTCAGCCAAGTGATGTTCAACTTCTTTATTCAGTATGAAAGGGCACTGACATAATCCTGTGCAGTATAGACCTACTGTATGTACTGATGCGTGTAGTGATAGTTTCTAAAAGGCGGGCAGGTGTAGCAGGGACGGGGAGTGATGGGGCTTCCCTCTCTGTAGTCTAGCTGCTGACCTTTTTGAATAGCCCTGGGCTCAGGACCTCGTTTGTCAAGTGGACAGCTCTGCCCATGGCTCTCAGACTCCGTCAGTGTTTGCTCGCGGAGAGACAACTCAGAAGAGAGACCATTAGCATATCCCGGCACCCAGTGGCATTCTCTAGTGCTCTCTCAATCAGAAGACTTTCGGATTTCGTTTGAATAATGCAAGTTATGAAAGATGGGATTCATTCATGGCCAAAAATAGCAACAGTGGAGTGAACCCCCTCAGGTATGACTGTGTGTGCGTATCACGTGTGCCTGGTTTTGTGATGGCGTTTGTGAGAACCTATTAAAGTTGATAGGCGAGAATGCTCACAGCATTAGTGGCTGATGTGTTTGTGTGTTTGTGTGTGTGCACTATGCATGGATCACGATCAACAGTGATAGCTTTGGGTAATTAGAAAAATGCTATCACGCTATTTGCCTACAAGATGCAATTTGTCAATGCTTCCCCTCTGATCAAAGCACAAATCTCTTTGCATATAAATGCGTGGCATTAACATTAATAAGCCTGAATGAATGTATTCGGCCCAGGTCTGCGCCAATATGCAAAAATTGTTTGTGTGTACTTAACTTTCACTCTGTATGCTCTATTATTATCCTCTACCTAGGGGCTCCTGAGCACTATCATGTGTAGTACACCAATAGCTTCCTCAGTGTCAACAAAGACTGTCTGGGGACCAGTCAGCAGCCCAGTGAAAGATGCACCTGGGTGTTTTTCCCTCGGTCACAGCACGAAGGTTTGATGTATGTGTCGCGTATAAAGTACGTGTGCGCATCACTGTGTGCATCTGACACTGTCATCCTCAAAAGAAACAGATTTCATATTCTCTGTTGCTTACCTGCCTTTACAGCCTCTCTCCCGAGATGGATGACTGTTCATACGCTCATCACCGTGTGTGTTTGTGTGTGTGGGTGTTTTCTCACGTGAGGGTGAGCATGCGAGGTTGGAGGAAAGAGCACAAGTGCACATGGAACAGCGAACAAGTAGGGGGTGAAGAAGCAGCTCACTCACATACTTTATAAGATGACAAGACAAGTGCCAAGAGACTGTAAGATTTTGACATTTTCTCCTTCCCCGTTCCTTCCTTTCTGTCTCTCTCAGAGTGTTTCTATTTTTAGGCTCCCTCTTCTGTATTTGTAGTTATTACAGCGGTTGAGAACAACAGCACGAACACCTGTAAAATTGAAAGCATGTCAACACAAAAAGTATTTGATGAGTCTTGTAACTGGTTTTTATTTAGGATCAGATTCCAAGTTGGTGTAATACCCATTCGCTAAGATATAATGATAAAAATCAATCGAATATATTTCACTTTGTACTCCTTTTGAATAAGCAATGAATAAAACATTTTGGTAATTGGTTTCTCTTTTTAGTCAGCGTTTATCAGTGGTTTTGAAAGCTGAAATCACAAATGTCGCTGCCAGCTGATTATATCAGTTGTGGTTTATGTTAAGCCTCAAAGGAACTAAAGCTAGTTATTTAGAGAAAGCAGCTCAGTAACAAGAAGGTATGCAAAATGAGTGGTTTGATATGGATTTAATAAGCACACTCAACACTGGACTCAGATTTGATAATGTGTTATCCATCACTGCTTTGTAGGGATGGGAAAATTAACTTAATAAGAGAAAATGTGAGCTGCTGTAGATCTTGCGATATAATGTAGTAAAATACATAAAGACATCAGATAATGCCGTAATTGACTATTGAACATTAGGTTCAAATTTATAAAAAAGAAAGTCTTACGTAAAACGGTAATTACGGTTTAGGCAGTTTAGGCTGAATGCACAGTAATTACTACTTACAGACATCTTATGTTTTGTACAACTCAGTGAACAGTAGCTGAATGATGCTTGTACCAATTAGTGTCACTTTCAGAGACGTATTATTCCAATTTAAGCCAATTCTAGATTTTCACAACATCAAGTTAGCATTCAGTTCATCATCAACAATCAGCTCTCATGACAAGTCACGTGTCTAAAGGACACAGAGGTCCCGTCAGAGGTCCATCCTGTTGTCTCAGCACTAGCCTTTCTACTTCTACAACCTGAACGCTGTGATCTCTGTCACTCTTTGGCATGCACTTGTTGTTTCTTACACTCATTATATTCTGCAGTTTCCTCCTTTCCCAGTTGATGTTATAACTACCCCCTCCTCTTCCTGCTCAATGCCGTCTCGGGTCTGTACTTCAGTATTTTGACGTTTCGCTCCTGCTGAGAGATTAATTAGCCGTCTGCCTCTGAGATTGGTGTAGGTGCCTCGTGGCATCCTTTTCGGTTTGCCTTGTCATCTCTCGCTCACACTCACTCACTTTTCATTTCCTCCTCTCTTATTTTGTACTCTGCCTCATTCTCCACCATGTTACTCTATCTGGTATTCTCATGAGATGCTGTAGCAATGACGACAGTCGTTTCAGCATAATTCTAATTGATTCTGACTTTGCATTTAGAGGGAAAACTAAGTTTGATGGATGTCTACTTGATGCACTTGAGGCAGGCTGTGTTATTGAACAGTTTATCTGTATTCAAGCCATGAGCTTGCCTGTGAGGCTTACATACTGTATGTACAAAGGATGTGAAGCAGATCAGACACCAGAGACAAAAGCCTAAGTCTTTGTGGATAAAATGATCAATCACTGTGCCAGAGGACAAGAGCAAGAAAGATCCAAAAGATTTGCAGCATTATTTACAGAAATATTTAATCTCAGATTTTTATCACAAGAATGCAAAAGATAAATCAATAACTTAGCTTAAATGGACTTTTCCCATTTACTCCACAAATTTAATGTAGATGTCAGACCCTTAGGTTGAAAGCTCACAGTGAGCAAAAACAGCTTTACATAATTTTATGCTCTTGGAAAAGCTAAACAGCAGCAGTTCCTTGCTTTTTCTCCATAGCTAAGAGCACTCTATTTTAAAATTTCATGTGTTTCCCGAGTGAGTCTAAAGCAGAGTAAATGCTGTGGGAGGAGATCTTGTCGGGGTACATTAAATAAGCACCATTGTAAGAGATAAGTGAGCCGCACAGTTTGTCAGCTCAGCTGATGAGTTGTATATTTTACACTATATTCATTTAACATCTCTTGTAGAAGTTTTAAGAATGTGTTCCAGCCTTTGAGGATAACCTTTTAAATTCGGCAGCAATCCTATGAGATAAACGAGATAAACAGACATTTCCAGGAGACAAGTTGGACCCTGTAAGTGAAAATAGAATGAATGGACAAACAAAGCTGCAGCTGCAGAAGAGGTGGCTCTCCTACAGTTTGTTATTCACATGCAGTGTAAAGAACACAGTTACATTTAGATTTCCGTTCTCACATATTATACAGTAGTCTGCAGCTACAACACTTCAGTGAAGCTGCCTAGTGACATAGAAGTTTAAACACAGGGGCACAAACCTGTTGTAAACGTGTATCCAGATCTTCTGTGATCTATTTATTGACAAAAAATGACCAAGTTACAGATTCACCTACAGTCAAACACTGAAACACTGTTATAATGAAGGGTGCATGTGTAGGAGTCTTGACTTAACTATTAAAGTCTTATAACATTACAACATTACTATTTAAATTGTTGGCAAAGGTCTCACTGGAACACATTTAAATAACGTGACCGAACTCCAAGGACAAGGGTTTGTGTTAACAGACACAACCACCCATCTGACTAAGATTCACAGAGTTTCAGCTTCATTTTCACTGTGACTCAGAAAGCTTTAGCTGTTATTGTGCCCATGGCACAGCACAAAGGCTTTCCCGGGGAGAAAACACATGGAGTCACTTCACCGGCTGTGTAATCTAATGATTGCTCCCGTGGTGCAGCTAATCTAAATCTGAGTGTGCCTGTTCATATTAGTGTATGTGCTGGAGTATTGGCACATCGAACACTGCTTTACACTGTACATATTGACTGTACATTTGAAGTATTTTGGATCACGTCCATTCATTTATTTATTTTGCTTTTTTGGATCATTCATCTCACGCAATAGATTTTAAAAGAGAACTCTCATCATAAAAACATACTTGTCACTTGCCAGCAAAATATTCTGCGTCATTTGTGTTGATTGTCAAGATGTTCATTTGATTGCAATGCAAACTCCTGTGCATGTGTGTGTTTGTACATACAGTATAGGGATGTTCACCCTTCACCACTCAAGCTGATCCCATTAGTGCAGAGTGTGATAAGTGTAGCTAAGCCCCAGTGTGATTGCAGGGATTTGAACTTTGGCAACAATAATTAGAGATGATTACTGTGTAGTCACACAGGCGACATCCTTTCATCCTTTACTTCATGTCAGGAGACCGCAGCGGGCTTCTTCTGTTGAACCCACTCTCTAAGAGAATAAGATAAAGCAGCGCTGTGATTACTTTGGTGTCCAATTTTCTTTCCCTAAAGATTATTTGTTGAAATTGTATTTGTTGTTGCTCTCTTTGTTTTTGTGTTGTGTTGGAGACAAGATGAGATGAAACACGAACGCATTTCATTCTGTTTTGTTGTCTTTTTCTTTTATTTACGTTTTTTTGGCCACTGTCCTATTTCCTCTTTATTTTCATTCTTTAATCTCCCCAAAATACCCTGAATATGTTTTTGCCCTCTTGTATCTATTTTATCTCATCATCAAATTTAAGTAAATATCTAACTATAACTAATCTCCCAACTCATTCTATGTT